>NC_136284.1:5731828-6414299 GCF_964198595.1 Lampetra fluviatilis | reverse complement strand
AACATGGCGCTTGCGTGGCATTACGCGCTGCTGCTACTGCTGCTGCTGCCACTTACAACTGGTACTTCTGCAGCTGTTATTGCTGCCGATGGAATCTGTAGGGAACTGATGTGTGGTGGAGTCGCTGTTGCGACGATAGCTGTTGTCGCCGATGCCGCTGCTGCTGTCGTAAAGCTGCCGCGTGGGCCTGGAGACTTGCGGGCCGAGAAAACAAACAAAAGGCAGCGCGCCCGCTGCTGTTCCCTGTCGGCCATGCCCCCCCTCCCCTACCCCCCCCCTCCTCCTACCCCCCCCTCCTCCTACCCCCCCCCTCCTCCTACCCCCCTCCTCTACCCCCCCTCCTCCTACCCCCCCCTCCTCCTACCCCCCCCCTCCTCCTACCCCCCCCCTCCTCCTACCCCCCCTCCTCCTACCCCCCCCTCCTCCTACCCCCCCCTCCTCCTACCCCCCCTCCTACCCCCCCCTCCTCCTACCCCCCCCTCCTCCTACCCCCCCTCCTCCTACCCCCCCTCTACCCCCCTCCTCCTACCCCCCCCTCCTACCCCCCCTCCTCCTACCCCCCCTCCTCCTACCCCCCCTCCTCCTACCCCCCCCCTCCCTACCCCCCTCCTCTACTACCTCCTACATCCCCCTCCTCCTACTACCTCCTACCCCCCCTCCTCCCCCCTCCTACCCCCCCTCCTCCCCCCTCCTCCCCTCCTACCCCTCCTCCTACCCCCCCCCCTCCTACCCCCCCCTCCTACCCCCCTCCCTCCTCCTACCCCCCCCCCTCCTCCTACCCCCTCCCTCCTCCTACCCCCCCCCTCCTCCTACCCCCCTCCTCCTACTCCCCCTCCTCCCCCCTCCTCCTCCTACCCCCCCTCCTCCTCCCCCTCGCCTCCACACGCGTCCCCTGTTCATCCCCTCGCTCCTCTTCTCGCTGCTGCTGCCCGCCCAACCTGCTGCTCGCCGTTCATTCTCCTCGTTAAGTCCCCCGGTATAATTATCACCGCGCACATCGTGACCTCTGGTAATTTGTTGTTTTTTCTGTCCGTCCCCTTTGCCCAAAGGCCGTTCGACCTGCGTGTTCACCTCTTCGTCTTCCCCTTAACCTCGCGGTTATCCCCCCCCCCCACGCTCTCTTCATCCCCTCGGTGTGTATCCTATCTTGGACCCCGTCTCCTCTTCATCCCCTCCCTCCTCCTGCTCCGCTGTTAATCCTTCTCAATCATTCCCCTTCGCAGTCGGACCTGCGTGTTCGTCTCCTGCTCTCATGCAGGTACCCCTCTAGCACACCTCGAGGTTAAACTGCCCTCCCTGTTGATCCCCTCGCTGTTCCAGCCTCCCCCCTTCACCCTCTACCCCCTCCCCCCTCGACCCCCTCCCTCCCGTTGATCCCCTCGCTGTTCCAGCCTCCCCCCTTCACCCTCGACCCCCTTCACCCTCGACCCCCTCCCTCCCGTTGATCCCCTTCGCTGTCCCAGCCTCCCCCCTTCACCCTCTACCCCCTCCCCCCTTCACCCTCGACCCCCTCCCTCCCCGTTGATCCCCTCGCTGTTCCAGCCTCCCCCCTTCACCCTCGACCCCCTTCACCCTCGACCCCCTCCCTCCCCGTTGATCCCCTTCGCTGTCCCAGCCTCCCCCCTTCACCCTCTACCCCCTCCCCCCTTCACCCTCGACCCCCTCCCTCCCCGTTGATCCCCTCGCTGTTTAAATCCCGATGTGATCACGTGGGGCGGACAGACTCCATAGTTGCTGCTCGGCATGGCGGCGCACGCCACGGACGCCCTCGCCAGTGTCGTCCACCCGGTATTTACGATGGTGTCGATCACGGTGTGGTAGCGGTGGTGGTGATGGTGGTGTGGTGGTAGCGGTGGTGGTGATGGTGGTGATCATCACGGTGTGATCGTCGTCGTTGCCCTGCCACTAGCGCGGGCCTCTGGAACGACGTCGTCGCAGTGTGCGTGTATGTGGTCATTGCACTCGTGTAAGTCTTTGTTGTTTGTGCGGGTGTTGGTCGTCCTTGCTGTTGTGCTGGAGCTACGCTCGCACGATCTGCCTCGCTCGTGTTGTCCGCGTGGTTCCGTGACTTTATGGCTCATTATGACCGTCGCTCCCTCCTCGCTCGTACGGAACGATTTTTTTTTTAAACCGAGGCCAGAAATTCGTAAGTACAGTTACTATGGCATACATCGTGTAATGTGTGTACACGTTTTAATTAACTGATTACGCATTCTGCGTTTAAACCAGTACCGTATATATGTATACACGCACTTATGGCCACGTGTGTGTACAGTATACGTATGGTCAGAGTCGGTTACTGCCTTGAACCTGCTCATCCGGGTTAGAAGCCAATTTGTATCACTGCCCGCTGATGCATTTTATCCTGAGCCCGTAAGGGCCCCTCACTTGGGTTGACACAGCCTAAAAACGTGTGCATGGTGCATGGTCAACACCAGCACTGGGAAGACAAAGGGGGCTGGGCGTGGTCGTGGCCACACCTTGTGTGTTTGTTGTTGCATCGCTGTTAGTAGGAGCTTGCTAATTTGTACATGCCTAAATGTGGTTGCCCTGGGATGCGGTTATTGTGTATGTTCTCTAGGTTAAGATTTGGTGTTTTTCATGGTATGTACAGTACGTTCTGCGTACCGGAAATATAAAATAAATGTGATTGCAGATATACTGCATGCACTGTGTACTGTGTATGATGGGTGTTAAGATGTACATGTGAATGTGGTTGTGTACCCCATGTTTACATGTACTGCTCTGTTAATCCACTACTAGATGATGACCTCCCCATGCTGTGCGGGTTCTATAAGTGCTTTGACCATACTTCACCCACGCTGGTCAGTGTGAGTTGATGAAGGTGGAGAGAATTCCCATTTGATACTAAACTGTATGCTGTACTGGTGTACCCTATACTAGACTGTATACGAGTTTATAATGTGATTTTACCTGCTTCTGTATAAAATATCTGTTGCTATTCTTTTTGTCATACGTGTATGACGTTGGATTGCCCTTGAGCTGTAACTGCCTGTATAGTTGATCTGCTCATATTTGTCTCCCTTTCCCTCGCTCCTTCCTGGTTGCTGGATGTGGTTTAGAGAAGACGATATAGAGGTAACCACAAACTCAACTGTCACTTTTCACATCCATACACACTCTTCAAAAATTCGCTTAACATGACACTGCAGGCTTGATGATTTTTAATGATTGTATTTTTTTGGTGATAAATTACTGCTCTGTAATCATATGGTTTTATTGTATCCTGCCCCTCTGCACCATTGCGAACCTACCAGCTATCTCCTGAGCCGACGCCAAGTGTGCCTGTACAGAGCAGACCGACACCCGGGCTTCAGTCAGCCGGCCTTCAAGCACCTCAAAGGACGGGTGCAGTGCGGAACTCCAAAATTGACTTGAAAAACAAGAGCCGACAAAAGATCTGCTTCAGCATCGCGCCAAACAAGATCCTGAAGCTGCGACCTCTCGCCATCGCCAATGAAGCTGAGAATCTGTGGGAGGAGAAAAATCTGAGCCTCTCGACTCAAGAGGGTTCTGACATGAACGCACCAAGCACTTCATCGCAAGCGCCCGCGGTGGGGAGCGAAGGGGACCTCCCGAGTCCTGATGCTCAGTTGAGCCAAAGTTTTACACCTCCAAAAGAGTTCAAAATTGAATGGAACAAAATGCATTACAAGAAGGCGCACCTGATTGGAAATGTTGCCAGATCGGTTGATCAGAAACCTGATGGTGCGAACGCTGGTGGCGTGGATGTGAGTGGTGGTGACGATGAGACTTCCAAAGCTGTCGTTAACACTGAAGCAGCCGAAACGGGTGATAAACTTGTGCTGGCTGAAATATCTTCAGATTCTGAATTGACTCCAGTGCAGCCAGTGTCCAGTGTCGTCATAGCAGCCGAGATTATAGTTAAGGACCCTCCAGATGCTACAGAATTAACATTAGCCACGAAGGAAAGTAATTCTCAACAGACTGGAAATGCTCAGAAAAGCGGTCAAATAATAGAGGTTTTACAAAACAGTGAAAGGTGCAAAATTGTTTCTTATAGGAACATCAAGGTTGATGTACAATCACAAAAGGTGAAACGGAAGGCCAGTCGATGGGACATACCAAAAGATGCTGAAAAGCCTGGAGAACAGACCATAGACAGTCCCTTAAATAAAGATGCTTTGAGCTCAAACGTTTTGGCACCAAAAACATCTGACAGTTTAGTGGGAACTATGCAGTCTTGTTTGCCCACCACTGTTGTAGACGCGAGCATTATTGACGAAAGTAAAGAAGCAGTGCTTGATTCTGCGCCCGAACACAAGACAGCCAGTGTAGCTTCTGCATGCTCGGATGTGATTTCTTCATCGCAATTTGAACAGCCTACGCAGGATGATGTAATTTCAGAAGAAATGTGTCTTTCGATTGAGGAAAATAATGACACTTCACTAAATCAACCTGTGCAATTTCAGATCAGTACAGAAAATGATGTTCCTCCTGAGCCGCACGTTAGTGTAACCGAGAGTACAAAATGCAATGAACAGGCCGATGATGAGAAAGATATGACAGAGTCTTGCTCAAGCCATTCTCTCTCGGCCAGTAGAACGTCCAGCCCTACACGTTCTGCTCAAGCTGACCCCACGCTTCCTTTGGCTTGCAGCATGGATGACGAAAGCACGCACAAATCTGATACAGAGTCCGATTCAGAAGATGAAAGCGATGGGGAGTACAGGTACCCCAGAGTGAAGCTGCAGTCAGTTGTCGTCGTTCCTGCAACCTCCCTAGCAGCTGCTGCCGAAGGTGACAGTCGCACACCTTCCATTGTGCATCAGAGTGATAGCAGTTCCAAAGACAGCAGTGACGTGGATGAAATGCACAAGACGTCCGATAAGGTGACCGAAAGTGACTCTACAGATGGAGGCGAGAGTCCTGAATGCCAACCCACAAACGATGAGGTTGCTGAACATCACTTGGATAGCAGCAAGGCAGACACTGTGCAGACTAGTGAAAACAAAGAAATGCACGGTGTTGATGTTGAGGAACCTCAGAATAAGCAAGACAAGGGGACGTGTAAACCCGATAAAAATAATGACACCGTCGAGAAGTCTCAAGAACAGGATCATGTTGAGTTAGAGAAAGAGATAAATGCAGATGATTTGGAAGATACAGAGATGCCTGACGCATCTGATGACGTTTCAAATGTTGAACATACTTCCGTAATTGATGATGAAAAAACGAAATCCATACCGGATAAAGAGACTGTTCATGTTAATGAAATTTCACCACCTCCATGTGTTACCAAACAGACCTTAGATGTGGAAAATAAGGAGCTGGCTACGCTAGAAGTGTACATTTCAACATCAGGTGAAAATGATTGTTTGACTCCAGCAGCAGATGAAAAACATGTTGGGCAAAGTACGGAGGTTGTAATTGGAAGCATTGATACATCTGGAAATGATCCTTCTGTTGTTAAAAGCGAATCCATTGATATTGTAGATGAAGCACAAATTGACCCTTTGCAAACGTCTAATATTGGTACCTTGAGTCATCCTATTAGTGAAAAATGTCAGGAAAATAAAGATGATTCCAAAATTGTAAAATCACAAACGCAAGAAGTTCGTAGTAAAGACGGCCTGGAAATGCAGCACAAGTCTGTGTCAAAATCTGACACGAAGTCTGAAAAACAAGAGACATCCTGTAAAGTGTTAGGAACTGTAGAAAAAACAAATGTGCAGGGTAGCTCAAAGGAAAGGTCAGAAAGAAGTGGCGATGGAAAACAAGGGTCCAGAGACGTTTCCAGCAGGCAACGCAACTCACTTGATAGGCAGCGAAAATCACAGGAACGTTCATCTGGACAAAGCAAGGCCCAAGAAAGTGTAAGCCAACGAGGTAGCTCAAAAGAGAAGTCTGATGCACATCGAAGGTCAGACCGCAGTCGATCGAGAGACTGCACGGAGCGGAGTAGAGATCGCGTACGCAGACCTAGCCGATCAAGAGAGCATGCAAGCCGGCGCAGCAGATCTCGAAATCGAATGGAAAAAAGAAGTAGATCCAGGGAGCGAGCTAGCAGACGCAGTAGATCGAGGAACCGCTCGGACAGATCCAGAGATCGGCAAGAGCGACGCAGTCGTTCCAAAGACCGTCCAGAGAGGCGCAGCCGATCAAAGAATCGATCTGACAGATTGAGGGATTGGCCTGACAGGCGGAGCCGGTCAAGGGATCGTTCAGACAGACGAAGCAGGTCCAGAGACCGTTTGGATCGAAGAAGCAGGTCCAGGAATCGGTCGGACAAAGTCAGGGATGTGGTGGACAGGAGAAGTAGATCCAGAGGCCGTGCCAGGAGAAGTCGGGAGCGCGTGGAAAGACGTAGCCGATCTCGAGACCGTTCAGATCGCCGAAGCCGCTCAAGAGACCGAACTGAGCGCTTGGACAAAAGAAGCCGTTCTCGAGATCGTACTGACAGGCGGGGTCGGTTTATTGAGCGGACAAGAGGACGTTCTAGAGATCGCACTGACAGAAGAAGTCATTCTCGTGATCGTAATCCCAGGGCACACTCGAAAGAACGAGGAGGGGGAGGAGGCAGAAGCCGATCGAGGGACCGAGGTGATAGGCACACCAGCTTCAGATCCGAAAGAAGGCAAAGTCCCACACATCATGAGCCTAGTAAAACATCAAGCCAATCTTCACAGAATCATGCAAGAGATGCCCCTGAAAAACGCGACTCGGGAGATAAATCAGGACACCCAACGTCATCCTCATGTTCTAATTCCAATGCAGAAAATCGTCACAGTAGTCATAAGGCTTCGGAGAGTTCAAGTTCTAAGCAACATTCAGCAAGTGGTGTAAGTGATAGAAAATCAATGGAAGAAAAATCAAGCAGTCACATGACGACAAAACAAGAAGGCAGTTATAAAACTCAGTCTTGGGTTCCAGAGAGTAGACATGCTCCACACCAAGAACAAACCGGTGCCAAAACTAATTCTGGGCCAGCTTTTGACTCTCAGTCGGGTTTATTGAAAAGCCATGAAAGCAGCCATCAACAGATAAATAACCCAACACAACAAGCTGGCAACATGCTAATGCAGCCAGATAGGTGGAGTACAACCAAACCAAATCAGGATTTCTTTCTAAATTCTCAGAATGTGTGTCAGTACTCAGAGGTAGCCTATCAATTTAACACACCTTATTGTCAGACAGATTTTCCTGTAAATCACATTTCCCAAGATGAGTTGTATTACAACCAACAGTTGGGGTTGAACATGATTAACATGCATTTCCAGCATGGACCTGGAATGGCTGGAGGTAATGCTTTACTTGCTGGTCAGGCTCATCCCCATCAAGGACCCATGCCTTTTAATCAACAAATGTTGCACAGCACACCATCAAATAACTTTTCACACAAGACATTGCTCCCAAACCCTCGGGGTAACAATTTAGAAGTTCCGTCCTTAATTAAGGAAGTTCCTTCTTTAATTAAGACCGAGAAACCCAACAGTGACTTGGAGTTGTCTTCCAAAAGAGACAAATGTAATGAAAATGAGCAGGACTCCAACAAAAAGGAAAATGAAAATAATTTGTCTCGTGACACAGCAAAAAAAGAGGTGAAAGATGAGTCAAAATTGCAGCAGGGCAAAACTCCAAAATCACGCCGGAGAAGAGTTATCTCGGATTCTGAATCTGACAGCGAAACAGACTCTGGAGATGCGAAACTAGACGGCACCACGGATGGGGAGATCAATAAGCAGACGGAGGTTTTTGAGGAGCTCAATTGGCCAATGGAGAATTTTGAAGATGCTGCCAAGTGGAAGGCGATGGCAGCTGAAGGAAGAATGCCTTCATATTTCGACATTCTTGGAGAGAACCATTATCTGTCGGAAAGGTATTGAAAATTATTTATCTTTTGGCTTCGGTTTATTTGGACTCATTATACTAGAGTTGTAAATATATCACTGCATATTTTCGCTTTTATATACTGGAATTAATATTTCCCAGTTAAGTACGTGATTAGCTCTGACCTGCTTTTTATACAGTAATGTTTGACGATTTAATTTTAAAAGTTATTTCTCCTGTGATAACAGCATTGCTTTTATTTACACTTAATGTGGGCTTTTTGGAAAGTCCTGGCAGTCTTATTTTTTCCCTAGAATAGCACGATGTCCATGTGTCTCTAATTGTAATTAATATTTTAAAACCAGGAAAAAATCAAAATCTCATCGAGACATCAAGAAAATGAAGTGTGAATGTTCCATGTCGGAGGAGGAGCGAGAACAGGGACTGGTTGCGTGCGGAGAGGACTGTCTGAATCGCCTGCTCATGATTGAATGGTGAGGACATTTATTTTATCTTATTGACACTCAGACACAAAATTTTCTATTTAAATGAGTGCTCTGAATATTTATCTTGACTGTTTTGAGAATTGTGGCTTTAATAAATTCACGTTTTGTATTTCTATATACCCTATTTTTATGGCCTATTAATCCACCGTTAGATGAATGCCTCCTGTTGGTTATGGTGATTGACCATAGTTTTCCATGACGGTCAGTGTGGATTGGTGAAGGGGCTGCCAAGTTCATGTATCATCCCCCCCCTCCTGATAGCTGTGCTTGGGCATCGGAACTATAGTTAGTGGCTTCATATAGCAAAGTATGCTAACTGCTGCGCCGCTTTTGACAAGCTGTAAATAATTTAGTAATGTAAGCCAAAGTTCCGAAAAGCCTCTTGCACATTGGTGTTCATCTGGAGGATTAAATTGTTGAATATGTTGTCATGGTGTCTTGTCTCTGGTGCAGCTCATCACGTTGTCCAACGGGAGAGTTGTGCACCAACCGGAGGTTTCAGAAGCGCGAGTATGCCAAGGTGGAGGTCTTCAAGACGGACAAGAAAGGCTGGGGCCTTCGCACCTCCGTAGACCTACAAGCGTGAGTAGTCCATAAGCAATCAGATGCTTTCGTGGTGAACTGGTATTGGGTGACCCTAAGACGTAGGTTTTCACAGCCAGTATTGATGTTCTTATAGTTAGGACATGTAGCAATCTTGTTGCATTTCAACCTTGAGACTCTCTACTACACGAAATATACGTAACATTACATGGTCATCTGTACAAACGGTTAATGAGCCCACTATTGTTATTTCAGCTCACCAGTTGAAGAACATTTCTTGCAAACAAATGTAGCAATTAGTTACGTAATTTCTCTTGAAACTACTTCAAGCATTTTCAGGTCCAGGAAGTCAGAATGAAATAGAGGAAATGTGTTTAGATCTTTTCGTGACCTAATTCCAATATCTGTTGTGAATTAAAATAACAAGTGGTTCAATAACTTAATGAAACAAACACAATTACATTTATCCTGTGTATAATTCAGGTTTGTGTTGGTAAGCTGATATATATGGCGTATTTTGCTCACCGCGTGAATAGTGTCAAAAGGCTATGAAGACCCCCCCCCCCCCCGATATTCACCAATGGTCGTTTTGTGTTGTAACGTGCAGAGGCACCTTTGTTCTCGAGTACTGCGGTGAAGTGCTTGACTACAAGGAGTTCAAAACGAGGGCCAAAGAGTATGCGCGCAACAAGAACATTCACTTCTACTTCATGGCCTTGAAGAATGAGGAGGTAACACTGTCGGTTCTGGTGTGCGCCAATACAGAATGTTGCACACAGTTAAGAAAATTCAAGGCAATTGTGAGCAAATACAAAGTGTTACAGTGATACCTTGTATCTTTACTCGTGTGTATCATGTTCACAGATCATAGACGCTACGCTGAAGGGAAATTGTTCAAGGTTTATGAATCACAGCTGTGATCCCAACTGTGAAACACAAAAGGTATGCATATGTTTGAATTGTGTAATTCTTATTTTTTATAAGCCAGCTATGATGATGTTTTACAATATGTTATGTTTTTTTGCATACAAAATTGTTTCCTGCCAATTTGTCATGATATATCTAGTGACATCGCGGGATGTCACTAATGCCGGCCCTAGAGAGGCACTGTGTGTGGTTTATTGACATCGCAGACACCACTAGGATCTGGGTGCAGTACCGGCCCTAGAGGGGCTCGGTGGGCGCTGATCGATAGCGCTGGATGGCACCACGCTTGGCGTGCAGTGCCGACCCCTACAGGATAGGGTGTGGGAGTGCCATCCATTGAAATGGGGTTACTAAGGGCCGTGGCACTCTGGTTTACCCCAGAGGACACGTGACCGGTTAAGTCTACACAGGGGCCCCCAAGTGGGGGCTAGGGGTGGTCACGTGTCAGGGTTGAGATCCTGCTCGAGGATTCTGGAAGGTGGTCGTGGCCAAGGGTGGAGCCAGCTACGCCGCAGAGGATATAAGCGGGGTCCCCCAGAGGGACCGGCGCTGTTGTTCATCCTGAAGAAACCTTCGTCTACGTTCTACATCCTACAGTCTCCAACACGTGGACCTGGACCCAAGCTGTGGTCCGGTCTGTTGTAGCTAGTTATGGTGTAATTAGTATAGTTAGCCTGGTGGTCACTACCATAAGTTATTCTCTTAAGGGGCAGTTACCCCGTGTGTTGGTGTTAATAAATGTGTTGCCTCCAAGAGTATGTCTGCGACTCAGTTGAACTCACTACATATCCACTAGCAGGTACCCACGGAAGTTCTGCGAGGGTTTGGGCAGTCCTTGATTTACGAAGGGGGTTTGTTCTGAAGACACAGTCAAAGATCCCCTGTATAGCCTTAACAGACTGTTGGGGTAAGTGCTGTTAGCGAGCCCCTATGAAGGCCGGCACGGCACACGAAGGGGGTGGGTGGCCAGCACCACGCCCAGCTGCCTTTGTCTCCCCAGTGGTGATGTTCACACACTTTACTGGGTACTCGCTTTAAGCCGAGTCGACCTCAGGGAGGCGCAGGGAATCGAACTCTGGTTGCCGGGTTTGTTGCGCAGCGTAGCCCTAACCGCTGCACTGCTGCTCGTGACACGCACGCATACACACTCCAAGCGGTGTGGGATTGTGCTAAGTATTAAATTATGTTAATTAATCCAGTCGGGCTCCCTGATTGGTTGCAGTGTGTGACGTCACCGCGACCAAGCAGCAGAATGTTACAGAAGAAAAGCGTCTTTGCGTATTATTACATAAGATGTTACACGGTGTGTACATGAAACTAACGACTTTCATAACTTTAAGAAATTTGAATGCTTGTGTGTGCTATATTAAGCTTGGGGAGTGGTAGTTTTGTTTATCGCGCACTTGCGACCCGAGTTCAATTCTCTCTCCAGCCACCATTGTTGAGGAATATCTGAACCGTTACTGGGCCTCCCCTAGGTTGACCCAGCCTTAAATAAGTACCTGGTGCGGTGTGTAAACATCAAAACTGGGGAAATGTGGCTGGGTGTGGTGCTGGCCACCCACCACCTTGTGCTAGCTGTACTGGCCTTCATAAGTGATCGCTTAACAGCAGTTGCCCCAACAGTCTGTTAATGGCTATATGGGGGATCTTTGTAAAGAGTCAGTCTTTCATAATACTGGTAGAGAACAAAAAGCAGGCATGCAATTACATAGTAACTTTATACATTTCGTGCCTTGCTTTTAAGCCCCCACCCAAGATGATTGTGATAAGATGATTTGCATGACCTTGATGTGAAGGTCAGCAGGGTTGGGTCCAAATGGTTCTACAGGAATATCTTGCACTTTCGTATGGTTAGGGACCAGAACAAGGACAAATGTAATAAATGGACGAATGTGAAAGCAGCACCTTTATTTAGCCTTGCTCTGGAAGCTTGATTATGTCAAGCTTTTCCTGCAAATTGAAAACCTTATGGGTTCTTTTAGCTTTACTATCACCACACTTAGGACCCATTATGAATATATTAAAGCACAAAAATGTGTTAGTTTAACACGTAGGCTTTCGCGACCAATATCCATAATAGAGTTTTTTTGGGTTAGATCGCTTAAATATGTGTCATTAAACCTCCACCACCTGACACAGCCAACAATCAGATGGTAAATATTGTGGCTTGGCTCTCCAACACACTGGCGTGCTGTACTATTGATTAATTGGCACGTTCTATTTACGTGACAACCCTTACTAGTTGGCTGTGTCGGGTGGTAGCGGGTTTTAACAACACGTGATCTAACCCAAAAAACCTCTTGTGGACAAAAATAAGTATTTTACAGTAATCACAAAAATAAGCACAGTATGAATACTGTACACGTGTTTTCTAATAACCAAAATAACTAGGAACGCTGTAGTATGATACTGTTATCACAAAAATAACTATGAATTGTTTACAGTATAATCACAGAAATAAGTACAGTATAAATATATGAATAAACGTAAATATAAGAGATGCTCACTGAACGACTTATATTCAAAGACTGAATAAGAAAGATGGCGCGTGGCGCGAACGTCGTGGAAAGTTTAGGGATGAAATCGGACTAAAGAGGAAAGCACGTGGTCGAAATTTGAAATGTGGGTATAATTGAAAACGGCTGAAAGAGTGAAGCGACGAAAGTCAAGGTATCGCTGTATTTAGAAATAACGATTGCAGTGAATGAGCGAGCAGATGTTTGATGGATGCTCTGTTGTTGCCATATTGCAGTGGACGGTGAACGGTCAGCTGAGAGTTGGCTTCTTTAGCAGGAGGTTAGTCCCTGCTGGCACGGAGTTGACCTTCGACTACCAGTTCCAGCGATACGGGTACGTATATTTGCTTTGTACAGTGTATCCCTGAATTAATGTGTGTGGTTATACCTTCTGCATATAATGTGTTTTTTTGGGGGATGCTTACGAATTGATTTATATAAAATATTTTTAATCCAATTCCCAAATCTCCAAAGATTGAACCACATTGAAAACATTGCTGACCTGTTAGCTGTCTCGATGCTGCACAGGAACATCACATGCCGGGTACTTTCAGTGTAGTACTATACAGTAACTTCTGGAATCTTGGATTGTGCAATCCAGAAGTGTCCTTTGTGGCTTAATTTGGGTATTTTAACCGATTATAAGAATAGAAAAAAAATGTAAAAGAGTTCAAGTTGATCTTCATGGAAATAACAGGTTTTTGTTAAGAAAATATCAGAATAACCCACCCCTGAATTCGTAACTAAAACTAACATCAATTGGGAGTGATATCTGAAACTTTTTGAGGCCTCATTCAGAAACCTGTGTTGTCAAACAATTCATTTGACGAACACGGCATGGGGAGTCCTTCATCCAAATGGCAGTCAGTTAATTATTGGGAAGGTGTAGGACGCACACGACTCATGAGGCCATTTATCACCATCCAGGAAAGAGGCCCAGAAATGCTTCTGTGGCTCCGCCAACTGCCGAGGGGTGCTTGGCGGGGAGAACCGCACAAGCGTGCGTTCATCCGTGGGGAAGGGTCAGCGGACAAAGGAGAAGGATCGCACGAGGAAAAAGGACTCGGTAAGTATCGCTGACATGAAGGTAATTTTGTTTGGCTACACAAGGGGTGTGCAACCTTGTTTTAGTACAGGCCACATTGAGACGGTCACGTGGAAGCTTGGCGAACGTGACGTCACTTTAGCCGAAGTGACACCAACGTTCTTGCAAGTATTGCGTCGTATTCGTGAACACGACGTTGTTTGGGAGCAAAAGATGGCATGGTAGCGTGTACGTGGCAAACCGTTCACCGAGTTGTTGCCTAGCGTTCGTTTACCCTCGTTCGCAAACTGATTAAAACCTTGCCTCTCAGACCCTTTCCAACTAGTAGAACCCAAGGTTGCACACTGCCGGGCTGCACCGAGTATTTGACGTTCTGCAGGTGGTGGATTTGTATAAGCAGCGCTGTTAAGCCTTGTGATCATGTGGCGCTGATGATCAGAATTTAGGCGTTTTTTCTGCGGTGTTTTTCATGTTACCCATCTTTTTGTGTACGATTCAAACCTTAAAAATAAGCACAAGGCAAAAGTGACTTACTTATAAACAATACAGTAACGTTTAGCTTACATCAACACACACAGATTATGATACTTCAGTGTTTTGTTAGGTAACTAAATCAGCTTGTTATAACATGCCAAACCAAACCATTACCACCTAAGTTAATTTTAGTACAAGGTGACTTGCCATAACCCTTCCTCCTTGCTATGATTATCTCGTGTTTTTTTGTTGTTGCATTTTCATTGGCGTCAACAACATTTCATTTCCCCCACATTTTTTCGGACCCTTGACCTCATGAAAGCAAAGCATGTGGTAACGGGTGGAGCCAATTCCATCGTTCGTTTAGGCTGAGCGTGCGCCGTCTGTGTCTTGGCTTGCACGTGTTGCAGAACGCTCACGGCAAGATGCCTTTATACATTGTGCCTGCGGAGCACATGAGGAAAAGCACGCTCGAGAAGCACTGGGAGACTACCGTACCCAAGTACAAGTTGGACCAGTGCGAGCAGGTCGAGGGCCCCGCGATGATAAGCGCGCAGCACATTTCGGAGGTGGAATTGGCAAAGCGGAGGGAAAAGGAAACGCATCGGCTGGAACGAGTGTTGCAGCTCGTCCAGGCGTTTGCCGCGGCGAACATTCCTCTAAACAAAATGGACCATCCGGTTTTGCACAAATTTTTGGAGCAGAACCTAAAGATTGTTGGCATTATTCCGCAAGCCTCCGCGTTGAGGAGCATGTATCTACCAAAAGTGTATGAATTTCACATGAGGGAACTCAAGGAGAAACTCGGCCAGTACCGTCACATTGCCATTGTCACCGACGAGACAACAGACATCGATGATCGCTACGTATTAAACATAATTGCAGTGCCTAGCTTATTGAGTGAAGGTACCAGCCTTATTGACGAGACCGAGTTGAAGGCCTACTTGATCGAGTCTCGTGTATTAGAACGAACCAACTTCAAAACCGTTAGTGAAGCTGTGCTCAGGGCGACACAGAAAGCGAGCATCGACTTTGATAAGGTGTCTGCGTTTGTGACGGATCACGCCACTTATATTTACAAAGCGTGGGAGAGGAGTCTGAAGGCAATCTTTCCCAATGCCGTTCATGTGACATGCACAGCCCACATATTGAGCCTCGTTAGTGAGATTTGGCAGAACAAGTTTGAAGAGGTCCATCAGCTGATTGTCGCTTTAAACAACACGTTTACGGTTTGTCCGGCACGCAAGTTCCGCTTCAGAAATTTCCTAAAAGGTAAAGGTGTGATTCCAACAACTCCACCAGTCTTTGTTATGACTCGGTGGAACACCTTGTTCGATTCCGCCGATTACCTTCGCGAACACCTTCACGATTGCATCGAGTTTTTCAAGTGCGAGCAGAAGACAAGCGGAAGCCTTGTTATGGAGGGAATTATCAAGTTGGCTCAGAGCCATACCGTGCAAGAGCAACTTGAAATGCTGGACACATACACCACCAGGCTGAGACAGACGCTCGCAAAGTGCGAGAGCACTCGGAGCATGTCGGCGTGCGTGTTTGACGAGCTGCGTGATCTCGCACTGTGGGCACAGACTGTCGCAGAGCTGGCACCCACGACGGCTGCCGATGCCCTCTTCGATTCGGCCACTCGGCTTCGGCAGTACCTGGACTTTGAAAGCCCTTGCTGTTTTAGTCAGCCCGCCGCTCGCTTCCTGTCTGCCTGCCGTGTGTTTGACCCGGCCAAAGCCAGGGTCCTGCCAATTGATTTGAGAGAAATCTGTAATGCTATCCCTTTGCTGGAGGATAGCGTGGCAGGTCACACTCAGCTCCGCTTGTACCTGGATAACCTAAGCAACTTTGTGCCGACCGCTCCAGTTTTGTTTTGGAGGAATCTGTCCAACACGTTCCCTGAACTTTCGCGTGTTGCCTTGGCGTGCCTGTCCATTCCACTGAACAACGTCGATGCCGAGAGGAACTTTTCTAAGTACTCGCACGTTCTAGTGTCAGAAGTTGCAGTGTGAAGGAAAAGGAGGAAGGTGATAATTGTTTTTTTACCCTTTTATCTGTCAACAAAACTGACACCTTTTTTTACAAGGAGTCATGTTTGCATAGACCACAATACCTGCAGCCATAATGCAAACAAAAAACATAACTCTGATAATATATGCACTGTCCTTGAAGTTGATTGGTCCACACCCGAGACAGCTTTCCTTAGAGCCTAGTCTCACATGGGTCGGACCAGATGACGCCAAAAGGCGCACAACTCAAAGACAATGCACCATCAGAGTATGAGAGCTCGGGGTAAGCATTTACACCATTGGAACCTCATTTGCCAGTAAAAACTATGATAAGTGGTTTTTTACCCTTCTATCTGGCAACAAAACTGACACCTTTTTTACAAGGAGTCATGTTTGCATAGACCACAATACCTGCAGCCATAATGCAAACAAAAAACACAACTCTGATAATGTATGTGCACTGTTCCAATGGTGTAAAGGAGTGAAGGTGTTTGCCGTTGTTAAACGTGTGCACATGTTTGCAGAGGTGGCATTTTAATACGTTAATCAACTTCCTCTTGCACATCACAACACTGATTATATGTCCTGCTGCTGCCACGCACAAACATTTTTTATTTAACATATTTATATACGTGTATTTAAATTCTTATGAAAATGCCATGACTAACCACTGGCAATGTAATGAAGGCGATTTTGTGCTTGTGCATTGGGTTACCGTTAACCGTTTAGAAGTTATGATTTGCAACCTTGCAACTTCACGTTTTATTTCGGTTTGCCGCCAATAAGAAGTGGTGTAAGCAACTTCCTCATTTCATATCTACATTTTCTTTATTTAATTTATGCCAGTTGGAATTTTTGCACTTGACGATTGTACATTGTGCAGTCCAAGCTGTATAAAACTGCTTATCAATCAATTGCTAGTAGCTTATTGATCATTGCTATAGTCATTTGAATCAGAGATGATGATGGATTTTCCCCTTTTTGCATAGGGTGTAGATGGATGTGTATTGTGTTTACGAAATGATGTGTTTGTTTTAGTGCAATTATGCAAGTGGACCATAAGACTTATATTAGTACGTAACATTGGTCATTTGTATTTGTTGAATGTGGTCCAGTTAACTGCACAGTATTTTAGCATGTTGTTTTACAATGGGTCCAGTTGCGTGTTAATGCATTACAATGAAGTGATGTCGGACATTTTATCTGGCACGGTGAATGGTCTAGACGCGTCATTAAATATGCAGAATCTTTTGCCTGTGCATAATGAAGATGTCTGAATATGCAGCTGTGTCCTATTGCAGTCATTGGAGTGTTTTATTCAATATTGATGCTCAGTACACACAATAAATACACAATTAAACCAAACTGTGTCATTGGCTAAATATACCAAATGAAATGTGCAAAATGATTCGTATTGGTTTGTGATTAAGATCTTGCTTGAAATAGTATGTTGCCAATTTGGGAATACCTTCAAATGTACTGCATATACGTAATAAAACGTTAAGAAGTTGCCCTCGTGAACTGGCTTTAATTGATATTTGCCACTTAAAATTTTATATGAATTTTGTGAATCTGTGCTTTTAAAGGTAATTCTCAAAATTGAAAGGCAACAAATTAATTACAGAGGTTAATATATGCACTGGAAACTTAATATATATACTGGAAACTACAATGGTATTCCAGAAAAAAGTGAATACTAAAATTACACACATTTTGTCCAAGTGAGCTTTACATTATTGGTACTGAAATGATGTGAGCATGTACCCCCCCACTGCGTGTCTGTTGCATAACATGACATACATTTTATTTCAATGGCTATATAAAGCACTTGCCTTGCAACAGAAAACCACTAGGGCATGTTTATGGCACTGTGACCACATGGGTGTTTCTAACATCTGGATGTCTTCACCTAAGCTAACTGATATTGAGCATTTCAATGATTAAGGTGAGATACATTTTTAACTGTCACATTGTGTTAATATCGTGCATACCCGAACGTTCATGTGCAAAAGCTGTAATGTTGGTGATTGTATGACACCGATGTGGGGATTCAATGAATTGCTAATTGTTGGATGCTTTTGCACAGCTGGACGAGGAGCTGGAGAGCCTGCAGGAGAGCGGAGAGGGCCTGACTCACCAGCGGGATGTGTTGTGCCTCTTGCGGCTCATGGTGCGCACAGAAACCATGGAGCAACGCCACACCTGTTTACAGATCCTGCAGGTGAGGTGCTCTTCACGAACTCCTAGTTTAGTGGTAACACGGAGATTGATTCAAACGTCTCTGGGTCAGGAACCTGGAATATATTTTGGCACCTAGTACAACACTTACAGTATACCTTGAACTATGAGGCTGTGGCTACTAGTCACATACCCCACCTACTCCAGTCTACCAGCAGTCTGGAAAATATTCGGCGAGAAATTAAGCCCTGGAAGTGTATCTATCGTTTCCACCATTGCGAGGGCAATTGTTATTGGGAGTTGCTAAGATTCAATTATAATGTTTAAAAAAGCCTAGCTGGCCAATACATTTTACAATGTTTTTGATGTGGAAGGAAACTGCAGTGCCAGGAGAACCCACACATGAGGGGAGAACACTGTAAGGACCATACAGATGGGTTAATGGGGCTACCTGCTCTAGTTTCAACATCTGGTTACCTTGCACGCCAGAGGGTCTCGCTATTGGGATGCACCAACCTTTCCATATTAAATATTGAATTACCGGCATGCGCCACCATGCCTGGCTAAATACCATGTGGCACCGTGCACATTGCAGTCTAACTCTGTGAGAAAATAAAATGAGAATTTTACAAATACAGTCAAACCTTGGATTGCGAGCATAATTCGTTCTGGAAACGTGTTTGTCATCCAAAGCACTCGTATATCAAAGCACTTGTATATCAGTTGTGATCACGTGACGCTCGGCAGACTAAACGTATACACGTGCTGCTCGTCTTGCAAAACACTCGCAGACCAAGTTACTCGCAATCCAAGGTTTTACTGTACAACACATGTTCTGTTACTTGCTTTAGGGCCACCAAACAGCTGCAACAACTTGGTGCAATGGCTGGACATCTTGTAAACTAGCGTGCCAGGCTGTGTGATTACCTGCCGCTTCGCCAGACAGGTATTGAACTTTGACGCGAACGCGTGGCTCTGTGCGCGCAGAACACACAGTCACAAGCTTGCCTAAAGCACTTCCTGGAATACCACGGGCTGCCGCTTCTGTGGAGCTGGATGGCGGAGGCAGGGGACATCCGAGGCATTTCCAGCACCATCGCCAAGCTACAGATTGAGGTGCGCCCCAACTCCACGCTCCCTTCCTGTTTATGACTTTACTTGCCATTACACTTGACTCTCAATTACCTCTGGGTATTGTGGGAGAGGGGAGGCCTGGATAAAGCAAAAACGCAGATCATGTAAACCATATGTAAATTAGGCAAAATACTGCTTGCCTACGGAGATGGGGGTAAAGCCGTGTCGTCTTGTTGTTTCTTAATCCGTGGATTTGCCGACATGTTTGTGGTCATGTGGGCACTGAGTCATGAGTGAGGAGCAGAAAATAATTAAACGTTAGCATGTGTAAAAATATTTTACTTCTGTTTTCCAAGCACAGTTAATACACAAACCTGAGTAACCAGCCCACGGATAATTGAGAGTTATTCGTTTAGCATTGATTGCAATTACGTGATGGTATTTTTCAATTTCCCAGCAAGATTCAGTATGCTTACCCAGAGGAGTGTATTAACATGGTATCACTCACACAGGGGGTGATATCAGAAAAGCTGCAACATATCATCCATATTGGTGTAATTATACACTGCACTGAGAGGGAGTTTTTTTTTTACAAAGCAGAGTGGTATAATTTCACATGATCAGTAATGTTCAAGTTGGATTAGTTTAACCAGGTAAGAACTCAAGAGACAAGGATAATCTCATTTGCTATAGTGACCTGGTTACTACTGCGGGGGTAGTTGACTGCAGTGCTGCATTACATCACAGTAACGGTGTAATGTAGGGATATTATGATGGGTCAATTACTCAATTAAAATCTATTTTTACACTCACGACATGCGTCAAGCCGTGTGTGCAAACATCTGTCTCTGTTCACTCTTCATTTATGTTGTATATAGTTGGTGCACATGGCCCTTCCAGTTACTAGAGACCAGAGGTCGCAAACAGGTTTTGATTCCTTACCCATACCAGGGTCGCAAATGGGTACCCGTACCCTTCCCGAAATGAGTGATAAACGATTACTCACCAGTGACTCACGGCCTACCCATACCCGGCCGCACAAGGGTCGCAAACGGGTACCCGTACCCGGCCGGGTATCGGGTAGGGTACGGGTATCGGGTACCCGATTGCGACCTCGGCTAGAGACCACTACTTTCACTACAATGTAAAAAAAAAAATCTTTGAATCAAAATACCGAACTGTGCAAATTAATTGAATGGTGAGGGGGGTAGATTGTAGCACCTCTACTTCGAAGGTATTGCCAATAACACAGTGTAGTTAAATGAGCGCAGCTGAACAGTGTTGCATTAAAAAAAATTCCAGAAGGAGGCACTATGGTACTTGTATTAGTGTACATACAGTCTCATATTTGATCAATAGTGAATGTTAATTGAAAGTACGTGATGTTAATGGCATTACAATTGAAGTAGAGGTGGCCCCCGCACCTGTGATCTAATTGGCTCCTGGATGACGTTCTCAAGTCGAGCTGTGTCGCAAGTCGGGGGGTACCTGTACTATATCTTAGTTTTATACACTGATTGTAATTTATTAATTGGTGCATGTCATCTTTGCATATACCAGCCCTTTTAACAATTCAATGCTGAATTGAGGACCTCTCACCGCCGTGTGGGAATTGGGCTTATCTGAGCATTAATTCTAGATTTGAAGCTTTCGTGACTGCAAGGAACCATATTCTTAGGTTTTTTTGGTTAATTCACGTAGGTAAAAAAATTTAATTAATAAAAGTAAAATAAAAATAAAAAACACGACGTTTCGATTGTTGCATCTTACTTGATGCAGCAATCGTGCTGTGACGGTTCCACCTGAAGACGGAAGCTTGTGTTGCCTCCGAAACGTCGTGATTTTTTATTTATTTTTATTTAACTTTTATTAATTTTAATTTTTTACCTACGTGACTTTGCCGAAAAAACCTAAGGAAATTATCTGAGCATATTTCCCCACGCTGGGCAATTTGGGTTGGTGAAGGTGGGGAGCATAGATATACAGTACTATAATAAATTATGTTGCACTGCTGTTTACTGCCCACCAGTAAGCCTACACCATTCAGCACAATCCAGGCTCAACCATACTTAGCATCTGAGATCAGACAGGGTTGGGCACATTCTGGGTAATTTGATCATTTGGGTCAATACAGGCTTCCCTCGCTTTCTGCGGGTTCGCCTAGATGCGGCTAACCTATTTCTACCCAAATTTCACACTTATATGGGGTCGGACGTGGGACATCATTCTGTGGATTGTATGCGCTACTTTGCAGGCAGCTGTCTCATGCGCTTTCGCTTTGTGTGCACATTTGTTGGAACGCGTCGACTCCATAAAGCGAGGGAAACCTATAACATATTTATTCCTTAATCACAATGGTTCAACGGTGTCTCTCTTGCATGTTTAATCTACATACAACAAATAAAGAAGCTGTTCTGGGCATGTCGTGGCACTTTGCAGATCATCAAGACGTTGCAACACCTTCCCATTCCAAACCGCACTATCCTGGAGAAGAGCAAAGTGCTGGGAGTCATCGAGCGTTGGGCCAGCTGCAGCCCGGGCCTGGCACCTGCGGCAGAAGTGGACGGCTACTCAAGCGAGAACGCGTCTCAGGCCATGAGCGCGCGCAACAGCCCGGCACCGCTCGAACTGAGTCGCTCGCAAGAGCTGCGCAAGACACTCGACGCCACGAGCATCGCTGGCAGCCCCGTGCAGTCAGAGGCCGGCAGGGCAGCCGACGTGGCCAAGCCGACGGACCAAGGCCAGGGCAAGGCACCCGACGGCAGCAAGGCGATGGACGGCAGCCTCAAGACGCGGCTGTACCGGAGGCTGAAGCTGTTCAACGAGAGCAGCACAGACAGCGTGGCATCCGACGTGAGCAAAGTGTCTGACGGAGAGGAGGAGCCGAAAGACGTGGCAGAGGTGGAGGTGAAAGGCCAAGAAGCTGTGGGAGGAGAGCCAAAGGAAGAGAAGATTGAGTCAGATGAAAAGGAACCTAAAGAAGAACTTGAGCAAAAAGTTGCGGAAGTTGAGAAAGTTGAGAATGAAGAAACAAAAGTCAAAGAAGAGAAAGAGGAGACTGAAACATTGCAGCCAGAAGAACAGACAGAAGTGAAAGAAGTGAAGGAGGAGGTTGTGCCTGTTCCAGAAGAAGAGACTGAAAAAGAAGATGAAGAAAAAAATCCTGTCAAGAAGGAAGAGATGAAGGATCAAGGGGAGGTTGTCAAGATGGAGGTGGAGGTTGGTGAGGAAACTCCACCTCAGACAGTTACTCCCTGCCAGGAGAAGGAACTCGCAGCCGTCGAGAACCCCGAATCAACTGCAGCACCGGAACAGCCGTCGGAGAAGGAAGACGGTGCAGAGAACGTGGACGCTCTGGCGATAGCGCCACTCAGGGAGATTGGCTCGCACGATGAGGAGGAAGCTGGCTCGGATGTCGAGAGCGAGAGGAGTCAAGAGCCCGACCACCACAGCCCCGTTACCATCGCCCAGCTGGCCGCCAAGCTGCTGCACAGTTGGAAGGACCTTAAGGTATCAATAAATGTAATCTTATTGCTTCATAATGCTCTTGTCTTTCATTCGTTTAATTTTGCAGTTCGTGTATATAACCAACGTAATGTGTACGTGATTGTTGCTTTTCATGTTTTGGTAGGAAGTGTATAGGATTCCCAAAAAGAGCAGACCGAAGTCGGACCATGGAAGAAAAGGTAACGTGAATTTTGGTAAACCGTTGCATTCATATGCTTTGAGGTGCTGATTGTAATCCATTAAATTGTAAATTTGAGTGCATTATTGTACAGCCTTTTGACATTTCGCTGCTGAGTGAAGGCCTTCCTATGCCGTGGGACATTATTTGATCTCGCGACACTTTTACTAAGTGCAGATTTGTGAGGGTGGGGAGACTACATGGGAGCGTAGAAGTAGAATACAACAATTTAATCTTGCTGCACTGACTTCTGTTGTCCTCCACTTAGCATTGTTAGCGAATGTTAATCGTGTGAATTGTCTGCAGCGCATGGGAGAGATGGAACCAGCAGCCGGGACCGAGAAAGCACATCCCGAGATTCAGGTGACAAGAGATCGACTCCAAGAGAGAGGGAAAGGGAGAAGCGCAAGGTTCAGACACCCTCCTCTTCCTACGACAAACTCGGGGTCAAGAGGCAGCACTCCGCAGAGAGGTATAGTTGATGTCATCATTGGCGTCACTTGTGGCTTTCTTGGACATCGGACCTTGTTGCGTTGTCTTGTTGCATGTATGCTCTTCAATTGCTTAATTTGGCAAAAGTCTGATGTGGTTCAGATTGAATAAGGTAGGTTTATGACAACAATTCCCTATATACAAATATATAGAATTGTTGTTTGATCCAAGAATCTATTTTGTCTATTATTTCCGATTTTTCCTGTTATTATTTTGTTCCCTCCATCTGCCTAAATGTAATATGTGCATGTCATTTGCACATTATGCGTAATATTAAATTAATTCTCACGCGAATGGTTCGATGCAAGTATTGTAAGCACAAGAATACATTTTATAATCTGAATTGATGCAATTACAACACTCGGCACTTTAGTGGGTTGAAAATGCGTGTATCTGAGCACCCTTTCCAAAGAGGTAGGCATTTGTTTTTTTTGTTTTATATATATAAACAGGTACGACCCCGACCTTGGAACCCCTGCCAAGCGGAAGCCGCCGCCACCTCCGAACGGGCCCAAGCTCACGACGGAAGAGCGGCGCCGGCTGTTTGAGCAGCGGGCCGCCGAGGAGGAGGCCCAGAAGCAAGTGGTCTTCATGCAGCAGCAGCAGCAGGCGGCCGCAGCGGCCATGGCTGCCGCGGGCCTCTTCCAGCCGTGCGACACCAACTTCATGACCTCGTACTCGCCCCAAGTGCTGCAGCAGCAGCAGGCGTTCCAGCCCGGCTACGCTCACGGCTACCCGGTGCACCCTCATCTGGAGCAAAGCCAGCACGTCAACGCTCGCAAGGTGCTCCTCCCCACGCCCAGCCCCATGCAGGTGGACTCTGCGGGCAATCCGGTGAGCTCACCGATGATGTCCTATGAATTCATCGAGTAGATGTAGAGCCCTATTTTGCTGGGCTGGGCCCTCCACTGCCCATAATGTAGCTATAGTCTATGAGACATCTCCTTTACCAGTGGCAAAATAGAGTAATAGGTTTTTACCCTTTCAACTGGTACAAAAACTGACACCTTTATACAAGGCATCATGTTTGCAATAACCACAACACAAGCAGTCAAAATGCAAACAAAGAAACAACTCTGATAATGATAATGATATGCACTATCCAGAGTTGTTTCTTTTTGTTTGCATTTTGACTGCTTGTGTTGTGGTTATTGCAAACATGATGCTTTGTATAAAGGTGTCAGTTTTTGTACCAGTTGAAAGGGTAAAAACCTATTACTAGCTATAATCTGTTCCAGTGAGGGCACAAACTTCATGTACAGCCCTCCATGGTGGTCATGTACACAGGCCCCCATGGTGGTCAATTAAAACAAAATTAAGGACAGTGCTGCGTGTGTCTTGTGCCCTGTAGGGATGCTTGCCTCTGGGATCCCCTAGACTACACTGCCTCAGGGTAATTCAGTGGATGTGATGTATTTGAGATACTCGGGCAATTATTGATGTAATTTATAATGCGCACGATATTCTAAGAACATAAATAGCTGCCTATTAATGGCAGTCCACTGCTGCATAAGGGCCTCAATGCTGTCTGAGTAATTGGAGTTATTCGGCTCTGCCTCACTGCGTTGGTCAGAGCGATTTGGTGAAGGCAGGGAGCATAGATACGGGAGCATTGAAGTGCACTCCATGGCAGATATATGCTGTGTTGTGTTTCATTTCCACATGGACTGGTGTTGCTCTACTTCGAATGCAATGTACTTCAGCTGCTTGTAATGGTTTTCTCATTGTTGTGGTTGTAATGGTTACTTTGCCACATTGCAATTTTATACATTGGTATGCACCGGTATGTATAGCGGTAAGATAACAAAAACACGGATGGGATGACATACTGGCAAAAGAACAAAAACACAATGAGTATGTCTAGTGCACTATAATACATAATGTATCTTTAGTGTGACTAAAATATTTGTATTAGAATGTGTATATCGAATGCCTTTTTATTCTGTGTATACCAGCACATTTTTCAAACCACTTCAAACACCGCGATGTTGAATATCAGGATGCATGCGGTGAAATAGAACCAGCCAGGTAATGCCTTCCTGCTTGTCTTTGCGTGCAGGTCCTTGTGTGCTACGAGCAGGACCCCTCGGTGATGCAGGTGGCTCAAGATCCTATGGACCTCACTCGAGTGGAAGCCCTGGCCCAGCCTCTCCCCGTTGTCATGCAGCAGATTCAGCAGCAGCAGCTTCAGCAGCTGCAGCAACAGCAACTGCAGCAGCAGCTCCTGCAACAACAACTTCAACAGCAGCAATACCCGAACGCGCAGGACACGGCCACGTTGCTGGCCATGGATCCCGCCATCCTACCGGCGGCGATGGCGGGCGGCGTGCAGGTGCAGGCGACGGCGGCAGGGTGGGACGCCGCGTATGCCGCCATCCCGCAGCAGTATGTGGCGGCCGGACAGCCACAGCAAACCATCGTGTACCAGGCACAAGCCGTTCCGCAGCAGCAGCCGGCGTACACCGCCGCTACGCAGTTTGCTCAGCAGCAGGCTGTACAGGTAAACATGGGCAGCTGTTTGTGATGATTGTGTGATTAAGTATGGTCAAATAACCCCCATGACCCGCACGGAGTGTTGATGCCCTCTTTTGGTGTCTTTACAAACGGGGCCCTCCGTGTACCTACTTGGGAAGCGTGCAACTGATTTTCCGTCTGGCCATTTTAATTAATTGTCCTGATTTGGATTTGCAGTTCAGGAACTGATTATTTTGCCGGTAGTGGTGCATGTGGGACCTCTAGTGGTTGCAGCAGTCGCGTGAACAAATTGCAGTTAGATATTTTCAACTTGTTTGCTTGTGAGAAAGCTTAAGTGCCTCGGGAAACCCACGTATATATGAGAGAATCAAATGCTCAAACTTTCGCACAGATATATTGCCAATTTAGTCAATACTGCTTTTATATGCTTGTTGCCTTGGCCACGTGGGTGTCACGTGCGAGCCCTGCTTAAACACCAACCCTGGTTGTGAAGTGAGGGAAAAATAGAGAGAGGGGCTTGTTCGTTCAACACCTAGCGGTGCCAAAAAAAGGCATACATTGTAATGGGTGTCGTTCTTGATCTTGGAATAAAATATTTGTTTCTGTTTCTAACAATGCAGTGATTCAATATCTGAATGAAACTTTTAGGGAGCATAGAAATGAGCACTACTGCTGTAAATTCTAAATGCGGCCATTAAAATGGCGTAAAAGCATGTGCTTTTAATGCGTGTGTAATTCGCAGGAACAAACGTTGCCTGAAAATGTAGTTCCCCTCCTAAACCCACGTGGGTGTCGGGTGCTTATGTTGGCCTCGGTCCTGGGTTTTAACAGTAATCTCACGCCTGCTGGTCATGCTGTGCAATGTGATATGCCCAAAAATTGTCCCAATGGGTAATTGATGCAATTACAGCATGTGGATGTCAAATTGTTCCACTGGCTTGGGTACGAGTATACACTCGCAACACTACTTATTCTCTGCAGCAGATGGCAGTTCGATAAGCTTTGTGTTGCCAACAATTATCATTTTCACAAAGATCCCCTGTATAGCCTTTAGCAAACTGTTGGCGCAAATGTGACTAGAGGGCACCTATGAAGGCCAGTACAGCACCCAAGTTGGTGGGTGGCCATTATCACGCCCCCACCACCTTTGTTTCCCCAGTCTTGATGTTTACGCACCGGGTCTGTATTAAGGCCGAGTCGATCTAGGGGAGGCCCAGGATTGGTTCAAGTTTACGGCACGTATTACACTGGTCAACACACTTTTTCTGGCATAAGGTATTCCAACGGTTTTAATGTAATTTTGGGGTGCTGATTCCAAATCTGGCATCAGTTTTTGTCTATAAAAGATATCAAATATTGCATTTTCAATAAAAACTGCAGAAGAAAAATAAATGAATGTGGATATCTACATAAAATGATATTATAAACACACTATCCTAAAAATACAGCACCATATTTTAACACTAAAGCAGTCGCTGACTCGCAACAACTTGCAATCATAAGTGACAGAGTTAATTTCGGGTAAAATCAATGAAAATGGGGTATGCCGATAGCATAAAAATTAGATGTGATAGAGCAAATCTGAGATCAGATTGGAATTGGCACCCTCAAATTAGTCTAAAACAGCTGCAAAAGTCCAGGCCAGAAAAAAATGCTTTTTTTTGTTGACCAGTGTTATCTAAGCGAGAATCGAACTCGGGTCGCTGGGTTCGTAGCGAAGTGCGATCAACCACTGCACTGCCATTCAAGGCACACACACTGGCTGGGAGGGCACAGTGCAGTGTTTTTTTATCCTTAGAACATAGTTGCGCGCATCTCACGTTGAGTGCTATTTGCATACCCCTGTGTGCGTCCAGCCTGGGACTTGCCAATGCCAAGATGCGGTTGCCCGTGTAAGTTGTACGATTCCTCAGCACTCACACAGCCACCCCTCTGTCCTGCACAGGCCACGTATGTGCAGACGGGAGCAGGCTACGTGCAGCAAGGCCAGCAATACTACCCCGCCACGGCCCAGCCTGTGGTGCAGGCTGCCCCGGGGGCGCCAGCCGTCGCCGTGGCTTACCAGCAGCCCGTCGTCATGGAGACCGTTCAGCAGGTAGTGCTGGTGGTGGGCCTTGCGTGCTGCGAGCAGTTGTTGCATTCCATCCCCAACGATTGCTTGCGGCAACGCGTTTTTTTATGTTTTGTTCTTTGTCATTTCACTGCCGGTTGCTAGTTAAACGTTTGTACGTGTTAACAAAGCATCAAAAGATGGATCTTGAAATATATGGTATCAGTCAGGCGCGAGCTCATTGAGGTAATGTGTTTTTATGGGGATTTCTTCGGTTTAACTCGAAGCGCGCTAAAGTGTGCACATTACTATTTGTAAAGCACACTGCATTCTGGACCCGGGAACCCAAGTTCGATTCTTGGCCATGGCCAACAGCGGCAAGTGATATCTGAAATCTGAACCAGTCCTGGGCCCCTTCCCCACCTTCAACTCACACTGACCAGCCAAACCCAACGACCGACAGCGAAGAGAAGCCTTCATCTAGCAGTGAATTTACAAAGGGCCGTGTAAATATATGGACACACGCAACTAAAAAGCAATAGGTACTTTCAGGCAATGACACATCCTCATTTTTATATCTGCCCCCAGTAGACCGAAGTAGCAAGGAGGTTACGCGTCGCTGGGCACTTATGATGGATCACCATCGCCGTGACTTGTGATCACGCCTTGAACGCTGTCGTGCCTGCTGTGCGTGGCGCGAGTGTCGCCTGCGGTGACTTGGGAGTGTCTCCACCTGTTGTTGTCGCAGCCGACCCAGACAGCGATGATAGCCACGTGCAACGTCATGGAGCTGCCGCCGCCGTCCCCGCCCAAGCCCAAGGTCATCAGCCTGCCGCCAAACTGGAGGACGGCCACCGACCAGGAGGGCAAGATCTACTACTACCACGTGGTGTCGCGGTGAGTGTCGCCGGTCGTTACGCCACGCTTGGCCGTGTGCTTTAGATAGAGAGGGCGCTTTTATTGTACCACAGTTGTGTTAAGCTGAACGTAAGTATTCCAGCTTTATCGAACTGGATTTTGTTCAAGCAAAAAGAAGTACATGTTCTTTGGGTCTTTTGGTAAAGTCGCGTAGATAGGTTCACTGAAAACAAAAACTACGACGTTTCGATCACAACACAAGCGGTCGTCTTCAGGAAAACGATCGAAACGTCGTAGTTTTTGTTTTTCTTTGAACCTGTCTACGTGACTTTACCAAAAGAACTAAAGATAATGAATTCCTGCAGTCACGAAAGCTTTAAGTCAAGATTCAAAAAGAAGTAGTGCACCTTTCAACCGTGTTATTTGTGAGATTGTAGAAAAAAAAAAATCAGGATAACTACCTGGGCTGTGTATTAGAGTGAAACCATTGAGAAGCTTCATTTAAAAAAAAAAAACTTTTTTTACACGGGCAAGTGTTTTGTGGTCAGGTGAATATTTTATGGTCAAATAAATTATTGCACAGTGACTCCCACACCTTTTTAAAATGTCACCACAATGACATCGCTTGAGGGCTATATGACAGCATGCCTAACCGTAATTTTTTAATGTTATTTCTCACTGACAGTTTAAATCGCGTGTCGGCACACCTCCGAAATCTAGATCAGAGCTTGTTGTATTTTGGGTTGCATCTTCATCTAAGATCGCGGCGTGCACATTTCCAACAAGCCACCAGTGTCCTACCTGGCGTAATTCAGCACGTATTGTGGAACTGTCGGTGTGACGTGAAGAGGGATCTCCGGCTCATGCGGTCAAAGGTACTCTTAGGTTTTTTCAGTAAAGTCACGTAGGTAAAAAAAATAATAATAAGAAGAATATAAAAATACTATAAATAAAATAATTATTTTATTTTTTAATATCTTTTCTATTATTTTTTATAATATAAATAAAATATTTATTTTATTTATATAAATTTTTCTATTATTTTTATTATTTATTATTCTTTATTTTTACCTACGTGACTTTACCGAAAAAACCTAAGAGTATGAATCCTTGCAGTCACGAAAGCTTCAAATCTAGAACAAAGGTGAATTGTGCAATCGCGACGTTGCTGGGGATTGGCCGTAATGCCCGGTGCGTGTGGATGCCTGCATCGCATTCGCGTGCTGACGCTGTGCCGTGCCCCTTGCTCCAGGGTGACTCAGTGGGACCCGCCGGCGTGGGAGGGCGACTCGGACGAGGTGGGCGGTGACCGCGAGTCGGAGATGGACTTGGGGACGCCCACGTACGACGAGACACCCACCAAGGCAAGGACCGCCTCCCACTCCTCCCTCCTCCATGCACCCACATGGATTATGGAAAGATTTATATATTTGCAAATTGTCTTTTTTTCCCCCCCCACTGGATTGTTTTTTCAAGTTTTGGGATTTTTTAAAATCAATTTGGCTACTTTTCAAGAGGGTTAGGCCCCAATCGCAACGCAACTTTAGAGGCTCAGTCAGGAAACCCCCAGAGAATTACCTGTGTTAATATTCATTTTGTCAATTATTTACCCCAAAAAATTCTCACTGAGTCTCAAGACTCTTTGAAGGAGGGTCCCTGAATTGCGATGTTTAGCTAATAATGGTTATTTATCATGTGGGGGGGGGGGACTGGATAAGCTGGAGAAATCCCATCCATAATAGGGGATAACACTCAAAGGTTCACACATTCAATTCACAGCAGACCCAATAGATGCAATCTGTATGTGGACTGAGCATATGTATTTTACTTTATTTTAATTTTATATTTTACTCCTGTTTCCTTATGACTTAAAGATGATTTTTTAAATTACAGTAGTTTTTTTTATCTTGGGTCATTATTCATATTCGTAAAACTTTGTACAACTTTTAGTATGTATTTTTTTTTACATTTTTGGGAGCATTCGTTTTGCGTCTTTGAGTTTCTAATTTTCAACAGGGTTTATATTATTTAAATTCCCCACTTCTTTTGGAAATTCCTGCAAGGGCTGATGCACTAGCCATGTGATTTGCATTGTGCTTATGTTACGGGAGTGCTAAATGCCAATAAAGGCTTTATTTGGGGTTTTTTGTGACCTTAAATCGAAAACACATTTATCAAGTGAGAATAATTGCAGCAAACAGCACTGAGTGGCACCCCCGTCTACATTCCCAGACATTTCATACTGGGGTAGAGCTCAGCAAATCTGGCCGATCTGTATTGGTAAAATGTCCGGCCCGCTCTTAGCTGGTGTTCTAAAACGAGGCTTTTAATGAAATATGCATGCTCCACTCTGAGCATCTGCATGCCACATTGATATTGCCCAAGACGTCTTCCCACCAGTTAAGCGGAGCACAAGGGAATAAGGGGGACAACATCAAACTTCGATTGTTGTTGTAAAAAGCCTCAATGGTGATGTTTTCCCTTTAAATATGCATCAGCAACAGCGGTTTCTAGGACTTTCCATCTGTTTTGCCTTCACATTTGAGCGTATAATTTTTTGACCTGCCAAGACTAGGCACAACATGTCACCGGCAGTGGTGGTGGTGCAGCTGTGCAGTGTGGGAGCCCACAGGCTGCTTGTTTCCCTGCTGCGAGTTACTGAGAGCACTCGCTGAACCCCTTGGCAGACATGTGGTTCAAAATGGGGGGGGGGGGGTGGTAATTTTTACATTTTTACGGCCTGTCGTGCTTATTTGGGTTGTTGGTCTTTTGGTATTCTCGAGAAAAGCATTCTGCACAAAAGCCCCAGGTGCAAAGCAGTATAAAAAAAATTAATAGGCAACTTTTTCAATGTGTATTTGTTTAAATTAAAGCAAGGGTGTCAGAAAGTAAGCATCGTGGATCTATTGGATTAAGATGCGTAGAGCTATGGGCCACTGGCATAGATAGCAAAATTAACAATGTCGAGAGAAAAGAGATGTCACCATCTCAGACAAGCTGAACAACAACCTGGATCACTAGAACATGTCGTAAAAAGAGAGGGAATCCACCTAAAAAAAATTGTGGTGCACATGGGAGCACAAGGGTTGGAGACCAAGAGGCAGCCCTCGCAAAGTTGGTTGCAAGTGATGAACCAGTATGTGAATTGACTCTGGGATAGACATGGAGAAGATGGCCCAGGTCAGGAATAAATTGAGAGAGGATTAATAAGGAAAACCCGCATGAAAGTGAAATATGCCACGAATAAGTAGAGAGATGTATTCAACAGAGAGTTATAAGCGAGAGAACGGAGAAAGATGTAATCCGAAGAGATAAAAATACATAGCTTACAGCACATGTTTAAAGAACTTAACCCACCATGCTGCAGCGCTTGCTCCCCAGACCCACTCCGCAACCTACCCCCACATCTTCTCACTACAGCAGCCACATATTGACCAAGGCGGCTCACCCTAATGTATACTTCCAAAACGACATTTCACAACATGTATTCGGAAGAGCTCGCTGGAGTTTTCAATATGAAAAATTCCATCTGACAAGACATTCTGGAAATGAGAAAGTGAATGAGACACGTTAAGTGCAATGCGTGCATGGAGTTTGTTGAGAGCAATACGCTGAATTTCATGTTTTTCCACAACTGCAATCGTCCTGGGGTCACATGCTCTTTTATAAAATATCTAATCTGGCTCTCATTTTGGTGAAGGTATTTTTGAGCCTCCGCTGATGTTTGCTAATCTTTAATTGTTTGTGTTCGTGCCAGGCATCAAAGAAGCCCAAGACTGCAGAAGCAGATACGTCCAGCGAGCTGGCCAAGAAAAACAAGGAGACTTTCAGGAAGGAGGTGAATGCACAAGGGTTGTGTCATATTAGCACCTCTTGTGTAACTCTCTTGGCCCTTGGAGCCTTCGTATGAAGGTGCTATTATTGCAGTGTTTATGAGCGTTGCTTATTGTGGAAGAACAATCTAGAAGTTGCCGGTTCGATCTCCCAGCGTGGTAGTAGAAACAAATGTCTTGAACCCCCTCCCTTCTTCTGTCAACCCAGTAGTATACATGGGTGTACACCACAGTCAATCGACAGGTCGTGTGTGGCATGGTAAAGTGTGGGTCCTGGTGCCTTTTCCACGACATCTGGCCACCATGGTAGACTCGTCTTCGAGCTTGAGGCCCTTCCAAAAAGGGGCGTGGGCGAGCACATTTCAGGGCTGCACCGTTAACAACTTTAGAGTAGTCCATTATCTAATGATGTTCCCCAGCCGCATCAATGCAACGATGCTTACCTGTCCACCTGGCTGTCACGCTGCCATCATGTGGCCCCAGAAATTAACTTCTTGTTTTCACAGCAACATCAAGAGAGCCTGAGCTGTGTCCTATTTTCCAGTCCTATTTTAAACACATTCCTCCTGCGGAGGGAGCTGGTAGGAACGTGTTGGGTTGCTCGGTCAATGGCCAGGGTCAACGGCGGCGTGGTGTATTCCGCAAATATGCCCGACTGTGAGGGTGGGCGCAAGCCGGCGTGAGTAGGTTAAACGTTGAGTTTTATAAGGGCACCACGGGGTGACCAGCCCCTCCCCACCCAGCCCCTCCCCACCCTCCCCTCCCCACCCAGCCCCTTCCCACCCAGCCCCTCCCCACCCTCCCCACCCAGCCCCTCCCCACCCTCCCCTCTCCACCCAGCCCCACCCCTCCCATTTTTCGATGCAGGACAGACGGACACAATAATTCCCTGTGGGCTGCTGTAACCAGGAGGTTCCTACCCTTATGATGCTTTTAGTTTCCCCACTTGGTGCGCTGATAATAAGCGAGCAAACGCTTCCATTGAACCATGACATGGCTTGCAGTCCTTTTTGCACATGTGGCTTAATGACAGTCCAATTTTTCACCAGATTAGGCCAGAAATACCTTTTCCACAGTTTTGGGCCATATCCCCATGTGTTGACCACACTTCCCTGGAGAGATGTGCTAGCACCACTTAAAACGGAAAATATATATATAAGATCTGAAATGCTGGGGCCTTAACTCGTTTTTTTCTCATGTTTTTTTTGTGCATTTTGGCAGCTGTCTCAACTTATCGTGCACTGCCTCAATGCATTCCGCAAGCCGGACTGTAAAATAGGAAAAATCACAAATACCGAAGATTTCAAGTATCTGGCCCGCAAGGTACGACATCTTACATTAATATGAATAAATATAATTTTGTTTGCAGTTACTTCTCAACAAGGGAAATCCGTGTATGACTACATTTCAATGTTTTCTATTTGATGCATTAATTTTCAATACATAGATTAAATCAAATCTGTTTGGGTAATTTTCTGCTTTAGTCCACTTTCCATGCCTTCAAAATCTATTGCATATTCTCAGTTATTCCAAGGCTAATAAACCCCTTGTTTGGTGATGTAGGCTTTCTCGTCCAAAATTTTTCATAATAAAGGTTTTTTTAGTTAGATCACGTAAGTATAAATGTGTGGTAACCCTCCATCACCCGATACAGCCAGTAAGGTTTGTCACATAAACAAAACCTGCCAATTAATTACTACTTCAGCCCACCGGTGTGTTGGAGAGTAAATCCACAACATTTACAATTTAAGTAGTGCAATGTTTTGCTGGTAATTACATCCAGCATCATCAGGCGATTTTTCATAATAGTGAAGCAATCCACCTGCTTCTGGTCTTAAATAGTCATTTGCTGCCATCTCCTCAGTCCTCTGTTCTCTGCCCTCTTCATTTCTACAATCCATCCCTTCAGCTTCCCCCAGCATCCGGATCCTCAAATTTTTTCTCTCACCTGAAGACGATTGCTTTTGTTGCGATCGAAACGTTGTGATATTTTTATTATTATTTTTCTATCTGTGGCTTTACCGAAAGACCCATAGAATATGTGTTCCTGCAGTCAAGAAAGCTTTAAGTCAAGATTTTTTCTTATTAACTTCACTTTAATTATTTCGAATGTTATTATTTATCAAATCATCTCCTTGTAGAATGTCCAATCCAGCCCTTCTCTCTCACCCTGCTGATGACTTTCATATCATTCTTCTTTATATGTTGCACATGGGAATATACATGTAACAGTAAAGTAAATAAAATATCAGTAATTACAAGCAAATATTGTATTCTGCCATAGTCGTAGTCACAATGACTAGCTTTCAGTTCAGGCACATTCAAATTGTGTGTGTGCTTGTGTGTGGACAGCTCACCCATGGTGTCATGAGCAAGGAGATGAAGTTGTGTCAAAACCCAGAGGACTTGGAGTGCAATGAGAACGTGAAACACAAGACAAAGGAGTACATCAAGAAGTACATGACCAAGTTTGGGGCCGTGTACAAGCCGAAGGATGAACCTGCTGACCCTGAGTGATAGCGCGCTCTCATTTTTCAACAATATCAACTGGTTGTCAGTAGGGTTTGGTTGGATAGTGAAGAGCAATTCATTTTCCCCATACTCTTTTAATCACTATGTGCGCAAGGGTTTTAACTTGAGGTTTCTTCATGTCAATTCCTTTTTTTTTTACAGGGTTAATGTACATTGTGTACAGGTGCAAGTCCCAAGCAGCAGCATTGTAACTGTAGATAGGAAGCCCTTGCACATACGCTGTAAAATAAATGCAATTTTAACATCTGGTTTGTAATAAGAAAAATATTTTTACAAATTATATCCTTGGATTTCTAAAAAGAATCCTTTTTACTGTAAACTAGCACGCAGCGAGCATGACGGCGGCGTGTCGGTAACGAGAAGTCCGTACGTGTCCGGTCAGCGTACGGCAAAACCACACCTGTCCGTTTGTGGTGCTTGCCCGGGATTGGATATAGGGGGCTCCTCAGTATTACACTGTGTCCTTAAAGGATTTCTTCATAGGCACTGTTCCCATTCGCCTGCAGCGTGTAGCTTACGGAGAGTATTGTTAATTACAGGGGGTGGATAAGTGTACAGATAACAGAACCATGTGTCAATTAAGATCATTTCCACGAAACACTAAATAGTGTGTTGAAGGAAATTTTTGGATTTCAATGCGCACATTTTTTTGTAAATTCATAGGCCGTAACGTACCCGCTTTGGCAGGCTTAACCATCACATGACGCTTGTAGTATAATTCTGATGCATCCGTATATATGGCGTGACTGAGAAAAATAATTTTAATTCAATCAGGTATCCATGAGATTTTATTTAAGATCTACAAGTTTTAAACTTAGGAAGCATTTTAACTCAGTAATTTGTGCAAACATATAAACACATTCCTTGGCATTTTTGTTTGGGAAGTAAAATTCATGTAAGTTATTTTACTGGTTAATCCTGCTTAGACTTGGTGCTGAAAAAGAGGAACTGTTAGGTGTTTTTGTAATGGATTGTAATATTATTTTTCAACTGGCCTGTGATTTGTACAAAACCTTGATGTAATAAGATTTAAATAAAAGGTCTGGGGCTCTGTCTTAATAGCCCAGTGTATCGTATTGAATCTGGGAAGTGGGGACCTCAAATCGGAGCCAGGCAGGAGTGTGTAATGCCACGTTTCCACAACCACTGGGAAGAGTTGCTGGCTCAGTTTGCAAACTGGGCTCGCTGGTTCGGCCCCAATTCTTGCGGCAGCCCAACTGAGCCAACACAACGCCAAGAAGGCTTAGTGAGTGGGTTCGCGAGTCAACGTTGATTAGAAAGCAGCACATAAGAGGCCAACGTGACAGTGAGACTTGCATTCAATGGCATACCTTCAACTTTAGGGCTGTGTTTTTGTTAAAAACAGCCTGGCAGAAATGTTCGAAAATACATATTGGCTTGGGACAGACTTAATGCAGTTTAGCATTTTTTGTTTAAAGATCAGATCCAGTTGCAGGAGGCCGAGAGGGGGATGAGGCATACCTGGCTTGCAGGGCCGCATTTGTGGAGTTTCACAGCTGATAATGTGGAGAACCCTAATCTGTGTCGTGCTGTTAATCCCAGAGCAGGTGAATGGACTGTTACTGGACAATGTCCAGCACGCTTACTAATAACGTTGTGGAAATGTGGCATAAGAATAACGACTACCTTTGCGAGTGTTTGGAGTGCATGGTGATTTTTTTTATTTCAATACATTTTCATTTGTCAAATCATAAATGGGTGCTACCACAGGAAACAATTCGACAACATCAAATGGTACTGAAATTTGGAAAATGTTAGACCCTAAAAGATGTGAGAGATGGTTGTTTTTACGCTTGATGTTGGATTTATTCCAATGAAATGTAGAACATTGTAAATTTTGCTTGCTTTTCAATTTTTTCGGTTTGCTGAGAAAACCATATTCATTTGGCATGTCTGCCCACGTGACAATTTTATTTTGATTGGCTCTTTCGGGTGATTGGCTCAGATCAGGATTAACATGAAAAGAAAATCATATCTACACATGATGTAACCCAAAATAAATAAACCCGGAGTCATAATATTGGCCATGAAAGCCTTCGTATAAAATGAGATGAGCGTTGAGTCAATATGTCTAATTGCAACGATTTGCATGTCCACTTTCTTTTGAAGATGCAGCGTTATGGCCGGTTGTTTGGCACCTTGTGGTGGATGGGAGTTTGGATTGTTATTGGTGGATGGATGAGCACGTTGAGTTTTGATTGAAGAAAGAAAATGGCATTCCATGCTTGATGACAGCTAACTGAAAAATATTCACTTGTGTCCACTGTCTGGCCACAAATTTTGTGAACTACAAATTTATGTTATTTGTAATTGATTTATTTTGGGTCCTGTCGCGTAAGTAAAATGTCGTAAAAACCTCCACCTGAGAAGTCAATACAGCTGTCGCGTGTGAACAAACATGCCAATTTAATACCGATTCTCATTTAAATGTCAGATTGCTCTCCAACACTCGGTGTGTTGAAGCAGTAATACATTTGTACGTTCACGTGACAATTGTATGAATTGGCTGTGTTGGGTGGAGGAAGGTTTATGACACTTTATTTATGCAACCTGACCCAAAACAATATTGATCGCAAAAGCCTATGTGTTAAACTAAATTCTGTGTTTAAAGAGGAATAAGGTGATTTGTTTGACTTGATAATTACGTTTTGAAATTTGTCCAGTTTTCACAGAAGATATATATTATTATTACATGAAACATACGTTTAACAAATTGAATGTGTGTGCGTGTGTGTTTTGAATCAAATATGAAAGACAAAAAAATAAAACATCAGGAAGAATTTCAAACATTTGGTACTTTGCAATTTGCATCACATAAACATTTCATTAACATTTGCACGCTTTTGTATAGGTTACATTGTACGCCACTACAATTGCACACGTGCAAACTCACTTGCCGTGGTGAAGCGCCGAAATTGCATATCCTCAGTCGGGTCAATCAACCCAACTTTTCACCAAAAAAAAAGAAAAACAGTGTTTTACCCCAGGTATGGCCCAATGAGCTATGTAGTTTTTTTTCAGAAGTGACCCGGCCGCAAATGATAGTCCAATGAACTGGCTTATGATGCGGAAATTTATAGCAGCCAAATACTCTAAACGCAACGAAGAAAAATCCACGCCGACATGGGGATAACATGCAAACTACAAATATACAGGAGTCCGGGTCGGGATTGAAACTACGACCTGGATACCAGGCGAGGGAGTTAACATCTCAACCGCCAGAGTTGTGTGGTTGGCAGGTTGGCCATTTTCCAGATTTGCAGATGGGGCACATGGTTCGTGGTGAGTTACCCTTTGACGGCTTTTTTCTTTTTATCTAAAAGTGTTTTCATGTTTGCGACTGTTGCCTGGCTTTCGTGACCACTGTTGTGTGCCAGTGTCCCTTGTCTCCGCAGTTAAGTGCCGGTTTATCTGATGGTCATTCCACTTTTGTTTACACGCGCAGTCCACGGCTTGCTGGGCCGCGGCACTTTTCTTTCGTAAGCAAATTGCCCCCCCACCTTCGAAGTGCGATAAATTGCAAAGTAGTATGTAATCTCTCAAATGTGTTTTTCGGCTTGTAGTGCGGTCACCAGGATATCCTATGTTCTTTCACATCTCTGGATGTCTTATCAGGAACTGAGTGGAGCAGCTCAGGTGTCTTCCTTGACTATGAAGTCGCCGACTTGCTACTGGTGTTTTATGTTGGCTGGCCATTTGCTGATTATCAGTTTCATTGCTTGTGCATACGAACTCATTGTGCATACGTGGTGAAACTGGAGACCGCTCACCCTCGTGCATTGGAGAGAAACGTTGGATATGGAACCAAGAAACACGAGGTATGAAATCTGGAAACTTGCTTTGCTATTTTCTGCCCTCCATCTGCGCAGCATGAAAAGAGTTGCGCAGATGTCGCTCTCGGAGCAAGCGCGCACAGTAATCGTGAAGCTGTCCGCAAGAAATATTAAGGGGCGGATTTCGCCGTGGAATGCTTTAAGTTTATCCCATCAGTTGTCGGCGTAGACCTGCATATGTATCCCCGTAAAACCTGCAGTCTCACCTGGAAGTGCTTTTCCATCAGCCCCTCATTAGGGCTTGCTTGCTTCCTGTGCACATTAATAATACGCGGCGAGAAGCATCTACAAAGGGATCCTGTACCCGTGCGATCGTGTGGTTGATGTGGATGCTTTGTTAAGAGCCTCCCTAGTTTTGCTTCTGATGTCGATTTGTGGCAGTAACCACAAACGATACAATACGAATATGAAACCCTCTGAGTGAGTTCGTCTCCAGAGTTTACTCGCAGTAGTCCTCGTTGAGAATAAGCTTTAGTCGTTATACAGTATTAGTCGAAAGTTAATTCCTACTCAATTGAGCGTTGTGTGGTGCTCATCTATTTACAGTCCCAAGTTAATAGTGGAAATTCCACATTAATATGGCAGGAGCGTGGTTGTCAATAGAACAAATACTGTTGACTACAGCACAAAATGGTACTTATTATAGTAACCCACGGATGTTGGGCTGAGGCATAATCCCAACCAGAGTTTAAACTCGCAGCCTTCCGATCGCGAACTGCTCTCTTTACCCCTGAGTCACCTGAGATTTGGTACAATCCTGTTAGATCTCTGACAGTGTGTGGCGTGCTTTAATTATGAATGCATTTCATGCAATGCCATTTATTTTTAGAATCACGTTCCTCCCTTTGCGGCGTGAAAATTGTGTTTTTGCTGAAGGAAATGTTCCCCTTTCCAAGGTCCACGCCCAGTAAATGTGCAGGAAAAAATACCGTACAGAGGTGACCTTAGCTTCCACTTTTGCAGAAAGGTATGGTTTAACATCAAATATTTAACGTGACATTCTGCTTATCTTGGCTTGAGACACATTCCTGATTCATGGTGTTGATATAGGAGTTGCACGGGGTCATTGCACCACATCAAAGTGTTTTGTGCAAGCAAGCGGGGCCGGTCAAAGAGAGGAGGAGTGGTCGGAGGGCATTTTTTTTTGGGGCCACAGGCCGTGCCCGCAGGTGCTGTGATCCCCTTCCCGTGAAAACTGTTAATTACACGTAATTTTTACAGCGGTTGCTGGGAGGCGGGGTGGTCTGTGGAGGCTATAAACCGGCGTCCGTGCTCCGCTGGTTTTCCCAGGGGGGGCTCTCGCCAGCTGTAATCAAAGGACCCCACCGGGACGACAAGCACCCCCACCTCCCCTCCTGCAAGACAAAAGAAGAACAAGACCCATCCTGAAGTTTTATGACCGTCACTCCAAAAGAAGGGGGAGGTGTACGGAGGTGGTGGCGGTGGTGGGAGGTGAGGGGGGTGGTGGTGGAAAGCAATGCACTCCAGAAACAAATTGCATGACAAAAGATGAGCTCTCGTAGTGCGAGCTTGGAGGACATCTTCACGTTAACGTTTAAGGAGAAACGCATTCCTCTCAAAGTGCCTTGGCCCACGTCCGTCACTTTAATCAGAGCCTAGGGACGTGTCCCTTGCCGTGTAGTTCAAGGACCCACCTACTCTGCAAGATATCGCAAACATCTAATAACACAGCCAGATGTCGATGTTTGCATACGCGTGCGCATTGTTCTGATACAATTGTGCTACTTGATTGTGTTTTAATGGTAATCAACTCACTTCAAGCAGCTAGATTTTATATATATACTTTAAACAACACTAAAGCGGCACACCTTCATGTTTAACAGATCGGGGATAATGCACTGAAACTGCTCTTGTGATGCAGTATCCGTCTAAGAAAACGTTATCAGGTGTTGTAAGGCGTTTCAAGGAAATACCGGTTATAGAGGAGATGGTTAAATTGCCCCCAAATTATAGGGCTACGCGCTGCCAAGTGACACGTTGAATTGCCAGGACAGGCGGGTACGTACCGCTCACACAACCCCCAGGGGTGAACTCGCCACTCGCACTCCTTGCCAGCGGTGGACAGCTGTTGGGTGTCGTGGACGAGCGCACACCACCACCACCACCACCACGTACGGCGGGGGGGGGGCGAATACACCGACAACATTTTGGGACAAAAAAATTCGTGGTGTTGTTTTTTGAGTCCGCGTTTTTCTCCCTCCCCCCCCCCCCCCAAAAAAAGCGCCGTATGTGCTGATGATGCCGATTAGCGAACCTTTACAAACACCTGAGTACACGAACGGGCGGCTGAACACTGAGCCAGTGGTCACGTAGATCTAATATACCCGATTCTTCGAATATCCGAAGAATAATATGGTAGGCGTGCCTGTGTGTGTGAGACCAGATTTCGGTAACGTTTTTTTGACGCACACGTTTTTAGCGTCTTACTTTGTGGAGCATCTTACAACCTAGAGAATAAAGAAACGAGTGCAGTCGTACTCCTCTTATCCGTGACGAAAGCTGTGGAGGTGGGGGGGGGGGCTTACTTTTTATTGGACCCTCCGTTTAATGTAACCACTAAGGACCCCCCCCCCCTACCCCCGTTCCACAGTGCCGCTGTAGCCTTACTCCTCACCCCTTCTCAGAAACAGCAGGATGTCCCTTCCCTTAGCGCTCCGGGCAGAGGGTGGAGGCTGCCAAGCCGTGCGTAATAATGCTCACGGAGGGCTTTTCACACGGACGTTGAGGTGGTGCAGAAGGGCGGGGGAGGAGTGGGTGGGTGGGTGGGGTGATCCCTCACCGAGACTTGCAATGAATGGGGTCGGCGGGGGGGTTCAGAAGCACAAGCGTTTGGGCTTGGCTCAATCTGTCCACGCAACTCGAGCGCTGAAGGAGCGAGCAGGGGAAACAAGCGAGGCGCTGCCAGTTGTACCGCGCGTGTTCAGTTCAGTTCATGTATTAGGTACAGCCCTGTGAGCCACTCGGCTCTTGACTCGGGTGCAACCGAAACAAACAAAAACACGAACAAGAAACATCTTAAAGTGACTACGCGCAACAGAAAAATCCAGGAAAAAAACAGCAAAGTCTTCCAGAAAAAGCACCGTACATCAATGCTGTGTGCAACAATCCCAGTGGGATGCAAGTCCACGCGTCGAAAGCCGCCCGCGTGGACACACACACGCACGCACACGGTGCGTTGCGCCTCGCTTGTGTGTGTGTGTCCACGCGGGTGCCTCTCGACCCCTGTGTGAGTCCACGCGTCCAGAGCCGCCCGCGCGCAAAAGTCCGAGGTCCGAACGGCGCTCAATAGCAGCGCTCACGGCTGGCCGGGAGCCGCTCTAAATGTGCACGCCCAGAGACGCGTTGCCGCTCAGGTCGAATGTCACAAACGAGCTGGGTCGGCGGTGTTGGGGTGGTCGCCTTCCACCGTGCAGCTACTCGCAGCCGCGTTCACTCTTGGCTTTGACGTCGCGCTCCAAGAGAGGCGGCTTGCTTGGTGCATTGACGGCGATCGTGTCGTTTCGTCGGTGTGTAGCACGCGACTTAAAGCAATATATCGCCTTAGGCTGAGCCCGCACTATGAATTAAACCAATCGACGCTTGATGACAAAAAATAAAGCACACTCCAATTGATGACCAAATTAGAACATGTGGTTATTTGCAACTTTCTAGTTTTTAAGCATAGACCCATATCAGCTTTCTAGCCATTCTACAATATGATTATATTTTAACCAGTCGCTCAGTCAACATCATCTCTTTGCATTAGATTAGTTTGGAAGCTGAAAAGTGCCGCAAAACGAATTGGCCTCTTATCACGTTATGACTCCCTGGGTGACGACGTGATGCCTCTCGAGATAGTCAAGGGGTTCGGGAGTTCGAGACCCATTGCTGCCGGAGAGTCGTCAAGCCGCGCGCTGTCCCCAGAGGGCCATTAATGGCAGATTGCCCACATCTGTTAGTCCAAGCACACATACATCCTATAAAACCCTACAGCCTGGCCACTGTGAGCCAATATAGCAAATCATTTACCCTCGGGTCCTACATGTTCCAATCCAAATCCAAAAGTGGGAAGCACTTTATTGTGTTTTTTGGGCTGCGCTGAGTGTCTGACGTTTCGCCCCGTTTGCTGGGAGCTTATGCAGGAACTGATTTAGTTCCTATTCTTTGGGTCTTTCGGTAAAAGTCACGTAGATAGGTTCAAAGAAAGTAACAAAAAACTACGACGTTTCGATCGCAGCACAAGCGATCGTCGTCACGAAAAGGGGTTTTAGTTCTGTAAACGCATCAGAGAGCTGTGCAGCGCAACAGGGCATAACCTTCGATTTAAAGCTTTCGTGACTGCAGGGATTCATCTTCTTGGTTCTTTCGTTAAAGTCACGTAGAAGGGAAGTAATAAAATAAGAACCAAGAAGAGGGCATAACCTACTAAGCAGCGAAGGGTGGGTAACTGTTTATGCATTAGCGCTGCCGAGCTGTCCTTGTGTAACTTGATCAACCAAGTTAAGTAAAAAAAATACTTCCAGAAATATGCAAAATAAACGAGTGTGAAATGGTGATTTGAGAGTGGATCAGCAGCCTGCCCGGGATGCGTGCTGTCGCTGTCCATATGGCAAGGCTTTACAACATCAAGAGGAAATGACCACGCACGGGTGATTTGAGAAGATGCAGGGGGAAAAAAACGGGGGAGAGGGCAAGCAATTTAATCAAATGGGACCTTTAAAACGACAGCGTGGTCGCGAGGCGAACAGCCAAGCGGATCGAGTGCTCAAATGGACGCTGCCTCTGGCGAAGTTGTGTGGAAATTATTTGAATGAACGTTGTGTGTTTTTTACGAAGATTGCACTTTTGCTTTCGCTGTCTGCCGCCCGTCGCGCCGTGTAAGCCGACAGTTACCGTACTACGTGGTTGTCAGATGATGAGATGCGCCCGCGTTAGCTCAAACTCATTGTCACCGGGAGCTTCACTAAAATGACGACAGAGGCATCCGATTTCATCGTTGGATGTAATTTTCGGTGGTTTCAAATGCCTTCCAAATGGCCGCAGTAGTGCATTTGTAAGAATTTTTTTACTTAAATTACTATTTTTTTTATTATTCTCTGAAACTAAGCCACGTTCCAATTGATGAAATACATTTAATTATTTCAAGACATTCTTAAAGACCAGAATAATTCAACCACAGGCTAGAATGCGGAAGAGAACCTAATTGGACCCACAGTGCTTGAATGCTTGTGTTTATCAATACATTGCAGATGTGGATATTGTTTGTATTAACTGAATGACAAATTAGATCTGAACCGTTGCTGATCTCACCCCTTTACCAACCGGCATTGGCCAGCGTGGCAAAGTATGGTCAAGCAACCCGCATGACTGTCCTGGAGACCCCTTCATCCAACAAACAATTGACAAAGGGTGTTTCTTGTAAGCTGTATTTATTTGTGCAATATACACGGCGTGATGGCATTGCCGTTTTCCTTCAACTAAAGTTATCCACGACACTTGGACATTTCCCTCGTCAAGTAAGAACGTCGCGCATATTCCTCGCCAAGTGTCGTTTCCTGCCACTGTTATTTGACACTCCACGCCACGGAGGTGTCAGCTGCTACGCCCCTCCAACCCCCCACCAGGGGTTTTGCTTTCACGGTTGCACGCGAACGAGGCTTCCTGCCTTCTGTGCCTCTGGCCGCTGCCGCTCTTGCTGCGCGACACGCAGAGACGGGGGCACCGCTGGCTTTCCCAGATGGCCTCCCGTGGCATTGTGCACCTGTGGTTACACATCAAGGGCATCCCCCCGGCACCAGAACGTTCGGCTGTAAATGTCACAAGTTTCGAGCGCATGTTGCGCGGCATGCGGTTGTTGATTTTTAAAAGCATCGTTTCCGCTCCTGCATGCGTGCACACGCACATTAAACGCCGTGATCGAAATTGACATGAACATGCTGTTGTTCAGATATATATGGTTTATAAAAAATGTTAAAAAGCCAGCCCCCTTCCAATAAACTTTCATTCATTTCTTGAGGTTGAATGGAGAGGTTGAAGATGGTATGCTGCGTGCCTATCGGATCGTTAAACGTGTTGTCTCTACTGACTCATGTGCTAACTATGGTTTTAAATGTTTTAAAACACGAACCAGTTTACACTTGCAAATTGAGCCCACACATTTAATCTGTAAAAAAATAAAGCCGCTCGGTTTGGAGTGTGGGCAGCCTGTGATCTCTCCGATTCTCTCCCCTCCTTTGCAGTACTGACACAAACACCGTCTGCCATTGTCAGCTCGCGTCCCCGTGTGTCTCTGATCCTGCCACTGGCATTCACCCCCAGGGAGACCGCGGTGCTTTGAGTTATGGTTCCCAGATGGGATTAATTTCACTGAAGTTGAATTCCTTTATTCATTTGGCAGGGCAGATCAATGATCTGTGTTTGTGTGCAGATGTTGAGGTTTTGTGCTCGTTTTATGTATACTCTGTAGTCTATACAGTATTTTTCTTATTTTTAAATGTTTTTGGTATGAAGTGTTGAAATAGAATAGGATACAAAAGGGATGAATTAAAATATCAGATTGCTACAAAATCCGGCTTGAACTTTTAAACGTACCTGTGAATGCAGTGGCGATTTTAACAAACTTGGGTTGGTAACATTTCTTACATCGGACTAAGCATTGGTTACTGGATCACTGTCGACATGCACTCATGTAGTGCTTCACGAGTGTGTATATGTGTTATGCTATGTATTCTCCATATTTTGTCACTGATATGTTTCATGTGAAAAAGAACAGTTCACCAGAAGTAAAGCAATTTAGCAGACCACAGCTTATTTCACTCGTAAATGTTCCCTTCAGATTTAATGCAGTGCCTGATGAAGGCCTCTCCATGCCATGTCAGTCATGGGGATTGTTTGACCATACTTCACCACTCATGTGGATGCGGGTGGCTTACGGGGTGCCCAGGACCATTTCAATGTCACTCACCAACTGACGTTGCAGGGAATCGAACTCAGGTCACTAGGATCATAAGCACATATTGCGAACCATTGCACCACCGTGTTGTTCATCTTCTTGGTTCTTTCGGTAAAGTCACGTAGAAGGGAAGTAATAAAATAATACAAATAAAACATAATAAAATAATTCTCACGACGTTTCGGCCACAACGCAAGCAGCCGTCCTCAGGTGAAGACAAGGTCTGTCGAGGAGACAGCGTCTGAACCATTCAGACGCTGTCTCCCCGACAGACCTGGTCTTCACCTGAGGACGGCTGCTTGCGTTGTGAGAATTATTTTATTATTTTTATTATTATTATTTTATTACTTCCCTTCTACGTGCCTTTTCCGAAAGAACCAAGAAGATGAATCCCTGCAGTCACGAAAGATTTAAATCGAAATTTCACCGTGATGTTGTTATCATGTTTCGCGTGATTTAATGCATGTATCTTAAGCTTAAGGATCTACATTAAGCGATTCATCTATGCGTCATTCCACCGCTACCAAAGGGCACCACTTTTACCACGAGCATGTACACACCACGTGTACCCCACAGTGCCATTGGCCTCATCACTGGTCTTGTTGTATCGAGCGGAGGACACTTTTCACAAATGGCCACACGCAGGTCAGTCACAGTGGACACATGTGCCTTCAAGTGCTCCCCTCTCTCCTGCCGCCACGTGTAAGACGTTCATGCGGAGTTGTGTGGGTTTTTGTTGTTGCTGTTGCTCCCGCGGAATTATAAAGGCCTCGGGATATGAAAGCCTGCCCTCGTGTGTTGCCTTTGTGTGCTCAGTCTTGGGGGCTGGAGTGAGGGCAACGTGACGTGCCGCGCCCTTCCGCACACAACCCGCTCACTCCTTTCATGCCCGGCTCTCCGACCGCTCTCCGACTCGCCCTCTCAATTGCCCTCTCTTATCCCGATCCACAAATACGAAGGAGACATCATCACAGCGATACACTATTCCGCTGCTCCTGACGCGGTTATCCGGCTTGGACGCCTGAATGTGAAATTTTAGGGTTTTTTTTTGTTAGATCGCGTAAATATAGAAATGTGTCGTTAAACCCACCACCACTCGACACAGCCAATTAGTAAGGTTTGTTACGCAAACAGAACATGCCAATTCGTCACTAGTACAGCACACCGGTGTGTTGGAGAGCAAATCCACAACATTTATAATCTGAGTACGACGTTTCGCCAGTAATTCCAACTAGCTTCACATTTATATTTACGCGATCTAACAAAAAAGCCCCTATATTATGAATGATATTGGTGGCGAAAGCCTATACGTTAAACTGAAATTCTAGTTGTTTTCTTAGGACAGAAGATGATCGCTGAGTGCCAGGCAGATGTGGATTGGCGTGGAGACTTCAGACGGCCTGAATTATGTATCCCTTATCTCTTTCCCTTGCTCCGTCTCTCCCGTGTGTTACATTATAGGCGCATTACACAATGCAAGTTGTTGTTTTTTATTATTGATATGTGAGAGTGGGGTCTAGGCATGGGCATGTGTATATTTTCACGTTTTAGTTTCTACGTTTACCCAATTTTATCTCGACTGTGCTCTAGGCGTCACGTCACCAGACCAAGTGTGCTTTTGGATTTCTCGCAGAGCAGTGTAACCAACCGCTTCGTATTTCACGATGGCCCGCAGAACCAAATATCACAGCGCTAACTCCTGAGGTTCCTTCAGGTGACCTTTGATCCACACAGTAGGGAGGGGAGATCGCGTTCCCACCAGCTCTTCCACTAAAAATCATGTTCGTCGCTTTACAAGCAAACCGATATTTTAATTCCCAAAACTGGAGTTCAGCTAAATCAAATGCAAAACCACATTGAATGTGATGATGATGATGACGGTGATCAGGCTGAGCCCATCAATTCACTACACTTGAAAACCCAGTTTATTCACCGGTGGACGCTTGGATTCGATCCTAGGAGCTCAGCTCTGACCTGTGAGCCACCCGGCCACCCCCTATCTGCACTCTAAATGAAATGGCCAGTATTAGTTCCTAAAATACAACAGAGACAAACATAATCTGTATAGCCTTAACAGACTGTTGGGGCAAGTGCTGTTAGTGAATAGCACCTATGAAGACCGAAATGGCACACGAGGGGGTGGGTGGCCAGCACCACCCCCGGCCGCTTTTGTCTCCCTAGTAGCAATGTTTTTACACATCGCACTAGGTACTCAATTAAGGCTGAGTCGACCTCGGGGAGGCCCAGGACTGGTTCAAATAATCGTCCCCCACACACACAGACATCTGCCTGTGTATTGACACACTACATTAACAAGAACATTGTGGACACAATTCTCAATGACGGTGCTCTCTGTTGAGTCACGGTGTTTACGTATTAAACGCACCACTCTGTGCTTGTTTGTTGCACGTGTTCCTGTTTGAGTGCATGAGTTATGGAGCCCATATGATGGAACGGTGGGGGGGTGTTGGCATTGCAGCTCCCTTCCCTCCCTCCCCCCTCAAAAACACACACACAAACCCCAGCTGCGGATCCAATCGTGGCCACATCCGCATGCCTCCACAAACGATCGTGCGGAGATAGCCTTGAAGATACCTGTAGCTTGCACAATGAGCTTTGATTTACCAATCACCGAGGGGGGCTCTGCTGCCTTGGAAGCATTTATTTTGTATCCAGGTTTATTTTTTTAACTTTTTCTTTCTTTAAGAAGTCAGCGGGGGGGGGGGGGTGTCCGGGTTCTTGATTTGTGGATGTCCCCAGCGTTTGTGGCGTTCGTAAAACCCGGTGCGCATTCTAGACTCGACTTGTGCCCTGATGGTTCATTGACGGAATGTAAATGTGTGTGTGTGAGCGAGTGTGAGTGAAGGAGTGTCTCTCGGTGCGAATGTCTCTGTATGTCCGTGAGTGAGTCTGTCTCCGTGTGCGGGCGACCCGAATTTGAATCCCGCTCACGGCCAACACCAGTGACGATTATCCGAACTGGTCCTGGTCCTCCCTTAGGTCGACTTATCCTCAAATAAGAACCTGGTGCGATGTGTAAACATCGCTACTTAGGAGACTGAGGTGGCCCGGGCGTGGTGCTGGCCACCCACCCCCTCGTGTGTCGTGGCAGCCTTCATAGGTGCTCGCTAACAGCACTTGCCCCAACAGTCTGTTGAGGCTATATGGGGGGGATCTTTGTCTTTGTGTGTTTGTTATATACCTGAGTGAGTATGAGTGAGCACGGGAAGGTACCATCTGCTTGCTTCTTGGCTGTCGACCCAATCCCAGGCGCCCTTCCAGCAGCATGCCCTCAATCTGCGCTGTCCCGGCCAAACAGGTCCCAGTGACAGATGACAGTCGATGTCAAACAAACTTAACGGTTGAGGTGAAACGGGCCTGCTTCCTTTACAGAGCACTGTTTAAAAGAGAATGTAGCGCTCAATGGCGATTATCATCGCCCACTTGGGACGTTTTGATGCCGATGATAGTTGTGTTTATTGTACACGATTACTCATTCACATTGCAATGGGGAGAAAAACACATCTGAGTAACCTTTTCAAGTTTCGGAGCAAAATATCCGTCATTGTTTTATGATTTATTTGGTCATGACACTGAAACACAGCGGTTCATTATAGCGAAGGGTGGTCATCCAGAGGACCACCCTTTTCATCCATGCGCGAGCCAACGGGACAAGTGGCCTAATGTCCCCCCGTGTGATAGTTGGGGTACTGTGCTGCCTTGTGTTGCATCTCCATTGATATTAAAAACCGTAAACTCGAGGGCGTAAGCCAATGTAGCTTTTAGTCAACGTTGAACAACACCCTTTGATAATGTGCATTAAGTGACAACAACAACAACACCGCACACGCTCTGGAATGTGCACATAAAGCGTAAACACACGATATTATTTGTGAAATGCTAAAAACTAATCATGGGGAGAGCGACGTATAAAGACAAACACAGGAAAAGACTTGGACAGTAGATTGTTAATTTTCTTCTTCTGTTTAAGACTCACTGCCCCGACAAAGTAACTGCACCCACTGATTTTCCGTCCACCGTCTTGAGAATTGGGCACAGTTCGACGCTACAATATGAATCCAACTGGTATTGTATTTTATAAACATGATGAGGTTTGTGCTGCCTCGTCTGCCTCATCCGACTCATCCTGCCATGAAGTCGTCTCTCTCCCTGCTGCTTTAAGGTTTAACAATGTGAGCCTTTCCTCCAACATCCGCCTTCCCGAAGCGATACACATTTTAACAATTTATTTACCAACATACTCCCCAACTGCTCTTTAAAATAGCCCTCCAGATGAACTAACACGCAACTCTGAGCCAGACTTCACACTTAAGAATATAACGACCTCTTAAATTCCTTCCTGCTACTTTTTTCCACTCTCCCGTTAAATTAGAACGTGCCTCCGCATTCCGACCGGTTGTGCGTCCGATTGAATATCCTCGTGATTGTAACTTCGAATGAAAAAGGTTTAAGGTTTTAAGGAAATATGAATTTGCCTCCCCAAGCTTTTTAACTGCCATGCAGAGACTTCACTTTCTCGCGCCTCTGTGAAACTCGGATTTAAATTCACGGGAACACTGCCGGTTTTGTCCTATTTGTGTTTTTCTTAACAAAAAAAAACCTCTTTGTGTTTTTTTTTAATCGAAGCTCAGAGTAAAGCTTCGTGTGCGAGAAGACGCCAAGCGAACGCGCTGCAGGGAGCTGCGGTGCACGTTCTGTGATTTTGATCTTGATTTCGGTTTGGAAACCTTGAATTTTAAGTCACGCTTCACGGAATTAAATTTGCTGTGGTGACTGCTACCTTGGCTGTCCAGACGTTTCTAGTGAACCGTCAACTAATGTCCTTGAAATCCATTTTATTCCAAACCCCCCACAACCACCATGGGGAAATCTCTAACACGGTGACCTATGCCTTCAAACAAAGTCACTGTGCCAATGCAGGGTACTGCATTCGATCAGTTGGCCTTGCGGATTCCACCAAGAGCAGACTTAGTCCGCTTATGAGCCACTGGGTCGAGCATTGTGCTGTCGCATTGACTCGAAAATGCTCAAGGCTCAAATTCTTCAATGAGCGCTGTTGTTGCAGTATTCCCCAGTTGGAAAAATGTTAAATCATGTGTCGTTATACAAAAAGTAATGGTTGTCAATAACAGAAAAGGTTTACATCTTCATCATCTCGATTTAAAGCTTTCGTGACTGCAGGGATTCATCTTCTTGGTTCTTTCGGTAATGTCACGTAGAAGGGAAGTAATAAAATAATAAAAATAAAACATCATAAAATAATTCTCACGACGTTTCGGCCACAACGCAAGCAGCCGTCTTCAGGTGGAGAACAGGTCTGTCGAGGAGACAGAGCCTGGGGCGTGCCATTCAGACAGACCTGTTCTCCACCTGAAGACGGCTGCTTGCGTTGTGGCCGAAACGTCGTGAGAATTATTTTATGATGTTTTATTTTTATTATTTTATTATTTTCCTTCTACGTGACTTTACCGAAAGAACCAAGAAGATCTTCATCATCATCAGCCATGATCTATCCACTGCTGAATGGAGGCCTCTTCCAGCCATTGCCGTCCCTCAAGGTCTCACGTTGAAATGATATTCACTTGGGAATGTCTCTTTCTTTGACTGTGTCACTCCATCATTCGTCTTGACCACCGGCTATACTCCCTTCTAGCAATGCGTTTCTGCCCCAAGGCAACTTCATTTAAATGATGCAGGTGGTCGTGCGCTCTCGTTGTATATTAGTAACAAAAATAAAGCACAGATGTCGTGACATTCACCTTCGTCAGCTTTTTCCCCGTTTTCAAACTGTCCATTGCTGGCACTTCTGAAAGAGCCACTGAAGATAAAAAAAAATCATTCGCATCGTCAGTAAAATTAGACAGGGATTAAAATTAACCAATTTTTTAAAACATTTAAATAATTAAATGCAATGCACTGCAGAGAGGAGCGGTGCACAGATGATTACACTCACGTTACAAACCCAGCAACCTGAGTTAGATGCCTGATCAAAGCTAACATCCAGTGATATTTGAACTGATCTTAGCCACTCCCCATTCACTATCCTGCAGTGACCAACGTACATTGGTGAAGTATGGTCAAGCAGTCCTCATGACTGACACCGCGCGGAAAGTCCTATACCGAAACAGGAATATCCGTAGCATTGCGTAGTTAGCATGAAATGGGGCCCCCTCTCGAATGTTCCGCCTCTTCATAGCCTCGTGCCTGGGCTCCTGTGGGCCCGTGGGTGCCCAGTGCAGTTGCACCGCCTGCACACTCGAGAGCTGCACGAACGGTGGGAATGACAAAAGGGCCAGTGAATTGTTTATTGGGGCTCCACAGCAGCAGCTCTACACGGGCCCCTTGTCACGAACTAAAAATCCTGCCACGTTTAACAGCCGTAATACTCCGCCTGCTTTAAACACATTTCTCTTTTACGTGTTCCACTGGCACGGTAGAAAGCAAATGCACGTTGATCCTTTGCATGAATATCCCGCTCTCTGTGTCTTATTGAAAGCCTTTTGTAAAGTCTAAAATAAATATTCTCTTTTCTCCCTTCCTCCTCCTTCTTCTCTCTCTCTCTCGTCTGCCACCGCGATGACATTCACACAAACCTTCCATTTACATAATGCCAACAAAAAAAACCCTTCCTGACAAAAGATACAGTATTTGCAGAATTATAATGAACCGCGCACAATTTAGTTCAAATAAACTGCTTTGGCAGAATGTCACGATCATTGTGTAAATGTGAAGCGGTCTCTGCAGAGTGAAGGGATTCGAGTTGTACCACGTGGTGTTCATGGACACTTTCAAACGTCATTTGTCAAAGTTTTCCGAGGGTCGTGTGGCATGCCCTGGGTATTAAATTACATCAGTACTACTTAAGGGGGTGATTATTCCCCAGCGTTGCCTGACTCGGGACTTTGAGAGCAAGATGCTGTCCAGATCTGCAACCCTGTTCTAAGGTCAAGGAAGAATAATTCATTGTCATATTTCATGGCTTATCATACTCGGGTAAAATGCAGAATTTATGAGCCTTTCTCTCTCTCTCTCTTACACAGACACGAAGATGTATGGTCACTGAGCAAGCTGAAATATAGCTTCATATATGACCGTACCGGAGGAGTAAAGTCACGACTAAATTGCAAAAAATCCATTACTATTAGACGAGGCGGTATGAAGAAGTATAATGCAAATCGTAAAAATAAAGCACCATGAACGAGATGAAAAGGAAGTTAAAAATGAGACAGTGCAAAGAGGGAATAGTGCCCAGTGCGGTATAAAAAGCCAAACATATTAAATGCAGACGAGAGAGACACATTGCCACGATGTACTACGTACGGTGCGCAAGAAGTTTAAAATACAAACATGCGGTGTAAGAGTGGCTAGAGAGAAACAGCCGCACACACCAGGGCTGTACTCACCTCTCAATCCAGACAAGGCGGGGGCCGGGAGACACTAACAACATCCAAGCAACATTATTTTGTTTTGCATTATTGATTTCCATAATTAATAGTGCAATGAAACATAGTAAAAAAAATCGTCAGCAATAAAATTGGCCAACAGTAATAACAACAGGTACATTAAAGACTATCATTGTCAGTTTTCGTGGAAACGATTAAACGAGTCGCCCAGGGTTGGAATCGTTCCGGCCCTCGTATGCATGTATATGTGTTATTAAGTATGTCTCTATCTATGTATGTATGCATTTATTCATACGTGTGCTGTACACGTTTGTGTATCTTTGTCTTTGTACACGAGTTATGGTAGTGTAGTGCGCAGCACACTGCGCTACGACCCCGGTGATCCGAGTTCAATTCGCTCTCACGACCAACAACAGTGGCGAATATTTGAACCAGTCCTGGGCCTCCCTTAATTCGACTTAAATGAGTACCTGGTGCAGCGTGTGTACAAATCATGCATCAACCAGTCATCTCAGTCAGTCGACCCGTGGCACCTGCTGGGTCTGCCCCGTGACCTCCTGCCAGCGGGCGTTCGACACTTCACGTGGCCTCAAGGTGCACATAGCCTGGCACAAGCGTCGTGGTGACGTCACCGCCACTTAGTGGCGAATCGCGGTTGTTGTTGTTGTTGTACACATCAGCACTGGCGAGACCAAGGCGGGCACCCACTCCCTCGTGTGCCTTGCCGGCGTTGATGGGCGCTACTCGCAAACAGCACTTGCCCCAACAGTATATCAGGGCCACACGGGGGGATCTTTGTCTTTGTACATGAGTTGCATATGTATGGGAGTATGTGCTCGTGAGCCCGCGATGACGAAGGAACACATGTTGCATTGTAAGTATGTTGAACTTTATACTCTTAGTTCTTTCGGTAAAGTCACGTAGGTAAAAAATGAAATTAATAAAAATGAAACAATAAAAATCACGACGTTTCGGAGGCTTGTGTTGCCTCCGAAACGTCGTGATTTTTATTGTTTTATTTTTATTAATTTCATTTTTTACCTACGTGACTTTACCGAAAGAACTAAGAGTATGAATCCTTGCAGTCACGAAAGCTTAAAATTAAAAATTATGTTCAACTTCTTTCGCACCGTACGTAGTAGCCAACCGTGGCTTGGGAGGGACACTCAAACTGTGAAATTTCAGAGTCGTTCTCTTGTCTTGGCCCAAATTCCATGAGCTCGTTATCAGAACGCCTTCAAACAATCCATAGCGTTGTCTCTCACTATAACACACACAAGTGTCGTAGTAGCAGTAGTAGTTTACGTGCCCGTGATAATAAGTAAGGGATTGTTTGAAAGCTCTCCGAGCGAAGCGCTCACGAGGGTGACGGCTAATTACGCCGTCATGCGCTCCGTGAGTCACAGAGATGATGGCATTGAACAAGTCGCTTGGAACTTAATAGGACGATGGACAATTGCCCTGGCTATTCATCGGTGTAAAATGCAGCCTTGTACTCCGAATCTCATCTCTCTCTCTCTTATTTTTGCTCTCGTATATATTTTTATATATATTATACAGAAAGCATTACAATGGTTCTCTTCGAAATTTGAACGCAACTCGCTTCCTGCAATTGTGCGACACGAGTGCCGTGACTTGATGAGCCGCAGCTTTGAGGCACGCGACCTCTGACGGAGATGGAGGAGGCAACAGCACCACCAGCAGCAGCAGCACAAGGACCTCTCTGTCACCATCAGAGGCGCGTGCCCGGCAAGGGGAACAAACGGGAGCGTAGCCACTGGGCGAGATGTTGAGACGGCCGTTGTATGTCAAAAGGCATTCTTGAGGGTTTTTTGTTTGTTTGTTATGAATGTAACGCAGTCAATTATTCGTGTGTTATGGCTGATGTGCATGGTGCATTTACATCCATTTAATGTTACGTCTTATGTTACGTCTTATTATTATTGTATTTCTATTATTTTCTTACCTACGTGACTTTACCGAAAAAAACCTAAGATTATTCATCCTTGCAGTCACGAAAGCTTCAAATCTAGAACGTCTTATGAAATAAAAAAATATTTTCACGCAATTCATTTTTCAGAGATGATTCCCCCCCGCCCTCGCCTCCCTCCCTCCCTCCTCCGCCGCCGCCTCTGAAATGTGTACCCCCTGTATCTTCCAAACTACGAAATGTTTGCGCCTGGGTTGTGCCACCGGTCGCCATCCACATGCGTGCGTGCAGTTGGAGCCGAGTCGCAGCGCTCACCTCAAACCCCGTGACCATTTCCTTCCTTTGGAATGAATTTCTTTGGAATGAATGTAATTCGTGCTCACGTATTCGTCTTGGGTTTTTTTGTTTGTTTCTCCTTCCCGTCTCTCTCCCAGTTGTACTCGAAGCGTGTGTCGGTTATATTCCGTGTCGCTTTGGAATGAGATGAAGACATTTTCAGTACAAGCTGGTATATCACACACTTATCTCGCCGTCAAATCGCTAGAACTTGAGAACAAAAATGTAATCACTGCTCGCGGCTGAAACTCGGGTTCGAACCCAGCAGCTCAGCTGTGCCGCTCAGTGCCAGTGGCTCGCTCAACCAACCTCGACATGTCAACATCGAAACGATGAATTTCGATGTAAAGCTTTCGTGACTGCAGGGATTCATCTTCTTGGTTCTTTCGGTAAAGTCACGTAGAAGGGAAGTAATCAAATAATAAGACAGCGTCAGACGCTGTCTCCCCGACAGACCTGGTCTTCACCTGAGGACGGCTGCTTGCGTTGTGGCCGAAACGTCGTGAGAATTATTTTATTATGTTTTATTTTTATTATTTTATTACTTCCCTTCTACGTGACTTTACCGAAAGAACCAAGAAGATCGAAACGATGCTCTCAGTATGTATGCGGACATATAAACGTTTCTGTACGTATGTCACTGTATGTTGAACTTTTTTCGCACCCTACGTAGCCTACCGTGCCGATGGAAGATGCGGGGGGAAGGACAAGAAACTAAACACAATCAAAAAGCAGTTCGAAAGAAATGAGTTTTCAATCTCGATGTAAAAGTGCATAGCGCCCAGCGGCTTCCTAATCTCGTCAGGAGGTTGCCGATCAACTCCCTCGCCATACGAATGAACGAGTTTCGCTGGCACAGGGGGTAGCCAAATGGGCCACCCGCTTACCTCGTGTTCACACCTCTCACTCCCACTGATGAGAGTCCTAATGGGCAAATGGGCTCGCGCGCCTTACGCAGTGACGAGCGAGTGGCGTGGCGCGGTGGATGTTGAATTGAATCGACCTGTTTGGCTCGTCCCATTTTGGCCTTCAAAAAAAAAGATATATCCTGAAGCAGAAGATTAATAGTGCTGGATACGACCGCAGTTGCGAATGTGATTTGTAACGCTGATCCTCGATTGTTCAGTTCGAATGTGCAATGTTGTTTTGGGGTGGTCTGGAACTCTTGATTGAAAGCTTTCGTGACTGCAGGAATCCATACTCTTGGGTCTTTCGATCAAGCCACGTAAGTAAAAAAATAATAGACCACGACGTTTCGATCGCAACACAAGCAATCGTCTTCACCTGAAGACGATTGCTTGTGACTTGGCCCGAAAGAGCCAAGAGTATGGTGTGGAACTGTTTTTGTGGTTGTTTTGCTACTTTGCCTAGGCTTGAATTTGGTGTTCAAAAAATCTACAGGAAATGGATGTACTTGTGCAATTAATACTTGTACACTTTTTTGATATTTATTTATTTTTAGGGACTTGCTTACCTCTTCTCTATTTTAGTTGTATTGTACGTTGTTTTAACTCGCTGACCCGCCCTGCTGGACATCTGTGAAAAGACCTTCATAGCTCATCGGATTCCTCCAGTCAAAATCAAGATTCTGATTCTGCCTTCTCTTGCCAAGATGTCTCGATCTTTAGCGCTTTCGTGAGTAATCCCCCCACCAGCACCCCCCACCACTATCCCCCCACAACCACCCCCCACCACTATCCCCCCACCACCACTCTCCACCACTATCCCCCCACCACCACCCCCCACCACTATGCCCCCACAACCACCCCCCACCACCACCACCCACCACTATCCCCCCCACCACCCCCCCCCACCACTATCCCCCCACAACCACCCCCCACCACTATCCCCCCCCACCACCACCCCCCACCACTATGCCCCCACAACCACCCCCCACCACCACCACCCACCACTATCCCCCCCACCATCCCCCCCCCACCACTATCCCCCCACAACCACCCCCCACCACTATCCCCCCCCCACCACCACCCACCAGCACCCCCACTCCCGTCTCGAAACTGCTGCAGTCTTCGGCAGGCTACAGCAGTGCCACCGACACGATGCCAGGTGTGGATCGTCAGGTGTCTAAGGAATGTGTGGCACATGTCAGATGATATTTGTGTTTAGTTTGTGGTCCTTACCCCCGCACCTACCTCCAATTAGCACGGTTGGCTACGTACGGTGCGAAAGAAGTTCAACATGTATACATTGGTTTGCACGTTCAAGCACAAATCACCACAATCAGTTTTTTTCCACTCTTTATGGCGTGAAGAGTCATCATCTCTGAAACCTCAGCCTACTGTACAATGGTGTTGCATATGTTTTCGTATAGTATTGCACGCATGCACCACTGACAACGCAAAGCTAAACTCTTGTTTAATGATCACGTTTATATAATAGGTTTTACCTTTTCTGGCAATAAGAAAGGGGTTAAGATGTTAACACACCAAACAGAAACCTTTTGCAAGGAATCCTGTCACTGCATTAACCACACATAGTGTGGTGAACATGCAAACAAAACACATGCTCTGATAATTGAAAATGCATTGTCTTTTAAACTGACTGGTCCACACCAGAGACAGCTTTCTTTAGAGCCTAGTCTCAAAGTGTTAGACCAGAGGACGCCAAAAGGCGAACACGAGTTATTATTATTTTGATCAGAGCCATGTTTTGTTTAATGGTAGGTTTTTACCCTTTTAACTGGTACAAAACTGACACCTTTATTCAAGGCATCATGTTTGCAATGACCACAACACAAGTAGTCAATAAAGCAAACAAAAAGAAGCAACTCTGATAAGGATAATAATATGCACTGTCCTTGAAGTTGATTGGACAGTGCATATTATTATCCATGTTTTGTTGTTTGCATGTTCACAACAAGTACGTGTGGTGAACGCAGACAGGATTCCTTGCCAAACGTTTCTGTTTGGTGTTTTAACATCTTAACCCCTTTCTTATTGCCAGAAAGGGTAAAACCTATTCTCATATTTTGATACTGGCAAAGAAAGGTTCCATATTGATCACGTTTATATTTCTATTGTTATATGTATACAAATATTTGTGGAGGTGGGGGGGGGGGGTGAGGAGGGAAACATTCATACGGGGTATTAAATCAAATAATAGGGTGCAGCTTAGTTAGCGGGCAGGCCGCCGAGCTTGACAGTACTGAGCCACTCAGCACAATGGACACGGTTCGGGTCCAGGTGCCGGTGTTTGATCATTCCAAGCTCGGGTCCTGGTGTTTGATCATTCCAAGTTCCGTAGGAATTTCCAAAGCGCGACGTCTGCCGTCACGTTGGGTGGTAAAGACCCTGCACCGCCATCATCATCACCACCATCGTCATCATCATCATCACCATCGTCATCATCACCACCACCATCGTCATCATCATCACCATCGTCATCATCATCATCACTATTGTCATCATCATCGCCACCATCATCATCATCACCATCGTCATCATCATCACCACCATCGTCATCATCATCACCATCATCATCCCCATCGTCATCATCATCACCACCATCGTCATCATCATCACCACCATCGTCATCATCATCACCACCATCGTCATCATCATCACCACCATCGTCATCATCATCACCACCATCGTCATCATCATCACCATCGTCATCATCATCGCACCACTCAGCAATGTGCTGGTGTCATCACCAGGGCCACATTTAGGCATCCTTGACACCCAGGGCACCAGAGCAGAAAATACCTCTCCCCCCCTTCACTCACTACAAAAACAAAGATCCCCTCGTAAAACCTTCACAGACTGTTGGGTCAAGTGCTGTCAGCCAGCACCTATGAAGGCCGGAACAGTACACGAGGGGTGGGTGGCCAGCACGATGCGCATTACAAAGATCCCCCGTAAAGCCTTACCAGACTGTTGGGGCAAGTGCTGTTTGCGAGCACCTATGAAGGCCGGAACGGTACACGAGGGGTGGGTGACCAGCACCACGCCTGACCGCCTTTGTCTCCCTAGTCGCGATGTTTACACACCGCACCAGGTACTCATTTGAGGCTGAGTTGCCCATTACACACGCAGACAGACACACGCAAAAACGACGAAGATAAATGTCCCCGTATTGTCTCTAAATAGACTGTTAGGGCCCGAGGAGAGTTGTATGCCCAGGGCCTCGCTCGACCGCCTTTGTGTCCCAAGCGCCGATGTGTAACCCACCGCACACCTCGTGGTCGTTTATAGTAAGGCTGAGACACCCCAGAGAGCGACGCAGAACGAGCTGAGATATTCGTCGCTGATGTTTCTTGGCTCTGAGAGCGGAATCGAACTCGGGCCACCGAGTTCCTGGCGAAGTGCGATAAGCGGCCGCTGACGGCTTCGTTACCGCTCCACACAATACACACAGAGGCAAAGTTCCCCCCGATTGCCTTGATGGGGCAAGTGCTGGTGGCGATCGTCTAACGGCCGACACAATTCTGTAGGCAAAGACACACACACACCCCAAATACGCAACTTTCGTCGCCGAGATGCATTTCAATAAAAATACCAAACTTCAAGCATTATTATTAAAAAATGCGATGACTTAGAAATGACCCTTTCGCTTTGTTAGCGTGCAGTGTTCACGCACATAACCTACGGTGGACCGCGTCTTCACGCAATGAGCAAATAAAGAGCAACCCGATCAATCATCATTTGTCTTTCCTGTCTGATTATGTCCCAGAAGCGCATTACTGGCTGATGTATACGCAGGCAACGTAGCCAACAAAGCCAAAGATCCCCCGTGTAGCCTTAACAGACTTTTGGTGCAAGTGCTGTTAGCGAGTACATATGAAGGCCGGCACAGCACACGAGGGGGTGGGTGGCCAACACCACGCCCGGCCACCTTTGTCTCCCTATTGACGATGCTTACACGTCACACCAGGTACTCATTTGAGACTGAGTCGACCCAGGGGAGGCCCAGGACCGATGGTGTTGGTGGTCATAACCGGGAAATCGCACTCGGGTCCCTGGGTTCGTAGCGCACCGCGCTAAACGCTCCCCCACCGCTCCCTCTCCCATCACGTGCACGCACTCGCAGTGCCCCCCATTTAGCCCGAGTCAAATTGTTCCGCGCCACGCGTTATCGCCTAGGCGTCCTCCTTTAGCGCGCAGACGCTGGGACGCGCAGCAGGGGAAGGGACGAGTTCGGTAAATGGTTGAAGGTCCGACTCTGGCGAGATCGCACAGAGGAAGGTGGTGGTGGGGGGAGGGGAGGAAATGAAGGGCAGTCCGTCTCTGCGGTGGCGCGCTTTCTAGCGCCGGTGGAAACACGATCTCGCAGTGCGATGTTCTCCTCCTCCTTCTGTTCGGGGTAGCTCCCAGGGGCTGTGTGGCCGGAGCCGCTCCAGAATTCACGTCTCGTGCAGCAGCAGCAGCAGCACGCGTCCGTCAGCGTTCGCCGCGTGTGCGAGACCATTACTGAGCAAGTCCGTGACTTTAAAAGCTATAAAAAAAAATCTGTAACCGTCTTCTTCTTCTGCTGCTGCTGCACGTGTGCTGCTGCTGCTGCCACCACGGTCATGTTTATTCACTATCGGGCAGATGATGATGATGATGATATTCTGTATGTGCCGGTTTGTAGCTCTGGCGAGGTCCCCCATCACGGAACGCAGATCCGCAAAGAAGCCGAGAGAGCATCGGATGTTTGAATTCTAGAATCTATTCTTGGGTATGGCAGAAATGTGTCCAGGCGCTAAATGCCATAGTCGAGGTGTGCTCGCCACAACGAGAGCGCTCCAGGAGAGAGATAGTTCGTGTAGTTTTGCTCTTCCTCCTCCCTTGAAGGAGCACAAACTATAAGGAGTGGTTTACTATTTGGTCCATAATTTGGGATTCGTGCCCATAATCGCACCGTAGTGCTGTTGCTTGCTCTGATTTAAAGCTTTCGTGACTGCAGGGATTCATATTCTTGGTTATTTCGGTAAAGTCATCACGTAGAAGGGAAATAATAAAATAATAAAAATATAAAACAATACAATTCTCACTACGTTTCGACTGCAACACAAGCAATCATCAGGTGTGAAATCCACAGCAATACATTAATATTTTAAAATTTAAAATTTTATTTAAATTTTGTATTGCTTTATATTTTATTATTTTCCTTCTACGTGACTTTACCGAAAGAACCAACAATATGTTGCTTGTTCGTGATTTTTTTCCATTTATGAAGGACATCTCCTGTAGATGTTCTGCTGCCGTTGATGGTTACACCGCTGTCTTCGAGAATGAATGTCCAAGGCACACGCGGTGCGATGTTGTTTGGGTCTGGAGTGAGATGTTTATTCCGATATATTCGTGTGTCATTGAGGATGATTCACACTCGCGCCGCACAGAACGTGACACGCGCTACTGTTGTGGTGAGCTTTTGTTTTTGTAAATTTTTGTTTAGTCCGACTCTTGAGTCAAGTTACGGTCTGTGGATTTCACGTAAATCATTCTCCTCGTCTCGTCGACTAAGGCATTGAACAATGTAGTCAGACACTCTTCGTTGTTAAATGTGCGTGTGTATTAAGAGCGCCACACGCGTTTCCATCCCAGCTCGGCCAATCAGCGAACTCGGTAAATCTTTTCATATGTGCAGTGTTGATCACCACGGTGGCACACACTCTGGACTGGGAGGCAACACTTTTATTTAACAACTTCCCTAGCGGGTAACACTGAACGTAACTCGGGTTCTGTAGTAGATGATGTGGCTCACTATGTGAGTAGCGAGTTAACTCGAGACGAAGACCCGGAGACGACGAGACGCGGGGTCCATGCTTGATTCCACAGACGAACCAAGAACACTCCCTTCGAGACCTTTCCCGATGAATCTCGACCGAGCATCACTTGCCCTACTCAGGCTGCCACGTCCTGCCTTGCCCCCTCTCTCTCTCAGGCCATCACCAGGACTATGTCCCCTAGAGATGCTGCAGACGCACAGTTGCACTGCTGTAACAGGAGCTGGCGCGAACGCCCGAGTGACACCATTTACATCACTACATATGCATTGACTGCACCGTCAGCGAGACACGGGTCGTCTTCCTCTGTGTATTGTTGTCTCTCATAGCGTCACTAAATAACATTCAGCCTGAGTCTTCATTCAGACGAGTTCATCTCGTCTCGTCGTAGTCAGCCATGTATTCCCATTTGGTGGTAATCGAAGTCATCGGCACGCCCGATGTTTTTTTGTTGTTGTTGTTGTGGTTATCATCGAGTAAAATAAATAAACCCACCAAAGGCTTCGTTCAACAATTTATCGTCACTCGTTTGGTGAACAGAATTAACATTAATTCTAGATTTGAAGTTTTCGTGACTGCAAGGGTCCATACTCTTTGGTTTTATCGGTAAAGTCACGTAGGTTGCTTTCGGAAGCAACACAAGCAACCGTCATCAGGTGGAGCAGTCAACACCTGGTTGCTTGTGTTGCTTCCGAAACGTCGTGATTTAATTTGTTTTCTCTTTTTACCTACGTGACTTTACCGAACAAACCAAAGAGTATAGAATTAACGTTGCCCCCCCCCCCCGCCCACCCCGACACGCGGCCGAGGCGTGAGTCTTCAGCAAGGGGGCGAGCGAGGAGACATCATTTGCGTCATTGCGCACCGAAAAGAGAAACGAAGAATCTCCAAGTAACCTCTGACGGGCCGCGCAACATCACGCACGAGTCGGCGTTCCCCAACAGCGACGCGATACGTGAGGCCCGTGCCCACCACCGAGTGTGTGCACGCAGAGAGAGGCTATCTCCCTTCTCACATCGGGCACAAGCTCCCGAGTGAGTGAGTGGGTGGGTGACGGGTGAGCGCGCTGCAAATTACAAACGCGGTGGTGTTGCCAGGTCAACGACAACAATCGCCCTCTGGTAAGCCGATTAGTGCGGCTGTAGATGCCTGTTAGTGACGGCGGAGACACGTATATGTATAGTTTGGGGAGCCGTTTCAAAGTGGTGGGCCTCATGTGTGCAGACCTTGGGAGGGGGCATCAGCCAACCTTACCTTGTTCAAAACTAAACTTTTTATTTGACCAGGTAAGACCTACCGAGCTCTATAGATCGTTTTCAAATGATAGCTCAAGGACGTGGATTATCACGTGGAAATCTAGAGTATCCAAATGCTCTCATCGCACGTTTTCTGAACGTGGATCTGCAAGATGATAGCCGGTTTGTGTTTTCGGTTGTGTAAAGCGACGCGCACAGACCAAAGCGCAGCGTGATGGTCACTTTCACGACCCGCAAAGCATGGTCAGGCCCTCCTCATCCAGCTGTGGATTGCCAAAGGCCATCCAGGTTATCATCGTATACTCATATTATTATTATTATCATTGACAGTATACACCTCGAAACGCCGGAACAAATACAATTACGTATTACAAAGCGCGGTGATATTTACAGGTCAACGACAACAAGAAAATCACTCGGTAAGAAAAAAAACATTACCGACCAAAAACAAGATATGTTTGCACTGCCCACACACATATACCCGTGTACAGGGTGGACATGGTTAGCGGTCGATGTTGACGTTAATGGCCCGTCCCGATGCGATCACGCTTATTGATGTTGTCGATGATGCTGCCCCGTGCAATGCATTAGCGTCATTGTCAGGACGGCTCGCGTGGCCCCGTCACCGTGATTACTGACACTCAGGGACGCGCAGGTCTCGCTGATGTAATTGGCCTTCTAATTATTGTTGCTGTTGCTCTTCAGTGAGAAAGCCCGTGGAAAGCCTGAGCAGTCCGCCGACCGCATTGTTAACCTTTGTGAACCTCGGTTGATACTCAACGAAGGCGTTGAAGACAAACCATTCAGCTCGCTTCCATGTTGTCACGTGGCTATCGGACATGGAGTCCTCGACAGAGAACTTACGAGTTGCTATTCGAAAGAAAACGGTCATTGCCGAAACTTAATTAGAACAAAAACTGAAAAATGTGCAAACAAGTATGGAAAGATACGTGTTTAGAATTACAGTAAATTGAACGACAGTAAAGTGAACACATGGGTTGGAGAGCATATACTCAGCTCATAATGCTGTCATCAAAACTATTCAGAAAAGTGAGTGGGCCAGGGCAGGACACGTCACGGCTCTAAGGGATGGTGGACGATGGTCCAAGAATAATATTGATAACGGAGAGGCAGCCAAGGAATGTCACGCGTCAAAGAGGACGTCTACAGATGAGATGGAGCGATTAGAAAATTTCGTGCGCAGGTGCTAAGTGTATTATTGCTAAGTGTATTATTGCAGCATTCATCCAGCAGAGGATTAACCGTGGCGGATGATGATGTCATGTTGATGATGACGACACAAAGCCATACTCATGAAGAATTCAGAAGTAGAAAAAAAACCCCACAAGCATGAATAACAACCCAAAAAAAAACAGCCAATGGGCTTGCGGGCCGTGGCTTCGAGCCAATCAGCGGCGAGAGGCGCGAGGGATTTGTAGGAGCGCGACTCGGAGCTCGCAGCAGAGACTCCGGGAGCTGCCCGCATCTCGAGGCGCGCCGCGCAATCCTCACACAGCCTGCGGCACCTCCCCCTCCTCCTCATCCTCCTCCTCCTCGTAGCGCAACTCACAGCGCTCCGTCCACACTCACTACTCGCAGTCACCACCTTGCTCCTCCTGCTCATCCTACCTCTCTTCATCGCTGCCCGCTGTAGAGGCTTCATCATCATCATCGCCCCGTGCACCACCACCACCACCCTCTCACGACCATCGCTGTGCCATTATCTGCTGCAGTCCATCGCTGTGCCCGCGTGCACCTGGTCAGCTGAGGACACAGTTGAGTGGGAGTGGAGCAGGAGAGGCTTCTTCGGCTCCTGCATCACGCAAGTCGGCTGGAGCCACACTGAGTTGCCACAATGAAGCAGGGGCTTGCAGCAGCAGCAGCAGCTGCAACCACCACAGCCGTCGCCAGCGGCAGCGTCTTGTTCCTGCTGCTACTGCTGCGACTCGGGACCCCGGTAAGCGCCGGGGCTGTTGTTGATCGTGGGTGCTGTGCTTCACGTTTCAAGTTTGTACGCGCATGTTTGACGATCGAACTCCGCGTAAGAAAGCGCGGCTTCGCCGTGCGTGTCGTTTCGTGGCCACATTACGCCACATACCCCAGGCATTCGTAATGATGATGGTAACGGGGCATTAAGTATGCGCGCATGCTTTGGATCGACGATGTTTGGGCTCTCGCTGGTCTGGCTGGGCCCTCGTGTGCAACGGGCACGTACAGCTCTTTTGTCAATCCACTGCTGGATGAGGGCCTCCCGCACGCTGTCTGTGGACGGCATACTTCACCACGCTGGTCAGTTGAGGGTCGGTGAAAGTAGACAAGCGGGTACTGTAGAGTACCGCACGACGCAACAGCACAGAAGTAGAACGCAACATTTGATTTGGCTGCACTGCCCTCTGCTGCCCACAGCGTAGCCACCCGCAAGCCTACGACCGCTTGTCCGCGTGCACGATTGGTCCCCCCCTCCAAGTTCTAGCCAGGCTCAACATCCCTGCTTAGCTTCTGACTTCTGACGAAATATGGTACATACATTCCGTGTGCTTTGGTCATCGGTTAGAGTGGGATTTTTTTTAAATGCAGGCTCGGTATCTCTGTCATCAGTGACTTCGCTTGCCACGGAATGTAAAGTTTCGTGGCATAATAATAGGGGCTTCGGTAATTGAAGCGCGCGGATTATGTCCGGGGATTTTTTTTTCTCTCCAGAAGAAGGAACTTTGTTGAACATTCTGCTCCTGGTTCTACTTCGCCCATTAAGTGTCCTGATGCGCGTGGCATTGCCCATCTGAACTTTGTTCACATCCCCATGATTCCATGAACGTACAAGGGAGTCGCAATCGTTGTTAAAATCAAATACCGCTTTTAGTTTATTTTTGAGTCCTACTGATTGCAATCCTCGTTCGTGTAATGTGGTTCACATGGCCATTGTACGGCGTCAACTGTTCCCTTTTCTCGTGATAAGTTATAGGTCTCTACACAGTATAATATAATAACATATAGTTAGCACACTGCGCTATGAAGGCACGTTTGATTCCACGGCTAACATTAGTGGCGAGTGACATCTGAACTTAGTCCATTTGGACCCCCCTTTCCCGTTTCCCAAACCGCACCGACGTCTTTGAAAAAAATTCTACGCGCGAAACGGCCTTCATCTAGCAGTGGAGTGACAAAGGATTGAACACATGATATATCCATATCGGCGACGGGAGCGTGCACAACAGACAGGAGGGCCTCCGTGAATGCCATAGACCACCAACACCACACTTATTGTTGCGTCGGCTGCCCACACGGTCATGGTCAGAAACGTCGCTTTGAAATAACAAAAAATCTACGAGTCAAGCGCTACATTTCGAAAGTGTCCATTGTTTGGACGTTAGCTTCATAGATAATAGAAACTCATATACTGAACGTCCTTTGTAATTGTTAAATTGTAGTACAGCACGTTGAGGCTGTCCTTTTTGGCCACTTCCGAAAATTACATTATCAGCCATGATCTATCCACTGCTCTATGTAAACCTTTGCGTGCAGTAATTCAATCAATTTACAGTACCTGGTGGGTGGAAAGTGATACATAAACTGCTCGTGGCCCTCCCCTAGGTCGACTCAGCATTAAATTAGTACTTGGTGCAGTGCACGGCACCCTCCTTCCTCGTGCACCGTTGCTGGCTTTCATAACCCCAACGGTTCGTGTAAGGCACACTTGGGATCTTTGTCTTCTGTGTTCGCGTGTGTGTGTGTGTGTACGACTGTGTTTGCGTGTGTGTGTGTGTACGACTGTGTTCGCGTGTGTGTGTACGACTGTGTTTGCGTGTGTGTGTACGACTGTGTTTGGCTTGGGAATTCGTGGTTAGTGCAGGGCCCTTTAGATTGAAGGGCGAAAAGGCTCTGTTGGGGGTAGGGAGTTTGGGATGATGGGAGAGTGGGGTAAGAGCTGTGGGTGTAACTTTGTCGGTGCAATATAGAAAGAAAAAAAGCCCCAGCACTGGGCTGTAATTATCAGGGTGACTGTTTGGCCCAGAGCGCATGAAAGGGCCACCGAAACGTCTCTGTGGCCAAGCGTCATCTCGGCGGATGTCGAAAATAATCAAAAGTGTCTGTCCGGGAACCCCATTTCGCTCAGCAGCCGATGTGACCACGGGCCTTTTGAAATGCGCATACCGGCCAAATCAAAGCCACAGTCCCCGCGGCGACTCGAGCAAAGTGCCAACCCTCCTCCCCCCTCTTCCAACTCCGTGTTGCACCGCTCCGCACCCGCTCCCTCCACCCCTCCCCAGCGCCTCCCGACCCCCACACCTCTCACCCCCCCCCCTGCGTCGGCCCTGTGCTTTGGAGTCCCCGACCACACAGCAGCGTGAGCTGGAGCTGGACGATGGGTGTCTGTCTGCCTGTCTGGGCCGAGTCTCCCAAGGCGCGAAGGCATTTAACGCGCTGTCGCCACTTCCATCCTGCTTCCTGCCACATGTGGCAGAGGTGTCCCTCCTCCTCATTCTCATTCTTCCTCATCCCAGCGATGTTTGTGTTTTTTATTGACCCCTTCTCTCTTCCTGCCTGGGTTGTGTCCGTTTTTTTTGTTTTTTCCCGAGTTTGGCTGCCACGTTCGAGACAAACCGAAATCTTCACCCCGTTGGCGGTGACGCTGAAAATGCTGAAACAGATAACAAAACAATAGTTTGCTAAGCCGCGCCATTTCGTGTTTTTGACCTCAGACCACCCCGTAGGGACTATAATTCTCATAATTTACACCCCTTTGTCAATCCGCTGCTGGATGAAGGCCTCCCCGAGCCGTGTCTATGCCCATGGGAAGATGTTTGTTTGCCTTGACTGCATCACCGCTGGTCAATGCGGCTTGGTAACCGGGAAGGGAGGCAGGGCAGATGTGGATTTAACTCTCAGCTCGATAAAGTCGTGAACTCTATATACTGTATACCGTATACGTATAGAGTAACGCCATGTTTATCCATATAATTCACTTATTTGAAGTAAGGAGTGTTGGCCTCCGTGTGGGAGGAAAAATAGAGTAAAAATAGAATAACCCGGAAAAAACCCATCACGGATATGAGGGGATAACACTCAAAGGTCCACACAGATGGGATGACGAACCCGTACTGCCATATCGTGTCTATCTGCCACACCAGCGGGATTTGGGAGTTTCACAAATCAGTACGTGATCCATCAACCCTTGTCTCCTCAGGTACCGATAAAAAGCTACCAACCACCACTGTCGTACCGCTATTCTCACTCTCCGTACGAAGGCGCTCCAGCACACACGTCGATGTATAAGATCTAGATCCGTGCTGTGCTCTTTCTCGCACAACCAAGGAAGGGAGCGACTCCGATAGGGACGCTCATCGCAGAGATGGAGCGTTGAAATCGGCTCGTGTGCACGGAGCGCTGTAGGTGGATTATTAACATCGGCTTGGTGAGGCCTCCTCGAGCCAGCAGTGGACTGACCATGGCTGATGATGATGTCGAAGAACCCTTTTGACTGATAAGTCGTTTGAGTGATACGGTGGAGACGAAGTTGACCGTGACTTGCGCAGTCGCCCACCACCACCACCACCACCCCGTCCGAGACTCGGCAAACCGCACGGCAAAGAGCCGCAGGGCACATTGGCCCGCTTTGTGTTCAACCATCGGTGGTGACTTTAACGAGCTTTCGGGCTCGCCTTTAAAAGGTGGGGGGTGGGGGGGGTTAGGAACATTTTAATTCAGCTAAACGCATGCCAGGGGTGTCTGCACGGACGGGGGAGGGGAGGGGGGGTTGAAGCTACACGAGAGCTCCTTCTTGTGCAGTCGTTAAGTTTAATGAGCGCGCCGCGTCTCGCTGCGGCGGCGGCAGTGGCATGCGGCTCTTTCGGAGCGCAGCTCATTCCGCGAGAACTCCCGGAGCAGACGGAGAGGAGGGAGGCAGCCGCCGGTCCCAGCGTGGTCGGTCGGCGGAGGCCGAGAGAGCAGCCCGCGCCACTCACGCTCACGCGTCCTCACCACACCTCCACCCCAGTCCCCTCTGCTACGGTCCCTGACCCTATGCGGACCCCAGCACTGGACCCCACCCCCGCGCCCCCTGTAGACTCGCAACATTTAGCCATTATCTGGACCCCAAGCACACGGCCCATAACGTGGTCCCTTTCCTTGCCCCGAAGCCTGAACAATAATCTGACCCTTATGCAAGCTGCTGACCGAACCCGTAATGAAAAACACGAGTTTAAAAAAAAAACCTGTTCTAACCTCCAACCTTACCTATAACCAGACCTTACGTATTCACTGATTCTAACCCATGATTTGACTCCTAACATGACCACTAATCTGACCCCAACCACACCGATATCATAACCCATTTCCTAGACCCCTATCCTCACCCATATCGAGACTACACCTCTGAACAAGACCCATACCTAGACCAATGATCTGACCCTTATAATTTGACTTATAACCAGACCTTTTCCAGACCCTTATCCTTACCCGCAGACTGACCACTATACAAACCTTTACCTGACCCCTAACTAGACCCCTCTCCAGAACCCTATTCTGACCCTAACCACACCCACAGAGACCTTGAATTAAACTATTTAACAGTGAATGCAGCACTGTATCATATTTCTCGTAATTACTAGTACAGTATTAGGAAATACGAACAATAATTACTGAGGTTTTTTTTTTTGCAACTGGCAACTCACCTCGAATCTGACCCACAGAGATTGGACCCTTCACGCTGCACTCCACAAACTCCATCCCTTTCACTTTATGCTCTGACTTTTGGCAGATACGACGCAACAGACGAGACAGCGATTATCTTGTAGATTCACACCCATGGGCGGGCTCCATCTCCTGGGTTGTCCCTCGTGAGTTAAAACATTTGTTCATGAGAAAAAAAAGACAGTCATACTGTGCCTCCCATATGGCTTGATACAGACGTAAGTGCTGTGACATTTGAAGCTAACTGAGCTTCAAATATATGTTTTACTGTGCAGGACATGCTGCCTAGGTACACACTGTATCTGATAGATATGAACTATGTGTTTTTTTTAATTCACCTTTCTTAAAACGTGGCCATATGCATCGTATGCAACATTCAATACAGTCACTCCTCATGCATTAAGCATATCATAAGGTCAAGCAGATGTGTCTCCAGAAAAAAACACTTCTGCTGGTCTCAACGGGCTCTTGCCTGGTTATAAAGGCCATCTGTTTATCTATATGAAGGCTAATTAAATGAACAGATTTTATTCAGAAAAGCCTAGTGGATAAAACACAATTAATTTACCCACAATGCTCCACACCAGGTGGAGTAGTGGCTTAGCGGTTAGCACACTTCACAAAAAAAACTATTCATTTGAATTAAGTTCCTGGCCACGGCTAATGCCAGTGGTGAGTGATATTTAAACTGGTCCAGGGACTGATCGGCGTGGTGAAGTATGGTCAAACAGCCTCTCATAACCGCCATGGCGTGGGAAGGCCTTCACCCACCAGTGGATTGACAAAGGGCTGTCAATCATAATCATAATTATCATTTGAAATCGTTATTGCAATGTTGCACAACAGTACATTGACGGGCTACTATTATCACACATGTGTCGGGCTGATGCAATCTGTTTAATTGCTGCGTCTCATTCTCAAAGCGTTCTTGTTGTTATTTCATCCGCGCCTCGCACGATGCGCGCCAGGCGCGCGGGTCTTGTCAATGCCCCCTTGTGCTCTGGCGTTGTCACTCAGTCGACGGGGTGATGGGGTGGGGGGCCTCGTCTTGCGAGCGGGGGCAGGACGCGTTGCCGCCTGCATCGAGATGCGTTTATTTGCTCCTCCGTGCCAGCACAATGGACTTCTATTGCCCGTGCTGTGCGGGGAGGGCTCTTTAAAATTCACGAGCGGACCAGGCTGTGTAAACGCTGTAACCCCCCCCGCCCCCCCCCGCTCGCTTCTCGCTCTACGTGGCAGTCGGGGGTGGGGGTTGGGAGAGGGACACGCTGAAATGATGGACGCGTCCTCAAGTGTGTGACGAGTGACCATTGTGCGTGAAGTCTGTGTGGGGTTTCCAGGTGCTTCTGCTATCGCACAGGGGGATGAGATTACAAATGGAGCTCAACCGTAACAGACATTTCACAAGCAACGAGCAACATTTCACCGTCACGGGCCCTTCCAGCACTAGATTAAATTTGGGTTGTAAAAGTGTCTCTACGCTTGACGTTGCTCCGTGTCTCCATGTGCTTCTTCGTCTGAGCATTGCCGCATGTCCCCTACTGGTCTACGAGGCTCAGCGTGACTCTGCGTCTTCACATCTCCGAGTCCCAGCTTCGTTATGTGTCTCCAGGCGTCTCCGAGTCTCAGCAGCGACTTTGTGCCTCCGGGTGTCTCTTTCTGTAAGCGTGGCTCCGTGTCTCTGATCGAGTGCCGGCACAACTCCGTGGACTCCGCATCTCCACGTCCTCCGTGACCCAACCTGGCGCCGCGTCTCAAAAACCTCAGCGCCCGTCTCTGTGTGTCCCGCGACAGGTGATCGGGGCGCCCACGTGCCCTAGCAATGAGTTCACGGGCGACGGCCGCTGCTGCCAGGAGTGCGGGCCAGGCTGGGGCATGGCCGAGAGGTGCCGTGGACGCAACAACACGCAGTGCGAGCCCTGCCACGACAGTGAGTGACTGCACGCGGCACAGAGGATGCGGGAGATGCACACACACGTGCACCACACACCGGGCAACTCTGCAATTCTCTGAATGCGTCATAAGGTCGCACTCAATACACGCAAAGTGCTTGCCACAAATGAACCACAATACCTTGCCGATCTCGTCAAGGAGCATAAACTATCACGCAAACTCCGGTCATCCTCGCAGCGACAGCTTTTGGCGAGCCATCGAACAAAGATGGTCAAAGTATCGCGCGCTTTCAGATGCGCTTTTGCGCCTGACTGAAATGCTCTTCCTTCTGATATTAAGAAGCCACTGCACTTTTAAATATAGATTGCAAATATTTAGAATTGCTTTTTATGTTTAGTTGTTGTCCTTCCCCCGCACCTGCGATGAGCATGGTTTACTACGTGCGGTGTGAAAGAAGTTCAACATACATACAGATGTACAGAGTGATCCAAAAGATAGTTGACTGAGATGGACACGCACGAGCATTGAGTGATGATTGCCCTTCCTTTCTCCCTCGTTCATCGTGGCCTTAGCGCTACAGATGGAGGTAAATGTCGCACAATTGCTCATTCGATCGGGAAGGCACTTTGACTCTTAATACAAACTGTGCAGGTGGTTTAGAGACCTTATACGCAAATTAGAGACATCGCATTGACCGGCAAGTTGGCCTGTGGAGGATTTGTCGCTAGACGAGATGATTACCGATGGTGGAGACAGTGAGAGGTGCGATCGCTTGGGAAAGCCTTCATCCAAGAGCGGATAGATCAATGCCAATGATGATGGATTTGCTTGTGTTTATGGCAATGGGGTAAACAAAACTGTACAAACGAGAAATAATAAAAACGAGATGAATGCTGACCATGTCTTAAATCGAATAGCGGCCATGAATCACAACAATTCCCTGAATTGGCACGTCACGGTCTGGGTTAGTCCTTCCAGCTGTGAACTAGATCATTGCTACTGATGATGATGGTTTTGATGATCATGAGGATAATGAGGTTTAAACCATCGCGAGATGTTAACTACCTCGCTTGGTATACAGGAGGTCGTGGGTTCGATCCCAAACCTGACACCTGTATACTTGGAGTTTGCATGTTATGCCCGTGGTCGCGTTGATCTTTTTTCTAGGTCCTCTGGTTTTCCCCTCCACATGTATAATCGCCATGCATTCAGAGTATTTGCCTGCTATAAATTACCACGTGATGATAAGCCACTTCGTTGAGCCATCATTTGTGGCCAGGTTGCTTGTGAAAAAGAGCTGTATGGGACTTACCTGGCGTAATAAAAATAGTTTAGTTTTTTATTTTCTCCCCAACGCATGAGGGTGAGGGCTCTCCAGTTTCACCACGTATACACAGATGAGTTTTTATGTACAAGCAATGAACCTAACAATCAAACAACGGCCAGCCGACATAAAACACCAGTCGCAACTACATAGCTCACTGGACCTCACCTGCAAAAATAAAATAAAAAGTTTTCTTCTTAGTCTGACCTAGCAACTATCCAACCATCGCTGCTGCCACCGCCTCCGCCCTTGCCCGTGCAGGCCTGACCTTCTCGTCGTCGTGGAGCCACACGGAGCGCTGCCTGCCGTGCCGCGTGTGCCCCGGGGGCACGCGCGTGCGTTCGCCCTGCACGGAGGCCGACGACACGGTGTGCGAGTGCGACGACGGGCTGTACGCGCGCGACACCGACGGCGCGTGCGTGCCCTGCCGCCTGTGCCCACCGGGTACGGGCGTCGTGTCGCAGTGCTCGCCGGACGGCGACGCCACCTGCGAGCTTTGCCCGCCGGGGTTCTACTCGGAGTGGAGCAGCAACGCCGAGCCGTGCATGCCGTGCGCCAGCTGCTCTGACGACCAGGTGGAGCTCAAGGAGTGCACGCCGAGCGCCGACACCATCTGCTTCGGTGAGTCCTCTCCTCTGCACGGCCCCCATCCACCCTCGTGCTGTCGACCCTACCCGTCCCGTGCCGTCAGCGTTGGTAAGTCGTCGAGATTGTCTCTAGGTCTAGCGACCTTTTGGGGTTCTTATTCAAGAGGTTCGCTTATTCGTTTTTTCGATCAATCGCTATGTGAATGTAGTGTTCTCTAGACCCAGCGGGCTGCTGCCAGAGCCTTTGCTTAACATCGCACATTAACGCATTATTTACACCTTTAAAAATAAATGAATCCACCTTTATGTAACGCGACGTTGGCGCCCCTGCACACTTTTCCCACCTATGTGTGTGTCCATGCGGGTATGGAACAAACACATTAAACGGCGAGCTCCAGAGAATCAACTAGGTACGTACAAAAGGGCCATTGTCTATTTATACACAAAGGGTGGGCTTTCCTTTCTTGTTTTGCTTTAACCACTCAGACCAGTAGAAACCACAACCTGGAACAGTTGCTTTGCAGCTAACAAGGATTTAATAATAACCACCTCCTTACGGAGCTGTGCAGACGACGGTTATGGTCTATTTCACTGCGTGTGGCGTGCTCGCTCAGTGTGTTTGCTGCAGAATCATCTGGGCATGGCATGAAAATAGACTCTTTGAGAGACTGGCTTCGTCTGCCCGTGCGTGTGCGGGCGCGCGTGCGCGTGTGTCTTTGAAGTCAGTCAATTGTCTTAAATAAACGGTTTCTATACCTATGACCAATTCACCTTGAAAACACCAGATCTTATTGGATCTCGGAAGCTAAGCAGCATTGAGCCGGGGTCAATATTTGGATTGGTGACTGCTTGAGGATAACAGATGTTGTAGGCTTTGGCTGCGAGGCAGCAGCACACCAATGGATGGATTCCCTGCAGAGTTTAAAATGTTACCTTCTTGTTTGTGTGCTTCTCCGGGGACTCTGGCCTTCTCCCCCATGAATGGAAATGGACAAACATTGCAATCTAGCGGTACCCTCCTGACAATGCATCTTGTGACCCAGTGAGGCTTTCTTGGGTAAATAAAAGGGATGTAATGTTACTTGTGCACATTACGATTTTTAAAATTTTCATATCAATACGTTTATTTAAATAATGCTTGTCTATATTGTTTCTTTAAAAAGCTTCACAACCGATGTATAATTTAGGCATTTAAAAGACAACTAATTAATCGCTCAAGGCATCTCAACAGCGCTGAACATAAAATAAAACGTACAAAACTGAGAATTTATAAAGATCCGTACACACACGAATATGACTAAGGATCCCACACTTGGTCTAACAAAGAAACATATCCCTCACATAGCCTTAACAGACTGGGGAAAGTGTAATTAGCGAGCACCTATGACGGCCGGCATGACACGCAAGGGGATAGGTCGCCAGCACTATCCCCGGCTGCCTTTGTCTCCTAAGTGGCGATGTTTACACATCGCACCAGGTACTCATTTAAGGCTGAGTCAACCTAGGGCAGGCCCATGACTATATCCGATCACCGTAACTGGTGTTGCCCATGAGCAGGAATCGAACTCGGGTCACCAGGTTCGTAGCACAGCGTGCGAACCACTACACTACCGCTCCCCCAGCACACACTCACACACATGCACACACATGCTTCAAGATCATTCACTTAGCACCGACGCATAATGTTACCGACCTCGAGGTCCCTACTGAAAACGAAGCCCACATGACCCAGGTTAGTAATGCCCTCTGCTCTATGACCACTTGTTCTCCTTAACCCCCGTGACCTTAGGAAGCGACCTTTCTGTGTCCGCCGCCCTGCGCACTTCACGCGAGACCCGAATACTCGGAGTGCCGCCCAATCTCCTCCCCTCACCAGCCGCGAAAGAACAAAGTGGCCCTGAAAAAGTGGCTCTAAATGTACCTCCACTCTGCTTCTACGCTTCTCTTATTCATTAAGCATTCAAAAGGCCACTTCATGAATGTTTTAAAGTGCAAAATACGTGTAACATTCATCCACGTCGTGAAGGTGTGACATTTAAACGCACGCTTTGTAAGGATTTTAGCCTGCACTTGTGGCACACAGCTCCGCAACACTGCACGGTGTCCGCAGCATGGTCATGAATACGGTATTGACTTGTGCGGCGCGGGGGAGACGGGCGATCCCGTGGACGCAGGGCGAGGCGTGGGCCCCGCTGTCCGTCCCAGCTGCCACCCTCCCGCCGGCGCCTTTATTCCCCGGCGCGATCGGGTTTCGCTGGTGCCCAGGGACTCGTGTGATCAGGTGCTGGCGGCCGTAATGCCTTTTGTCAATCCGTCCCGGCAGCCCGACCTGACACTGTGTGCTGGCTCCTAATTGAAGCGAACTGTCGGAAGGGGGGGGGTGGGGGATGACCCCCTTTTAAAAATTACAGAAGGACAGAGGACGAAAGCTACCCCCCCATTTTTTTCCAGCCTCAAAAAAAGAAGTGTCTATTGATCTTTCTTTGCCGGAGCGCCGCAGTCCGGCGGGCTCATCTTGGATTCAATAATGCATGGAGCATTAGTAATCAGGGATAGCCGGTTACGTTGGTCCTTGTTGTTGTTGTTTGTGAATGGAAACGATGGGCAAGATGAATACCGAAGGGAGCACAAGTGCATCAAAAGTGATGAGCTAAAATGTCTCTCTACTTACTTATTCATACATGTGAGGGCAGTCAAAAAGCTTCCCAGAAAGTCACGTCGACAAAATGATTTCAAATTTCATATATACGTGAAATAAAATGACAAATGTCACGTGAAGATTAACACATCGACAATGTTTACCGTGTTATATAATATCAGAGGCATGCCTAAGAATGGGAAGAAAAAAAACATTCAAACGCTGAAGTATGCATTAAAAAAAACATATCGTTGGCAGGATGCTCTACCATGGCGCGTGCTTTTGGGCAGGAACATTCAACGCTTGGCATCACCACGACGTTGCACTGCAATACCCCACGTGCAGAGAAGACATTACGGATTAAGTGACGGTCACCATACCGGCAAATGTTAAACAAAACACATATGATATCGTTGACCAAATTGCCCTGATTATGCCCTGATATCAGAAGCTAAACAGGCTTGAGCTTTGTGTGACCACCACCACCACGGCTTGTCAGGTGTCGTGGGCGTGGGGCTGCGTTTGCCCAGGGCACGGGAGTGCAGAGTTTATCCGTTTTCTTCACTTCCCAACCGCATGAAGCCAAAACACTCATTCAAGGGAGCTGGTGAAACATCAGCAATGCAGGACGCTCTTGAAAAAAAGTCTTGAGACTCCCCGGCGAAGCTCTCCTGGGTAAACAGTTTGCATTGTTATGGAATGGTGTGAGATGTTTCCGTAATTTTCTAGACCACAGGTTTAGGAAAACGTACTTTTTTAAACAGAAACATCTATCGTATATTCGTGTTAACCATTGAATGGGTTAGAGATCACTGGTGTCACTCAGCGGAGAGACCCTGTAGCCGAGGGGGAGGTTATAGAAAGTACATATCTGATGGGAATTCGAACCTGCATCCTTGATGCGTTAGAAATAAGCCAGCTTTGGTCCAATCCACTCGGCTAGAATGTTTCCGCACAGAAGGTTCTGTTTTCATTTTGATGGGAAAACACACACACACACATGCATGGCAACACACACACACACGCATGGCAACACACACACACATGCATGGCAACACACACACACACGCATGAGAACACACACACACATGCATGGCAACACACACACACACGCATGAGAACACACACACACACACATGCATGGGAACACACACACACACATGCATGGGAACACACACACACACATGCATGGGAACACACACACACACACATGGGAACACACACACACACATGCATGGGAACACACACACATGCATGGGAACACACACACACACGCATGGGAACACACACACACACACATGGGAACACACACACACACATGCATGGGAACACACACACACACACACATGGGAACACACACACACACACATGCATGGGAACACACACACGCATGGGAACACACACACACACACATGGGAACACACACACACACATGCATGGGAACACACACACACACACATGGGAACACACACACACACATGCATGGGAACACACACACACACGCATGGGAACGCACACACACATGCATGGGAACACACACACACACATGCATGGGAACACACACACACATGCATGGGAACACACACACATGCATGGGAACACACACACACACACACGCATGGGAACGCACACACACATGCATGGGAACACACACACACACATGCATGGGAACACACACATGCATGGGAACACACACATGCATGGGAACACACACATGCATGGGAACACACACATGCATGGGAACACACACATGGGAACACACACACACATGCATGGGAACACACACACATGCATGGGAACACACACACACATGCATGGGAACACACACACACACATGCATGGGAACACGCACACACACACACATGCATGGGAACACACACACACACGCATGGGAACGCACACACATGCATGGGAACACGCACACACACACACATGCATGGGAACACACACACACGCATGGGAACTTACACACACACATGCATGGGAACACACACTTGCATGAAGGCCAGCACGGCACACGAGGGGGTGGGGTGGCCAGGAGCACGGCCGGCCGATTTTGTCTCCCGAGTGCTGATGTTTACACACCGCACCAGGTACTCATTGAAGGCTGAGTCGACCTAGGGGACACCCAGGACTGATTCAGATATTTGCCACTGTTATTGGTCGTGAGCGGGAATCGAACTCGGATCAGTGCCTGGTTCGTAGCACAGTGCACTAACCACTGCGCCACCACTCCTCACACACACACAGGAACATACGCACGCACACACCCACATGCCAGCATAACTGGGTTAGTGTGTCTTATCAGAGCCGAGCAGTGTGACAGGCCCAGTCGCCCTTAATTCAATTAGCGCTCACACCACCACCGCCGTGGCCAATTCGCTCAAATCTGCTCTGCAGCAGCAGCAGGAGCAGCAGGAGCACGACTTGCCCAGCCGTGGCCAGATTTGGTTTAGGAAACACAAGTGATCGAGAGCACCCCTGTATGAGGGCCAAACGCAAGTTTGGCTTACACGTGATATGCACACTCGAGCAAATCTGCATCAGAGTTCGACTTAAAATACCGGCGAGAGTTGCTCAGCATCCGCTCGGTGAAGACCGATGAGTGCGCTGCGGCGCAAGGCAACGTGCGCTCAATTTTCACCCAAGGCTTCGCCACCACGAGAGCCCCCCGCGAACTTGCGTTGGATGGGGGGGGGACGTTGGTACTCCCTTCGCTCTTTTGTCAAGGCAAGATGAGGCGGGCGGGGAGAGCACCGGAGTGGCTCGATGCGGATGTGCTCTCTCTAAACGTAGAGCCGAGCTTGCGGAGCAGACATCGAAGTCTGCCTGATCTACTCCCACCCACGACGCGCAGACCCTACCCCAATCACGAGCGCGCTCATGCACGCTCGTTCGCCCCTTTGTCCACGTGCACACACGACTCTCACACTTGCGCAGCCTGAATAAGTGCATGTGCACTTACACGCACCAACACACACTCATATACATGCACACACCCGCGCACACTCGCACGCACATAAAGGCACCGGGGTTGGCCTGCCGTGGCACGTCTCACCCCATTGTGGACGTCCCTCCCCGGGTCCCCGGCCGGCAGGAGACGTGGGGTCGGGGAGAGGGGCAGAGCTCCCGTGAGGAACGTGCCTGGGCCCGTTGTCCCGGCAATGCCATTAGATCGGTCACGGTGAGTTTGGCTGCAGCGTGGGTGTCCAGCCGTCCTCGGTGGGAAAATGTGTTCCAAGGGAGCGACTCCTCTACATGTATACGTGAAACACGCGGATACATTCGAGTTAAATTTTATATATGTATAAAAAATCACAGACATCCATTAAAATTGCCTCACGACTCTGCACGTGGAGCTCCAGACCGGGCGAGCACGCAGCTGGCATGGATTTGCGGGGAAGATAATTCCGTCGATCGACTCTAAAACATAAAAACGTGCAGCCTGAGACATTTAGTCGGACTCGAGTGAACCACATTCTTCACATTCTGGGGACGGCGACAGGGACCCACTGTGAGATGACTGGTCCGGTGAGGGGGGGGGTCTTGCCCTCGGGGTGATCGTAGTTGGGAGCGGCGAGTCGCACGCCGCCGTTTCCAACGTGCCGGAGGTGGGCAACTGATTCTCTCTTTCTCATCCCCGGGGGCCCTTTGGGCCTTCGAGCGACAGTGGGACCATGCCCACCATCAGCCTCTGGTGGCGAAGTGCTCAGTGCATTGTTCTCATTATTGACCAAAATGTTCCTGTCAATGACTAATCCTAACGCAGGTTTGACATCTATCACTGGACGTCTTTTCAAGCAACCATAAGTCGCGCATTCGCACCGGCGACATCGCTTTCCATTGCCCTTTCAAAACGTACCCAGGGGCTTTTGCTCATTTATTTTCGGTGCCCTCTCGCGATTATCCTTTTTTTTTTGGTAGCGGCGATGTTGCGCCGACGATCCGCCAGCATTCATGGAGAAAAAAAAATCATAGCTTCGTTTGCAACTGAAACATAAAGCTCCGGCGAAACATCGGAGTGAATGCTCGCCAGTTTATATTGCGTGCGCGAGTTCCTTTTTTGCTGGGAACACTGCCTTACGCGCAGCGGTTGGAGGGAGAAAATGACGGAGGGGGAGGCATGGCAGGGCCACGGCACTGGGTGCCGCGTTTCATTACGGGATTACTCCACACGGGCCGTCAAAGGATTTAGTGCGACGCCCATTGTCCCCGGCCCCTACACGCCGGCAGTGAATGGAGCGCTCAATAAGTTCTCAAGCGCTTCATGTAAACAAATGGCGTAATAGAGGCTGATTACCATGAAAATGGGGGCCTCTGACGGCAGTTATTAATGCATCCGCCGATAATGCTGCCCTTGCAGCTCTTATTAAGTCTGGCCTGCCGCAGAGAGCTGCCCCTGAAAGTGTTTCGTTCCCACACCCCGAGGTGACACCGGACCCTTGCGCCGTTCCCTCGTGGCACAACTGGTGGCTGAGACCTTTGTGTCTGCGCGAGTCACACGCAGATGTCTTGTGGAGAGCGTGGCCACCGCAACAGATGCACACCGAGAGTTCTTGCATTCCTAATGTGCGTGCGTGCGCATGCGTGAGTGAGCGTGTGCGTGCGTGCGTTCAAAACTGTGCGAGCTGAAGCTGCCCGGCTTTCGGAGTAGAATATTAAAAGTGAGCATGCCCTCGCGGCGTGCCGCTTAACAGCATAGCAACCCCCAAACACAAACACGTGCTTCAGCAATTTGTCGAGAACAACAGCACTTTGCCATGATTGCTACATTACGTCCGCAGTTGCCGTTTTGTGCTCCTTCTAAAATATGTTACGCCCATTGCACGCATTTGAAAGTTTAATGTTAAGCTTGTGTAATGATGTTGTTGTATACAGAGTGCAAAAATGTTCTTTTCAAAATATGAAAATGCACGATTCTTCGCCGTTATATTACACCAAGCTCACAACCTGAGTATTATTCCTGGCCATGGTTAACACAAGTGACGAGCCTCATCTGAACCGGTCCTGGGTACTCTTTTCCTGAACTGGTACTTACCAACGTGGTGAATGATGATCAAACAACCCCAGTGTACAACACGACATGGGAAGGCCTTCGTTCAGCAGTGGATCGCTACACGTTCATATATTACAACACGTAATTTTAATGCATATGATTACAACATCATTCACTACCTTGCACTTGAATATATGTCTAGCATTGCACAAATACATATTGAAACTTCTGGTCACCCTCACTATAGAGCCCATTGTTGTGGCTTTACAATGTGCGCTATATTTTTTTATTTAAACGTTAATTAATCGGTTTCGGAAAAAGAAAAACATCGCATTACATCAATTAAAAGCGATCCCATGACATTCATTCACCCCACTCGCGGCGAATGTGTCCCCGCTCCCCAGACAAGAACCCCGGCATTCCGGACCTGCTGCCGAAAGGTCGCGGCACGATGTCCCCCCGCGGGCCCGAGCCGGACGAGCTCGACCTCCCCGAGTGGGATGTTGATGGCGGCGGCGGCGGCGGCGCTGGGACGGCGTGGGCCGCGGGGCCCCCCCCGGGGCCGCGCGTGAGGGAGACGGAGCGCGAGGAGGAAGGGGGCCTCTTCGGCGTGGCCAACAGCACGCACGGCACACCGGCCAGCAGCCAGGAACCACTGGGCGGGCAGTCCCGCGACATCATCCCCGTCTACTGCTCCATCATGGCGGCGGTTGTCGTGGGGCTGGTTGCCTACGTCATCTTCAAGCGGTGAGGGCAGCCGGTGTTGCCAGCTGAGCGATTTTGTCCCCAGATTGAGCAACTTTTTGGGTATTTTCCCACCCTCGCAATTGATTTTTGCCAGTGACCAGCGGCAGATCGAGCGACTTCCTGGGATATGATGCGGATTTAGGAGCAGTTTCCAAGTATTTATTCATGACACTGTATAGTTGACCATGTGAGTAACACTTGGAAAAATGTCAATTGATATTTAAAAAAAAATTTCAAGGATTGTTTATAAACTTTCCCCTTGAGGAGTCGGTAGCGTTGTCTAAACTCCCACTTTGTGCAAAAAAAGTGCTGTGAAGTGCATCCTATCTGATAAGATGTGCAGATCCTATAATTCACGTTCATCCATGCAAGATTTGACTTTATTCCTGTGCAGTAAAGCATTGATAAACACAGATAATATGATTAATTTTCACCACTCCTATTATCTGCACAAATACTCGAATGAAAGGGTTATTTTAATGCTTCAGGGAAGAAACTTCCAGTTGACTCATCAACAACAGATAAGTGCTGATAATGCAAATCATTTTCTCGCAGATAAGAAGCATTTCCATGGCTCAATTCGATGGGAGCAGGGGATGGTTTAGGAGCATAATTTGTTAGGAATATGGATAAGATGGATTTCATTGTCATTTAAATGCATAAACATCATCACTGGGGAAACAAAGGTGACCGAGCGTGGCTCTCCCCCCCCCCCCACTCCTTTATGTGCCATGCCAGCTTCAACGGGTGCTCGCTGATTGCACTGAGAGTTTACGAATTTAACTGGTGGATCCGTCTCGTTGTCTTGGTGCCTGCGTGTGGGCGTGCGTGCGTGTGTGCGCGAAGGTGGCACAGCTGTAAGAATGTTCAAGGCAGCAAGGCGCGCGGCGAGTACAGCGCGGCCGCCGACGGCGAGAAGCAGCACCAGGACAGCGGCGTGTTCGTGGACACGCACGGCGCGCAGCCGCCCCCCGCCTCCGGTACTCGAGCCACACGGAGATCACACAACCACGTGGCGGGTCACGCTGCACCACTCGCACCGCTCGCACCGCTCGAGCCCATGCCAACAATCATTTCCCCCCTTCTTTGTAGCGTGATCCCTGGGCCGCTGCGACCCATGGTCCAAACTTGCACTTGCTCCGCCTGCGCAGAAATATCCGTACATTTTAGCAACACAAATTCCGATGCAGCACCTTGGCTTCCGTCTGCTGCTCCTGGCTGGCTGGCTGTGAACCACAACCCCACACAGCAACTGCCACAGCTGCAGTCGCTCGCCGCAATGAAACAATGAGCTGACGCCACTGCTCATGGCTTCTACAGGTGGCGGCGGCGGCGGCGATGGCGGCGGCGGCGGCGGAGAGAGAGGGCGCGCGGGCGAGGCCGGCAAGTGGAGCTATGCGGCGCTGCCGGCGTGCACGCGCGACGAGGTGGAGGAGCTGCTTTCTGCCGACGAGGAGGGTGGCGGCGGCGGCTGGCGGGAGTTGGCGGCGGCGCTCGGCTACGACGCCGACGAGACGGAGGCACTGGCCGGGGAGGAGCGGCCCGCGCGAGCCCTCCTGGCGGCATGGGCGGCGCTCCCGGGCTCCACGCAGGACACGCTCGTCGACGCGCTGGGCCGGCTGCAGCGCGGGGACGTCATCGCCCGCTTGCGCCAGGAGACCACGGCGATGTCCGTGGTGTGAGCGGCGTCCGGGAGCGGTGTTTCAGCTCGTGATTAGCGTGAGCCCACGGTTGTATTTTACAGACCACGTTAAAAGGGAGGAGAGGAAGGTGATTTTTTTAAAAATTACGTTTCTAAATAACGTTGTAATGTTGTTTTCTTTATTTTTATTTTATTTTTCAGGCCAAGCTTGGCTGACTAGATGAAATAATTTGGAGGCCCCTGTCCAATCTTCCCACCTCTTCGAAGCCGAGTGGCTGGGCCCCTTATGCCCATAGGACCTGGTTCATTGGCACCACCAGCACACTTAATAGATATGCCCCTGCACTGAAAGCAAAAACCCGCAGTTAGTGTTTTTGTTCATCATGCTGGCAGGACAGCAAAGATGACGTTTCTAATTACAGAAGTGCATGGACCTTGATTTATCACATGGGAAGTACACTCAGCTTTGCAAGTCAGCAGCCAGCAAGAGAATATTTGCCATGCGGTTTGGCTCAAGTCAATATGTATCCTACTTGTGAGTATTTAGCCTACTCACAATTTTCTGGAGGGAAAAAAAATTTGATAAAATAAATGACACATGCAATTTCTCGCCACCCCACGCCCACTAATTAGGCAGTGGTACATGTGGTTGTTTGGTGACAAATTTTCTACAGTTGCCGCAACACCGTCACATTGGCAGGAATCATTAGTGGCAGAGCTCCCGTCACCATGAAGGATGATCGTGTTGCTTTTCTCTGCCGGGTCTTGGATTTAGCGGAAAGTGTTGATCTCTCCAATCGCCAGTCCTCCACAACAGGACTCACACCTCTCCTTTCCTCAATCAGAGTGCAAGCAGGGGAGAGGCGGCCTCAATCGACTGTTAGAATTGATGAACGCCTTCTTTAATAGGGGTGGCTTGAGACTCCCTCCATACACGGCACATTAATGTTAGATTATGCGCACATGTTTGCCTCTCGTGATAATGTGTGCTTTTAATAGTTTTTTTTTAATCCTGCCGTGGCGTCTGTCTAATGCAACGGGACTGCACTGCGCATGACAGCGGACTTGAGACACATGTTGGGCCCGACTGGAATGCTACGCAACGCCGCTGCCCTGCACTGGATGTCACCACCAACGAATCGTTTCACGAAACATTCCTCGCAAAGTTAAGAGGAACCAGGCTGCCTTGGCCTCGTCTGAATGCAGCTGCAGGATGGGATTTTTTTCGTGCACATCAAACGATGGCCATTCACGGCGGCGCTGTGGAAGCACGCATCTGAACGGAGTTTGAAAGCGAGGCATGTGAGAGATTACGCGCAGATCTGCCATAGAGGTCCACACTATATTAACGGTAATATTCTAAAATGAGTAACAGTAACTGAGAAGGCAAATACTGTAGTTTAGAAAACTTTCACATTTTTCTGTCCGTTGTCCAGCTCCATGTGTCACCCCCTGCTTCTGCCCCCCCCCATCCCCTCGCGTTAAATCGTTGCGTTATCTGATTCGCACTGTGCTACAGACTGCGCGCAGTCGCCTAGCGCGCGGGGCAGGCTGCTCGGTGGGGTCCCGTGTGTTTGTGCATTCCGTGGGCAGCACGCGGCGGTGACGCGCACATTAACGGTCCTTACTTTCACCCGGTTGAAAAAAGACCAATTACTCCCAGGCATGAGCCCACGAAGCACAACTTATTTATTATTTTCAAACGAGGACTGCAGTTGCTTTGAAAAGTAATGCACTGGTCGGCGTTTACCGAGTACAGGTTGTGCACTATTTGCCACGCCTACATTTTAGGTTCTGAACTGGATTTGAAAATGGGGGGGTTTGTCCGTCATTGTGACGCCTCTGTGTGATATTTCCATTGACGCGACCCTGCATGAACTGAAATGCGTTCTTTCAAATGCTCGCAGGAATTTGAGCTGCCATGGGTTTTGCACTCTCGTGAGGCAGTGCCCCAAATGAAATTGCAGAAATTTGTATTCCTCATTGGTTTTTGCTATTAATCAAATCTTCCCCTCGCCCCCCAATCATTGATGTTATTATGTTTAATTCATTGTTGCTATATGCATTTAGAACACATTGAACATTAAATTGATCGGTTAATATCTCGATTATCGAGTTCATTTATCGATTTATTGAAAGAGAAAACAATTTGCCTGGCATTTACATAAATAGCTATACAATTTCCGCATGCGTGGCTCAAAACATGTCTTGGCATAAGATTCGATGGAATTGATGATGCCGTCGATGCGATCATCGTTTTCCCGCTCACCCATCATTCCTGCCAGTGCACTCTGGGCGTGCAGAGCGGCGAGTTTCCAGCAGTTTTAAATGCAGGCCAGCTGCCCCACCTCACGATGTAATCAACAACAGATCCATTTAATCTTAAACAATCGATTTTTCTAAATAACCCATGAATTATTTCAGCACTGTAACGGATGCCACTCTGGTGATCTATGAGGCAATATCCAGTAAACAACAAAGGAGTGCATGCTTATTCATATTCTTAGGTTTTTTCGGTAAAGTCACGTAGGTAAAAAATTAAAATTAAAATTAATAAAAGTAAAATAAAAGAAAAATAAAATAAAAATCACGACGTTTTATTTTACTTTTATTAATTTAAAATTTTTACCTGCGAGACTTTACCGAAAAAACCTAAGAATATGAATCCTTGCAGTCACGAAAACTTCAAATCTAGAATGAGTGCATGCTTCTTTCTAGCAAAGCGTGGGTGTGTATTTAATGCGTGGATTGTGTCTCCGGCTCACGCAGCCTTGGTGTCACACAAACTTTCATACTGTCTCACAAAGTACTGAATAATTAAACTCCGCAGCAGTGGCAGCAGCAATAGTCGCTGAGAGCACAATCGTTAGAGGTCAACCATTGCCGTGGCAAGCATACGTCAGATAAACTCCAGTGGTCACGATGATGATGATGATCACCATCATCAACATCATCACGTCAGATTAACTTCAGTGGTCACGATGATGATGATGATCACCATCCTCAACATCATCACGTCAGATGAACTCCAGTGGTCACGATGATGATGATGATGATGATCACCATCATCAACATCATCACGTCAGATTAACTTCAGTGGTCACGATGATGATGATGATCACCATCATCAACATCATCACGTCAGATGAACTCCAGTGGTCACGATGATGATGATCACCATCATCAACATCATCACGTCAGATTAACTTCAGTGGTCACCATGATGATGATGATCACCATCATCAACATCATCACGTCATATTAACTTCAGTGGTTAAAAAATAATGTTAACCATAATCCGTGAACTTGCCCAGCCTGACGATCAACTTGCTGTCTCATATGAAGTGCAGCGTTGTATATAATCTGTACACTGTATATAACCCCCCCCCCATTACCTTTTAGAAGGGAGGTGGCTAAATCTGTTGTTGTTGTTGTTGTTGTTTGGAACGCCAGACGCAAATGTGTAAACAAGTACTCCCACTGCTTTGTATTATTATTATTGTTATCTCATTGTATTTCATACATAACATTTACAACAGGAGGAAATGTACCAGATGCTTAACGAGCCGTGCTCTTCCTTTGACATTGTACTGTGTCTGAAAGTCGCCGCATTTTTACCCCTGTACTGACCAGCAAAATGTAAATAAAAGTCGCTTAAGTGATCGCAAACGGCTCGTGAAATAGCTGCATCAACGCCAAAGTGGTTCGGCTGTTTAAAATAAAAAGGAATGGCTCTGGTGCCAGCGCCGCAGCGTTTCAAAGTGTCGTGGGGAGCGTCCCGCTAATCCAGCTCGCATCTAAAAGGTCAGGACTCTGCTTTAAAAAAAAAATTGTTAAGGACACAATGAAAGAGAATTCCGAATAGTTAACACAATCACACAAAGGGAGGCGGAGTGAATATGCCTTTTGTGTTTACTTTTTTAAGTTTCCTTAAAATTGTGAGGATAAAAAGGGGACTCGCATTCTGTCCCAGGCTACAAACTCACAGTCGAAAAAAGTCCTTTGAACAAAATGTGCATTTTTTATTTGTGTACGGTCAGCGTAAACTGTTCTTTATTTGTGTGTTGGGATGCACGCAAAAACTGAAACAGACACGGGGTACTGTTTTATAAGAAATATGAAGAAAAATAGTTTTTTTTTTAAAGTTTGCCAGATAAGGCTTTAATATAACGCTCAATGGATTTTTATTAGAGGGTCCCACATGTTGCAGAGACGGAAGGATTTTCCCCGGATCGACGTGCACGGTCCTTGAGGGCCACGTGTGTGCCATGTGCAGGGTCGTCCGATGAGATATGCACGACAACGTTTGGTTATTATTGTTGTTTTCAGTGATTTTGCAACTGATAATCATTATCTACGGTTAGCTTGGTTGTCTACGTGCGGTGCGAAGTTTCAACATACATACATAACATCGCTTTCCGTTCCTGAAGTAGCTCCAGCACGCAAAGCGAAACGTCGGACAACACCAACGCGGTTCGACCCGAAAACGGGACAGGAGAGACTTGCAGCGCAAATTGTGCGAAAACCTTTGCAGGAGAAGCATGGCACTAATTTACAAACTCACACGGTGTTAAATATATTGTCTGCCGGTGGTGATTCCTAGCTGCAGTTTAGAGAGGTATCTCGTGATGTTTTGAAATTTCAGGGGATGCGTGCAGCTTGTTAAATTGAATAATTGAAAGGCAATTTGGCAGTGGCTGCGAATGAGATTCCATCAGACGTGGGCAGATGTAATCGATGCACTTCCCTTGCGGCAGGAGAACCAGTTTGTGCCCCCGGAGGCAACCGCTGCGTTATTGCAAACGACTTTGCACATTCCAGTTATATCAATTAATCACCTGCAAATTTCACTTTAAATGGGGGTAAAAAAACAAAACATTGAGATTGAGTCTCGTCGCCTCTGAAAGCCACCCAAATCTTTTGTTGACCTCTCTGCGAGCCGAAGACCGTAAGCAACATTTTTTTAGAAGGTTCCATTACAGGCAGGAAACACACACGCGCCGTGATTTCAAGAGTAAAAGATGCATCACTGAGGGTGGGATTCACGTGACACCCGGAGATTTGATCCCAGGTAAGATGAGCTTCTTGGGCCTAACCATCACTTCTCTTTGTTGGAGAAGAAATGTTGTTTTCGGTCATGACCTTGTGTGTGTGTGTGCCTGTCTGCCTATCAGTATTGTGCGGAGCGGTAGTGTAGCGGTTAGCGCGCTGCGCTATGAACCCGGCGACCCGGGTTCGATTCCCGGCGACCCGGGTTCGATTCCCGCTCACGGCCAACACTGGTGACGATTATCTGAACCGGTCCTGGGCCTCCCCTAGGTCGACTCGGCCTCAAATGAGTACCTGGTGCGGTGTGTAAACATCGCCACTGGGGAGACAAAGGCGGGTTGGGCGTGGTGCTGGCCACCCCACCCCCTCGTGTACCGTGCCAGCCTTCATAGGTGCTCGCTAACAGCACTTGCCCCTACAGTCTGTTAAGGCTATACGGGGGGTCTTTGTCATCCTTTTTTTTATAACTTCCCAAGTGAAAACAAGGTCTTTCTGGGACATGGAACGTCCTGGGGTTTGTAATAATACACCACACCGTTGATAGTTTGCATAGTCTCGTTAACATTGTGTTCTCCCCCCTTCCAGGTATTGTGAGAGATAGTCTTCTTCCCAGGACAGGTCCTGATATTTTTGTTTTACCTCCGTGGTGTCAGCCCGAGCGAGTATGCGCACGTGTGTGTGTGTGCGCGCACGTGTGTGTGTGTGCGCGCACGTGTGTGTGTGTGCGCGCACGTGTGTGTGTGTGCGCGCACGTGTGTGTGTGTGCGCGCACGTGTGTGTGTGTGCGCGCACGTGTGTGTGTGTGCGCGCACGTGTGTGTGTGTGCGCGCACGTGTGTGTGTGTGCGCGCACGTGTGTGTGTGTGTGTGCGCGCGAGTGAGTATACGCGTGCCACATGCGCTCTAGGTCAGTGATCAGTGGCACGTCCAAGCGATAGTTGCGTTTGCCACGCGTTACAACGGTTCACGGCTTTAATCCAGCGGGCCGCCCTGATTAATAATGCGAGGGTATTAATCGTAAAGAAATAAGCGCCGTCTTATTCGTGGTGGACGCAATTCGCAAGAGTGGCCCATTGCCGGCGTCAAGGTCCAAATGTGCCCAATTTTACAAATTATACAAATGACACCGCAACTCACTTAATTCCACTGTACATACGATCATTGCCTGCCTACTGCGAAAAATTAGCAGCACCCTCCTGAAAAAGAGACACGAAGCTCAGTGAGGCTTTCGTGGATAAACGAGCATAATATAAATAGATTATAAATCGGATGCCCTGTAGAATATGGGTGTAAAATATTAATTGATCAATATCACATTTTGAACCTCACAATACGTACATCGAATCACGTGCGTAAAAATTTTTGTTTATGTTATGTCGATTAACTATATGCCACTGATATTTGTAGGGCAGCTTGTACGCACAGGCCATCGAATGAAGGCGACTAAAGAGGCGATTGAGATGAGGTTGGATGAGTTGCTTTGAAAAAACTGAACATAATAATGAAACTCAAAATAACAGGGTGGCTGAAGATATATTTTGTTTTAATCCTGCGTATGTTTTGACATACGGATCAGAAACATGGACATTGACAAAAAGAAACTGAAACAAACGATAAAATTCGCAGAGGAAAGCATCGAGGGACGTTTGCTTTGAATTGCACCGAGAGACAGAAAAGGGATACGTGGATCAGAGAATAATGGAATCGCAGCCAAAGGATGGAACATTCCTGAGATGTCCACCACAGATATGGAGTGATGAAATCAAAGCGTGTGTGGAAACTTGATAGATTGGTGGGCCATGCATGAGTGGCGGCAGTTACTTGGGGCGGGGGGACTTTTATCCAATGATGGATTGACCATGGATGATGATGATGATTAAATACAACTGCACAAACCAAACATCATTTGTTTTGCTCAAATACAAAGGACACCAAAAAAGAATCGATATTCGAATCAAATCGCAGCTCTGAATTTCAACGATGTGTGTAATCGGTGGGAGGGAATCATTACATCCCCGACTACAGCCTGCATAAAAGCAGCCCGGCTTCTCCATATCTCGTGGTGTGGGATTAATTAGATCATGACTGGATCTCGGCGCATGCCAGCTCAGAGTAACGCTCTCTTTAGCTCGCCACGAAAACGTTGGCAGTACTCGGAAGGCTTTACCCGTAAATCCAGAGTTCCGTGTGTCGTGATGCCTGGAAGTCATTACAATGAACTGGGATGTTTTGACGTTGTCAGCCTACCGTTATAAACTATACGACAACGGATTACAGATATGAGCGATTAATACACATTCTAAGCTCATTAATTGACCTAACGTGTAATATTTCAATCAAAGCACCCTATTTAGAAATTTGTAAAAAAAAATATCCTTTATATTATATTTCACACGTACCTTTTAGGTTAAGATGTTATGTAACATCTAACTATACCTATTGTGTTAGTGCAAAAGAGTGTTAATAATACAACTTTTTAATTTTACCAGGCAAAGCCCACTGCGCTCTACAGCTCTTTTACAAAAGCGACCTGACCACACATTGCAGCCCAACGAAGTGGATTATCACGTGGAAATGTATCAACCAAATACTTTAAACGCATGTTTCTAAATATGGAGGGGAAACCGGAGGACGCGGAGAAAAATCCACGCGACCACGATGAGAGACATGCAAACTCGTCAGGGTGGGGATCGAACCCACGACCTCCTGTATACCAGGCGAGGTAGTGAACATATCGCCACCGTGGCGCCAACAATAATGAAGGAATTCATAAAACACGTTGACACATACTTAATTTAACAATGACATACTCACTTAATGTTGTGCGTACATAAAATCGTTTTTCATTTTTCCCACCAAACTTTAATTTCAAGCTTCCTTCAGACGAACCCCCCCTTATTCCCTCCACTCCAAGAACCCAATCAACCCACGAACCACGCTTGCCCACCACCAAACTGCTCAAGCGAATGCACTTTTGGGGGCTGTGTGGCGGCGGTGTTGTTTTCTTGAAGACGACAACGGGAAGATAACGTGCTTTTTTGTTTATTTTTTCCTACGGTCATCGCACCGCGGACACAATCTCGTGCATTTTTCTTACGTAACGCTGCCCACTCGCGTTCGCCCCCCTGGCAAGTTGCTTTCTCCCACGGCGTAGAGCGGCCTCGTGTTTAATGCTCCTCTCCGCGGAGCAGAGAAAGCCGATACGCCCCGGGAGATGCAGAGAGCAGCTTGCACAGAAATACAGCATCGGCGAACATTGATCTCGTGGTTTCTAATTACGACACGAGTAACAAATGCTATCATATTTACTTCATAATGGCAAAAGGGAACTGCTTGCAGGCTCGGGGCGAGCGAGTGGCTTGGGTGACTGACCCGGGCTTGAGAGGCTTTGTTGGACAAAGTGATGAACGATGCGTCTGGCAGCCGAGCAGGTGGCAGGCGGTAACAATAATAACCGCGATTCACGAGCCGATCCAACAAGAATTTTTGAAAAGGCATCAAGCACTGACCTCTTTTAGCAACATTTAATTTGTTTCATGAGCGAGACGAAGTTCCTTTCCCGATGTAAATCCGTGGTAAACACCCCCGGTGTTGTGTTTATTGTGTTTTTTTAAGTGTTGTAAGTGACCCATTATTTTCTCTTTCAAATTTGATACGCGGCCCGTGACACCGGCACTCAGTGTATTCTCCCTCGCAAATGATGGTATCGTACGGTCTTTAACAACCCCTTTGTATCAGATGGCCGCACTGCGGAATTACCACTTAACTTTTGCAAGGTGGCTGATGATATGGAATCGCTGACTCGACTCAAGTTGACTCAGAGGCGCGTGTGCTGACCAGTGGGAGGCGCGTGTGCTGACCAGTGGGACGCGCAGCCACAGCGCGTTCGAGATGTTGGCATTCCTGCATGGCATTCGTGGTGTGTGGCGCATGCAGTCACCTCGGATCAGGTGACATCTCTTCTGCAAAAGCCTTCCTCACAGCGCGCAGCCTCACTGATGTGACTTCCCGGCTCTCACTTGAAGAACAAAAACACCTGGAAATGATAAACACGGAGCTTCGGTCGGTACAACACATGGACCAGTTTTACTTGTTTTGACCGCACGCAAACTGTAAGAAAATGGCTAAGTTTTTTTTTACACAAACATATATAGCATAGACATTACTTGTGAAGCGGTTATTGTACATAAAACAGTTGTCCCTTTTATTTAATTTCCACTTTATGAAATGCCAGGACTGTTTTTATTTTTTATAATTCCCCCAAAATGTAATTATCTCTATGAAAGACATCGCTCTCTTTCAAAACCTCAAAAGACAAGGATCAACACAAGGGCTTTTGATGACAAACCCTGGATGTCTAACCCTCGGGGTGCCTCGTATTTAAATATTAGCCAATTTCAGGGCCACCCATTGTCTGGCGGAGCCTGACGACTGCAACTTCTAAGCGACGGCTCCGGCTTCTTCCACACAGAGGCGCCTGTCACGAGACTCACCTCACAGTTTCGTCTGAACTCGCTTGAACCTCCATCCTCCACCCACCGTCGAGATGGATATGGATTGGAAATGTGTTGTCGGGTTGTACCCCGTGACGTTCGGCAAGATGCCACACGTGTTGCGAGCAGTTCCTTTCAGTTCCTTAAAAAGCTCCCAGCACGGAATAACAGAAACGTCGGACATCACGCTGAACAATTTGCCGTACAACCCATCAGAAAGCCATACTGCACCCACCGCGAATGCCAACGCAGTTGTGTTCTGTTGGAAGCCGTTTGATTTTTCGGCGGTGCCTGTATTGTGAGTGTGCTGTGCACGTCAATGTGAGCTGGGTGACCTGATCGCCGTTGACGTTCGTACTTTATTAGCTCAGGAAGTTTTACCTACTACTGCTGCTACCGTCTCTCGGCGGATTGTGCATTTTATCAAAACATCATCTCCTTTCTCTCATTGCCCTGTGGAATGCCACCCCTGTCTCTGCTCCCTCCTAAAGCATAAACATCTTTTAAAATAAATAAATGTAGAAGCTCGACTTCAAATTGTCTCCAAGCGCATCTGCCTCCTGTGTTTGTGCAACGCCCTCAGATGCGGTACATCTGCAGAACACGCTTCACAATTCTACATCGCATTGTGTTTCAGGAATTAATTAAATTCCTTATTTATAATTAGGTTGTAATAACAACCACTAGCGATGCTAGTCACAAACTCAACATAATAATATCTGTATGCTGTATATCCATAGCAGAGAGATGAGTCACGTGCCGTTGTATGTATATATATGTTGAACTTCCTTCGCATTGTACGTAGCCAACCGTGCTCATCGGAGGTACGGGCGATGAACAACAAACTAAACACAAAAACAGTTATAAAGAGATGAGGTTTCAATCGAGATTTCAAAACTTACATAACTCCAGTGGCTTCCTAATGTTTGGAAGGAAGAGCGGTCATTGCTTGCCACTTACAAAAAAAAGTGATTGCATTTATTGAAATCACTCGTGCTCATTACATTACATCTGTGCGATCGAGACAAATTGCATCAGCTTAATAATACAAATTATTGTCTCAACCATTAATCAATTACCAAGCTTTACACAAAGGCGGTCGCTAAGGCGGTATTTTTGCAGCGCTGCTCAAGCTAATGGGAGCTGACTTGCTGTGAACACTGCCCGTGGCTTCCCCTCGTGTCTATTAATGCAAACACATCTCAATGTCCGACATTGATCGCCGCTGTCGATATCTCGTGTGGAATTTCCACGCGTTTTCATCTGCCGCCAAGCACCCCCACCCGGCCCTCCCCCGACGGGGTCATCGTGGCCAAACCAATCTCTGCTCGCATCTCCTAACAGAGGCACGTGTTTGTGGAGATAAGTGGAGCGAGGAGCGACCGCCGTTGAAAAGACTCCGAAAACCACCGGGCACAAACCAAGGCGGAGCTCGTCATCACTATCAGCCAGCCCTCACCATCGGCCTCATTACCTTCAAGTGAGGGGCATATTCTTCGTCTTATCAGAGCAATTACTCCATGAGAGAAACGAAGAGGGAAACATTTTCAAGAATGTGTGATGTATGAATGAAGAGAAGGCGTTCAGGGGGAGGGCAGCTAGGGTGCAGTGAAGTCGGGCATGGGAGCGCCTGTTTTTTGACCAACTGTTATGCTCTGCTCAGCGAGATGACTGTTCCATTTGCAGTGTTGGTGCCACTGGGTGACGAAGGGCCCAGACATCTGAGAAGACTTGGCACTCGTGGATTGACTGATTCTCTCTCGAGCTGTCGTGTGAGATCTTGGGCAGTGGAACGCCTCTTGAATGCGAGGGCACGTGGCACAACAACGCAAAAATTGTCAAAGTAGTACATTGCCACAAGCAGTCGACATAAACTACTCTTGTGAATTTGTTTTATTAAAATCCCAAACTTTTTTTTACGTCTTTGGACAATGATAAAATTATCTCTGCGCAGCTTTACAAGCCCGGAGTGGGTCTCGTGCTACTGAGCAAGGATAAATGTTCGAATGGATTGTCATTGACATGGGGTGCGATACTCACTGCTCTTAGGATACGTACATGAGACCCACGCACATGTAATGCAACCACTTTATTGATATTAACCGGGGGGACATTACGTTTTGAAATGATTTACAGCACAATGTATATGCTGTACGTTTGATCAGACAAAAAAATAATATGATCATAAAATATTTAGACTACAGATTCCTCTGAGTGCTTTCATAGATTTTAAATGTTACTCTATATGGCCACGAGTAATACATTCTATATACTTATAAGTAATACATTTTTCTTAGGTTTTTTCGGTAAAGTCACGTAGGTAAAAAAATAAAAATTAATTAAAGTTATATAAAAATAAAATAAAAATCACGACGTTTCGGAGGCAACACAAGCTTCTGTCTTCAGGTGGAATTTTAATTTTAATTGTTTTACCTACGTGACTTTACCGGAAAAAAACCTAAGAATATGAATCCTTGCAGTCACGAAAGCTTCAAATCTATAAGTAATACATTGTTTTGAACCCTAGTTCGCTGTAAGTACTGAGGCCAAACTGCAGGAGTGCAGTGCCCTTGTAATCAGCAAGCAATTGCAGGGCTCCACCTTTTACCTTTTAATTCAGCACTTGCAAAGCGAGAAAGTGTTTAGCAAGGTGCTGTTCCATTACCATGACGACTTAAAATGATTTGTCCCTCAAAGATGTTCTCGCGCAAGTTCTTTAATGACTCTCAAAAGAACTAATAAAAACGTAAAGGTCATTGCTTGCACGCAATGCTGCAACTGATTGGAGCCTCTCTCTCTCTCTCGACACTCCATAAAACCCGTTCGTGAGAATGTGGCTACGACGCCCACTCTGGCGTTGTCAAAGTTTTGCCCGAGTTTCACTCCCTAAGTTGCAAACTGTTTTTTTTTGGTTTGCTGCCTAAAATTGCAGTCGTCTGCGAAAGAGCGTAGCGCGTGACCTTTTACCGAGGCAGGCGTGAGCATTTTAACCCGAAGGTTACAAAACGGTGACGCACGCACGGAGGTGTTAGCGTGAGGCCGGGCAGCGAGAGAAGAGGCGGTGGGGAAATGCGTCGACGATGCTGCCCTCTGGACTTTTTTTTTTAAACGAGAGTCGTGACACACGTCGGTTCAAGTAATGTCTGTCGCGCGGCGGTCCTTTTTCTGGGATCAAAATGCGTCGACCCGTGTCTCCTGCAAGAGAAAGAATACCCAAAAAAAACCCTGAGCAGCGCCCGAACAAAAGAAATATATTTGTTTTGATGCGTGATGGTTGACGCGTGGCGTCTGCGACACCGTGGGCTCAAACAAACTCTGCCAAGCCGGGCTCTATCTGCAGCCCTTGCATGGAATAAGGGTCTCGTAGCCAAGGCTGTTTGCGGGAATAACAAAACAAACAATAACAACTCACAGGCTGGATGATTCTCATTGTTAAGGCCAAGTTTCTCCTATTAGTGTCAGATCTCATTTCACGTTGTCTTCCAAGCAACAGCTGTGAAAGGATCGTTTCAGTGTGCCGTGTTCCATGACTAGGAAATGAACAATGTGAAATGAACAATGTTTTCAGAATGCAGGTCGTCAAATTACCATAATTAAATTGTCATCAAAATCATCATAATTGTTATCATGCCTATAATTATCCAAATCGCACTTAATCCTCCCAATCTCGTTACTTCTTGTAAGCTAAGCAGCCTGGTTTGCAGTTGTATGAGACGCCATTGTAGTTGTCCAGTTGTTGTCGTTGTGGCGTTCTGGTGGCCAGGAGATGCCGATATTGAGTCTTATACTGATAGGAACCTCCTGATTACACCAGCCCACAGGGGATTATTGTGTCCGTCCTTCCGTCGTGCAGGGAGGGGAGGGGCTGGGTGGGGAGGGTGGGGCTGGGTGGGGAGGGGCTGGGTGGGGGGAGGCTGGGTGGGGAAGGTGGGGAGGGTGGGGAGGGGCTGGGTGGGGAGGGGCTGGGTGGGGGGTGGAAGGGGTGGGGCTAGGTGGGGAGGGGCTGGTCACCCCGTGGTGCCCTTATAAAACTCAACGTTTAACCTACTCACGCCAGCTTGTGCCCGCCCTCACAGTCGGGCATATTTGCGGAATACACCACGCCGCCGTTGACCCTGGCCATTGACCGAGCAACCCAACGTTCCTACCAGCTCCCTCTGCAGGAATGTGTTTGCCCAGTATGCAATGAGCTTTCTCCGGTGATTTCTGTTGCCTCTTACATGAAGCCTAAACACTAACGAACAGAATTGGCCAAACATCACAATGTAGCAGGACCCTCATAAAATATAACCTTGATACTCAGTGAAGCTTTCCTGCATAAATAATCATAATTTTATTATGACGCTGTGTAACACATTTTTTTTTGTTCCCAGATAGTAAGTGTTATTTCCCAATTGCGTATGCCTCAAAAGTACAGAAAATGTCTATTATTCCCCACAAACTGTGCTTTTTTGACTAGGACAATGATACTTTGTAATGTACCTATTTTCCAGAACATTCCAGATAGATTCAGTGCTGAGTAAACTTGGAGTAACTTCTCAAACATTATAGAACTTTCCAGTAATATAAATTGTAGTATAAATACAGGGGCCTTAAGCCCACCAGTTCAGTTTAGTTCCAGCTGCCTAAGTGGATACATATCTGCATTTTCTGAGATGGCATCAAGAGGCTGCAAGCATCCGGCAGGCGCATTTTGCTATGTCTGCGGCCAATTTATCAAGACAAGAGCGATAGAGTATTCTGTGGAAGCATCAGCTAAGATGTGTGAGGCCTACAAGGCATATTTCGGCATGCCGCTCAGGGATCAAGACAAACCCTGGACACCTCATTTTACATGCGAGCAATGCAAATAACTCTGGAAGGCAAGATGGACAATTGTTGCTTGGAATTTGTTACAAAATTAGTTAAAATTTTAAAATTGTAAAAGTTTTTCATTTTAAAATGTTTTCCAATTTTCAATGTTATTGAAATAATATATCACGTATGAAAAATGTTTCTAGAATCTCTTACACATTAGTGATGGGTGAAATAAATGTGTTTTGTAGGATGGTACAGAGGGGAAAAGAGAGCCATGAAGTTCGCTATCCTAAGAATTTGGTGGGAACCCACTGACCACTCAAGCAACTGCTACTTCTGCATGGTGGACCCTTCCTAACGTCGGACTGGCAAGAATGCACCTGCTATCACGTATCCGGACCTTCCTTCATCCATCGCCCCGGTGCCACACTGCCATGAGCTCCCCGTACCCACTCCTCCGGAGAGAGAGCAGCCGTCTTTAGAAGAGAGCAGCAAGTCCGAGAGCGAGGAAGACGTAGATCCAGATTACAATTTCAGAGGTGGAGCTGAGGAGAGAAACCCATACTGCCGCAACCAAAAGGACCTCAATGACTTGATCAGAGATCTTGGTCTCACCAAGTCCAATGCCGCGCTTTTGATGTCTCGGTTCAAGCAGATCACAGAAAGCGTCACCAATCTTTTTGCAGCTTCTTCACCCGTCAAGATGGGCTCTGCTTCTGCCACTATGTGACCAGTCTGTTCGAGGCAATAGGAATCGCCTGTAACCAGAATGAGTGGCGTCTCTTCGTTGACAGCTCATCCAGGAGCCTCAAAGCCATGCTGCTCCATAATGGTAACAAGTACCCGTCTCTTCCCCTGGCTCACTCGGTGCACCTCAAAGAGGATTACAACAGCATCAAGACTTTGCTGGATGCCTTGAAGTATGATGACTACGGCTGGGAGGTCATCGGAGACTTCAAAATGGTGGCATTCCTGATGGGTCTCCAAAGCGGTTTTACCAAGTTTCCCTGCTATCTTTGCCTTGGGACAGCAGAGACACCAAGGCACACTACCACAGGCGGGACTGGCCACAGCAGACCGAGTTCTCTGTGTGGAGGAACAACGTCAAGTGGGAGCCACTGGTGGACCCCCGGAAGGTGCTGATGCCACCACTACACATCAAATTGTGCCTTATGAAACAATTTGTCAGAGCTGTAGATAAGGAGTCGGCAGCCTTCAAGTACCTTCAAAACTTCTTCCCTAAGCTGTCTGAGGCAAAGGTCAAAGCCGTTGTCTTCATCAGATCACAGACAAAGAAGATCCCGGAGTGCAATGAATTCCCAAAGAAGCTCACTAGTAAGGAGAAAGTGGCTTGGAACAACTTTGTCGCCGTGGTTCGTGGCTTCCTGGGCAATCACAAGGTCGAAAATTACGTGGAGCTCGTTGAGACTCTGGTGAAGAACTATGGCACAATGGGCTGTAGGATGTCCCTCAAAGTCCATATCCTTGATGCTCATCTTGATCAATTCAAGGAGAACATGGGAGCGTACGCGGGGGAGCAAGGCGAGTGCTTCCACCAGGATGTACTGGACTTTGAACGCCGCTACCAAGGACAGTATAATGAGAACATGATGAGATAATTAATTTTGGGGCTGATTCGTGAAAGTGATTTAAAGTATAATCGTAAATCTGGAAAAACTACTCACTTCTAAATCTTTTGTAGTAATTTTTGTCTTACTTTAGTATAAATACATGTTAATTTTGATTCATGTTGTTTTTTTCTGACTTTATGTGAACGAAAAGACACAAATTCGCCCGTTTTCTCATTGAAAATAGATAAATGTCAAAATATCACTGTCCTGGTCACAAAAGCCAAGTTTGTGGGGAATAATAGCCATTTTCTATACTTTTTAGGCATAAGCAATAACGAAATAACACTTACTCCCCAGGCACAAAAATTGTGTTACATAGTGTTATCATCATGGTAGTCTATCATTCGCAATCATCATCCATGCACGCTTCTGTGAAAGCTCCTCTCGAGTCAACATATTTTCCACTGTGGCACAGCCATCGTCGAAAGCCACTCTGGGGAGTGTCCTTTTCTAAATCTTACTCGTCATTAGTGCTGGATGGCAGCTGTTACTGCCGTGTGATTGGCCTTCGTGGATCATTTTGCCTGCACTTAGGAGGGCGTTCACATCCCAGCACAAGCTCCCTGTGTGCCAACGCAAACAACATTCACATGCACAGGAGATCCGGGTCATGCGTGTGCGGACACACGCGTACCGTCCGCGCTATCGATATCGATGTACTTCCACGCGCCCGATGGTAATTATTAAACACGTCCCACCTGACGCGCTAAGCAATTAACGCGGTGTGCGTTAATATAGCCGACTCAAGTTGAGATTGAGATTTCAATGTGCGCGTGTGTACACGTGTTCCATGTCACGCAAACAGCGTTAATTCCTTATTACGTCATGTGGAACGTGTTTAACAAACATCGGGCGCGTGTAGCGTAGAACGAGTTAATTTGAATTTGAATGCGGAGTAAATTGGTAAACGCGGAAAGGCGTAGCCTGGTAGTGGGTCGGGTGAACTGGAGTTTGGGACTCCCTGCTCTGCCCCAGTCTGGTATGCAAGAGGTCATGGGTTCGATCATGACCCTGACACTTGTATATTTGGAGTTTGTATGTTCTCCCCGTGGTCGCATGGATTTTTTCCGGGATCCTCCGGGTTTTTCCTCCACATTTAGAAAACATGCGTTGAGAGTATATTTGGCTGATTTAAAAATTTCCACGTGATACGCCACTTCGTTGAGCTATTATTTGTGGCCAGGTCGCTTGTGAAAAAATTAACCCGTAAAAACTAAGTTTTTCACTATAAATCCTTTATATGCCTGGCGGCTAGAGTCCTCTCGTCCTCTGGCTTGAGATGGCTGCCACCTATGGGTCAGATGATTGCCTGCCACCATTAAGCAATTGGTAATTCAATCTAATATATTTTTTCTAAAAGTGTAAAAATTTGGAAAAAAATTTTCACGAAAATTAATTGTCACGCACAACGAGTCTGTGTGCAAAATGTCAGCTCGATTGGATCACGGGAAGTGGGTTAAAAAACGACCGAAAGATTTGCACGGTCGTAAGCGCGCAAGCAAGCAAGCAATACAACTTAATATAAAGGATTTAACAAGTAAACCCGTAAAAACAAAGTTTTTCACTCTAAATCCTTTATATGCGTGGCGGCTTGAGTCCTCTCGTCCTCTGGCTTGAGATTGCTGCAATCTATGGGTCAGATGATTGTCTGCCAGTATTAAGCAATTGGTAATAACATATTTAATTTGTTTTCCCTAAACAGTGTAAAATTTTGGAAAAAAATTTTCACGAAAATTAATTGTCACACACAACGAGTCTGTGTGGAAAATGTCAGCTCGATTGGATCACGGGAAGTGGGTTAAAAAACGAGCGAAAGATTTGCACGGTCCTAAGCAAGCAAGCGAACTTAATATAAAGGATTTAAAAATATATTCGCCTGTGGAGGATGCGGGGATCGATCCCGCGACCTTTGGCATGGGAAGCGAGGGCACTACCAACTGCGCTACTCCGCCACGGCCTGTGGAGGGGTTACGCTCTGGGCTCCTATACTGTGACGTTCAGCCAAAGCCATGAATGCGTTCTATTTGAATATATGTAAAATCATTTTTTTTTGCCTAAAAAGTGTAAGATTTTGGGAATTTTTTTTTCACGAACATTAATTGTCTGTCACAACGAGTCTGTTTGGAAAATGTCAGCTCGATTGGATCACGGGAAGTGGGTTAAAAAACGACCGAAAGATTTGCACGGTCCTAAGCAAGCAAGCAAGCACGCAAGCAAGCAAGCAAGCACGCAAGCAAGCAAGCAAGCACGCGAACTTAATATAAAGGATTTAAAAAATAGCATTATACCTGGTAAAAAAAAAAGTCTAGTTCATAATTGTAGTTTAATTTATGTGCTATAAATATCCGACATGCATCATTGAATCGACTCCTATGGGCCACGGAGCACGATTGCAGGTGCAGTCGCTTGGCAGGAGCGGTGTTGAGAACTAACCACAACTGGTAATGTGTCGCAGCTGGGCACTTGCCGCTGCCCATGTAGAATATTTCCAATCCCGAAAGGTGTCGGATCATCAGCTTACCTTCGATGGGGAATTGCAGAGAGTACAGCGGGTTTGCAAATTATAAAATGGAATATTCGTCACTGTGGGTGTTAAAAAGCCATGTAATGACATTTTAAAGAGCAGTGACATTGTGTCGAATGGCCATGCCACAAAATATGTTAATTTACTCAATATTAACAATGACGATTTCAATTCTTTGTAGGGGTGTGAAGCTATTTATGTAATATTGAGGTTATATAAGTAGATTATTTGGCCCATGCTGTTTGAAGGCAATCATTTGTGTACTCATGGTGTCATATGCTGCATATGAAAAAAATAACCATAGCTTTAAAAAAAAAACTTAACATGTGGCTTTTTGATATTTTCCCAAAAACTATTCCGATGAAATCTTCAACATTGCCAGATGTTGAATTGGAATCATTTTTCCATGTAACATATTTTCCAAATTCCTAACTAGTTCATACGCTTGACTGATTTGTTACTCCTACAAGTAAATACGCATATTTAGAAGCTCAAAATAAGACGTACAACACACAAGCACCCTTGGTATTTACTTGTTTATTATCCTACAACAGCGTACTGCCAACTGGCACACACAGAATAGTTTTTGTGGGCCCAATCCCTCGCTCAGTGTGCGCATGTGTGTCCATTCCCCTGTGGGAAGGGGTGGTTCAGCGATTGGTGCCCTCTGCTACAAACCCGGCGACCCGAGTTCGATTCCCGCTCACGGTCAAAACGAGTGACGATTATATGAATCGTCCTGTGCCTCCCCTAGGTCGACTCGGCCTCAAAGAAGTACCTGGTGCAGTGTATAAAGATCGCCACGAGGCGAAGAAAGTTGACGAGGCGTGGCGCTGGCCACAACCTCGTGTGCCGTTTTGGCCTTCGCTAACAGCACTTTCCCCAAAACGTATGTTAATGCTTATACGGGGATCGTTTTCTTAGTGCACGTATATACAACATTCGCTATGGCGGTGTGAACCTTCAAACTTCATAAACTCTTTCTTAGCCTTTCCTAGAAAGTCATTCTTAGTCAAGGTTGTCCTCTTGGTGAGGTAGCTGTTCTTTGCAAAATGTAAGGAATTAAAAGTCCTGTTTTTTTGTCATGGCACAATAATGCGCCACTTAAGAGAATAATGTATTTTTTCCCTCGTTAGTTTCCCCGCATGTCGCGGTTTATTGGCAGCCCTACTTGTGACTGCAAACAAGCGAAATCAAAACGTGACGAGCCATCCATTGTTTTCCACCACCGTTTGCCGAGCACAGTCATTAAAGGCTCAAAACACAAAGCGGCCCCAAAAAAACCCAGAACTATGCAAGGTGTAATAGATAAGATTAACTCTTAATAGATAAGAGTTAATATGTTTCTTGAATTGAGCAATGCAGCTAGGGGGAAGTGTCCTTTTTACCTAAATAGTCAACACTTATGTTTCCTAATCCCAAATGTCGTGGCTTCAGACCCGTGGAGGGCATTTTGGCGTCGTTTTGATTTCCACCGTCGAGTTTGGCTCGCGGCCACGGCTCGGTGCAGAGTCTGTATGGTGGCATTGGCTGTGGTTGGAGGCGTTTGGCAGAGCGGCGTAGCCAGGTGTGTTGGCGTAGATCCACACTCGCGCGTCCGTCTGCGGCTCCGGGTGATAAGGCTGCCACAAAGGGACATTAACATATTAATCACATGGCCTGTTTTCAAAGATGAGCTAATGCGTTCTAATCGGCCATCGTTTTTATTATTATTTAATGAGTTCACCTTAACGCTGGGCTTACTGAGCCCACGCGATTGGAGCGCCCCCCCCCCCCCTTTGAAGGGCGGTGCGAACGGAGCAGCGGGTCGACACGTGCGCCGCGTGAGTGATTTATCCGCAAAGGATTTATTTACCAAACTCTAATTGTGAACACGTGCTGTTCGTTAAAGCTCTATCCGCTGCTGCTTACTTGATGAATTCATGCGGGTGAACTACTCAAACAAGACAAACATGTGTTTGTAATATGGGTTCATGTCAGAGCTGGATTTCTCAGTCGATATATTCCTGATAGCTGCTAGGCTGACTTGGACTACGGTGCCATGCCTTTTATCCTCTTCCAAAATTTTTTTTTTGCCTAATAACACTGATATATTGACTGTGGCACCGATATACGATTACCCTTAGTCAATAACAATGTGTCATTTATTTCTTTGGAAAAGCCTCACTGAGTTATTGTTGTTGTTTTAGGAAGCTCCTGCTTCAGGGTGATTGGTCAAGTTCATTTCAAGGACTGTTCTGAATGTGAACAAACTGGAGAAGCCCACAGAAAACCCACGGAAAGGAAGTAATATAAACGATCAAAAGCTTGAACAGACGCGTTTTAAGAACCCTCTTGTTGTACTGCCATCTCCTGGCCACCTCAGCCAAGCGGTCTGGGAGTTTCACGAATGTCCATTCGTGATTTCAGCAACTCTCGCCTCCAACGCGCCGGATTGCTGGCGTGCGGCCCCCACACCATCCTCATGATATACTTGGCGCGGCTGACATGCCCTGCAGCCATTCAAACTCATGGGGGGCTGCAATACCAATGATTTACCCAGGAAAGCCTCACTGATTCGCAAGACTCATTTTCATGAGAAGCCTGCAATTGGATGTTTGGCCAATTTCACGAATGAGTGTGTGGCTTTGTGTGCGAGGAAACCAGAGGACACGGAGAAACTCCACCCCGCATACGAAAGGTGACACTCAGCACTGCCATCTCCTGGGAAACTGACAGCCCTACACCTTCAACACTTGGAATTTCATGGCAGTGTCACATCCAAGAACTCACCAGGCTCCAGCCTGCTTATCTTCAGAGATCTGATTAAATTGTTGGATTAATTAAGGGCGATTTGGTTGTAGGGGCAATGGCGGAGCCAGGATTTTCAGGTAGGGGGGGGGCAACCCCTCCAGCAATGAAAAATGATAGAGTTGTTAGTAAGTAAGGAGTTGTTGGTAAGTAAGGACTTGTCCCTTGCCTTTTTATTCGATGCGTGTGCGGCGATGGCACAGCCATCGATCGAGGGTCGAATTTGAACCGCGTTGTGTGATCGGCATCGCGCTCGCTGAAGGTGAATGCCTTCAGGGAAGTCGTGTGCTGTTTACACAACTGTGCACAATTATGTGAGTCACTTATAACTGCTTTGCCGTTACTTATTGCCAATTATGGACTCAGACTATTGTCCTATCATCTCAACGAGTCCCTGGCACGTAATAATATGCTACACAGTGGCAATGGGGGTCGCAAAAATGCCGATTTATTACTAATAAGCCCCAATGATCCGATCGAAATGAGGGATTTCGATCGGATCATTGGGGGGGGGGCACGTACCACCCCCCCCCCCACAACTGGCTCTGCCACTATGTAGATGGTAACGTGACTTTCTGTGGATAAGTTCCCACTCTGTATTTTTCTGAACGCTTCTTCGACTGACTTGGAGTAGGGCTTTCCGGCATAAGGCACTGCCACTAGAATACAATGTTTGCCTATCCATAATAATTTAATAATATTGTCCTCTATAATCGTATAATCTTACGAACACACATGGATGCAATCTGATGAGAAAAAAGCAAGGTGAGATGGATGTCGAGTGCCAAAGCAGTTTCCAAAAACAGCATTACGGACTGCTCTGGCTGAAACGAAGCGCCAGTTAATGTCCTCTGGAGCTCATCTCTCCTGCTCGTTTCCCACCGCAGACATGAGACATGAGTCACGCGTGCATCTCCGCCAGCTCTCGTGCCCGGCGTTTAAGAAGCGGGGGGGGGGAGTCACGGTGCTCGACTTTTGGTTCAGTCACCGGCTCGGTTTTTGCCTGCCACTCATCGCACGTTGACCTTTCCTCCCACTGGATTCCAACAAATATTGAAACCATTGTGCGTGCACTTGCATGACATCTTTTACGTGTCTTATTAATTTATTTATGTACTGTACCTTTATGTGTATCGCTTTAAAAAAATGTTTACTCGGTTACTTGTTATTTCACGTTGTTCTCAGTAAAATGATTTTTTTTTTACGGCAAATCACGGTCCCTATTTTTTTTGAGTGCGGAACGGTGAGTTAATTATCCCTTTGGAAAACGAGCTGCGAGTGTTTTAATTGGAGCAGGCTGAGTTTGGTTAGAGAGTAAAGTGCGGGTGAAAGGGACCACGTGTGTGTGCGTGTGTTGCTTGGAAGTGTTCCCAAACAAGCAATAATGAAACCTCCGTGCCGAGGTCACACAAAAGGTGACGGGGTCAGAGATCAAACTGCATTTGCTGCTGGTAATCCTTGGGGTCAGGTATTTTGTAGTACGTCTTAGCATCCTTGATATCCCTACCGAGAACAAAATCCCACCTCAAAATGAAACCCCCGACCTTTGACCTCATTTGAGGCGGCATCACCCCAGGGATTTTTAAACGTTTCCATTAAAACTTTGAATGCACCGATCGTTTTAACCGTTCTGACATTTATATTATGTTAGGCTTTACGTATGCTCGTGAGAACATAGTTCATATGTTCGGATGTTTGTTCGTTAATTCTGCAATGTAAAGAGTTAACAATATCATGGCTTTCAAAATGTTGTACAGTATGTTATTTGGAAAGAGGAAAACAAACTGGCACGTTGTTTCGAATGAAGGGTAGCCTCGAGGCAAATGTATATTGATTAAACCCTTTCGTTGATTTTTTTTTTATGCCAGGAAGATTCGCAAACAAAATCTCGGTGCTCTTTTGTGCCAGAGGAAGAGGCCGTAATGTCTCATCTCATCAGCCCTGAGTCCCACGTGGGGTGAGTGAAGAGACAGGGAGGCTACACACAATTGAGTAAAGAAGTCCTGGGAGGGTAATGCATCTGCACGGGGCCAAACCTCCAATGAAGTTTGCATTGACAGTCGAATAAAATCCTTTACGTCAAGCATCTGTGAGCTCACTCGGAATTTCAAATTTCAGACGCTTTATGTTTCGTGTCCCCAGACTTTTAGGGCTCTGAAATATAATTAATGCGATCATTACATAAAGTATTTTTGTAATAATACTAAGTATGCTTACCAAAATGCGATTCTTAACAAAAAGGCACGCTTGAATCAAATTTTTTTAATCGGAACTTCTCTTTAAAGCACTACAAATAGACGCTGCTCCGAGATAATTTTAGAAGAGTTACATTGTTAGCAAAACGCATTTCATTATGTAAATTACTTATATCGTATGCGTCAATTTTCCTAAAAGCTATCTGTCAGATCGAGGTTGTCTCAACTAACATTCGTTTTATGCATTGCATACCATTGCATATGACAAACGTCTTTATTATTATTAAGTCGAATATTGTTGTTATCGTTACTGACATCTGAAAACTCTTGCACTTGCGTTGCAAAATTGGTGTTAAGTGGTTACACGAGGATAGAGATCAATAGAGTTTCTGCGGCCTTGGGATTGATTTAGAGTTATGCTCCTTGCTGCCGAGTTGATGGCGTGGCCACGGCCTCTGCACATGTTAAACGAACGAAGCCACTTTTACTCGCCAGCTCCGGCAATGCGACATTAATTAAATGGGCTCCTGATGGCTACCGTAGCATTAACACAGTGGTTAAAGTGGCTGGGCGGAGTGGGGAAGGGATGGGCACAGAAACAGGGTGGGGGTCAGTGGCCCTTTTAGCAAATGCAGGGGCAGAGGTCCACTTCAACAGCTGTGCATAATCAAGTGATTAGAAAATAGGCGTGGTGGGAGGAGGAGGAGGAGCGGCTGGGCGGCAGATAAAAGGTACAGGCCAGGCGTCTTGAAGTGGCCACCACTGCTAGATTCAGGGAGAAGATTAGATCCGATGGAAAGATGTGGGCCCAGGGACTTGCCTGTCCACTGTTTGACCCCTATCGCATTCCTTACTCTGATTTTTAAGGAAGGAAAGATCAACCTCGGAACCAATCGACTAATTAAAAGGGTGATCTGAAGAAGTTGACAATGCCGAGCAAACTCAAAGATGTGAGCGTTCTATTTTGCAAAACTATTATTCCTTAAATAATAAGCAGAAACATGAACATACGTCGAAATAGAAGATGTTTTTTTTAAGATTATGAAATAAAAATGTACTGATGGTGATACACTTCCACACATACAATTACGCATTATTCATAACCAGTGATGATAATTTCTGATGATAAAGTCGAAAATCACGCGTGCCTTCATTTGCAGTATTTTATCTAGCGATTGACAATTCGCCGGTGAAACGTTCTAAAAATAAATTATTTCCATCGGAACGTTTCAGTTTTATATTTCTTCCAGTGCCTCGGTAACCAATCCCGTGGCTAACTTCCTCCCGCACTGCCACAACTGTGCTTTCTGATCTGGGATTGGCTGCGGTGGCCTCTGAGGCCCCTTCTGTTTGCCAATTCCCTGTGCGCTTCAACTTAATTGCCACGAATTCCACAATCATATATTTTTTTCAGCTAATCAGCAACTTGTGCACCCCAATTAAACAACTCTGCTTAAAACCCGTCTTGCGCTACAAGAAAAAAAGGAGGGTTGTGTCAATTTAAAGCAAGCATAGGGATCTTCAGTTGAACACGGAGGCTTTCGCGACCAATATTATTCATAATCAACGTTTTGGGATCTGACACATTTAAAATGATCGACTGCGTATGAGAGGCATGGTCACGTTAAACCGAGAATGACTTACGCACCTGATGTTTTGCAATCAACATTAAACGCCACTGGATTCCAAACAAGTAAAACATAAACTTTGCTTTTGAACTCGAATAATTATGGCGAGAGTTTTGAGACTTACATTGCACTTCATGCCAATGCCAGTTTCACAATATAGCCCGGAATAACGGTGAATTGAATGTGCGTTATGGAAATCAGGAGACTGTTAGCGTTTGGACGAGGGCCCTCGTGAGTGGCTTAGAGCATTGGCGCTCGCTCGCATCTCTTGCGCCGCATAAGCAGGGGCGGGATGAATGGTCGCTTAAAGCTCGGGACCCCCCCCCCCCCCAATTTTTGTTCCGAACTCCGTGGACACAATGGAGACACAAGTTTGGTGGCGAGTCTCGCCGATGGAATTAACGCTATCGTGGATTTAGGTCGCTGGGATTTCAATTAGCGGGGAATTTAGGCTGCGCCGCTGGGAAAGTTTCAGAGCCTGCCCCCGTGAGCATAGCTTGGAAGTGTCAAGCCTCGCCAAATGTATGTTTTGGAGTAACTGTGGAAGTTCATGAACAATAATCTGTAACCGTTTCTATTTAACTAAAATAAGTGTGCTGCCAAGGAGCTCTTAATCCAAATCTCATGTCAGTTTTGTAAATGGGAGTTCGGCGCTTTTGTGAGCTCCCATTGACGTCTCGTCCTGCGCACGGGGGTTTGTAGAACCGTGCGCGCGTGAAAGGGAGCGCGATTATGAGTGCGTGTGCAGGCATGCGGGCGTGTGTACGAGCGCGTACACGAGGGGGTACGGGATGAATGGGCGAGTGTTCAAGCGAGTGTAGGTGAGAGGCATAGAGCGAGTTTGCGTGCAGCTCTGAATAATGCAATGCATGGGTGTGTGAACAGTTGTGAGAGCGGATGTCTAAATTCAACCGATGGTGGAATTACGGTATAGTCTGTGTGCGAGTGCATTGGAATAAAAAGACGTATACAGTGTGTGTGTGTAAACCTGTACATGGAAGTGTTCTCTTCCAACATCCGAAATGTCAGTGCTGCAGATGGAAAATTACGAGCACACATCAAAGAGAAAAGAATAGATGGTTAAAACTTTACAAAGGGACATTTTTTTTGTAAATGGCACGTGGAAACAAATGTCTCCCAACACCCGCCCCCATCAGAGGTGTGGCAGAAAAAAAACCAAGTGCGCTTCTGTACGAACACGTGTGTACTCGTGCAAGTGCGTGTATGTGTTTTTTTATGTGCGGGGGTGTGCATGCGGTACGCAAGGGGGAGTGTGCATTTCATGCGCATGCAGACAGCATCTGTCAGCAGCCGAAAATTGTGCCCGAGTCACCAGATATCGAACCCTGGCTCCGAGCACGTCACGTTTATCACGACTGTCCAATTACAGCAGAATGTTTTTACTAATGTCCGTGATGTAAGTACGGGTGGATTTCATTCTTTCTTCCCATTGCAAGGATGTTAACCACTAAGAAGGAATCACGTCGAGAGTGAACCCAGTTGCACCGAGAGAAAATCCGTAATTGTCAGCGGACACTTTCAAGGTCAAAGAAACGGACACCTTATTGTTTTGTTTTCCTTAGAAAGAAAATAAACCTCCCAAGTAGAAAGAGAAAAGGGCCACCTGCTCCAAAGTATGCGGTCGGGAATGGTATGAACAAACACCTTAACGCCCGATGATCCCATTGCACATACGACGTTGCATTCGGAAGAGGAAAAAAACCCAACCCAGAGAACATTGTTTACAGGAGTTTTGAGTTGCAGACAGCTATCTTTTTTTAAACAGACGCGTTGTTTCCAGGATGGTGTAAGTGTTCCGAGCGAGGATTTTCAATCGCGGGAGCTTTGATTGCCCATCACCCCCTGCATTCTCTCGCGACTCGGTCATTTCTGGCAGCGAGGCCGAAAAGGGACCACCTGGCGTCGTGTAGCAGAAGAGGCTTGGGTTTCGGTCAAACTTGCCAGACAGAACACCTGTTTATTAGGCATTGTTCGGAAGCCAGTATGCTGTAATCTCACACAGGCTCGGTGACATTGTAAATCACGTGGCTGTACACACAATCTGATCAGCGTAAAGACTCGGGCTTCAGTTATAATGGCACTTGGATAATATTACATGTACCGCAGTGTTTTGTGTGTCGACATTTAAGAACCTGGGGAGTGGTAGTGTCGTAGTTTGTGGACTCCTCGAGATATCGAGCGACCTTAAATTTCCGACCACAGCCAACATGAGCGGTACATTTCTGAACCGGTGCAAAGCCTCCTGTAGGTCGACCCAACCTTAAAGCAGGACCTGGTGTTGTGTGTAAACTTTAGCAATGGTCAGACAGAGGTGGCTGTGATGGTCCTGACCACACCACCCCCATGTGTGCCGCATCGGCCTTAATAGGTGCTCACTCCCTGCACTTGCCCCAACAGCCTGCATAGCTCCACGGGGGGGGGGAGGGGGGGGATCTTTTTTTGTTGTACATGGCAAACACGTGAACACACACAAACACAACGAACACAGAGTGAACAGCACGCCTAGCACCAAACGTCACGGAAAAAATGTGTCACCATCAATATGGCAGTGACAGCACATGGTAGACGTCGAGCAGCTGTTTCAGTAGCACACCAGAGATCAGTTAAACGATAGACTGCATATAATTTGATCCGTGGCATGTACATCGAGTGTGAGAATGTGCACAATTGTCTAGGTTCAGTGTGAATATGGGCAACCGGCTGTAATGAGCGCTGGTTTCTGAAAATAAGTATGGAAACAAAAAGGATGCATGCGCAATAACTATTTAACACTTTACAACATGCATTTGTCTTCGGAAGTATTTCATTAGCAGTATGAACGCCGCCGGCTAGCTGTCAGGGACAACAGTGCGTGCATATTTGCAAAGTTATTTTTACTTGGGTTTTGTGCCAGTTCTCAATAGGGTGAGTCTTAATAGCAAGTTTATACTGAAGTTTCCTATTGGATAATATTCAGGTAAGTTATGGTGTCCTTCTCCCCTCATGATTGATGGACAGAGGTTAAGTATAAACGCTTTCGACTGTATTTTTAGAGAGTTTTAGAGAGTTTCAGAGAGATGCTCAAATAGATGATCTGCGTAATGAAGGTCTAGCTGTAATGTTTTGTCCATGTGGCTCCATACTTAGCAAGATTTGCAACAATATATGCAGCTGACACAGAACCCAGGATGGGATGTCAACAACACATTCAAATTGGTTACGTTTAAATTGATGTCTGTCTGCCTCGTGTGAAATCCACACATGTCTCATGTATATTTAGCCGAGGCTGAATAGGTGGAAAGTGACCAACTGATATATCTTTGATATCTACAGTATCTTCAAGTGAGCGGATCAGATGTTTGTTCGGAATGCATGCTTCTGCAAGCATAGCGGAGTTTTTTTCCCCCCTTGTAGCCATGTGAAACAAACACCCTGGCTCATAGCTCATCCGTCATCGGCACTGTCTGTCACTCCGTGTGCATGACCCCCATCATCTCCATCGTCACAACCTGCCAAATTCCTAGCCCCAATTAATGTTTGCCAGCAACTGCCGCAGCCACCAATTTCTCTACAGTTGTCATCGATAACCGTCTGCATAACGCTTATCACTCATCGCATAAAGAACACACAAAAAACAAGACAGACAACATGCCTGTAATGCAAATTTATTTTAAAATTATACAAGCTAGGAATAATTGCAGTGTTCAGTATACTACCATGCATTCTTGCAGGCATTATTTAGTCCTAGAAACACATTCATTGAATATAGTAGCTTGTTAAAAAAAAAATTGAAACTCAAGTAAAGCATTTGTGGCGGCCTAGACTTTTAATTGAAAAAAAAGTTGCGGCAGGAAATCTATTAAACCACACGGCTGTTCAGCCCATGTAGGCAGCTTGTTAGCGGTGGCTCTCACGTCTTTGTTTTTATACCAGGACGGTTTGTGCTCTACACAGCGCGCGCGACCCTCGAGTGCCAAAGCTGTTTAAAACACTGGCTCAAAAGCGTGCACAACCACAGCCCAATTACTAACTCGAGGCATGTGCTCGATCTGGTGACATTTCTTTCAACAACAAAAAACAAGGCTTAAAGATGTTTTCAAGGTTAAGGGCAGTATAGACATATCTGTACATACTGACATAATTCTCATACGACCATGACCTTGCAATTTAAGTAGCACTTATAAATGTGCATTCAGTAGCTTAGGAGGACTGCAGCGGTGGTAAGTGGTTTAGCGGCTAAGGATAATATTCCTATGATGGTAGGTACCCACCTGAATATTTGGCAGGAAACCATTGAAATGTATAGGCTAATGATAAGGTATATTAATTCCAATACTGGCTACTATATTTGTTATTAGCTACATTTCCACTCTCATCTTCCTTTCCACAGAAATAAGCAACATCAAAACGTATACATTTTCCAAAATAAGAACTTTCGTTTTAGTCAGTGTGCATTACCTTCTATGACATACAGATGAGAAGAATGGATGACATTTCACTTACAGACAGAAATAGGAACTCGTGGATCAGTGAACATACGCCAGTTAAAGACATCTTATTGACTGCTATAAAAAGATGAGCTTGAGCAGGACACGTCGCTAGAAGTGATTATTGCTGGTGATCGAGGCTAACGACGAAATGGCAACGGAGAAAGTCAAAGAATGATGGAGTGATTACATTAGATGATTTGCAGATGCTAGATGGATTGTTGCAAGACAGGACTGAGGGATGGAGATAGCTTTCAGAGGCCTTAATATAGCAGTGTATTGATAATGCCTGATTGATGATGATCATGAAATCCGACCAGTCCCAAGGCATTGCTCTACCATCCCCTGCATGGGGTCCACGTCTCCAGCACGGTGTCTCCATCATGTACGTGATACACGGAGTGCATAGCAGCCGCGGCACAGGACTGCATTGCACACACACCACACGCAACACATCATTCATGAGGCAGAAAATCGATTTGTAATACCTTGTTGAGCAGTGCAATCCTTTGTGTTAGAGAACAGGCCACAGAGGCAGATATCACAGAGCTACCTGTGAGATCCCTTCAAGTGACCTCCGGGTCACACAGTAGGTGGCAGCACTTGCTCACCCACGCCGTCAATGAGTAATATACGTCACACGACAGTCTGAACCGGTATTTAATTTAATGCTCAGAGCCGGAATTTAGCCAAATAAAGTTAAGAGCCAAATGTTATGTCATGGATATTTATTCAGTCATCGGTGACCAGGCTGAATGTTTTCCAACTGTTATTTTAATTATGCTATTGTGTCACAAAGTATTCATTCAGAACTCTTGCTGAGCAATACGTTAGAGAACTTCCACAGGAGGATATTTCATAGACTACTTCTGACATCCCTTCAATTGACCTGTTTATAACTTCGGACTACGGGGAAAGTACGCCCCACACTGGCTGAGTGAAGTGCTGCAGAGAAATGTTTGTTGCACGGCAACAAACCAACAGTCTTAATCAGGGGTGTTTGCTACATTCATTAGACACTATATATTATATTTTATCATACACCAAATTCATATTGGTCCTATATGTTGACATTCATTCCATAGCCTAGTTCAGTTACCGTCTTGTCCACATGTTGTCTTACATGGTAAGGAATGAGGAACAACGCTGTCCCAAGTGGAAATTTCTCAAAGTCCATCTCTTGACCTTCCGAGGCTTCAATGAGGCCATGCTCTTGGCTCATCTCCACTAGTCTGGCGATACACACAACAACAAGAGAATCAGCTAGAGAAGTTAAATCACTGGCTTAGTGTAGATACTGTTTTTTATTGCATAGATTGAGATACCTAGAATTTACTTCCCTTTGTTCTTGCCTATCAATTTATCGTGTTTATGTCGAGTATTGACAAAAATAAGTTCGTTATAACTATCACATATGCATCATAAAGATGGACATTGACAAGTGGATGAAAAGTTGAAAAAGACTCAAAGAAGCAGGAGAAGTATATTATTGGAATTACACTGACAGACAGAAATAGGAACATGTGGAATAGAAAACATGCACATTAGAAACAGAATATTGACAGTTAAGAAAAGTAAGTGGGCTTCGACAGAAGACATTGCTAAAAGAGACATTGTTGTCTTTGACCACCGGCTATCAGATGATATCAGACGACAGCTGGTGGTGAAAACTAACAACGGAGTGGCATTCAAAGGAGGGATTTGATGCAATGCAAAAATGTGACAGCAATGGCTTGGGGAGAGCTTCATCCAACAGTGGCTTGATCATGGCTGATGATGCTTGACAAAAAATGTGAACAAAACCGTTGTGTTCCAAATATTATATACGTTACTGCTGTTGAAAAATAATGCACTCATAATCCAGTGTAAAGTCTCCCATGAGCACAACAGATGGTGATGTGTATTGCAGAAAAAGGGGGAATGCGTATTTGTCAAGCAAACTGCAGTCAGAGATCAGGATACAGGGATATTGGCACCGGATCTCGGGATGGTCCTGGATCACGGCATAGCCGGACGGCAGCCGGCCGTGTCCGTGGAGACTGATGGCCGTCCACCCGCAGTCCACCAAGAGCCGCCCCCTGTGGCGGATGTGAGTGACGACCCGCGTAAGCACGCGCACAGCGATGTCCTCCGCGCGGCATGAGCCAAGGTGCAACTGCTGCACATCTGTGGGTCACGTTCATGCATGCACACATCACATCACATGCACTGCATCTGTCCTCAAAAGTGTCAGCAAAGAGTACTTATTTACATACAGGTTTATTTATGAATAATACTGCCCTAAAACATTTAAAATGTATATATACTCTGTATGTTTTTTAAATCTTCTTTTAAGGCAGTGTTATTGACAAATGAGTTCCGAGTTTTTGTTAATGCTGCTTATTTCCATACATAAACGAAAGAGGAACACGGTGGATTCGAGAACACATGCGGGGTAATCACAGAATTAAAACTGTTTAGAAAGATAAGTCGGCTTAGGTAGGACATATCACTAGAAGGGATGGCGACCAAGAATAATGACAGAGTGGCAGCCAAAGGAACATGTCCAAGAGTCCTTCATCGTGGAAAAGGGAAAGGTGAAATCGGCTCACGTGCAGGCATTAGATGGATTATCACATCTCAGGTCTGTGGGCATTAGCGACTACTTTTCTTAGGAAGGCATTTATCCAGCAATGGAGTGATCATGGATGATGATGATGACGACGACGATGATGATGCCTGTTGTTCGGTGAATAATGGCTTTACGCTCATGTATGTGTTGTTTTGGGGTGGAAGCCTCACCGTAGAAGAAGTAGTTGCCTGGGTGCACCTCAGAGAGGGCGCCCATTCGGGGGACTGGCAGGCTGCAGGAAGGCGTGGAGCCAATGCTGGAGCGAGAGGCCACCCCAACTTCAGCCAGTCTGTGAAGTGGCAGGTAGAGCACATACATCAGGGGTGGGGTGCCTACAGCTTAAAAGCCAAATACAACCCGCATATTTATTTAAAACTGCCAAGAGCCACCTGAGGTCTTTTTTTAAAATGACCCACAAATTATTATTTATCCATCACTGCATCTTAGCCTCCTTAAATGGCTACTAGACGTCATTATTCTCATTATTGCAAGGGCCTTATTGTACTCCGTCGATAGGGACACTACTTTTCGAGTTAATATTGATCATGTAAACGTGTGTGAATGTGTGGCCCATCAATTGTATTTGCAAGTCCTATTCAGTCCTCGGTAAGAAAAAGGATGCCCACCCCTGACAGACATGGAAGTGGAAGTACAGATTCACGTACAGCACTTAAAGCATTCAAGTACAGCACTTATAAACACAATCCTTCCTGTAGTCAGCCAAATCTATCCATCAGGAGGGATGTAACACTTGCATTCCATTATGTTCATATTAAAAAAAAAATGTTTTATAAACTGTGGTGTCCAGGGTAAAAGAATTTGACATTTACAATCCAGGCTAATTCATAGCTATTACAAACTGTTCTGCTCAGTCTCTCCTCACATTTCAGTTGTAGGCCAAACCAGCCTTGTCCAAATGACTGAATGCAAGGCGCCACTACCTGGTGTTTGCTATCTCATATCATGAGCAAAGTTGCATAATACAATATACACAGCCTTTCGCTAATTCGTTTTTTTGACAATGGATGTAATTTCATATTTTAATCCTATGATTTACGTACGTGTAGGTACTCAACAGGCAAGTTGTCAGTATTAAACCCTCTGTGCAAAAGCTGTCGCAATACCACACCACAATCCGTACCCCCTCTGGATGAAAATCTCAATACCACACGACAATCCGTACCCCCTCTTGGTGAAAGCCTCGCACTTTTATCCCCATTTGAGAGCAACCAAAAGACAGTGACATGTGGCAAACACCCACCGGGAGCAAAAAGCAAGGATTTTCTCAGTCGTGTTTTCAGCGACTGCCTGGATCTCTGCCACGCTGTGGCAATGGTACGTGTTCCCACAGTGGGCGTAAATGCCATCCAGCTTCATGCCCGCACTGCGACCAATCTTCAGCGCCAAATCGAGGGCTTCAGGTTGGTCCACAAACACCCCAGCTGGATGGTGCACATGTACAGTCACCCGTTACTCACTGCTAGTCACAGTGCGCACTGATTCTCAGTGAGAGCAACAATACATAAAAAAGATGATTTTTGGACAAAAAAAAGGCAAAATCATGACCATTTTTTTTTTATACATGTAGTATGGTGATGTCATCGACATGCAAAGCATTATGTGAGGATCGCGCCAATAGCCGCAATTGTGCTTCTGCTATCTACAAATCACCTTTTGCATGTATTATTACTCTTTTCTGTCTGATGAGTGTCTCACTGTTTTGCGAATGCTAGCTTTGGCACATACCCCTTCCGTTGTTACAGTCGACTTTGAGCCAGATATGCCAGACCTTGCCTTTTGCGAGTGTGCGAGCGGCAAGTCTGGGCAAGGTGTCAAACTCAGACACCAGTACACTGAAGGCCTCCAGTCTCTCAGTCAGGATGGCACACTGCTCCACTTTGTCTGCGCTCAAAGGGAAGGCGTACAGGATATCATCGAAGCCGCCATCCGCAAAAAACCGTGCTTCCGCCAAAGTAGAAACAACAATGCAGCGTCGTGTGCCTCCGGTCATGATCACTCCACCCTCCCTGGTTGGGAACACAAAGGACATGACAATGAGCACGAACAGAGAATGTGTCATTGGCAGTGCTCAACACTTTAGTGACCTTTCCTTTTATGGAAATGAAATATGATTAAGCTCATGGTGAAACAATTAAATCCAGCAGCACAACACAGGGATCTTGTTTGAATTATTTTTGTGGCTTACAAGTCAAATATGTGCTTATATTATTAAACACAACGAATAATACATGTTCAATTAATAACAACAATTTGAGTTTGATTTTCATGGTGGCCATTAATTTATCAGAAACGGGAGCAAAATATTGTTCAGTATTACATATATTAGGCAGCACAGCACGGTGTCAGTATTATTCTAATTTATAAACTCTTCCCGTGCAGAAATAGAATGAAGCAGTATGTAAAAGGAGAGTCCGACTGTCATCCCAGGCCTAGACGTGCCGCCGCAGTAGAGGGGCCACAGCCACTCACAGAGTCTTGTGGGTTTTCATGTGGGGGCGCAGGGTCACCCTCAGCTGCCGGAAGCGCTCCAACATGCGGTCCGCGTTCCTCTGCGCCGTGGGCAGGTTCACCAGGAAGGCCGGTGAGGGCAGCTCGCTCACCAGCCTCGACTCAGCCATCTTCTCAATGAAGCTTAGCCTATCGTCGGAAAGATTAACTGCTGCATTCACATTAATGTTATCGTTGTTTTCTTAAATAGTGCCTCATGGAAATGTTCATTTGACTGATCTACCAATTAAATAGATAAACAGGTCACACTTGAAAAAGAGTTTTACAACTCAATGGGCTTTACTTGGGAAATAAACGTATGATTCTGAACTTTTGATATAACATACAAAGGTGTGCTCACAAACAGCAGCAAGGCATGTCCATCATGCCTTGCATTACCATGTGACCATCACAATCATGTTAATTTTGTTTAACCAGGGGAAAACTCAAGAGACCTGGATGAGTCTAATTTGCCAGATTGGACTAGGTCACCAAAATGGCAAAATCAATACAAAAATGAAAACAGTGGACTCTTTATTATCCGTGATAATGACGGGGAGGATGGCCGCGGATCATTAAAAATCGCGGAAAATCCAAAAATATCCATTTTCCGCTGATCTCGATACCAAAACCCACATTCACCCATACTGAAGAGTCCGCCCACTAAGTGGATAGCAGAGCCACCGCCAACCTAAATCAATCCAACTCTGCCCACTATTGTAACAAATATGCAACTACTGTACTGTAGAGACGATCACGTGGATTTCGGATTAACCAGAGCACATATTTGTTCGGTTTAAGCAGGTGACTTTAAATAAACATTTCCACGAATAACAATGTATAACAGTTTTTATATTATTGATTTGGGCTTAAGGGTTAATCCATTAGTTATTACATTATGTCAAGATCTCAGGTGTGCGGTTAATCCGCAAATCGGATAAACTGCGCACGTGGAGAATTGAGTCTATTTTACAGCAATGAAGAAAAAAGCAATCGGAGCAAAAACAATTGTGTCACATGGGAAATCGAAAATATTGCACGTGAAATGCTCTCGACCTTACGTATGTCTGTCCTATTTCCAGAATTCACATATTTCCGGTTGTGGTGGGGTTTTTTTAAAATCACCATTTAACAAGAGGTAAGTGTTTGTGCTGAACAACCTACAACTCTAAAAGTGCGTGTCAACATCGCAGCGTACAACTCTTTACCGCAGCATGTGATGCGCATTTTCGTGAAAACCCAAATTGTTGAGCATGGGAGGCCCCCTTTCTGAGAAGTGAGAAGTTGTGACGTTGCCAGCAGCTCTTTAAAAAACCCTCCAACTTCCTCCTCCTCAAGCTTGCTGCTGCTGCTGCGGTGTGCATTTCACTTCCATATTCAGCGGTGGCGATGGATAAAAAAAACACTTCACCGCTGCAGTCTGGTTGTGCAATTAGTATAGTACTGTAGAGAAGTACAGCAACACTACGTATGTTACTATATGTCGAACTTCTTTCGCACCGTACGCAGCCAACCGTGCTAATCGGAGGTGCTCGGGGGAAAGACAACAAACTAAACACATAAAAACACGAAGATAAAGTACGTTCTTAGTAGAGTAACATTGCAGAAACGTGCAGCAGTAACGTGTCAATACCGTGTACTCGAACCGCAGCACCAGTAACCGCTGGTGCTCATACTCTAGCTGGGAATTCTGCAATTAAACGATTTTAATTAGTTAATCGAGTGCTTGATTGTTTACCTTTCCGCAGCAGCTCAGGCCTAGTTGCAGGCTGCTGATGCTGCATGGACCTGTGGTTATAGCTCCCCCTGCTTGAAAATTTGCGATTAATTTGGCTCCAATGTCCAACAATGACTAACCCACTACACTGAGCCTGCATGAGAAACTGAAGAGGTCAGCAAAGTGAATGGCAGCCAACCCAAGCCAAGAGAAACTGAATTAGACCAACTTAGAACAAAAAGTGTCTAACAAAAAGATTGGAGCAGCACAAATCTTACTGAGCAAAAACTCGGAAAAACTCCAGAATTGAGCCCAAATAATGAAGGGCATTTCAACTGGGTAATATAGCAATACTCTTAGGTTTTTTCGGTAAAGTCGCGTGATTTATTATTTATACTTTTATTTCTATTATTATTTCAACTTTTTTATTTTATTATTATTTATTTTTTACCTCAGTGACTTTACCGAACAAACCTAAGAGTATGAATCCTTGCAGTCACGAAAGCTTCAAATCTAGAATTAATATAGCAATATTCCGGTGCAAGGTTGGGGGGGGGGAGGACACCTGATTTTCCGGGACAACAAATGTTGAAACAAACCAAAATTCTGGCCAGAAATCCCCAAGATTCAGAAGCCCAGTCCCTTGAAGCACCCCGAGTGGTGTATGTTGTTGTGAGTTTACAGCCACGGGTGCATGTGGCCCGGTGGAAAGGTGCAAGTTTAGGCATCTTCATGGCATTTAAAATGTTTTTCTGGCCAAATGTGAACATTACTGTATTCGGAACCCATGAATGGGCATTCTTCACTCACCCAAGTCATCATGTAATGGATTAAAATCCCATCTGGTAATTTAGCAGTGCCCAGTACATTGTGTGCAGTTTCTGTCGAACGTATTATAAAGCGCTCTGTTAACGTGGATAAATAATCACATTAATGGCAGATGACGCACGAGGGTTACGCCTGTACAAGTCAGGCTGGCCAAAGGAATTTGAAGCGTCACGCACAATGGTGCTTTCCCATGATCGATTGGTAGTTTTTTTAAACACCGATTTTAGCCAATTGTTGGTGTTATTTTTGTTCAAAGCCCTATCAGAAAAATGTAGCATTCTGTATATATTTAAAACCATATTTAGGCTCGCATTAAGCTGCTTAAGGAGCTGATCCTAACTGAAACACATTTGGAAAGTGTCCTCTGAATGTCTCCCCAGTCCAAAATAAAAACCTGTCAGTGATAACCACTACAAACATCTCCTGTCCCCTACAACTACACCCCCACCTCCTTAAAAAATACAATTCCCTGCAGAGGTACCATCTGAATTCATCACTCCTCGTAATAATAGTATACATAAGAGACTGCCAAATGGAAACGTTTGATACGGCTAAACACCACAATTAATCAGCAGCTCAAGGGACCCTAGATTCGTCATAAAAAAAAACACCATCAAATATCTATTTGAATTTAGATACAAACATGCTATTAAAATTCACACATTGTTATCTTATGTATTTTCTGAATCTTTCTTCTTTCATCTGTCCCTTGTCTTAACATGTATCTGATGTCACGTTTGTCATCGGTATCTCTTACATTGTCTCAATTTCTCACATCTCACAAAATCTCTCTGCCTCTTGCCTCTGTTGTATCCTCACACATTTTTATATTGAAAAGGTAACGACCACAAAATATCTTTCTCTGCTCTATACATTCTCTTGCCATCTCACGAAGGAATTCATCAACAGAACGCCAATAAACGTGATCTATCTTGTCTCTAGATTTCACTCCACTGCTCCCAGGGATTGATGGCTCTGCTTGTCTGGGGAGGTGAGCTGTGTACACGGGGTGATGAGGATTCGTTTGACTCGTGGCCCCAACTTTCACACGCAGAAACGCAAATGTCCCCGGGTCCTGCCACGGGTTTTCAAGCGCCGTTGTTTACCGAATTCCATCTCCGCGACGTCACGGCGTTTCCGCCGAAAAGCCCAAAGTACATTGCCATGTCAGCATATATTATACAAATTAACATAATACATTCGATTTAAAGCTTTCGTGACTGCAGGGATTCAACTTCTTGGTTCTTTCGGTAAAGTCACGTAGAAGGGAAATAATAAATTAATAATTTGTCTTCTTTTATTATTTTATTACTTCCCTTCGACGTGACTTTACCGAAAGAACCAAGAAGATAATACATTCGCTACAAACGTCCAGATTGCGCTAATTATCATAACACGCGTACGCTTTATGTTAATTACACACAATAGTTTCGCAGCACGCGCATATATTATGTTAATGCTACAGCGGCAACCGTCCGAATATATTATGTTAATTAGTGACGACACCGAAACGTGGAAGGGTTCCCATTGGCCAGGAGCCGCTTCCGGTCCCGCGGGTATAAAAGAACGAGAGCGGCACGGGGCGTCTCCGCATTCGCTGAGAAGGGTGAAGAGAAGAACGCCCCCCTCGCCTCCTCCATTGTCAAGCTCCGCGACAGCCAGCATCCCCCCGGACCCAGCAGCCGTCTCGCGATCAACGTTCTACGCTCTCCGTTTCCCGAAAAAGAAAACGTACATCTGTCGTATGTCCGCTTTCCAGAACCTCCAGTCTTTTGGTGAGTTTGACGGTCAAACGGTGTCGAGCGATGGAGAGGCGCCTTTGTCTTTTGTTTTTTTTTGCGCATGTACGCCACGCGTCACGCAGGGCGCGGCTGTTGGCGGGGTTTATTCTCCAAGTCGCGGCTATTGAATCTTGTATTAAAATACGTATTTGTGTTATTTGAAAAAAAACGTAATTTGACGACGACGAGTTTGTGGGGCGGTCGTAAAAATGTGGAAAAAAGACGAAAAAAATGGTCAAATCCGTTCTTTTGTTCGCCGGGCCTGGCGCTCGGTTCGCTCACAAAATGGCCTTCGTCTTCCCCCCCGCTTCTAAAATGTCCTCCCTTCCTGCCCGACTCGCCCTGCTGCTGCCCACACCGCCACCACCACGGCCACTAGGGGGCGCTACCCCACCCGGGTTGTGTCATGGGTGGTGACCACCAAGGGGGGTGGGAGGACGAAGCTGAGCAAGGCTGCGTTTTCTGCGAATTACGATAATAAAAATAGCCGTGTCGTTTTTAGTACGGCGTGACTCCCTCTGCCCTGTTGGTCTTTTGTCGTGTTTTTGTGCGCGCATTTAATGGGTGCTCGCAAGCAATTTACACCATTTTTTTTGTTTAACCTGGCGATTTTTCTTTGTCTCCTGCTGACGCTTTTGTTAAAACAAAGCGGTGTTCTATTCGTTAACTCGTGTAGCCTGTTCGGTGATGTCTAATGCCAATCGACGGGGAAGGACGTGGCAACGGGTAATTACAATTTTATGATAATTTCATTTTTCCACTTGGGCAGAATGATTATGGGATGGTTGATTACACGATCTTTAAAACGGCACCATAGCCGTTGTAAACTAATCTCTGGTTACCATCACCTGCGAGCTGGAAGGATCCATAAGACAACGTCAAATGTCAAGTCCTTGTTGCTATGGCGCGAACATGTGGTGGGCTATAAATATCCTTTGGAAAACATGGGGGGGGGAGGAGGAGGGGGTGTTTGTGAAGATCACGCCATGCCCACCCACCTCTTGGAACGGGGCCAGGATGACGAAAGTCCTGAGACACACGGGGGGGCCCTGTTCGTGCGTGACCTCGTGCGTGTCCGTGATTTTTCTTTTTGTTTCTCTGGCCAGACCCGTTTGCTGATGCAATCAAGGGTGAGTCGAGCCTCCCGGGGGGGACGGATGATTCAATTCATATAAGGATCCAGCAGAGGAACGGGCGGAAGACCCTGACCACCGTGCAAGGCATTGGCGACCAGTACGACAAGAAGAAACTGGTCAAGGCCTTCAAGAAGGCAAGTGATGGACACCGCCAACGAAACGGATCGGTGGTTTAGATATTTTTTTTTGGCCTCGAGATGGAACTTCTCGTTTGCACAGGGTTGGCCCATTTGATTTTCACTCTCCAATTCTCAAACGGTCATGACTGGAATGGGATTTGAATCAAAACAACCCTTAATGTCTACAAAATGTATGAATCTTTTGCTATCACGTTTTCAGATTTTAACAGAGTAGCATTTATGGACGCAATTAAAATCCTTAAACATTTAAATTTAATTATGCCGCAATAATATAGGGTGCCATAGCAACGGCTGGACGATTTCCAGACCTAAATGGGTCCAGTATTTGGACAGTTTCTACGTTAGAATATTGAAAAATTAGTTTGCCGTGATTTTATAAATCCTACATACATAATTTAATAATGCCCCCTAATGATTCGTGTGTGTGTGGTGTGCAGAAATTTGCCTGTAATGGTACAGTGATTGAGCACCCGGAGTACGGGGAGGTGATCCAGCTGCAGGGAGACCAGCGCAAGAACATCTGTCAATTCCTCGCAGAGGTATGAATGGACAAAGGCTGGGGGGGGTAGATGGGGGGGAAATATCAATGCTGAATATTATATTTTTTATGTTTTATTTATATTAATCGTTTGCCTTAATGTTATACATTTTTTGCCGTTTTAATAATGTGCCGTCTGGATGTTTTTCAGATTGGAATTGCAAAGGAAGATCAGATCAAGGTGCATGGATTCTAAACATACCAAATGATTGTTGCTACCAGTGTGCGTTTGTGTTATTTTAAATTGGGCCCCCATAACAATGGCTCCTAACCTAGTGTGGGCAGCGAGGTTATCTAGTGGAAATGATTGGAATACAAATGAGTGTCAAATTTACTACCGGAGGGAGATTTCTGTACGGTGGAAAGTGTAACCAACAGCGAAAATTGAAACGTGTTTCCAATGGAAATGACCCACTAGGTTGTTATACATATGCTGCTTTTTCTATTGTCTTGTCTTAATTTTTGAGTATGGCGTTTCGCACATTCAAATAAACGAGTCCGAAATGGAGAGTTTTGAATGCATCGTTTTTTTATGGAAGTTTACTTAAATGCTCAAGTGATTACATCTAGATGGAGATGGTTTCCAGCAAAGTACGTCCCTGGGCAAAGGCTTATGACGTCAGGCGGTAGTAAATAACATGGCATGTCCGCTAAGCTTCAACAGTGGAAGGCAAGAACTGTTTACCAGTGCTAATCCACATGCACTCTTTCCATTACACAGATAAACGTCACATGGGAATTAACTGACTGTCGTATTTGTGATTTTGTTTATAAAAAAATTGTTGCTTGTATCTTGATTGGCTCTTTTTAAATCCTTTATATTAAGTTCGCTTGCTTGCTTAGGACTGCAAATCTTTCGGTCGTTTTTTAACCCACTTCCCGTGATCCAATCGAGCTGACATTTTCCACACAGACTCGTTGTGCCAGACAATTATTGTTGGTGAAAAAAATTCCCAAAATTTTACACTTTTTAGGCAAATTTTTTTTATTTTACATTTATTCAAATAGAACGCATTCATGGCTTTGGCTGAACGTCGGAGTAAGAGCCCAGAGCGTAACCCCTCCACAGGCCGTGGCGGAGTAGCGCAGTTGGTAGCGCCCTCGCTTCCCATGCCAAAGGTCGCGGGATCGATCCCCGCGTCCTCCACAGGCGAATATATTTTTAAATCCTTTATATTAAGTTGGCTGCCACGCATATAAAGGATTTATAGTGAGAAACTTTGTTTTTACGGGTTATACTTATTAATACAGCGTGTTTTTTTGTATTTGCGTCCAAGTTCCATTTGAAAAGATGATCACTTGTGGCCCCTTGCGTTGATATTTTTTGAAGATTTCGGAATTTGTCATTTTTAGCAGCTTTGCAAACAATCCAAATACAGCCCACGAACATTTTAAGCCCAGTTATCGTTTTACGTGACCTAGTTAATGTCCAGCTGTGAAGACTTTGCTCTTTTGAGACTTTCGAGAGCAGTGCACGGACTGTTCTGGATGTTGCCCTTGGTAATTAGCACAATGAACCGGAACTTGTGTATTTAAAAAAGTCGCTAAACTGGATTGCACTGGCGTATGCAAGCGTTTGAAGTCAAGGCCGACTGAAGTACAGAATGTTATGTACTGTGGCCATGCTATAATGGTCCTACTCGTTCGATGAAGACGTTGCCACACCCACTTTATAACGCCAATGCCTATAGACTAGATATGTGTATCGCTACAAGAACGGCAAACAAGTCCCTGAAGACTTGTGCAGGGCTGAATGGATGATTTCATGAAGAAATGGTGCAGGGGACTGATGGACACAGCTGGCGAAGGTGAACATTATTTAGTCCGTAATTTGATGGCACAATTATTTTCATTGCCAACTTCAACGTGTTTTGAGGTCCCATCGCTATGCTGTCTTCTGATCCAAATTCTCATCGTGGTTCTTACCTCCAACTTGTCCTCGCTAGTTTAATGGTGTCCTGTGACTTTCCGCTAGATGGCATCGCTGGTCTCTAAGGCACGCGTTATTCAGAATTTATAAATGTTTTCATAAGCGGAATTAGCGCCTCTAGTGGCTTCATGCACCCAAAACTGGAATTAAAACGATGGATCTCACCATTAGATGCATGAATCAATTTGAATGAATATGGATTGTTACATGCTTGGCCAAAGTATTAGTACCGTATTCCACCTTGCTCATACAATCCATAAACGGCGTAGTGAGCATTTGAAATGCCAATCTGATAAAACCGGTTTACGGCCTATTGGGGAAAATCCGACCATGGGGTTTACTACATAAAGCACCATTTTGTTTGTAACCTTAATGGCTTTATTAATGTTACATTTCAAACGAGATTTTCATGTTGGCAAACTTTCACCCCATTATATTAATCGTGGTAATTGTATTGCTGCTACATTTCTTTTCATATTCTGGTTATCCCTTTAAAGAGATTATGGAATGAACTTTTACCTAGTGGCTTAGAAAAGTGTTCCCCCCGCCCCCCTACACCATCACCTGAAAGCGTTTCAGAGGTAGGTAGTGTTGTGATGTCTGCATTTGAGACATTTCATACGATTAATTGCACTTCGAGATCTGGACATTTCGTCTCGTGAAATGACGATACCACAATCGGTATAGAATTGTCGAAAACTACAAAAACGTAGATGTCAATGGTCCATCGCCTGATTATTTTTTAATCACAGCTAATTGGCGTATATTTAATTGGAAAGGAGCATTGAGAGGCCACCAGGTGACGCTGCTTCCATTTAGCACAGTACACTGTTAAGCTGTGGCATGTCCGCTGGGACGTGCCAACATTTTAGACTCCAGCAAATATCTTCTATTCAAAATATTAATATTGTAGATTGGGACATCCATGTTACTGTAAAATGCCACAAATACATCTTGTCACTGTATAATGTGCATTCAGTGCCTTAAGTGAAGTAATATCCTGTTGAGGGCCTCTCAAACTCCATCCATGGCACCAGTCAGTGCCCCACCGATTCAAATAGATAATTCCAAGATTAAGGATTACACAGCCGTTATTCCATCTCTTACTCTATGGCTGTGAAACTCGGACCACTTACTGGCGTCACACCAGAAGCTTTGAGAAGTTCCACCAAATCAATCTCAGAGCCATCTTGAAGATCAAATGACAAGAGCGTATCTCCTACGACGAAGTCCTTCGTCGTACTTCATGTACCAGCATAAGAGGTCATTATTGTACGCTCACAGCTCCCATGCCTGATAACACATTCCTGCGGAGGGAGCTGGTAGGAACGTTGGGTTGCTCGGTCAATGGCCAGGGTCAACGGCGGCGTGGTGTATTCCACAAATATGCCCGACTGAGGGCGGGCACAAGCCGGCGTGAGTATGTTAAACGTTGAGTTTTATAAGGGCAACACGGGGTGACCAGCCCCTCCCCACCCAGCCCCACCCCGCCCCACCCAGCCCCACCCAGCCCCTCCCCCACCCAGCCCCTCCCTGCACGACGGACACAATAATCCCCTGTGGGCTGGTGTAACCAGGAGGTTCCTACCAGTAAAACTCTTGCCCCCAAGCGTTCTTTCTCTTGCGAGCTTCAAGACGGCAAGCGACCAGTGGACATTTCCTGCTGTTCTACAAGTCTAAAAAACGAGGAACATTTGAGGCAGTGTGCACCCAAGGTGTTGTCCAGATATTGGAATGCCAGCCATGCCAAAGTAGAAAAACAGCAGCAGCCCCGGTCTCAACGACGACCTGCCAGACTGTGGTCGCGCCTGGCTTTCTAGGATCGGCTTCATCAGCCACTGCAGGCACCATCGATAATCTACATTCATCTACATATATATAAAAGGCAAACTTGTGATTATGTGTGTCTGTTCAAAATGTTTAACGTACTTCCCGACATGCAACAAACTTGAAATTTGCCATGTGGGTACTTTCCAGACTGTACACCATGCAAACATTATAAAAATAGACTTTTGTATATTTTGGGGGGGGGGGGGGCGCAATAATCCAGAGATTGTTTGCACGGCAAGTGAGCTGTGACGTCACATCTGTCACGTGACCCGCGCACGTGGAAGCGTAATGCATTGTAGTGTAGCGGTTACCTATGGACGTGCGCGCGTTTGTGTGTGGGGGGAGCGGTAGTGTGGTGGTTAGCGCGCTGCGCTATGAACCCGGCGACCCGAGTTCGATTCCTGCCCACGGCCACCACCGGTGACGATTATTTTAACCGGTCCTGGGCCTCCCTTAGGTCGATCAAACCTGAAACGACTAGCTGGTGTGGTGTGTGAACATCGCCACTGGGGAGACAAAGGCGGCCGGGCGTGGTGAATCCAAGTCCCGGGCGAAGCCGGGTAGTACAGCTCGTGATTATATAATTATCAAGAATTCTGGTGCATCAATAATGAGGCACGTGCAATATGTAATTACTCAAATTATTTAAACTGACAGACATGAAAAGGCAAACCTTGCTGTCATGTACAGGGTGGCCAAGATGTCTAGTGACCCCCTCCCCCCCATAATTGACCCCAAACATTGTTTTCCTTTCAATATTAATTTATGTTTTAAAATAAACCTTTAAAAATATAAAGTTTTCGAGAATGAAATGACGGTCACAGGACATCTGGACCACACTACATGCTGCAGAGCCTCTGCACACAGGTGGAATGCAACAAAATGCAAACGACACTGCAAACATGAACAGAATGTGATACTGTACATGTTTGCAGAGTAATACTGCAGTGTCATCCTAAATTATGTAATACTTTAAATTATGTAATACTGCTCAGCATAGATAATGAAGTCTACTTTCAACTGAAATTCGATAAGCCTTGATAACACACAAAAGACACGTCAGCTTTTTTAATTTACTCGAAATACAAATCACGTCAATAATGTATCGGTTATCGGTCCATCAGTTATATTTGTATAAATAACACCGAATAAATTACCCGCAAGGAGAACATATTACATTTGTTCTTATGTACAGTACTGTAACAAAGGCATCAGTATTACATTAAAATAATGCGAACAATAAGATTAAAACAATGTAGTGCACTTCTAGATTTTTTTTTCAAGCACAAATACCAGAGATGCACTTGTCTCAGCATCAAACATCAGGCATACAAAAGCCTAAACGCATGAAGCCCAAGATGTAATAGACATGTTTAAATATAATCGATGGATATTACTGTGGGAACAAAAAATGCGATTGGCCTTGTATGCTCAACGACCGTGCCAACTTGCTCAACAGATGGCTCTTCTTGAGCATGCTCTACCCCAAAAAAATACACATCGTCCTACTTGTCAAATGCTGATGGTTTGGGCCGCATTATCAGAGGGGCTTTAAGGGCTGTATCCCAGGGCCTGGGATAATGAAGGGCTCCCAAAATCTGTATTTCTTTACAATGTCTGAAATAATACTATCTCTCGATTTAAAGCTTTCGTGACTGCAGGGATTCATCTTCTTGGTTCTTTCGGTAAAGTCACGTAGAAGGGAAATAATAAAAATAAAACATAATAAAATACAATTTTCACGACGTTTCGGCCCCAACGCAAGCCGCCGTCCTCAGGTGAAGAACAGGGCTGTTGGAAAGACAGCATCCGAATGAACGTAATTAAATTTTTATTATTTTATTATTTCCCTTCTACGTGACTTTACCGAAAGAACCAAGAAGATAATACTATCTCCATGATATAACCTGACAGGAAAATAAGTAATTAATTCCACAGGATCACGACGTGTATTCCTACCAGTTACAGTATGTTCTGAAATACAAGGGTATTTTTTTTATGCGGCCACACAATTCGCATATCAAATGTAAAAATACTAAAATAACCAAGGTCATAACAATTGAGTGTATGACATCAAAAACATGGCTGGTGATAAAAGAGTAAGGAGAATACATTGAATATATCCGAAGCTGCAACAGCTTCAGGCCTCCCTCAAAATAAATCTGGCCCTGATAATGGTGATGCTCGTTGTTGTGAACTAAAATCTGGTTAGAATTTCTGTTAAATCCCCATCTCAAAACTGCATTCCAAGCCATAAGTTACACCTCAATCACATCTAAGTTTCTCGGGATTTAGCTCTTGTGCAATTGAGAACCTTAGATGACAGTTTGATGTGGAGGCTTTATACTGTGCAAAGCAAATACCTTTAAATTAAAGTGCAACAATGTTGAAAACAACGAATCCCATTTTCATTTCCTTCTCATTACCATCAAACAACCGATTGTAGACCTAAAACAAACTTTCTCAACACAAGTGAACCGTTTCTCGATGTTGCATTCATGTGCATTCAACTTTAGATTACATTCTGTATTATTTAGTATTTTACATTTTAATATACAGTAACCACTCCAGCAACAAGCACACATACACACACTCTCCATGACCTTTTTTGCTGTTGGCTTGAGTGATTTTAAACTATATTTCTTATTTTTTCATTAAATTCAGAATTTTTCTGGATTTAAAACAAAAAAGGGCGCATGGACATTATACTTAAAAAAATACTGATAAACTTAAGAACTAACCGAGTGAAAATGCACATATGGAGTGATCTGAGTTCAGTTGCTAGACAATGTGCAGGGCCAGTTTCATATAGGGCATTTGTGCCATTTTGAGTGCCAATTCAACTGGGATAGAGCCATTCATATACAAATGATTTATTTTCCCAAAAAACTATCACAGATGGATACACAGCAATAGCAGTAAAGCTAAGAGCTCACTCCCACACCAACGACAACAAAGTTACTGCATGACTCAAGCAGTGGCAAAATATTGCATAAAAGTAACATCTGCACATGTCCTATATTGTAATTAAAATACTGCTGAAAAAGCCACCGCACATTTTGGCTAAAAGATTATAACTGAATGCAGATATAAGCTATTGTGTATTAATTAAATACATGGAAACAAGTGCCATGTAAAACCATCCTGATGGGCAAAGAGAACTTCAGCACAGATAGAAGACGAAACAAAGGTGGGCGATGTAGAAACAAAGCAAATAACTGCTTGTTCCCAAGCTGAAACTGGTGTTTGGGGAGACATTTTGGTTTAACTTTTGAACTGCATCACTCCAAAAGCAAATATTTGTTTCTGGACATGGTGACAAGCAAATAAACTTAAATACCTATCACTTTCTGCAAATTTCACATGCAGATGGCGACCGGACAAAATCGAGGATTACCCAACACTCTTACAAACCTGAACATGTCACCCTATAACCATGCTTGTAGAGAGAGGGGTAGGCTAGGGGGGGTTGGGAGTATGTGGAGAATTTGCCCTGGGCCTCAGAAATCAATTGTATTTGGCCTGAAAAACGTTTCGGTGGCCATGCTTATATAATGCAGCACTGTGACCTTAACTGTCAATCAGCGCCTTTGTTCTGAAAACAGAAAAAACTGCAAAGCATTCATTAATCTCTCATTTGCTGCAAAATTCTCTCCATGGCACTAGGGCAAAATGGAAGGCCCCTTCCCCACACAAGCAAATTGCATAGCTACACGGGAAGCTCTCCGCCTACATATGCAATGGTGTGAAGCTGTAAACTACGCCTATGGAATGTTGCATGTGGAATGCAAACTCGCGTACCCATGTACATGGTAGGCTGACAAATTTTAAACGGTTTAAGCGCATACCGATTTCCAAAGCAAAAAACGTCCAAAAATACACGTTTTTGTTATATATAAAGCTTTCAAATGGTTAGTTTTGAAAATTGGTTTGCAGCAATGGTAAAACACATTGGCAGCCTGCCACTTAAAGCGGTAGGGTTGGCAAATATGGTCACGTAGACTTTTCACGTGGTCAGAGAGCATCGGGAGCTCTTTAAATCCTCTTTATCCAACAAAAGTTAAATTCTTTCTTCAGATGCATTTTGGGGACGCTGTCGCTTATATACCTATGAATCTGAAAGATGTGCCCTCTTCCCACCCCTACCAAGTACTGTGTAGTTTCCGTTGTCATGTTCCTCAATATGACGGCTTTAAACCGATGGTGAAATAAATCAATTCAACTCCATGGCATGGGGAATTGCACCAGCAGACAATTTAAATATGGTTCTACATTTTTGATGTCCAATTTGTCTGCTTCAATTTGTCATGGTCCTCTGCAAAAGTACTTTCATTCTCACAACCTTCATTCCCACAATTGACGGTCTACATTTGTTGTAATCGGCCAATCTCAGATCAAAGCAACCAAATGTATTCAACACGTTAACATATTTGACTATTATCTCTGGAGCCATTGCATGAGTTCAACATAAATCTATAATAGTTCAATGACTGCTAGTATTTAAACTGTGTATTTCTGGTCCATGGAAAATACTTGAATGTAACTCCAATAAATAACGCAATTTTCACTGTCAGGTCTTGGTTGTGTCTCCGAAAGAGTTTTACAAAGCACACACAAGGTCCAGCAGCACATAGAGCAGTCTCTCTGTAGTAGTTGTGTGGCATGCGCCATGACCTTTATGCTACAGCGGAAATCTCGGGGGATGGGGGTCAGGTGACGGAGGGTAGCGGGCACTGGCACTGGGGGTAAGAGCAGAGGAGTGACTATGGACCGGCCCGTCAGGTGATTTCCCAGTGTCAGCAAGACCGGGGCTACAGGTAGTCGTCCTCACTCGTTTCGGACTCGTCCGTCATGACCACGGTCTCAGATATCGCATCGCCTTCGCCGTCGCCCATGCTCTCTCCATCTATCAGTGCTTCATGTCTCTGTTCAACAAACAAAGGCATCAATTGGCTCATGCACGAAACACATTTTACACATGCATTGATTACATACACATTCATCTCAGATTATTCAAAATCTTGTGACAAAACCCCATAGTCTGGAACTTGATTCTGTCTAGCCAGTCATGTTATTGACTCTCTGATCCTGTTCAATTTCAGGCTCAAGACCTTGCTTTCTCCTGTCTATGACTACCACGTTCCCTCTATAAAACAAATGTTCCTACTGTTTCTGTACAGTGTCTTGCGATAAGGCTGCATTTTGATGCTAAATATAAATTTCACGTACTCTATTGTACATGTTTAGTGCCTACACGCTCATATTCTTAACCTCGGCATAATCAAGTGTTTTTAATTCCTCAATGACGTTTATTCCTACACTTTTGTAAGCAAGATACAAGTTTTATTTATAACCTCTTTCCTGAAGACGTAGCACGAAGCGAGAGCCACCATGGCAGCCTCCCCGAGGAAACCAGCGAGGAGGGAACCCACACCTAACGGGGCTCCGTGCACCCTGCAATAGCACAGCACGCACGCCATAATCATCAGCATCCTCACGAGCAGCATCAGCAGCAGCAGCAGCAATATAATTTCCATATGGTCCGTACTCGGGTTGACAATGACCTCTCACATCACTGCCACTATTGCCTCCATTTCTAGGCAAGATATGAAAAAGTATGTTTATGTGCAGTTAATATTTTGCATCACTTTCACTGTTCTTCCCAACCCCTCCCACCAGTAACTGCATACACGTTGTGGGCCAGTGTACATTCAAGTTCAAGTTCATTTATTAGGTATAGCCCTGTGAGCCATTCGGCTCTTGAATCGGGTGCAACTGCAACAAGCAAAAAACAAAAACATGAACAAAAAACATCTTAAAGTGAATATGTGACTAAGTGCAAACAGAAAATCCAAGAAAAGACAGCAAAATATTGCAGAAAAAAGCCACCGTACACCAACGCTGTGTGCAAAAATCCCAGTGGGATGCAAGTCAAACAACAACAACAACAACCACAAGACAACTTAGACGAAGGCCATCAGTCTAACTCTGTACTATAAGCCAATACTTGCTTAAAAAAGGCTTTGTAAATAGGCGTGAAGATTGCACCCCTGTCCTATGACACCAGGAAGGGGCCCATTGCGAATACCACACCCGAGGTAGGGCAGCAACAGGAGGCTTGTGATGAGGAGGATCATGCGAAGGATGGAGCTGGGTGCCAGCACCCGCGTCTGCTTCAGAGTCATGAGCCAGCCCGTGAGGTGCGCCCTCACCGTCACTGCCGCAAGAAGCACACACCGCCACTCAGGGTGACGTGAACGACGACTTACGGATAAAGACACCAAGAGACAAATAGACGAAGAGCCAGATGAGCAACGTTGTAATTTACCATGCTGTCTGGTGTTCATGTTCTAAGGCGACCATGTCACCGCTACATGGATGTGCATGTATTTCCTTGGGGCCAATGGTAAGTAGCGTGCAGTGTATATATATTTTTGAAAATAAATTTGCTCATGCTCTCAGACTTCATGTGCTGACTGAAAAGCTGATGTTTCACCTATTCCCTTACTCCTCCCCCCACGGCCAAAAGCATGTCGAGAGCAATAACACAACAAGATTAGTTACAGGTGGGTGAAATGGCCTCAGGGAAGTGTCACATAACTCATGGTAAATGTTTGATAGTAAACCTGTTGTGATAATACAGCACGAATGGAACATTCAGTTCTGAAGTTTGTTTTTAAATGTCGTATAAATTTGTCACTGATGAGCATGTCCATGGCCAAAATCATGCATCGTGAAATGCAACTCCAACTCCTATGCATCGATACATCTAATATAGCACACTATTGCATTAAGCTAGACATGCCAGTATTTGAATAAAAATGTTTAAAACCACAGCCAGGGTTAATACAAGTTGATACAAAGTACATTGAAACTTTCCGGCGGCACATTTAAATTTTATACACTCGGCACATCACATCCATCACACCTCTCGCTTTGACTGTGGCCACTAACCACGTGCCACCTACTCCAGGTCACCAGCAAACCTTGGAAAACATTCCGTGAGAATTTAAGAGCTCTGAATACGAATCTGTTGAAAGGGTTGTTAGACAACCACTTGCCAGAGAGCTTGAGCTACTGGAAATATTACCTGGGAACGGAAAAAAGGAGAATATCCTGAGAGGAATGATGCAGCTGTTGGCGAAGGCGTCGTCTACCCCAATGAAGGTGACCAGGATCCCATCGGGGAGACCCGGGCTCCAGAAGAGCACCATGCACAGCTGTGTACATTTCACAGCACACACGTGGCAACAAGATCTCTACAATGACACGCACACACCAGCGTCTATTCAATGTTTACCTTTCCATTTGTGCAAGTTCATCATTGTTGGGCAAATTCACGATTGATGATAGCATCCATGGACACAAATGAAATACTGGCTTGGTAAGCCGATATTTTATATGCCTAACATCGTTTAAAAGCATAGTCAGGGTCGGAGTGCAGTGGGATTCATTTTCTGCATTAATGTGGGGGATTAATTGGTCACTGAATATTTTAGGGGTTGCCTGCAGACGATAGTAGACATCTGACTAGTAGCCACAACCATATATAGGACGTGGGTATACTGGACATGGTGCGTAAGGTGAGGAAATATTTTCAAGATCACAGACCCAGACAGATCCGGTAGAAATTAAGCCCTGATTATAGTCAACTTCACATGTTTCTTGCCAGCGCAGGGGTTGGTGAACTGTGTTATGAACCCCAGTCATGCCTAACATCAGTCGTGAGTGACATCTGAAACAGCACTGGGTTACCACTTTACCAACCAACACTGACCAGAAAGGTGAAGTATGGTCAAATAACCCTCATGACCGACATAGTGTGTGGGGAGGCCTTCATGGAGTGGTGGATTGACAAAGAACCGTAAATGACATGAAGTTACATATTTATAGACTTAGAAAACTTACTTAATCAGGTAATAATAAAAAAAAATCATAAAGAATCAACGCAACATTTGAGTCCATAACCAAGCAGCATTTATTTAAGTAGGCAAACTCTCAATCAGTTTCAACTTTCAGATTCTCATCAGCAGTGTTATACCTGTTTAAACAACACTGCTTGGTTGCTAGATAGTATTGTCAAGAGCACTACAAGACCACCATGTGACTCACACAGCAGTAAATCTGAACAAAAAAACTCATGATGTACTCTTTTGGAGGATTTTATGGGAAATGAAATAGCAAACATACATGAGCCTAATGTATTCAGATTTTATTTTATTTTCATGTAAATAAATAGACTTTTGTATTTTCAGAATGATATATTCATAATACATTTGCTCACTTACAGGCGCTTATTTAGCACTCTGTCCAACCATGCATTTGGAATGCATTTTCTTGCCTTTAGAAGAGTAATTTAGCTCGTAAAGGTAAGTTTTGAAGGTGCTAGCATGCGGTTATGTATAAGAATACTGGTACAGAAGCTTTAAGGTATAACTATTGTGATCATATTGTTTATTCTGCAGATATTCTCCAAAATACATCTGCAAATTCGTTTTTCAGATTTGTCACTTTTGATGTTAGCCAAGTAAATCGTAATCATTTACGTAACCAGTAGATTAAATAAACCCATTGAGAGACTAAAACATTGCGTCTTGTTCAGGGATCACCTGGGTCACATCAAGTAATTTTAAGTACACAGAATGTTTCAAAAATATATTTAATCTAATGTTATCTACTTGCCTTAACTTAATAAACATGCACAAACAAGTTTTAGATTTTTCAACATTTACAAAGGGACAGCCTTTAGAAATCCAGACAGAGACGTTTGGCTTGTGGGTAGAAAAGAATCCACAACTCGTGAGATGCATAGCCAATTTTCAGTGGAGAAACGAAAACCTCATTATAAACGCATTAAGGCAAGTTGTGCTCAACAAATGAAAATAGCTTCCAGCCATGCGGCGGGGTGTTCACGCACTCACCGTGAAAGAGATCGCTAGGCAGACAAGCGTGAAGTTTTTTATTTTGGCTGGGTTGACGTTACAACTTGTCAACGTTGACTTGTTACTTGGGTTGCTCTGAAAACATACCGAACATACATTCATATTCTGATCGCTGTATTAGATTTCACCTTTTTTGTGGTTTTACAAATATATTTAACCGTTCCATTTAGCATTTTTTGTAAAAGAAAATCCACATGTAAAATGGAGCTGTAATCTGATCAGGAATGTAAATACCCAAATGAAAAGAGTCCCACACATGACCTACATTAAAACAAAAACTTAGGATGTCTATTAAAAAGATACTCTTCCAATTGATATCACAAGTTTGCATGACAATACTTGCAAATACAAAAATAAGTTATGAACTATATCAGCCAAGTCACCATCACATTCTGTGTTTAAACCAAATTTGAGAGCTCCTAAATGTAGAGATCAAGTGATGTACAAATCTCAAGTGGATTGTATGTCCTAGAATTTGTTCCAAGTCAATAAAAACAACTACTCATTGCCACGTGTACGGCTCACATGGTCAGAGCGCTGAACTGCCATCTTCAAGACCCTACGTTTGAATCTAGGCAGCCATCTGTGATTAAACCAGGTTCTCAAGTGTAACGAGTTGATGATCTCAGCGTACATCACCAATTATTGCACAAAAACTATCAAATTAACTTTGGTCCTGTACTTAGTTTGGTACAATTCCAGCTGTGAAAATATTGGTTTCATTGCGATGCAATTAGCATTACTCTCAGTGGCAGGGCAGGTGGGAAAGTGCTGCCCCCTACTACGTGGAACAGAGGTCACTTGAACAGACGTCAGATGCACCGCTTTGAGATTCGCTCCTGTGCGCCGTTCCCGAACACAAAAGGGTTGCACTGCTCTGCAAGATGTTGTGAATGGATCCTTCGTCTCGTGAATTAACACCAATTGCACAATTGGGATCAAACTTAGAAAAAAGTATTCAAAAATTACATAACAAAAGTGCGATAACATCTTGAGGAACACGATTGGGTGAAGGGGTAGACAGCTTGCTCGTAGACTCGTCGGCAATGTTTTATAAGCTTGTATAGAAACAACATAGGCTTCCAGTGTACCTTGTGGATGTTTTATAAGCTTGTATAGAAACAACATAGGCTTCCAGTGTACCTTGTGGATGTTTTATAAGCTTGTATAGAAACAACATAGGCTTCCAGTGTACCTTGTGGAAGGCGGGGTAGAGGGCACGCAGCTCGGTGAGCCAGCCGTATGGCATGTGGCCCACAGGATATGTGGCAGTCAGCACCGCCACCGCCTGCCCCAGGGAAGAAAAACAACAAGAGGTGGCGACGAGACGTTAACAGCATCAGCACGGCTTTCGTCAGTTAATAACGTTCAGGAAATTATTTGTGAAATCTCTTGCTTTCTCAGTTGTAGAAAGGTTAATGCCGATGTGGAATGATAAGATATCATACCACTTTGCAGTGATTTTCACAGAAAAATGAAACATTTTATGAACATTTGTATCTGGAAGTCTAATCCGCATTTTGCAATTAAGAATTCGATGATATTACTAGTTTATAAAAGAAGTTTACATCTAAATTGACCTCATTAGGCAATTGTATTGTGATCTACCACAGTTTTTTCAGCTAAAGTGTATATCATTCAAAGACAATACAATGTGTTACATATACAATACCTTAGCGTTATTGGAATGAATGTCACAATTAACAATCGGATTAACTAATGTCGAGTCGGGATTCAAGTTAATTTTTCCCATTGTGAAGTGTGTTGATTATCTCGTGACCTTAGCGTTTAAGTGAAGCAATTACACATTATATATACAAAAGCAAAAACAATAAACGTAACACACATCATTGAATGCACTTATCGTAAGAATATAGACGATTTTAATCATGAATCGATACATGCCTACTTATTAAGGAGAGTAAACTAGTACTTATAATAACACTATATTATTACAAAAAAGTTTTGCTGGCTGGCACATAGGCGGGCAAATGTACAGTGTTGACGTCAATGTGCACATCTGCGTTATGACATCAGCTGCAACCAGAGCCGTCCCTAGAGAACTGCGAATTGGGGTGACCGTGCCGGGCCTCGCAATTTTCGACGTCATGGTGTCAAATGTAATACTGTCGTTCCGGTTATGTTTGAAGGCGTCGGAGGTCCCACACAGTATGGTTTGCCCCGGGCCCTGCACCCCACTATGGATAGCCCTGCGTGCAACCCACAGTGTTGAGTTAGATTCGTGCGTGTTGATGTCACGCCTCCTGCCCCACCCACCCTCCACACTCGGCCGTGTATCCCACCCAAATGTACAGGCAGTGCTAGTGTCATAAAAAAATATAAGAAAATTAACCGGGCAGCTGCATCAGTAATAAAACATTGTAATGTGCATGTGTAAGGTTGTGTAGTACATTAGCTGTGCAGGTGCTAGGCTGCCAACCTCCGTGGCAGCATGCGTGCCCCCCAGGTCCCGCGAGACAAACAGGTTGACTATTGGCCGGCTGATGCGCTGAGTGGCCAGTATGAGCGCCAGTGGCCACCAGAAACTGAGCATCTTGCGCACGGTTGCCTCACCCTGCAGGCACAGTCACACACACGTGAGCAACGTCACCTCACTTGAGACCACACCAGCTCCCCAACAGTCAAGACAGGCAATCATCTATAGACAGGGAATATTTATCAATCGATTTCATTAATCAGTCTCGGCAGGCTGGTTCCTTGCCTTGGATGCCATTCTGTCACCATTCAAGTCCAGTGGCGATGTGTCCTGCCAAAGCCCACTTACTTTCCTTAAGTCAATAATACACTCGTAAATGGTTAAAAAGGGAATTAGCTATAGACCTAAAGCGGAACCATCCTGAAAATTTGTCTTAATCCTGACAGTTTAATGAGTAAAGACATTATTAATTAAATATGTTTACGAACATTATAATATAAGGTCGAAGACATATTACAGTACTTGATTGTTTTTATCATGCATTTTTGACATGTGTCTCTTTATATTTTGCACAGCTCCTGTGAGTAGAACTGTATGTTTAGTTCAGAGGCAAAATCAGCGTCAAACAGACTAAGGCTAAATACATTACAATAGTCAGTGTAGCGTAGGGAACAATAGACATCTGTAATACCCAAACTCAGCAATGACAAGTGTAGAATACTTAAATAACAATGCTTGTAGATTTTTCGTTTACTTTCCCTAATTTAGTTAATGAAAAACAAAATGTTATTTGAATGTATACTTTAAGAAATGTACCATTGTCTTGCTCTAGAAAACTATCTTGAATAATAAGCATTAGATTATTTTTTCAGCCTTGCCGCTGTGGCTTGGCAGAATTCACTAATCTCCTATTTGACTTTCCTACCCACGGTTTAATCCCTGTCCTTGACTTAGTCCAAGCTCCATGTGTCTGTTGATTGCTGTCAACAACAAATCTAGCTTGGAGCACTATATCCCATGATGAGGCCCTGAACAAATACTTCATAGACGTATTGGGACAAAATAATTATTGGTGGGACTCTTCCTTGACATATTATTACTGAACCAATTCTAACTCTGTAAGTAATAACATACTTGTCAGACAGAAAAGGTTACCGCAGGCTGGAAGTACGTACAATTATTTGTGCAAAATGTGATTTGTCGATATAAAAATGTGTGATTGGGGCCATAGGTCCTTCCAACATGACTTGTATGTGATATGACATCACCATAATGCTTGTGTAATGCACACACCATTGTTTTAGACGAGCAAATAAAAAGGGTCGAAATTTTGTTCAAATTATTTTAGACGGCAGCAGGACAAGGACAATTGTCATTATTACAAGTACAGAACCCATTGTTCTGCAACATAAAATGAGACAACTGTCATTTTCACTCTTCTCACAAACCTGTACTCAGAGCACTAAAATTAATCAGCTTTTACTTAATAAAATGCCAAGATAATATGCATTGTGATGCTTTGTTAATATTCTCCAGTATTTAAAGAATAATCTGGCAAAAAAATTATATTTATGGATGCACATTTTTTTTATATTAGAGCAATTTTAAATTAACCGTGTCAGTCTTTTGCATTCGTGTTCCTCCCATCTCTTCGTTGTCGCTATTATATGGCTTCCGAACTTCTTCCACCATTTCGTTGGCAATGGTCCGCAGCCACTAACAAGAGTCAATGTTGGGGTGGGGAGGAGCCCAGCCAGCACCCAGCCAGGAAACTCAAGGCATAGATTATTTTAATAGTGGACCGATATCACTGAACTTGCAACCTTTGGTAATGATGTAAATATTCCCTCCCCAAGCAAATTAATTCATCACTTTTTTGACATCAGGTAATAAGAAGGACACGTATGCACACTAATTCTAGATTTGAAGCTTTCGTGACTGCAAGGATTCATATTCTAAGGTTTTCGGTAAAGTCACGTAGGTAAAAAATTTAAATTAATAAAAGTAAAATAAAAAGTAAAATATGCACACAATACAGACATTATTAATGCATTCATAGCTGAACAGGTAAGCGATGGTTGGCACAACTCAAGTTGGCCTCAATGTGCGAAAGAATGGACAAGTCAGCAATTTTTATGCCACGTGCAGTGATACTGCCTTGCCTGCCGCCCCCCTATCACGCCCGGCACTGCCACACTCACCGTGTCCGCGCCGGCCCGCTGCGGGAGGAGGTGGTGCACCTTGGTGTAGTACGCCAGGCACAGCGTAGTGAACCTGACGAGTGAGCCCATGTAGAGTGCCAGCACTGGGATTAGCATCGGCTCAGCACACTCGAGCCGACTCTGCAGGAACACAGCCACGAACACCACCTGGGGAGGACGAAGTCATGTGAACGAGAAACATCGCCCACAAAATCAATGCCCACGCATGTATTGTATAGGGGCAGCCTGTCGTGGTGGGGTTTACTGCATCTCTTTAAGGAAATAAACTTTGAACGATTTTAGTGCTTTGTTTGTACACATGGGTCAAGTGGGCAGGTGTCAAAATCAATTCCGCACATGCACATTGCATACATCTCTGTAGAGCAGCAACGAGGATGTGCTGGGATGAAGTGATGGCATAGCCGAGTGGGGTGTGCTATGCAAGGGGTCTCGCCTGGGCACAGACGTCAGAGAGGGAAGCGCAGCCCACGATCAGGCTGTGTTTGTGCTTGAGCAGGATTCCTGCATGCGTCCATGCCTGAGCAGTACAAGCGAAGGGCAGCAGTCAAAACAACAGCATAGGAAGTTGGCCTGGTGGCTATGTCTCAATGCTAAGCTGGCACCGCTGAAATCCTGGGTCCTCAAGTGGAGTGAGTTTTATTGTTTCAGCCCAGTCACCAATGACCTGACAATGAAATCCATTATATTAAATTTGGTTTACACTTCTTTTGGCAAAATTCAAGCTCTCAGAATGAAAAGTATCAATTTGACTGTCGTGTAACGAACGTTACTCTTTAGTGGGACATATGTGAAAATGCTGCCGAGTGTGGAGAAGAGGTCACTTGAGTTTTCATGATCAGTTCTGTGACATTTCTTTTCCCGTACTATTCTCTTACATGGGAATATGTTATGCTCTATGAGTTCCAAAGCATTCTTTTCTGATGCAGAACAAATGGGATAACTTGGGTAAAAAAAAGGTATAATAAAATCAACATCAGAGGAATGCAGTCTACTTATTTATTATTTAAATTTACTTTACACTGAAGTCCTATCATCATAAAACAGAGTCCTACTATTAGAATGACACATAGAACAAGGTCGTGTGACATTGGTATTGTGTACAAAAATTCCATGTATAAAGGTAAAGTGGTTGTCAAACATACACAATGGCTTCTCTACATGAAACACGCTTTCTGTAACTTTTCCTTTTGGCAGTCAACTTAAAAATGCTGAACTATAAAAACTTAAATGCAGTCCATGTCCAATTGTTAAGCTTTATTAATTGGTTATTGTTTTATTGTGGAGCGTTATTAATTAGTCGATGACCATCTAACATTGAAATCTAGCAGGGGAACATTTTTGTAAGATATGGGACAGAGGATCAGTATATATTGGAGCTGTCATGGGTGGGTGGGTGGGTGGCTGAATGCCTCTTCCGGATGAGATGTGCTTGCCAGGCCGGGAACGCTATTTCAAAACATAATGGAACTCCGGGAAATTCTGCGAAGTGAACGCCAATTGTAAATGTCAAGCATTTTTGCTTGAGAACACATATAATTTGTTTCTATTTAATGTCTAAATGCAAGACATTGTGGGAGCTTGAGGGAGGTGCACGGAGAAAAAAAAAGAGGTGAATTTAAACAATACATCTTATTTTAAGTAGCAGACTGCAATATGAATCTGGGTACCTGAGTTAGATTCCCAGCCATGGCTAAAGTCGGTGGTGAATGGTACCTAACCTACTCCCGTAAACCGCCCTTCACCAACCCACACTGACCAGCGTGTTGCAGTATGGTCAAACAACTACCATGACCGACACGGAATGGAAAGGCTCTCATCCAGTAGTAAAATGACAAAGGGATATACATTTACGGCTTATATTTTCAAGAGATTCAGGCATAAATATAGAATAGGTCTTCATTACCACAAAGCAGAACTCCCCAACACGCATTGGCTGAAGGTTCTTATAATCTCACATTTTTTAAAATATTTTTTATTGAGACAATGTTACATCACCTTGTGATGCATGTACACACTTTCAGCAAAGCCAATCCGGTTATGAAAAGGGAAGCTAGATGGGGAACGGGCTAGCTTTTTTTAAGGGGGAAGGGATGACAAGGACAAACTCTCTCATTTTAAAATTAGAGGTCCACCACTGCTCACCAGTGCATCGATGAGCGGGAAGGCGGCCAGGTACAGAAAAGCCTGTCTCGTTTTCGTGCCCACCACCCCATCCACATGGTGTAGGCGGTTGATGATGTAGTAGCCCATATCCGTATAGGCTGCAACAGGTGGAAAAGTTAGATTCCTATAATTTATACTGGTTTCAGATAAATTATATTTATGCCGACTTGTTCAGAAAAAATAACACAAAATATAACATTTAGGCGTTATGAGAACAATGTTACAAGTGGAAAAAAAACATTCAATAGAAATCATTCAAGTTTAAGAAACTACATCACAGCAATTGCTTTCAAGTAACCACTTAGGATCCAAATGATATTTAGTTCCCATTTAGTTATTATCTAATAATGCATATAAACTCTTTCTTAAATGTTGAGAATGTAATTACCAACCCACACATTACTGACACTTTACCACAGACGACTTGTTAATTTGCTTGTTAAATTGTTCTATTTTAGCACTTTAATATCATATTAGGAGAACTACCGTACATGTGTCAAACGTATTACTCAGGGAAAGACTAATTATTCACAACCACAAATGTTTATTCAACTCTAGCTTATCAGCTCATCATCCCTAGGAGCCCAACATTTCTAATCATTGCCGACTAATCATAACGTTACGATAGTCTGACACCTCTGCTGACCGATGAGCATGTGGAAGAGCGCGGCCACCACGCCCGCCGTGGCCATGCAGCCCAGTGCCTTGGCACGGTCCCGCCGGCTGTTCACAAACACCAGCCCCACGTTCTTGAAGTCGCTCATGGGCCCCGTAAAGAATTTCATGAGAGAGTAAGCAAGCCCATAGCTGGCCAGCATCTCCACCGAGCTGCGGTTTACCGCCGCGATGCCACGATTCAAAGCCTGCAAAACAGATTTTTTTTTGGCACGCGGTGTAGATGCACAAGTATCGAACGCATATACAAATTTTACTAAAATTTGTTTTAGTTTAACAGCAGTTGTCTCACTCAGCTAAACATTTTGGAGGGAGAAAATCATTTTGAGAAAACAAATGTATATAAATAAAGTTTATTATATAATATGCAGAAATATGCATCCACAATTATTAGCTATTTAGAATGATACATTTATAAAACACACAACAAACAAATAAATTGGGTGCGGTGAGTTACTGCCTCTCAGGTGCACTTCTCGTTTAGAGTACACGTTGGACAGGAAAACAATATTCGTACACTTTAAACACCGACGTTGACAAACAGCAATGCTGAAATTACTCGCTGAAGAAACATATGAAGTAGGTGTAATTACAATAAAGTGAACTTCTCCATGCATTGAAGTAGAGCAGAGTATTAAGAATATGCCTCACTGATGGCTCAAAACTTGCATACAGCTTAATCTGTAATTCCATAACGTCGCTAAGAATTGGAAACTTTCATAAGCTAAGAGTTTTCCAAAACAATATTGATGTATTCCATCAATTACCTTGTTTAGCAATACAATGTGAAAATGTTTTATTACATTTTTTACATTGTTGTTCTAAAGCGTAATTTGCATTCCCACGTTAGAATTAGACTCATGGTGTGCAACAATTCATCAAGTTAGGTGTCAGTGAGCCTGAATGAGATAATGGCATAAAGATTGCATTTGACAATCACTTAGCCAATGCCTGGCATGTGTGCGTAACTAAATAAACGAGGATGTAAACTTCCAACTCTGCATTATGCTGCACTCAAATCATCTTAATATAGCAGCACTGTTCATGGGTGTTATTATTTACATTTTCATGTCATCCATAATGAATGATTTTGTTAAATTAAATTGGCTGGTGTAATGTGTTAACGTAATATAAATCTAAAGTGCCATTGTAGGCAGCAATACGCTTATCACAGAAGTAATGTCCAAGGTCAGGCATTCAAACTTGCATACAGTGACACTGTCTTCAAATGCCCCCACTCCTTCCAATGAACGTTATTATCCTGCAGTGAAATCCAAGCTTCTACTGATGTTTAAGTGTAGCGAGTTGATAGTGTCCACCTGGTCACAAGTGACTACGCACAAAAAAATAAATCATGTTAAATTAAATGTTCTACTTTATTTGGCTTATTCCAGTTCTGAAACGTAAGCATTTTGGTTCATTGACATGTGATGAACACTCTTTGAAGGGCATTAAAAGGTTTCACTTGGTAAGTATAAAGAGTGATATTTAAGTGACCTCTGAAGTAGTTCTGTGATCTGATATCTCGAGGCAGTTTTTTGACAAAAGGAAATGCACCGCGAGCTTCAAAGGTTTGAATGTCTATTGCTTTGCCACGTGACATAACCAATCTTGATTTGAAGATTTCGTGACTGCAGGAATCCATACTCTTTGGTTCTTTCGGTAAAGTCACGTGGGTAGAAAAAATAATAGATCACGACGTTTCGATCGCAACACAAACAACCGTCATCAGGTGTGAAACAAACACAGCAGGAGGACTGCTGTCCTCCTGATGACGGTTGCTTGTGTTGCGATCGAAACGTCGTGATCTATTATTTTTTATACCTACGTGAATTTACTGAAAGAACCAAAGAGTATGATATAACCAATAAGACAATTGGAAGATAACTGGGAATTTTTGTTATCTAAAACAAAAAATGTCAGCTTTAATTTAGCAAAAAAATATTTTATAGTAAGCCAGTGTGGAAACGTTTTCAGATGTTGAATCACTCCCATTGTGTACTATTCTGAAATGTCTTTCTGCTGACAATAATGATGTCACCCAATGCCACATGCCACTAGTTCTATTGCGGAAAAACAGCAAAAGTGACGCGATATAAATGATGTCACTTCCGATTTATGGATGAATTCAAAATAAAATGCTTGGGATAGTTCAAAAATGTGTATCCTGATTTTTTTAATTGGATCAATCTGCAATCGGGCACACACCACTCGTAAAAAAAACCACTGAGAAAAGTCAGTCTCTCCATATTCAAATTAAATGTTTTAGTCCACAGCCTTTGCGCCTTCAGGAATAATGTAATCCAACATAATTTAAGCAGCAAATTGCTCAAAGAGCCTGCAGGCTTACACACATTTAGATAAAGTAACTTTGTGTTGTTGATCTAATTAACTGTATTTGTTTCAATGTATTTACTTATAATTTACTGTTTGTCATTAGTTAGTAGGTCTAAATGATAAACTAGACAAGTAAGCTTCTTAAGAACCACTTGCAAATGCTTCCCAAGATGTACATTCAAGCAGTGAATACAGTAAACTGTATTGTAAAGTACATGTCTGTCTTTCATATACTGTATATGAAGGCCTTATACAGTATAACCTAGGTTTAATAAAAAAGGGATGTTTAGCCACTTAATGACTTACTGCTAAGCAACAAAGCTCTGGGGATAAGCCATTTAACCTTAAGACCCAGAAGAGGGTATCTAAAAATGGATCAGCACTATTACAATATGTTCCATGTGCTGAAGGGCAGCAGTGCGTGGTAACGTGCATAATCCTATTAATTAAAAAAATGTAAATAACATTTGCAAAAGCTTCTTAGAATTAGGGGTGGCAATTTATAACTGTGTGCTGCCTATATTATCCATTTATTATTAAAACGAGATTAAAGTGGATAACGCCAGGGCACTTTGAGTTACAAATGTTCCACAAAACAACCTACTCTACAGTGTTTTGGATTGGTCTTAGTGGTAAGGTAAGGGTTGGTAACTTGTCATGCTTTTATATGTTATATGTTGCAGTAATGCCATGCAAGCAAAAAGTAGTCAGCAGACATACCAGACACCAACAGAACAAATTAACAATTTACAGAGCAGATCCATGCATAATCCACAAAGGTCACCATCTTTCGAATTTTAAGAACAGGATGTCTGTTAAGAATTAATGGCCGCATCTGTTTGGTGTCTGTAATCGTGCTGTGATGGAGGGACATGGACATTTAGTCACAAGTATTGTGTGCTTCATGTTGGTTCACCACCATCTGCTGCTACCCAAAGGTAATAAAATCTATTAAGCGGATATGGCTGCTTCACATATCTGTTCCTCCACGTAAACAAATATATATATTTTCACATCTCATCAGCCACATGGCCTTTCTGGAGCGCATAATTTCAGCAGCATTGGTTCAACACAAGCAAACTCTGGGCCAGTTTTGACATTCAATGTTTAAATAGCAAACCAATGCTGGTGACATGCCACATATTTATGGCTGATGTAATGTGTAAAAAGTACTTTTAGTTTTTATGTTGGACAGATATGCGAATGAGACATATTGTCTGCTTATTCATTTTGTTACTTATATTCTCCAAAACGCTTATGAATAGTGTTATGTACCCAAAATGTGTTCAATTTTGGGGGGAATGTGGACAGTTAGCTGACCAGAATGGGGCAATTATTTTGCACTTCAGCATCTTGGACACCCAGTACCCTATGCTGGAAATAATATAAAATGTGGTTTAAATGTTATTACCCAGACCCCACAAATGGAATCAATATGTGGGTGCGGGTTGCTATTGGCGAATCCCTCTATCCACCCCCATCTGTGACAATGTAATGTGGGGTAAAGTATGGGTACTGCTACCTCTTCCAAGATGTCTTGCCAATGTAGAAGAGTAGGCCAAATACCCACTAGAGCAGCGTTCTTTGCAATCTCAATGGTTTCAAATGTGTGGCAGCCCTGACACTCTCTTATTGACAAAAGTGGTCCCTCTCCGAAAATTAATGAAGAACACTGCTCCAGTCATCAGTGGAATGAACACGGAATTGCAGATCCTGCACCTCTACCGTTACATTTTACCAATCTTTGAAAATATTTTTTGAGATCCACACTTATCTGCAAATAAACACAAATATAATTCTAGATTTGAAGTTTTCGTGACTGCAAGGATCCATACGCTTTGGTTCTTTCGGTAAAGTCACGTAGGTGAAAATAAAAATTATAATAATAAAAGAAAACAACTAAATTAAATCACGACGTTTCGGGCGCAACACAAGCATCCGTCACCAGGTGGGGACAACCACAGCGAAAACAGTTGCTGAGGTATACCTGAGGTATGCCTCAGGCATACCTCAGCAACTGTTTTCGCACCTGATGACGAACGCTTGTGTTGCGCCCGAAACGTCGTGATTTAATTTAGTTATTTTCATTTTATTTATTATTATTTTCACCTACGTGACTTTACCGAAAGAACCAGAGTAAACACAAATATAATTAATTTTGCGCTTCTGGGACACCGCAACTGCGTGACTCCGCAACTGCGTGACTCAACCGTGGATAATCATGAAAAGGACACATTTTTCACCACGTATCCACCAAAATATAAATAGGATGAGCACATCGGCGACTAACATGATTTTATGCAGATATTTGTGCCACGGATAATAGAAGTCACGAGCTATAAGACGGTGGATAAGGGGATCTCCACTGTACACAGTAATACTGATTAGAGCATTATTGTACTCATTAGTTTGTCTTCCATGAGATAGGCAACATTTGTGTGGTGCATTCCAGGCAGAGTGGCAGTCTGCGAATGTGCTTTCGTGCAGCTGTTTCCATGTGTAGTACCGTCGAATACAGGTCGACACCCGGGGTTGAGGCACACTGAGTTTTATTACAACAACCGTCGTGACATACACACTTGAGGGGGTATCGGCCCCCTCACCCGTCTTTCTGGGGACACCTCTCCTAGCTAACCCTAGCCTGCCTCAGAGTCCTCCTCTCGTGGACTAGGGGAGGCTATCTTGGCCCGACACTGGTCAGTCGGGCCCGGTACTCAGAGTCCAGACCAACCCTGGCTCTGGCTCTGGCACCACGCCACTGGCTCGAGCCTGCGCGGTCCTGACAAGGACGGCGTAGCAGGGGGAGACCAGGGCTCTATCTGGGACGTCTTCCGTCTTCTCTTCTTAGCTAACCCAACTCTCCCTAGCCCCCCGATACATTCCCCTTTTATACATCCCCCTCCCTGAGGGGTGGGGCCCCGGGGGATCGTAACGTCCGAAGCGCGGACGTCGTAGAGGGCACCTGCCCGTGCACTGACGTAGCCCCGCCCACTGTGCTAGTTTCCCGTTGGATCCCATACATATCAGCTCGACACATATTCCCTCCGTAAGACCCCTACATCACCCCCCCCTGTACAGCTCGCAGCCGTCCCGGCTGCAACATCGACAATAAAAGTTTATTCAGCCCTCGATACCCCAGCGTGTGCCTCATTTTTTTTCAACAATAACGCAACGAGCAGAACAACAGGAAGAAAGAAAAAAAAAAATCCGACGAACCCCCCCCGCGAATAAATACGAAAACCGTAGGACGAGCGTATATACACGTGTATCTTTACCTGGAGTCCCCCTCCAGCCCCCCACAGACGACGCACAACACACACAACACACACAACACACACAACACACACAACACAATAATCGTACAACGCAGCGCGGCACGTGCCGGGAACACAGCACGGACGCCCCACACCGTGAGCACAACATGCGAATGTACACCGGAAGGAGAAACCACAAAAGACTCAAAAAAAAAAAAAAAAATTTCTTCTCTCTTTTTTTTCACAAGAGTCTGCGCATTTTTGCGCGCGTCCTCGCCGCCGGCCCGTCACACGGGACAGGCGCGGCCGGCAGGTCGTCGGCCGGCAGGTCGTTGGCCGGCAGGTGTTCATCACAGAGCGAGTCTGTTGCCGACGTCGCAAGACCCTCAGCATCACCTGCGGGGGTCGTCGGGCGTGAGCCCGTCACTCCCGGTGCGCCTGGGGGTGGGACAGCCGGCAGCACGTTAGGCGGGAGCAACGGAGAAGACCCCTCTGAGTCGGACGCCCCCCCACATGCTTGGCCACGCGCGTGTGTAGTGGGATCTCGCACCGCAACGAAGGGTTTTAGCCTGGCAGGGTGTACAAACCACCGGCGCCTCCCCCATTGAATGCGCACGCACTGAGGTCTCAGGACCTCAACCACCTCGACGGGACCCCGCCACGGTCGCAGCAGTTTAGAGGAGGACGCGAGCGGTACCTGGGGACAGTGCAACCACGCCCTGTCCCCCGGCTTCCACTGTATTACATGCGCGCGACCCATTCTGAGGCGCTCATTAGCCCTCTGCCGCCTGGCAGAATTTTGCATGGCCGCATCCCGAGCCTCCGTTAATTTTTCCAGGTTGAATTTAACGTGTTCGGCCAATTGAGTTTTTCCTTGCGGCGCCGGGATCTGCAGTTGGGCCTGAACAGGTGGCTCCGGTTCGCGGCCATACATAAGGAAAAAGGGGGAAAATCCCGTCGCAGTATGGGGGGCCAACCGGTATGCTGACAGGACCCCCTGAATTTTCAAATCCCAATCCGTCTGTGAGTCAGAAACGTGCTGCGACAGCATCGACGTGATGGTACGATGCAACCGCTCGACCATCCCGTCGGTTTGTGGGTGATATGGAGAGGTGCGAATCTTTTTAGTGCCAAGGATGTCACAGACCTGTTTGAGCAATTTGCTTGAAAATTTTTTACCCTGGTCGGTCAGCAGCCTCTCGGGAGCACCTTTGTCAAGGACATATCCCTGGACAAAGGCCTCCACGATGGCTGCCGCCGACTGGTTGGCCAGGGGCCAGGCCATAGGCCAGCGCGTGAAATATTCAACCCCGGTTAGCAAATACCTATTTCCCCTAGGGGTGGCGGGGAACGGTCCTAGAATGTCCAGCGCGACGAGTTCGTTCACCCGGGAAACCCTGATAGATTGCAGGGGCGGGTTCGACTCCTTCGCTGGTGGTTTGCGCTGCGCACATCTAGGGCACGATGCTAACAGATCCCCGACATCCCTTGTCATGCCCGGCCAAAAGAAATCAAGTTGGAGCAAGGCCAGGGTCTTTTGGGTACCCAGGTGGAGGAGGCGCTCGTGAGCGGCCCACACCACCCTACCCCGTAACCCCGAAGGGACCACTAGCCGGTGGCGATGGGATTTCCCGTCCCAATGCATTAACAACCCACCGAGCATTTCCCATGCGTCGGCATCACCCCTCCCCCGCCCCCGGTCCCTGACGCGGCGGCGCAACGCAAGGAGGGAAGTATCTTCCATTTGCAACCGGCCCCATTCCGTAGCAGGCAACCCCAACAGGGAATCAGAACCCTGTTGTGCGATAGAATTAGTCATTGATGCTGCGTCATCAGCAGCCGCCAAGACCGGGACAGGCAATTCAGCAGGATGCCTGCACCGACCCGACCCCAGGAGGCATGCGCATTCGGGGGTGGTCGGCATGCGTGACAGGGCGTCCGCGTTGGTGTGGCGAACGCCCTTACGGTACGTGGTCTGAAAATCAAAATCCTGGAGAACCTCCAGCCATCGAGACAATTGTCCCGATGGTTGTTGGACTCGCAGGGCGTACTGTAGCGCTGCATGGTCTGTACGGACGGTGAAACACTGTCCGTACAGATACGGCCGGTACTGCTGGATGAAGTAGACAATTGCCAGCAGTTCCCGACGCGTGACACAATATCGTTGCTCCGCCGGAGACAACACTCGGCTACCGTACGCGACCACCCGTTCGACGCCCTCGACCACCTGGGACAGCACGCCCCCAATACCTGTGTTGCTCGCGTCAGTATCGAGCAAAAAGGGTTTTGAGAAATCTGGATAAACCAGGGGAGGGGCATTAACCAGAGCGTCCCGAAGTGAGCGAAACGCAGCCTCCTCCTCCTGTCCCCAATGGAAACGGACCCCCTTTGACGTCAAAGCGTGCAGGGGTTTAGCAATGGTGGCAAAGTCCGCGACAAAACGTCGGTAGTATGACGCGAAACCCACAAAGCTCCTGACCTCTCCCACCGAGGTGGGAGTCGGCCAGGAGCTGACGCACTGCGTTTTGGCGGGATCGGTAGCAATACCCGAGCGCCCTACGATGTGCCCCAAATAACGTACCGATTCGCGCAACAAATGACACTTTTGGGGTTTAAATTTCAAATTAGCAGCCCGCATTTTGAGGAAAACGGCCCGCAACCTCTGGAGATGCTCGTCGAATGTTCTGCTAAAGACGATAACGTCGTCCAAATAGATTAAACACGAATCCCACTGCAATCCAGCCAAAACCAATTCCATCAATCGCTGGAAAGTCGCCGGCGCCGAGTGTAATCCCATCGGCAACCGGTTAAATTGGAAGAGACCATGTGGCGTACGGAAAGCGGTTTTAGGCTTAGATTCATCATCCAGAGGAAGCTGCCAGAATCCCGAAAGCAAATCCAATGTGGAGAAGAATCGCGCCCCCGCCAAGGCGTCGAGTGATTCATCAATACGGGGAAGCGGGTATGCGTCAGCAACGGAAATTTTGTTGAGGCGGCGAAAATCGACGCAAAACCGCAACGATCCATCCTGTTTCTTTACCAGAACGATCGGTGCTCCCCACGGGCTGGTAGAGGGAGAAATGATATCGGCGGCTAACATGTCATCAACAGCCGATTTGACATGGTCCTTCTCGGCGGGACTCAGCCGGAAGGGATTTTGGCGTATGGGCGCGCTGTCACCAGTATCAATATGGTGACGCAGCAATTGGGTGCAGCCCAGATCGAATTTGTTTTGACTAAACACATCGGCGAATTCGCGCAATAGTGTCCTAAGTTTTTGACGCTCTACATCCGACAGGTCCGTCGATCCCGCACAAAGCGCCTCAAGCCACCCTTCATCGGTGTCCGAATGTGGAGTCGGCAGAGTGGCAGCATGCACGTGATTTGCGACAGACTCCTCACAGGGCACCGGCGTTGCGTGAGCAAGCACGGTCCCCTGGGGAATTACCACGGCCTGCGACCCCACATTGAGGACCGCGATGAAGGGGTCCCCGTCCCCCCTTACAATGGTCTGAGCGGGAATCAAATGCGGCCCGCTAACCCCAGCCCTAGATGGGCCGAGCAGGACACCCTGGTCCCCAACACCCTTAGCGAAGGGCCTACGAAGCTTCAGGGGTACCAACATTTGTGCCCCTGGCGGCACGCGAACCGTCTGAACTACAAACGCGGGTACCGTCGCGAGCGCCGAACGATCCGTAGTAGGGGAAGGCAAAAACGCCATCCGCCGTCCCGACGGGAGTTCAATGCAACCCTGATTAATCATGATCCGAATCGGCATCTTGCCCAAGAAATCCGTCCCCAGCAGGCACGGAACCGCCAGCGAGGAGGACACAAAAATAGGGCCGGACAATTTAATATCACCGATCGAAATTTGCGCGCGAATCTGCCCCATGATACCCAGTGAGCCCCCGTTAGCAGCGTAGAATGGCACATTAACCGGTAGCAAGGAACGACTTTGGACAGGGAGAATGTTGTATATTAGTTCCGAAATGATGGTTGCCGACGCACCTGTATCGACGAGGATACGCACTTCGACCCCGTCAATATACCCTACTACGGCCGACGAGCCCGACGGCGCAGCTAGAACGCGATGGGCCAACACGGACCACTGGGCTGGTTCGAATTTGGTCCCCATAGTGGTTCGTGTTGGCCCCATGGTGTGCAATGTTGGCCCCCCGTTCGTTGCGGTGTGTACATGTGTAACGGGTGTGTGCTTTGGCCAAACATGTGGGGTGCCGCGACTCGCCGGGTCATGTCGGTGGAGCTTGGGAGGAGGAGGAGGAGGGCCGGCGTCCCGGCGAGGCGTCGTCCCCCGCTGTCGAGGGGAACGGCACCCCAAGGCGACGTGGCCCCGGACGCCGCAGTTATAGCAGCGCGGGAGCGCAGGTGGTGAAGACGGGCGGTCGGGGCGGGTCGGGCCATCCCGGTCCGCCCGCGCCCCCATCCGTTGCTGCTGTCGGAAGTCGGCGGCGTAGACCTCCTCCGTCGGTGAGGTGACGGCAGCCACCGTACGGCCGGCAGCTGCCCTGCTGGCCTTCCTTCGCTGCGACAGGAGGTTGGCGTGGAGGAGGCGCGCCGCTTGGAGGGAACCCATCTCCACGTCCTCCTGCGCGACGATGGCGACGTCCAGGTCGTCCACCAGCAGAAGGATCTTCTCGGTGACCATGGCGTCGATGCCTTGGTCATCCATACGAGGGAAGGCCGTCTTTGCGAGCGCCAGAAGGCTGGTACGGTAGGCGAGGGGCGACTCCTTCGCACCCCGCTGGCGGTCGTAGAATCGCTGCCTACACTCGGCCGATGGTCCGTAAACCCCAGCCAGCAATTGCAGCGCCATCTGAAGAGTAGAGCGCTTGTCCCTCGATGCGGACGTAAGAGCGGCGAGGGCGTCGCCGTCAAGGAGCGCCGGTAGTGCGCAGAGGGCTTCGTCGTCTGACCACCCCGCCATCTCTTGATGCGCGAGGAAGCGCCGCTGAAATCCCCCCCAGTCGCCCTCCTCAGCCACGAACTCCTTCAGCGGGGGTAGTCTTTGGTGTAGTGCCGCGACCGCCGTGGAGGGCCGCACTTTGATGTCCCCGCGACTCGGCCGAGCGTCAGCACGAACGGCAGCTGTAATCGCCTGTCGCGCAGATAGTGACGCTCCGTCTGAAGGCGGTGACGCGGCAGCTCCAGCGGAGTCGATGTCGGACCCCAAGCTGAGGTTGGCCACGCCCTCGGCAGCTGCTGCGGCGATGGCGGGACTTTCAAAAGTGCCGTCGTTAGAAATGGCGGGAAGGTGCAACGGCCGTCGGCTGTCCTCGCCTCGCGGTGGTCCAGCAGCCCCCAGCCGAGTGATGGTCTCGAGTGTGGCGGCAGCAGCGTATAGCAGCTCCGCCAACCTCGCGTGCGCCAGCCGCAGCCCGTCGGACAGCGACTCCCCTTCCTCCCAATGGCCCGGTAAGGACGCATTCGGTCCCAGCTGCTCGTTGGCCCCCTCAGCCGTCTCTGGTACCTCCTGCACCCCGGCCCGAGCTGTTCGGCGCGTGTCCATGTTCGTTGTTTACTTCTGACGCCAGATGTAGTACCGTCGAATACAGGTCGACACCCGGGGTTGAGGCACACTGAGTTTTATTACAACAACCGTCGTGACATACACACTTGAGGGGGTATCGGCCCCCTCACCCGTCTTTCTGGGGACACCTCTCCTAGCTAACCCTAGCCTGCCTCAGAGTCCTCCTCTCGTGGACTAGGGGAGGCTATCTTGGCCCGACACTGGTCAGTCGGGCCCGGTACTCAGAGTCCAGACCAACCCTGGCTCTGGCTCTGGCACCACGCCACTGGCTCGAGCCTGCGCGGTCCTGACAAGGACGGCGTAGCAGGGGGAGACCAGGGCTCTATCTGGGACGTCTTCCGTCTTCTCTTCTTAGCTAACCCAACTCTCCCTAGCCCCCCGATACATTCCCCTTTTATACATCCCCCTCCCTGAGGGGTGGGGCCCCGGGGGATCGTAACGTCCGAAGCGCGGACGTCGTAGAGGGCACCTGCCCGTGCACTGACGTAGCCCCGCCCACTGTGCTAGTTTCCCGTTGGATCCCATACATATCAGCTCGACACATATTCCCTCCGTAAGACCCCTACACATGGCTTAGCAGTCGTGTAAATGTGTGATCGTAGCGTTCAGACTTTGAAAGCCACTCTAACAACACCGTGTGTGTCCCGGCCTCCTCCCGTGTCGATGCCTATAAAATTGTGCAAAGCAGATAATGACTCACAAAGACACACGGGGGGCATGTGTGTGTATCTCCAAGCACATAGCCGCCCCTGCCTAAAGGTTAAATATTAACGCCGTTCCAAAGACCGCTTACCTGGGACGTTCAGTGTCCCCAGAGGGGTCAACAACCATGGCCATCACATCTCAAATCCACAAATGGCTGCGTTGTTAATGTACGTACGTGTTTGTGCCAATGCAACAGCGTTTCAATATTAACGCCGTTCCAAAGACCGCTTACCTGGGACGTTCAGTGTCCCCAAAGGGGTCAACAACCATGGCCATCACATCTCAAATCCACAAATGGCTGCGTTGTTAATGTACGTACGTGTTTGTGCCAATGCAACAGCGTTTCATATTCTGGCTTGCCGGCTTATGACATTGGCAGCTGTAAAGAGGAATTTGCCCTGCCTCTGCTTTTAGGTTCCGTTATGTTAAAGCATTTTTTTTATTTGCTTAGCGTTGCGTGTGCCTACACTGTATCTGTGTGGGTCTACATCGGTTTCCAGTGTGAATAATACACAATGCAGCGCTTTATATTAAGAAAAAAGTAAATTTGAATGAAATATTTGAAGGCCTACGCTATATTGCATGCGTTGCCGTACAGTACTTCACTGTCCTGTATGCAGTCTATACTATACAGTGGCGTATTGCCGGCACTGCATGATGTACAGCAGTACTATGTGGACTATGTACACAGCTGTTTCACTATAAATGTGGTTGTTTATTGAGAAGCCAGAATGTCTTAAGGGATGAACATCGCATTACCGATGTGGGTGGCCTCAGGGAGGATCCTGACATCAGGGCTTTACCAACACAGTACAGTAACTATAATAGACCTCATATATTATACACAGTTGTATAGTGTTACACACAACACCCACCATACATAGCCCTGTGCACATACACACAGGGCAAAAGATACATGTCAAGATCGTTATATATGAAAAATTATTGATGATGGCTCATCATGTACAGAATTGCAATCTAGAACGTTTTCACAAGGTCATCCTCGGCAAGATCAGTATATAAAACAATATCAGTACATCAAAGAATACATATAGTCATAACCAAGATGTTAAAAAAATAACAAAAAAATAACCGTCAATATCAACGCGAATTAATCAGCATCACAACCACCACCACCACCACCACAAACCCCACCATAATAAACACGTCGACATCACCACCACCACCATCAATAAACATCGCCATCGTCACCACCACCCATCATCATCATCACCCTCCACCATTTGTCCAGCACACTTCGCCCACAAGAAGCACCGTGCCCGGCGTGCATTCTTGCACAACACGACACCACCATTCACAAACCACATTGCCTGCGCTCACCAGCTCAGGGAGATTATTAAACATTTCTAAACATGTCATATAGCAGTTACCTGCTCTCCAAGGTCCGTGGCCACATTGGTGACGGCCAGGGGCACGAGGAACCTCAGCAGGGGCCAGTAGTCCCCGAGCAGGGAGCCCGGCACGGCACCCATCCCACACGCCTCCGAAGCTCACGGGGCTGCGAAAAAACAACAGCAGCAGCGGCAGCTTTCTCAATCTCTCTCTCTGTCTCTGTCTCCTCCCCCACCTCACACGGAACCTCCTTCTCTCTTGTCTGGCTCCTCGTGTCTCCACCGTGTGTCTGCGTGTCTATATCTGTCCTCACCCCCACCGCCTCCTCCTTGCGTGCTCTGTGCTACCCACCCACACACCCACGCCGCCACCGCCGCCGGTCGCAGACGTTGGGCATGAAGCCCTCCCTCCTCAATCTCGTACAAACCCGTGTGTGTGTCTCTGTGTCTGTTTATATCTGTCCTCTCTCTCTCACTCTCTCCCCTGTCTGCCACGTCGTGTGTCACCACCCCCACCCCCTCCTTGCGTGCTCTGTGCTCTCCATCCACCCACGCCGCAGACATTGGGCATGAAGCCCTCCCTTCTCAATCTCTCAAACCCGTGTGTGTGTGTCTCTCTGTCTCTCTATCTCTGCCCTCTCTCTACATCTTGTTGTGTCGTAGCCGTCGGCCTCCAGCCCACCACCCTGTCGTGTGCCTGTGTGTTGTTGTTGTTGTTGTCTACCCGATCACAGCTGCTTGGGGGGCAGTGATGGGGTGGCACTTGCGCAGCGTGGCAGCTGCGTCAATGCTCACAGCAGTGGGCTGGGCTCTGTGGGCTGCGAGTTTGTTGTGCGTTTGTGTGTGTGGGAGGGTGGTGTGGCTGAATTGTGTGTGGGGGGGGGGTGGCTGGATTGTGTGTGTGGTGGTGTGGCTTGATTGTGTGTGTTGGAGCAGTGAGGCTGGATGTGACTGTGTGTGTGTGTAGCAGTGTGGCTGGATGTGACTGTGTGTGTGTAGCAGTGTGGCTGGATGTGACTGTGTGTGTGTGTAGCAGTGTGGCTGGATGTGACTGTGTGTGTGTGTAGCAGTGTGGCTGGATGTGACTGTGTGTGTGTGTAGCAGTGAGGCTGGATGTGACTGTGTGTGTGTGGAGCAGTGAGGCTGGATGTGACTGTGTGTGTGTGTGTAGCAGTGTGGCTGGATGTGACTGTGTGTGTGTGTAGCAGTGTGGCTGGATGTGACTGTGTGTGTGTGGAGCAGTGAGGCTGGATGTGACTGTGTGTGTGTGTGTAGCAGTGTGGCTGGATGTGACTGTGTGTGTGTGTAGCAGTGTGGCTGGATGTGACTGTGTGTGTGTGTAGCAGTGAGGCTGGATGTGACTGTGTGTGTGTGGAGCAGTGTGGCTGGATGTGACTGTGAGTGTGTGGAGCAGTGTGGCTGGATGTGAGTGTGTGTGTGTGTAGCAGTGAGGCTGGATGTGACTGTGTGTGTGTAGCAGTGTGGCTGGATGTGACTGTGAGTGTGTGGAGCAGTGAGGCTGGATGTGACTGTGTGTGTAGCAGTGTGGCTGGATGTGACTGTGTGTGAGTGGAGCAGTGTGGCTGGATGTGACTGTGTGTGTGTGTAGCAGTGAGGCTGGATGTGACTGTGTGTGTGTGGAGCAGTGTGGCTGGATGTGACTGTGTGTGTGTGTAGCAGTGTGGCTGGATGTGACTGTGTGTGTGTGGAGCAGTGTGGCTGGATGTGACTGTGTGTGTGTAGCAGTGAGGCTGGATGTGACTGTGTGTGTGTGTAGCAGTGAGGCTGGATGTGACTGTGTGTGTGTGGAGCAGTGAGGCTGGATGTGACTGTGTGTGTGTGTAGCAGTGTGACTGGATGTGACTGTGTGTGTGTGGAGCAGTGTGGCTGGATGTGACTGTGTGTGTGTGTAGCAGTGTAGCTGGATGTGACTGTGTGTGTGTGGAGCAGTGTGGCTGGATGTGACTGTGTGTGTGTGTGTAGCAGTGAGGCTGGATGTGACTGTGTGTGTGTGGAGCAGTGTGGCTGGATGTGAGTGTGTGTGTAGCAGTGAGGCTGGATGTGACTGTGTGTGTGTAGCAGTGAGGCTGGATGTGACTGTGTGTGTGTGGAGCAGTGAGGCTGGATGTGACTGTGTGTGTGTGTAGCAGTGTGGCTGGATGTGACTGTGAGTGTGTGGAGCAGTGTGGCTGGATGTGACTGTGTGTGTGTGTGTAGCAGTGTGGCTGGATGTGACTGTGAGTGTGTGGAGCAGTGTGGCTGGATGTGACTGTGTGTGTGTGACTGTGTGTGGCTGGATGTGACTGTGTGTGTGTGTAGCAGTGAGGCTGGATGTGACTGTGTGTGTGTGTAGCAGTGTGGCTGGATGTGACTGTGTGTGTGTGGAGCAGTGTGGCTGGATGTGACTGTGTGTGTGTAGCAGTGAGGCTGGATGTGACTGTGTGTGTAGCAGTGAGGCTGGATGTGACTGTGTGTGTGTGGAGCAGTGTGGCTGGATGTGAGTGTGTGTGTAGCAGTGAGGCTGGATGTGACTGTGTGTGTGTGTAGCAGTGAGGCTGGATGTGACTGTGTGTGTGTGACTGTGTGTGGCTGGATGTGACTGTGAGTGTGTGGAGCAGTGAGGCTGGATGTGACTGTGTGTGTGTGTAGCAGTGAGGCTGGATGTGACTGTGTGTGTGTGGAGCAGTGAGGCTGGATGTGACTGTGTGTGTGTGTAGCAGTGAGGCTGGATGTGACTGTGTGTGTGTGGAGCAGTGTGGCTGGATGTGAGTGTGTGTGTAGCAGTGAGGCTGGATGTGACTGTGTGTGTGTGTAGCAGTGAGGCTGGATGTGACTGTGAGTGTGTGGAGCAGTGTGGCTGGATGTGAGTGTGTGTGTAGCAGTGAGGCTGGATGTGACTGTGTGTGTGTAGCAGTGAGGCTGGATGTGACTGTGTGTGTGTGGAGCAGTGAGGCTGGATGTGACTGTGTGTGTGTGTAGCAGTGAGGCTGGATGTGACTGTGTGTGTGTGGAGCAGTGTGGCTGGATGTGACTGTGTGTGTGTGTAGCAGTGAGGCTGGATGTGACTGTGTGTGTGTGGAGCAGTGAGGCTGGATGTGACTGTGTGTGTGTAGCAGTGAGGCTGGATGTGACTGTGTGTGTGTGGAGCAGTGAGGCTGGATGTGACTGTGTGTGTGTAGCAGTGAGGCTGGATGTGACTGTGTGTGTGTGGAGCAGTGAGGCTGGATGTGACTGTGTGTGTGTGTAGCAGTGAGGCTGGATGTGACTGTGTGTGTGTGTAGCAGTGAGGCTGGATGTGACTGTGTGTGTGTGGAGCAGTGTGGCTGGATGTGACTGTGTGTGTGTGGAGCAGTGTGGCTGGATGTGACTGTGTGTGTGTGGAGCAGTGAGGCTGGATGTGACTGTGTGTGTGTGGAGCAGTGTGGCTGGATGTGACTGTGTGTGTGTGGAGCAGTGAGGCTGGATGTGACTGTGTGTGTGTGGAGCAGTGTGGCTGGATGTGACTGTGTGTGTGTGTAGCAGTGAGGCTGGATGTGACTGTGTGTGTGTGTAGCAGTGAGGCTGGATGTGACTGTGTGTGTGTAGCAGTGAGGCTGGATGTGACTGTGTGTGTGGAGCAGTGAGGCTGGATGTGACTGTGTGTGTGTAGCAGTGAGGCTGGATGTGACTGTGTGTGTGTGGAGCAGTGTGGCTGGATGTGACTGTGTGTGTGTGGAGCAGTGTGGCTGGATGTGACTGTGTGTGTGGAGCAGTGAGGCTGGATGTGACTGTGTGTGTGTGTAGCAGTGTAGCTGGATGTGACTGTGTGTGTGTGGAGCAGTGAGGCTGGATGTGACTGTGTGTGTGTGGAGCAGTGTGGCTGGATGTGACTGTGTGTGTGTGTAGCAGTGAGGCTGGATGTGACTGTGTGTGTGTGGAGCAGTGAGGCTGGATGTGACTGTGTGTGTGTGTAGCAGTGTGGCTGGATGTGACTGTGTGTGTGTGGAGCAGTGAGGCTGGATGTGACTGTGTGTGTGTAGCAGTGAGGCTGGATGTGACTGTGTGTGTGTGGAGCAGTGTGGCTGGATGTGACTGTGTGTGTGTGTAGCAGTGAGGCTGGATGTGACTGTGTGTGTGTAGCAGTGTGGCTGGATGTGACTGTGTGTGTGTGTAGCAGTGAGGCTGGATGTGACTGTGTGTGTGGAGCAGTGAGGCTGGATGTGACTGTGTGTGTGTAGCAGTGTGGCTGGATGTGACTGTGAGTGTGTGTAGCAGTGAGGCTGGATGTGACTGTGTGTGTGGAGCAGTGAGGCTGGATGTGACTGTGTGTGTGTGGAGCAGTGTGGCTGGATGTGACTGTGAGTGTGTGGAGCAGTGTAGCTGGATGTGACTGTGTGTGTGTGTAGCAGTGAGGCTGGATGTGACTGTGTGTGTGTGGAGCAGTGTAGCTGGATGTGACTGTGTGTGTGTGGAGCAGTGTGGCTGGATGTGACTGTGTGTGTGTGGAGCAGTGTGGCTGGATGTGACTGTGTGTGTGTGTAGCAGTGAGGCTGGATGTGACTGTGTGTGTGTGGAGCAGTGAGGCTGGATGTGACTGTGTGTGTGTGGAGCAGTGTGGCTGGATGTGACTGTGTGTGTGTGTAGCAGTGAGGCTGGATGTGACTGTGTGTGTGTGGAGCAGTGAGGCTGGATGTGACTGTGAGTGTGTGGAGCAGTGTGGCTGGATGTGAGTGTGTGTGTGTGCAGCAGTGAGGCTGGATGTGACTGTGTGTGTGTGGAGCAGTGTGGCTGGATGTAAGTGTGTGTGTAGCAGTGAGGCTGGATGTGACTGTGTGTGTGTGGAGCAGTGAGGCTGGATGTGACTGTGTGTGTGTAGCAGTGAGGCTGGATGTGAGTGTGTGTGTGTGCAGCAGTGAGGCTGGATGTGACTGTGTGTGTGTGGAGCAGTGAGGCTGGATGTGAGTGTGTGTGTGTGTGCAGCAGTGAGGCTGGATGTGAGTGTGTGTGTGTAGCAGTGAGGCTGGATGTGAGTGTGTGTGTGTGCAGCAGTGAGGCTGGATGTGAGTGTGTGTGTGTGCAGCAGTGAGGCTGGATGTGACTGTGTGTGTGTGTGTAGCAGTGAGGCTGGATGTGACTGTGTGTGTGTGTAGCAGTGAGGCTGGATGTGACTGTGTGTGTGTGTAGCAGTGTGGCTGGATGTGACTGTGTGTGTGTGTAGCAGTGAGGCTGGATGTGACTGTGTGTGTGTGGAGCAGTGAGGCTGGATGTGACTGTGTGTGTGTGTAGCAGTGTGGCTGGATGTGACTGTGTGTGTGTGGAGCAGTGTGGCTGGATGTGACTGTGTGTGTGTGTAGCAGTGAGGCAGGATGTGACTGTGTGTGTGTGTAGCAGTGAGGCTGGATGTGAGTGTGTGTGTGTGCAGCAGTGAGGCTGGATGTGAGTGTGTGTGTGTGCAGCAGTGAAGCTGGATGTGACTGTGTGTGTGTAGCAGTGAGGCTGGATGTGACTGTGTGTGTGTAGCAGTGAGGCTGGATGTGACTGTGTGTGTGTGGAGCAGTGTGGCTGGATGTGACTGTGTGTGTGTGTAGCAGTGAGGCTGGATGTGACTGTGTGTGTGTGGAGCAGTGTGGCTGGATGTGACTGTGTGTGTGTGGAGCAGTGTGGCTGGATGTGACTGTGTGTGTGTGTAGCAGTGAGGCTGGATGTGACTGTGTGTGTGTGTAGCAGTGAGGCTGGATGTGACTGTGTGTGTGTAGCAGTGAGGCTGGATGTGACTGTGTGTGTGTGGAGCAGTGTGGCTGGATGTGACTGTGTGTGTGTAGCAGTGAGGCTGGATGTGAGTGTGTGTGTGTAGCAGTGAGGCTGGATGTGACTGTGTGTGTGTGGAGCAGTGAGGCTGGATGTGACTGTGTGTGTGTAGCAGTGTGACTGGATGTGACTGTGTGTGTGTGGAGCAGTGAGGCTGGATGTGACTGTGTGTGTGTGTAGCAGTGTGGCTGGATGTGACTGTGTGTGTGTGGAGCAGTGTGGCTGGATGTGACTGTGTGTGTGTGTGCTGTGTGTGTGTGACTGTGTGTGACTGGATGTGACTGTGTGTGTGTGGAGCAGTGAGGCTGGATGTGACTGTGTGTGACTGGATGTGACTGTGTGTGTGTGCTGTGTGTGTGTGACTGGATGTGACTGTGTGTGTGCTGTGGCAAACACCTCGGGATTGTGTTGTTGTACCGTCGGCGGTCGTCTCGACTGCTGCAACGCTGCTCTTTTTGCGGGCATCAGCCAAAAACATGAAGTAGACTTTCAGCAATGCCAAACCTCTCACGTACAGTTCTTGTTATCCATAAAAGGCACTCAAAACATTCTGGCTCCCCTATCAGCCCAAGGATTGAGTTTAATATCACTGTTCTCTAACACCACGCTCTCATTTATGGGCCCTCTAATCTCAACCACGTGTCATATACGTAGTTCACCTGGCACAGAGGGCTGGAATGACGTCCCGCTGCACATTCGGAATATCCAATTCGTCCCCACTTTTTTTGAGAGAGTTGAAGACTCGTCTGTTCTATTGGGCGTATATAGAACTCTGAGCCTGCTCCCGTGCCACCTGAGTCGTGATTTTGATGTTGAGCTGTCATTTTGTGAATGTGTAGGTTAGAAATAATTATTTTAATTTCAAATTTTTTTTATAACGCTTAAATTCCATCAGAAAAGTAGCTTGCACAAAGCTCTACACCTATTACTATCGATAAAAGAATGAGTGGATATCCAAAATTTTACTATTAATTTAAACAGAAAGCTAAAAATAAAGTAAAATTATAAATAGATACTGTACACTTGAAAAAATAGATAATACGTTTGGATTTGCGGTGTTATATGAATAACAATAACATTCTAATAAGATGAATTATTGAGCGTTGCACATCTGATAAAATAAAAATAGTGTAGAATAACATCGCAATGTTTATTAGTTTTTTTTATTTTAACACCGAACAGAATAAAATGAAATCTTATTTTCAATATAAATTGTCTTTGTTTACAATATGAATGGTAAGTTATGAAGTCTAGGACGCATCCTCATAGTATCAATGTTATAAGTTAGGGGCCGTCCATAAATGACGTCATGCGATTTTGGACGATTTTTGACCCCCCCCCCCTTCGTCACACGGCGTCACAAAAAGTCAGAACCCCTCCTCAAATATGACGTCACAAAGCTCTGCCCCCCCCAAAATAAAACATGCTTCAAATCGCTTTAAGCTATTGTCATCGTAGTGCGTATTTAATGTGGCGCTGCACTCTGATGTTGTAGGAGAAAACATTTATTAAAAAGTCTATTTCATTAAGTAGAACGTGTTGTCTATATTTATTTAAAGTTGCCCATTTTGATGTGACGTCACATTTCTCACCCCCCCCCCCCATCGTCAAACATCGTCACTAATGTCTGACCCCCCCTAGGTGCGTGACGTCATTTATGGACGGCCCCTTATTCTATACTAGCCTTTTGCCCGTCCAAGGACGGGTGTATTTGCAAGCGAAAATCAGACCGCGACGTGATATTCATTTGCATCAATTCGTGTGCAATTTGTAAGGGCGCGGTGACAAAGACCTATTAAATTTAAAGGATATAATCCCTTGTTCATATGACGTCATTTTTACTTTAATGTCTCAACAGCGCTACGGAGATCACGTGACGTGGGGTTCTGCCTTTGTAGTGAGGGTTGTGAGTTGACGCCGAGGAGGGGGGAGGAGGCGCCTCGCCCCCCCCCATGTGGAGTGACGTCACCCGCTAATTATTATTGAGGTGGGGTGATCCATGTGGAGTGACGTCACCTGCTCATGATTATTAATGAGGGGGGGGTGATCCATGTGGAGTGACGTCACCTGCTCATGATTATTAATGAGGGGGGTGATCCATGTGGAGTGACGTCACCTGCTCATGATTATTAATGAGGGGGGGGTGATCCATGTGGAGTGACGTCACCTGCTCATGATTATTAATGAGGGGGGGTGATCCATGTGGAATGACGTCACCTGCTCATGATTATTAATGAGGGGGGGTGATCCATGTGGAGTGACGTCACCTGCTCATGATTATTAATGAGGGGGGCTGTTCGATGTGGAGTGACGTCACCTGATCATGATTATTAATGAGGGGGGTGATCCATGTGGAGTGACGTCACCTGATCATGATTATTAATGAGGGGGGTGATCCATGTGGAGTGACGTCACCTGCTCATGATTATTAATGAGGGGGGGGTGATCCATGTGGAGTGACGTCACCTGCTCATGATTATTAATGAGGGGGGTGATCCATGTGGAGTGACGTCACCTGCTCATGATTATTAATGAGGGGGGGTGATCCATGTGGAATGACGTCACCTGCTCATGATTATTAATGAGGGGGGGTGATCCATGTGGAGTGACGTCACCTGCTCATGATTATTAATGAGGGGGGCTGTTCGATGTGGAGTGACGTCACCTGATCATGATTATTAATGAGGGGGGTGATCCATGTGGAGTGACGTCACCTGATCATGATTATTAATGAGGGGGGTGATCCATGTGGAGTGACGTCACCTGCTCATGATTATTAATGAGGGGGGTGATCCATGTGGAGTGACGTCACCTGATCATGATTATTAATGAGGGGGGGTAATCCATGTGGAGTGACGTCACCTGCTCATGATTATTAATGAGGGGGGTGATCCATGTGGAGTGACGTCACCTGCTCATGATTATTAATGAGGGGGGGTGTCCATTTGGAGTGACGTCACCTGCTCATGATTATTAATGAGGGGGGCTGTTCGATGTGAAGTGACGTCACTGTTCATGATTATTAGTAAGTGGGGGAGTACTCCATATTGAGTGACGTCACCCACTCATGATTATTAATGAAGAGGAGTGGGGGGGGTGTCCATTTGGAGGACGTCACCTGCTCATGAACATTAATGAGGGGGGCTGGTCGATGTGGAGTGACGTCACGAGCGCTAAGGACAGAAACGCATCTACTTCGTATATCGAGGTATTAGTCTACTTTTTTTGGTCGATCGGCTGTTTAAACAAGAAAACTCTGACCACTACCGTGCTGATTAAATAGGGCTGATAAAGCAAAAGACCTGGTCACTAATTCCTTTGAACCATGAAATCGCAAACGAGGCTGTATACATCATATACATGAATGCATTTCGTCATTGGAATCACATAATTAGAATATTATGGTGCGTTGTGTTTCAATTGTTATTTATTTATGATTTTATTTGTTCGCTGAATATATTGTGTTGCAAATGTAAGGTTGTAATATGTGGAATTAGTTGATTTATATACGTGTTGAGTGACTCCCACACCTACAATCATACAGCACTAACAGCAGCCCCAGTGTTTTCTCTATCTTGCCTACCGCACGTGGTATTGTATAATCATGAGCATCGCAAGTCTGGAATTGCCCAGGCGAGCACAGATGTGGTCTGTGTGAGACTGCTAAACATGTGTGGGTACTCCATTCATGTGAACCTCCGTGACCCTTCTGGATGTTATGGTTTAGTGTAAACAACTTTTGGGACTGAACAGCAGAGTTAGGATTGCTAAAATGCTGCTGCGTGTTAAGAAATGTTTGCATAGCATCTACAAGACAGGACACCATGGGGCCACTGAGGTCCATTCTGAAATTGGAAACTTAATTCGATCTTTGAGCAACTAAATCGTAGATATCCCACTGTTGTTTCGCTCTTCAATGGACATGCATTGATGCAATTCGAATGTTTTAGGTTTTCATACAGATGTACAGTACAAAAACTTGAATTTTCTTCCCCACCTGAGGTCGCATAACTTTAGTGGTGTCAATTTCTTTATGTGGCCAACTGCAGTGAATGATGTGATAACCATTTAACTCTTTATATTCGTATAAATACATCAAGACTACTTTAGTTTTTCTCCCTTCGGTGGTGCCAATTTCTGCTCTGGCGCATGGACTAATAATTATTGAAGTCTGAATCTCATAGCAGCAAGAATGCCAAACTATGCGTTTTTTCCCCAGTCAGTTGCATTCTTTTTCCCAGTGCCAATGTTTAAATGAATTATACAGACTCCTAAATTCTAACGGAGACGCAGGGCACGTGCACTGGGTGCTGGTAGTACAATGCCACCATTATGTGGTCACAACGCAGCCAGCTGGCTACACTGCAGGGCACATAAACCACCTTACCCTGTGCCTATGTGTGAACACTCACACTGATCAATCCAATGTAATAAATGCCACCTCTAAACTACCAAAAACAGACGTTGGGAAGAAGAATATCACGAAACGTAAAGAGAGAACTACACATACATGTAAGGACATTAAAAACAACATTGACACGTTTAATGTCCTATGGCGACTTACACATTTTTCAGGACAGCTACCTCAACAAGAGAATTACCTTGGGAAACCCAGGACAAGTGGCAACCCTAAGCCCATGACTGTAGAACAGGGCTGGATAACCTTCAGGCCGCAGGCCAAAGCGTTCTTGCAGCCCATGGCCACATTGGGCCTACCACTTCTAAATGAACCACGTGAAAACATCTTAGCTGTGCTAATTGGGTATTGGAGAAGAATATTTTTGACAAAGCAACATTATTTTTCGAATTGTATCACATTTATTAAAGTAGAGCCTTGAATATGTTTCACGTTATTATTGGATGCTAAGGAGTGTGTTCATGTGTGAAGCTCCTGCGTAGTCACCATTGGAACCTCATTTGCCAGTAACAAGATATGATAATTGTTTTTTTACCCTTTTATCTGGCAACAAAACTGACACCTTTTTTACGAGGAGTCATGTTTGCATTGACCACAATACCTGCAGTCGGAATGCTTTTTTGTTTTGCATTCCGACTGCAGGTATTGTGGTCAATGCAAACATGACTGCTTGTAAAAAAGGTGTCAGTTTTGTTGCCAGAAAAAAGGGTAAAATAAACAATTATCTTGCGTGGCCCTTAGTAAGACGTTGAAGGTTCACCACCCCTGCTGTACACGTGTTTCAGGTTTTCATGTCAGCTTGTGCTCTGATGATCTACAGTGAAATCTTTGCATTCCTGTAGTGCAGGGGTCTCAAACTCAAATTACCTGGGGGCCGCTGGAGGCAGTATCTGGGTGAGGCTGGGCCGCATCAGGTATTTCACAAAAAAAAACTTTGCTAAAAAAATCCAAACTTCTCAAATGTCATTACTAACAGTTATTTAACTTAATGGGTTATTTTGAACATGAATAGAATATTGAAGAACATGAACGGTTCTTCTGAACATGGCTTTTCTTGCCTACTTCTTGCTGCCAGAGACCTGGCAGCGTTTCCTCTCACATAGCTGAGCCACATTTGGCTTGAGGGAGGAAGCAGTTGAGACCCTCAGTATGGCTTGAAGATGATCATCAGTAAGTCTGGACCTGTACTTGGACGTATTGAAGTTCAAGGTGGAGAAGAGCTTTTCACGAAAAAAATATGTGCTCCCAAAAAGGCACATGGTCTGCTTGAACATTCGGGAAAGCTCAGGGAAGCTGGGGTTCAATTCTCGCAAAAATTGCCCAAGCTTGTCTTCTTTTTCACTCACCTCCCTGAACTTGGCTTTGAGGTCAGAGTTGCACTGCAGGTCAATGAGCTCCATTTGAAGCACAGGAGGGGCATCTTGCACATCAAAGGAGAAGGGATCCGCAAAAATTTGAAAAGTGGCTCTGTGCGTCTTGAAGTCTGCAAATCTGTGATCAAATTCCTCCTGTAGCCTCAAAATGGCATCAACATACTTCTCACCACTGAATGGTGTGCCTGCATTCAGGATTGCCTTGCATGCTGGGAAATGGAAAAGGTTTGTCTGAGAGAGCTGGGCTTTCCATAACACAAGTTTTGTGGAGAATGCTCTCACGTCATAGGCAGCACTGACGAGCTGCCCCTGGCCTTGTAACTTCTTGTTCAGTACATTCAGCTCATGCGTGATGTCAACAAGAAAAGCTAAGTCCATGAGCCATTTGGGATCACTTAGCACAGGAACAGCCACCCCATCCTTCTCCATGAAGGCTTTCACTTCTGCTCTCAACTCAAAAAATCTCTTCAAGACGTTTCCCCTGCTGAGCCAATGTACCTCGGTGAAGTAGAGCACATCCTCATATTCTGACTCCATTTCCTCTAAAAAAGTACGGAACATCCGGTGCTTTAAGCCCCTGGATCTGATTTGGTTGATGCATTTCACAACAACAGACATCACATTGTCAAACTTCAGGCATTTGCTGCAAAGGGCCTGCTGATGGATGATGCAGTGCAGAACAATGGCCTCCTCCACACCCTCCTCTTCTAGTTTTCTTTGAACAAGTGCCACCAGTCCATTTTTCCTCCCTGTCATTGATGGCGCTTCGTCGGTTGTTATTCCAACAAACTTCTTCCATGGCAAACCGGCATTCACAATGGCATCACACAGCTGGCAACATATCTCCTGAGCGGTGGTGTGGCCATGCATTGGAATTACTGTGAGGAACGCTTCCATCACTTCAAAATTGTCATCAACACCACGGACATATATTGTGAGCTGAGTAGTGTCAGTGATGTCTGAACTGTCATCAAGAGCGACTGAGTATGCATTGACAAATTTGGCTTTCTCACGCAGTTGATCATAAATGTCACTTGACAGGTCAGAAATGCGCTCTGCCACGGTGTTAGCAGAAAGGCTGATGTTGCTAAACTGACCTTTCTTTTCCGGACAGACTATGCTTGCAGCCTGTAAAATGCACTTTTTGATAAATTCGCCTTCTGTGAATGGCTTTCCTGCCTTAGCAATCATCTCACTAACCACGTAGCTTACTTCGACTGCTGCATTATTCTCTTTGGTTGCTTTCTTGAAGACATTTTGTTGCCTCAGTAGACATGTTTTAAGATTGGCAACCCGGTTGGCTCTCTCATCTCCCTGGTATTTTGCATACTCCTCAGCATGTCTAGTTGAGTAATGACGTTTGAGGTTTTATTCCTTGTGCACCGCAACTTTTTCTGTACAAATAAGACACGTCGGGGTGCTCATGTGCTCAACAAAGAAATATTGCATCTCCCACTTTTCCTGAAATTGTCTGTACTCGTCACCAACCTTTCTCTTCACTGCAGGCTTTGAAAAAGACATGATTGGGGCTATGTGACAAGATATATATTCATTCCACTTGCTGTCGCTCACGCAATAAAGTTTCAGTCAAGTGTTTAGCCAACCAGCGATGCACGGAGACGTAATTTCCGCAAATGCACGTCATTTCCGCTTTTTCCGGTAACAACAGATGCGTAGATTATGGGGGGGGAGGGTAATGCGTTCCCATCAGATTTCGTCCCCACACCCCAGTCACAGGCAGACACAGCTGTAGCGGCTGCTACTATACACGCTTCTGTTCAAAGCACGGGGATCTGAGCCGGGATGAGCTGTGGATCTGCGCTTTGACGCGCTCCAGTCCGCGCACAGTGGAGAGCCGAAAGAGAGAGAGGAGAAGACTATATGAGGCAGCGTCATTGTGTGACCACGGGGTTCAAATGCTGCTGGCCACTGTCGGGGCTTTCGCTGCCTTCAGTCACATCATCATATTTTTCTATACATTTTTGTGCTTACTTTGTGCCGGCGTGTTGGCTTGCCTGCGTTCCGGGACTTATTTGAGCAGATCCGGTACCTCTCGTATCGAAAAAAATATGAATATTAAAAAAAGTTTTTAAAGGAATGATTAAAATTAAATATAACAATATAATGTAATCACTCGAAAATTACGGAGCCCCTGTTGACATCGGTGGATGAATTACTAATTTGTGGCCACGTAATAACAAGATAATCTAACAAGTTATATAAACAGGACCCTGCGGGGTGGGCTGGTAGGAATAATACTTAGTACCGGTACAGGGATATCGACCGGGTATAGAGGAGTTAAAGAAAAAATTACTGTATTCTAGTGTAACGTTAATTAAAAGTGTTTGTTTTGACAAGAAACGCTGTGAGATTTAAAGACCCCCCAACACCACCCTCAACACCACCCCTCCCACCAGCCCTCTCACCACCCCCCACCACCACCCCCCACCACCACCACCCCACCACCACCTTCTGCACTAGGCCTCGCGAAGCCTGCCGCACTAGGCCTCGCGAAGTCTGCCGCACTAGGCCTCGCGCCGTGCTTTTCGTGCACAAATAAGGAGATTAAATGTATCTCGTCTCTGTGTTAATAAATGTTTCTTGTCTCTGTGTTAAAAAAACGTGCTGCGTTTCAGTAAAGTAATTTTTTTCTAAAATAAACGTGCTGCGTTTCATCTCTGTGTTAATAAGCCTGCCGCACTAGGCCTCGCGAAGCCTGCCGCACTAGGCCTCGCGCCGTGCTTTTCGTGCACAAATAAGGCGATTAAATGTATCTCGTCTCTGTGTTAATAAATGTTTCTTGTCTCTGTGTCAAAAAAACGTGCTGCGTTTCAGTAAAGTAATTTTTTTTAAAAACGTGCTCCGTTTCAGTAAAGTCATTTTGAAGCAAAGTTTAAAGTTTTGCCGTGATGCGCCGGAAGCGACGGCCATCTTGTTTAATTCACAGATCGCAGGGGGAGCGGGCGGCCATCTTGTCGGACAGGGTCATGCCAAGTGTTTGCAGTAGGGGGCGATGTTGATACACGGACGGACGGACGGACACATTAATCTATTGGTGATCTGGTCCACTTCGTTCCTACCAGTATAAAGCTTTCTTAACAACAGCATCACAATTTCATAAAATATCAAATGCAGACTTCTAAGATGAACCAAAATAATTATGCACATCGTCATGTACAGTCTGTGGCTCGGTGTGTAAATGTCACCACCAGAGGATGAGGGAATTAAAATCATTAAAATTCATCCACACATATCAGGTGTAAATAATAATGTAAAACAGCCCAGACTGTAAAATGTAGATATTAGCTCAATGACGTGTTATAAACTGCTGCGGTTTAGAATAATCCGTCTGCCTAAAGGAGCCGTGGTGTCCCTTGAATTTGCCTTCAATTTAACAAATTGTGTGTGTGTGTTCCGTTCGTTTTCTCCGCTGGACACAGAAGTTGCCTTTGCTCAAGATGCCACTTTATTAATCACTGACACAAAGACTGATACCGTCACTGCAGTTTAGCCTAAATAAGTCCCACTGCATTGTAAGTGGCATGTGTGTGCTGTTTTAAGCATCGTTTTACGTGCGTTCCGGGACCTGTGCTCGTCGTACCTGCGCTGTCATATGTACTTAGCGTTCCGGCACCTTGTGCTTTACAAATGAAGCACTGGATACATCATGACCTGCGCGAAAGAGGGCGGAAAACTATGAATTTCACCCTCCTGCTCTCCGCACTTCCAAAGCCACTCTTTTCTCTCCCGGCTGTCTCTCTCACTCACTCTCACACGTACACAAACACACACACACACGACCCCGCCCCCCATGTCACTCACATGCATGCCGCATTCACTGGACAGGCACACAGTAGGAAACCAGAACATCATAACATTGTCCCACACAGCAGCTAACAGCGAGGTTGCTATAAAATTAAACTCGCGGGCCGCACTAACATTAAACTTTCATATTAAGGTGGGGGCCACAAAATATCGTCCCGAGGGCCGCAATTGGCCCGCGGGCCGCGAGTTTGAGACCCCTGCTGTAGTGTATGTCATATTCCGGCACATGCTTTTCTGCGAAAAATTGTTGGACTTGAATTTTACCCAGGTCACCCATATACTTTTTTTAATGAGCTGTGTGCCAATGGACGCATATTTTTTGTAGATATTCAGATATGACAACGGCATTTTTATTTCTAATACTCTAAGGTTCCCTCTAGTGGAGCCCATTCCGATAACAGTGGGGTCAGCAAAACATTGCGTGGTCGCACCTTTTACACTAAATTGTAGGACACTTAAGTTTGAGAATATATAATGTAAAATACAAGTACTGGACAAGACAATAATGTACAACGAAAATACTGCTACGTTATAATGAATGTGTGCGCGCGCTTCACACCACAGTGCTGCTGTCGAGTAACACATTCCTGCGGAGGGAGCTGGTAGGAACGTTGGGTTGCTCGGTCAATGGCCAGGGTCAACGGCGGCGTGGTGTAATCCGCAAATATGCCCGACTGTGAGGGCGGGCACAAGCCGGCGTGAGTAGGTTAAACGTTGAGTTTTATCAGGGCACCACAGGGTGACCAGCCCCTCCCCACCCAGCCCCACCCCTCCCACCCCCCACTCAGCCCCACCCTGCTCACCCAGCCCCTCCCCACCCAGCCCCTCCACACCCAGCCCCACCCCTCCCACCCCCCACTCAGCCCCACCCTCCCCACCCTCCCCAACCAGCCCCTCCACACCCAGCCCACCCAACCCTTCCTCACTCTCCCCACCCAGCTCCTCCCCACCCAGCTCCTCCCCACCCTCCCCTCCCAGCCCCACCCTCTCCACCCAGCCCCTCCCTCCCCACCCAGCCCCTCCCTCCCCATCCAGCCCCTCCCCACCCAGCTCCTCCCCAGCCCCACCCTCCCCACCCAGCCCCACCCACCCCTCCCCACCCAGCCCCTCCCTTCACGACGGACGGACGGACACAATAATCCCCTGTGGACTGGTGTAACCAGGAGGTTCCTCCCAGTATAGTTTCAATTATCCAGTCGCTTTGAATTTGTCGTCGCAAGGCTCGCACGCGATTGGTCCCCCGAGTGGCATCTCGGAGACGATGCGGACCAATCAGCGTTCGAGGATTTTGATCGATCGTGCTGAGGGCTTCCACGTTACGTCGTGTGGAATTGGAACAACAGCAATTGGGTAAACTCGTCTTAATATTGTAGGTTTTTGTTGTAAAGTTTTTGAATGTTTTAACAAATGTGTGGAGATGCAAGTAGATGATTGTGTGAAGATATAAATAATAGCGGACCTTCGAGAAAACTGCTTAGCCCGGTTGAAGTTGGACAAACAGTAGTCGTAATCGATATTTTAAGTTTTCACGACGTCATCTGATGACGGGCGCTTGTGTTGAGCCCGAAACGTCGTGATTTAATGTTATTTTATCCCTACGTGACTTTACCGAAAGAAGCGAAGAGTTATAGCAGCCGCTTTGTAACATGGCGTCAATTGGACTTGGGTGGCAGAGTTGACGGGCCCTGTCGATAGAAAAAATGCAACGTGGTGACATAAATACAACAAATGACGCTTAATCGGATACTGTTCATACTTAATTTAGACACTGTACCACACAAGGCCATGTAGTCGGATCTTCTCGTTTTTTTACGATTTGAGTAATTGCCCGTGTCGTGTGAACTCGAAACGCCGCCACTTTTGGCCTAAAATAAACCCACAAACAACCCACGTACGTGGAGTAAACGAATGTGTCGTCGTACTTGATGATCAACACGAAACATGTTTACGAATGCGTAATTTTCTATCGGCCTGATTATCGGAATTTTCTTGCGCGACTCCGTAACGTGGCATTGAGGTCCCTGAGGAGTGGGGAGGACATTTGGAAGTTTCGTGGCTTTCTCGTTATGACTTGTTGCAGCCGACGAAACATTGGAATTGCTTTTAAATGTTTCAAATTGTCTATTAGCTAGGCAGTTCTATCCATAGCTCTTGTGATCCCCAAAACATTTGATTCGTGGAGAGATTCAAGGCCGTGGCCATGGAGTCAACATTGGGGGGGATCAAAACTCCCCCCCCTAGAAAAAATAATCTAAATTTTAAAACGAATTTCCTGCCTAAAATATAAAAAAAATTCACTAACACATGTGATGGACTTTTTATTTATTTGTAACAATAATGTCTAATAGTGTATTGTATTACATTGCTCTGTTTTTTCTTTTTTTTTACCTTTTCTTGTTTCATTGAATGTAATGGCGGAGATTAGGGATTCATAAAGAACAACCATAACCACCATCATATAAACAGAAATCTATGCATTGATTTATATGAAGACAAGTCCAGATATTGTCGCCAAGGTTTAGCAAATTGTTGTTTTTATTTACGTAGCATCGCAATTATGAAAGAAAATGTTTTATAGCAATATATTTGGGGGGACATTTAGAGCATATTTGAATATTGGGGGGGTGGGGTGTCGAACTCGGGTCGCCGTGTTCGTAGCGCAGCGCGCTAACCACTACACTACCGCTCCCCACACACACACACACGCGCTTGCTGCGGACACAACTTTCAGGGTGCGTACGGCAGAAAACGACTGAAATAATAAAGCAATGCTGCGCGAAGAACGCCTTAGACCTGCAACACATTTGTATGACACTTTACTCGCGGAGGGTTGGGAGGGGGTGCGTGACATGCAGAGCCGGCCCAGCCACTAAGCGACCCTTGCAATTGCAAAGGGCCCCGTGGCCAGCAGAGGGCCCCCTAGAGTCACTGCTAGCGAGTGGGTGAAAAAAAATCATACATCAAAGGGGCCTCCAACCAAATTTGGCTTAGGGCCCCCAAAGGTCTAGGGCCGGTTCTGGTGACATGAGCAGGCACACTGCGTGACACTTCTGCATGCGGGTGACATGACAGATGTGACGTCACAGCTCACTTGCCGTGCAAAATATATGTATTATTGCGCCCCCCCCCCCCCCCCCAAAATAAAATATATACAAAAGTCTATTTTTATAATGTTTGCATGGTGTACAGTCTGGAAAGTACACACATGGCAAATTTAAAGTTTGTTGCATGTCGGGAATTACGCTAAACATTTTGAACAGACACATAATCAAAACTTTGCCTTTTATATATATTGAGATTACGGCCTTGGAGAGATTAGAAATCACAGTCAGCTCTAATTGCTATATATTTGGTGATAGCGTTTGGAATTAGTCGACTATCTGTCCAGCCAACCAGCAAAAGTTTTTATAACTTGAAAAAGTTTAAAGTATAAAATGGATGGAGTTCGCTCATTTTGTCATCACCTGAGTCCAACTATACCAAAAATGTATTTCTCCCAATTAAGTCACCAGTTTGACAAGGTTGCAGAGTCAAAAAGGTGGCTGATTTGTACACAGTGATTATTGCCACCTCTGTTTGTTCACCTTCCGAGCTGATGCTATGGCTGAGAGATTCAGAGCTCCTGGAGACTGGAGTCTTGTAGGTTAGGTGTGTCAGACATGGGTTTTACCTCCTACATGTTAACCTTCTCTGGGTACTCTGGTTTCCTCCAATATGTCATTGATGGCATTGGCCAAATATATAAATGCAGGACCTCTGTGAAATAATAACTCTCAGTGGGACTTTTTTGGGTTTGATTGTAATACTTTTTCATCTGCTTGGTGAATGTGTTTCCTGTGCATGACAGGTGTGAGCACCTGTGCAAACCTGATGGAGGGGACCAGTGATAGTGATCTGGAGCAACCGATGCATGTCAGCATGCCGTATTGTGCATGCACCCAAGATCTGCCACTTATGACCATGGACCAAAGCAACATCATCACAAAGAGCTATGAAACCATCTACAACACCAAACTCTGTGACAGTAACTGTAATGTCAAAGAGCTCACTTTCGGCACATATTTGGGGGTGGAATCATGGAAGGAATGCTACTCATGTGCACATTTGAGCATGCAAACAAACCTGACCATGCCAAGTCCCTCAGCTGGTGGTGTCTGTGCAGTGATAGGGTGCACGGAACCAACTGATTGTCCAGAAAGTGTGCGAGAGACTGAGAGAAGTGAAGTCCTTTACTTTCACAAAGTAGACCGAAGACCTGTCTATAACACAGACTTGCCTTATTACAACTCAAAAGTCAATCAATTTGCATCTTATGATAATTCTGGTGAAAATACAGATACTTTTTCTTCCAATGATCAAGATGGTGAGTGCATTTAAATTATAAACGTTGAAGTACTTTTCGATTAAGTAAGTTGCAAACTGTGCATCTTGTTTTATCATTGTCAATATTGATTGTCTTTTCAGATATTGCCACCAACAGACAAGCTGGATACAAAAGTTTGATATTTGGTGTTGGTGGATGCAAAGACAGTGGGTGCCAATGCATGCAGCCCACCACACTCTGTAGAACAATATCACCAATCGTGAGTGATGTCAAGTACTCTGTAAGTGATGGAGGCTTTGGACAAAATAACATCTATTCTGTCCTCCATGTGTCAAAAGCTGAGTTTTATAGTCAAAATTTTATAGAAGCCCACAATCGTGCTTCAAAAGGAGAATTTGTATGTTTCCAAAAAGATGGTTGTGATACTTGCACTATCGATGACATTAGGTTCAGGTCTATCAACAGTGAAAACACCTTTGAAGGAAAGACTTTAGACTGTTCTTGTTCAAATCATGGTGAATGTCTTTGCACAGGACTGAGACCACATTTAATTTCACACTCAAACAAAAATGTCATTCCTGTCTATGTACCAATGAAAGGATACACTGCTCGAGAAGAATTCGATGCTTGCACAAATATTGCACCACACATGGTACGTTCACTGCCTCATGAATGGCTTTTGAATCCCAACTACATTGAAGAATATGCGTACCCAAATTCCAACAGACTTCACAAACTAGTTTCCATCTTTGATGCAGAACGGCCATCACTAATCGATAGGTTGTGGCCTGATGTCTCCACATTGAAGCAAGAAATGTCCACAGGCATGGCTCACCCAGCAGAGTATCCAGGACAGACACCTGTGGAATGTATAAATGTCTTCGACGAGTTGAGCGGGAAGCTGGGTCTCACAGTTGAGGAGATCAAAGACTTGGTGAGTGACGAGGACAACCTCAAAGACCTCTGCAACCTGGTGGAGAAGAATGGGATGTTCAGCAACGAAGGTGCTTTTTACATTTTATTTGATACTTTATTCCAGTGGTTCTCAACATTTTTTTGCTACTGTACCCCTTGTTGAATTTTGTTTTAATCGAGTACCCCCTTGCTTGACCCAACATGGTGTCTGAGAAATAAATATGAATAATGAACATCAATATTTTAACCAATTTTGTGAGGCATGCTAACTACCTAGTAACTGCAAGAAAAAAAAAAGGATGTTCTGCATGTATGATATAATTTTACGCACTCGCTGGTTTACCCTTGGAAAACACATTGTTTAAGAACAATGTGTTTAGAAAGGTATGTTTTATCGTTATAGATTACCATAGAGATTACTTTTTTTATCATAGATATTTTATTTTGGCAGATTCATATACGATTATTCACCAATGACTCGTGAATGATATAATTTTACACATTTATAAATCACCTTAGGTACATTGCCACATACCTCCAGGGGTCTGCATACCCCCGGTTGAGAACCACTGCTTAATATTGTGCTGTGAGAAATGTTAAGGTGTATGTCTGTTGGGCCATAAAATTTGATTAAATTGTGAATGTATCATTGTACATCAGCACGACGTGACAACCTGCTCAGATTGCAGAGTACAATTCGGACTCTCTAAGTCTGTCTTTTATAATATGTTTTCGTATGTGAACTTTGAACAGCTATATAAATACAGCCCCATAGCAGATGGATAACTCCATGAACATTGTATTGTTTTCAATGCTGCTGTGGAATATTTTCTTCTTTTTTAATGGCATCTTATTTTCGGTACCAGTTAGGTTGATATGATATGCATCTGGAAATGATTGATGAAAAGTTCAAATAAATTTGAGTCCTAAGTTTCACTGATTTTGAATTTGTTTAAGTATGACTGCTTTTGTTTTACAGATGCTCATAGCCAAGGGGCAGCAGTGAACAATGTTCCAATGCCACAAGTAATGCACTCTAATGATTCTCAGGTAAGAAGTCACAGGATCTATAATATCATTGTAAATATACATCAATGTTTAACAGAGGCTGACATGTTACAGAGCAAGTCTGTTAAATGTTAAACTGAAACGTGGCTGCTTTTTGCCCAATGTTTCGCAGGGTGATGGTGGTCTACACTGCATTAATGGAGGCAGAAACAGTTGTCCAGATTCACAATCCATGCATGGAATAGATAAAGGTTATTGCACTTAATATAAAATGCCCATCTGTGTGCAAGTATATATTTAATTGAATAAAAGTTCAATAACTTGCCATAATATTTGCAAATGTACATATTAAAACATGCAACGTGAGTTCAGTCTTGGTATAAATTTGTAGGTACATTTTAGTCGCAATTAGAAGTTCGTGACTAGGATTTTTTTTTCTCACTTTGTGGACAGACCAGGACAGGCCTGACCATGAAGCTGCTTATTTTGATGGGCCTCCTGTCAACAGTGCAAGTCCACTCTTGGCTCTGGCACAAGGAACCCAGCTTGTAAGCTCTGCCATCCACCTCACACAATACCTTGTTTGCATCGTCTGTTAATACCAGCAAAGGTGTGAAGCTTACACAACCCAATTTAATTCCGTTTCTTCGATATTGCTTAAAAAAGTAGTTTAGAGTGACATCTAGTGGCAGAATTCAATATATAATGTGAATCCTTTTGTATCCCTGCATCAGTTCAAAGAAGGTGTGTAATGTCGCAATGTCATTCGCTGCTGGTGCATCGTTTGCTTTGGCATTTATGCGTCTTTGTCTCTGTTTGTGTGTGTGCATTTTCATCTATGTATCATCAGGAAAGTCATATTGGTGTAGGAGAGAAGGAGAAGAAAAACGTCATGGAGGGCAGGAAAAATAGGCCTGCTTCAGTTAGACAGCAAAAAGATAAACAGAGCAAGGATAGACAGTGCGTCCTCATTAATCGAAAGGAAAAGTGAGTCGGAAAAAGGAAGCATGCAGTGCAATAGAGACAGTAGAAAAAGTAAAGTTGAAGAAGTTACATGAAACAACAACTGCTATATATAGTGCTTAATAATGCATACAACACGAAAGGATGATTAGTAAGAATGAGCAGGGGTTAGTAAGGATGAGCTCATTTTAAATGCACATCGCAGGGATGTAAATGTACAATAATACCTGCCAGGTTATGAAATAAAACAGTTACATGTAGTGATAACGTTTTACTTTTATGTTGCACTCATTTACAATTAATGTAGAAATTACGTTTTATATTATGAACAAGAAGTACAATGTATTCAAATGGACACAGTGCACAATATCACCCGTTATTCACGTGCTTTACTTAATATCGTCATAAATAAACTACCAGGTTGGATGTTTTTTAGAAAGTAAGTATATTTTTCTCGTTTCCTGTGAAAGGTATTGTCAAAAATGCACATTGGTAGGTACAATAGATATATGACGATGCTGATGGAGTGGTTGTGCTCTGCTGGAACAGAAAGAGGAAGCAGGATATTCAGAAAGGCTTCAAAAATCCGTGGCGACAGCTGCCTGCAAATGTCAAGGATTACCGGAGCTCCAAACACACCCAGGTGGGTACTCAGAATACCACACACATTCAGTGGGGGTAACTTTGCTGATTAATTGCACGTGTGGCTTTGATCTGGCACTTGGCTCACAGTGCATTGCAGGTGTTGGCAGGGGCAGTTTACATTGAAAGTACTTCAGACTTTGTAAAAAAAATGTTTTAACATCGTGGTTATAGAAATGTTTTTTTGTGGAGTGGCATGGATTTGTAGGCGTATAGTATTTTGATATTGTTGTTTTGAATGATAGATCAATACAATATAGTGTCAAGATGCAACCATATTTCTATATGATGTACAGAAACAATAAGCCACAAAAATATTCTAGATTTGAAGCTTTCGTAACTGCAAGGATTCATACTCTTAGGTTTTTTCGGTAAAGTCACGTAGGTAATAAATAAAATTAAAATTAATAAAAGTAATAATATAAATAAAATCATAAATCACGACGTTTCGGAGGCAACACAAGTCTCCGTCATCAGGTGGGACCGTCACAGCTAAATTTACTGTATCAAGTGAGGAAAAATCCAAGAGACAAGCTCTTAAATACAAGTTAAGGGGGAGGGGGGTTATCTGAATGTGGTAGCCAGGGAATGGCACGGTGGGGGGGGGCAGGGCTAAAAGAGAACAATGGTGCACATCGACTCAGGGTTGTGGCCGGTGTTAGCTGATAATAAGCATAAAAGGAAGCAGCACTGTTAAACGCTGGGGATGTCAACACTCGGTAAAGTAGAATAGTACCTGTCAAATAAGATGGTACAAATATGTGTAGTTAAATCTTTTATTTTTTTACATGGTTGCAAGTTGGTAGAGATCTTCCGGAAGAGTGTTGGCAAGTTGGTAGAGGTCTTCCGAAAGATGTTGGCAAGTTGGTAGAGGTCTTCCGGAAGATGTTGGCAAGTTGGTAGAGGTCTACCAACTTTTAACCATGTAAAAAAAATATTTAACTACACATATTTGTACCATATTAATTGACAGGTACTATTCTACTTTACCGAGTGTTGACATCCCCAGCGTTTAACAGTACTGCTTCCTTTTATGCTTATTATCAACTAACACCGGCCACAACCCTGAGTCTGTGCACCATTGTTCTCTTTTAGCCCCGCCCCCCCCCCACCGTGCCATTCCCTGGCTACCACATTCAGATAACCCCCCCCCTCCCCCTTAACTTGTATTTAAGAGCTTGTCTCTTGGATTTTTCCTCACTTGATACAGTAAATTTAGCTGTGACGGTCCCACCTGATGACGGAGACTTGTGTTGCCTCCAAAACGTCGTGATTTATTATTTTATTTTTATTATTACTTTTATTAATTTTAATTAAATGTTTTACCTACGTGACTTTACCGAAAAAACCTAAGTATGAATCCTTGCAGTCACGAAAGCTTCAAATCTAGAATTAATACCCTCTACGGGGAGGAATTTCACCTATCTGTTAGAGTTTTTAACAGACGAGACAATAAGTCACAGCTTCTCGAGACGCTGGCCTTCCTCAAGAGATGCCGCGATAACAAGAGTATGAATCCTTGCAGTCACGAAAGCTTCAAATCTAAAACTCTACCAACTTGCCAACACTCTTCCGGAAGACCTCTACCAACTTTCCAACACTCTTCCGGAAGACTTCTACCAACTTTTAACCATGTAAAAAAAAAGATTTAACTACACATATTTGTACCATCTTATTTGACAGGTACTATTCTACTTTACCGAGTGTTGACATCCCCAGCGCTGCTTCCTTTTATGTTTATTATCAGCTAACACCGGCCACAACCCTGAGTCGATGTGCACCATTGTTCTCTTTTAGCCCCGCCCCCCACCGTGCCATTCCCTGGCTACCACATTCAGATAACCCCCCTCCCCCTTAACTTGTATTTAAGAGCTTGTCTCTTGGATTTTTCCTCACTTGATACAGTAAATTTAGCTGTGACGGTCCCACCTGATGATGGAGACTTGTGTTGCCTCCGAAACGTCGTGGTTTATTATTTTATTTTATTTCTATTATTACTTTTATACATTTTTTACCGAAAAATCCTAAGAGTACAAAAATATATATTTTATGTAAAATACGTATTATGTAAAACGTATTTTTTCCGTCTATATATAACATGATTTTCTCAAGCTAAAATTGCTCTGAAACTGTCCTTAATCTTTATTTCTGTTTGCACACATATTTGGTACTGTGGTAGAATACAATTATGAGCAGCACCTGTGATCACATCAATGATCTGAAGAGGGACATGCAGAAGAACGGTCATGTTGAACCAGATCACCAGCAAGGTACTGCCTCGGTGTGAAATGCAAGCTGGCAAAGAAGAGCTGTAATCCATTCTTACCCTGATCTCCCCAATTAAAATGTTATAATACAAGGTAGCTCGTAGTAATCATTGTACGAGCAGCCTGTTTCCCTATGGTATTGCATATGTACATGGTTTAAGTGTAGAACATTATGGGTGAGTGGTTTTAAACTGTTATTGCACTGCAAAATTACTTTGTTAAATGTAGCTTTCTTTTCTTTACAAACTGTCTTTAATTTTGAACACTGCTTTACTGTCAAAGGCTCAAATACTGAAAAAGTCGAGGCAGAGGGAGCCCACTATGAGCTGCCACTTGGCACGACAGAGGAAGGCAACAACGAAGACCTCAGCAGCGACAAAAAATTGTCTAAGAATAAATTCCTTAAATTCAAAATGAAATACCAGCACCACCTGAAGAATATATGTCCACGCATGGGCATCAAGGAAACCAAGAGACTGGTGAATGTCAAGTGGCATTCAATGTGCCTGGCCGAGAAGCAGCTCTATATGTAAGTGCGCACGCCTCAAAGCAAATCTGTCGGCACACTTCAACATAAAGTAACAGATGTCTCAGGGCGCAGTAATATGTATGTTTAGTACAACAATTTGTTAAAGACAGTTTTGGTGACACAAAGTTCTCAAACGAGTTTTGATTTGTATTTTTGTTTGCGTCAGTTTGTATTTTGCTGCTGTAGGTTCTCAGTGTGCCCTTGGTTTAATTACGTGCACTTGTGTGATTTCAGCAACCGTTGTCATCACCGTGAGCTGACAGAGCAGGGCAATGATGACTCATCTTTGAAGTACAGCACTCGGCCTTCATTTCCAAAAAAGACCGACGGCATGGCTGGTATGACCTAGGCCAGTGGCAGATTTAAACAATGGGAGAGTTGAAAAAGCGGCAAGGGAGGCCACTCCACACTTTAGGCACAGCAAAGGAAGCATGTTGTCCTCTCACCATGCATTGATAAGAAAATGTTACCTGAGATGAGTGGAATACAGTGTTTTCTACCACAGAGAGAGTGGGCAAGATCATTTATCATCGTCGTAAGTGGGAATGGATATCGTTCTTTTTCCAGTGTGTAAACAGATGGCTGGAAATTGCTTTTTTTGTGGTGACTACGTTTGCATTGTGCCGTTTTCCTGGTGTCTTTTAAGAAACACGCTCAAACCGTCTGAGGGACTGGCAGTACTTGCGCAAGCTCAAACAGCAGACGGAGAAGCGGCAGATGCTGCAATGGATCATGGGGTTTGGTGTTTTATTTATATGTTTGTTCTTTTATGTATACGTCTATTGTTTACATAAAACCTTTAATGTCGTGAAAAGTCTACATTAAACACATTATTTGGTGATATTGCATTGACAGTGGTGGACAAGCAGAAATAACAAAACATTCAACACATTCGTCAACGCTTTCTTGAAAGAAAAAATAGGTAGTCGGTAACATTTTGGGCAATGGTCCTTTATCGTGCATAATGACCATTTCCCAAAACGTCAACTATAACATATTTTTAGATTTAAGGCCACAGTGTTATTGATGAATGTGGTGAGTTTTTTTTTAAAACGATACATTCAAATTTCGATTTAAAGCTTTCGTGACTGTAGGGATTCAGACACTGTCGCCTCGACAGACCTGGTTTTCACCTGAGGACGGCTGCTTGCGTTGTGGCCGAAACGTCGTGAGAATTATTTTATTATGTTTTATTTTTATTATTTTATTACTTCCCTTCTACGTGACTTTACCGAAAGAACCGAGAAAACGATACATTCGTTAAGCAATTACGCTTCATTCTTATGGTCACAATACATGCATGGAATGTGTGTAACAAATAGTTAGATATACAGATAGTGCCCGAGTTACGATGGTCCGACTTACGACATTTCGATCTTACGATGGCGATAGCGATACGACAAAATTGTAAAATATTTTTAATTTAGCGCGGCAGGCAAACGCAGCAGCGTACGAGGTATGATACTGTACGTTGGGACGCTGCCGGGATGTGCGCATCTCCCGCCTTGTGTGATCATGCCTCACTCTTACCAGTGGTCGACGGAGTTAAGTTGTCTCGGTGTTCAATGCATGTAAAAAGTTTTTATATAGGTAGGCTAAGAATTTACCTTGGTTTTTTATTACTTTACATTTTACTGTGCAATACAGTATTGTAATTAATAAATACATACAGTATATAGTTTATACAGTACGGTACTGTAAATTTCTCTGTTTTGCTAAATTGTCACCATTCTTTAGGACTCCTGGGTAGGCTAGGCCATCTTCGACTTACGATATTTTAGACTTACGATGGGGTCGTCGTAACGCATCTCCATCGTAGTAAGTCGAGGACTGCCTGTATAAGTAATATATTCGTGTGACCTCTAGAATCACCGAATAAGCTACGTTACCATTTTAAAGTTATTCAATACCGGGACCATGAATCTCAGCAGTTCATAAAATAGCAATGATGGTCACACGTTACATGTCTACCTTTTAATAGAGAAACTGCAAATCACGCGACAGTTCAACTGTGTTGGTGCCTCATGATGTACTGCTGCATAAATAATGACGACTCAACTTGTATGTATACGGTCATTGACATGCCTCTATTTAAAGCTTATTATATTTTCACTTCTGTCCATTGACGTCTGTAGGGCCGTGAAGACGTGGCGTAACAGAAAGAGGTGCAGGAGAAGAAACTGCAGGTCAGGCCTTAAACAAAAAGGCAGCATCTGCGAAGATTACTGGGTGAAATGTGACACATGTGACAAGTGGAGGAAGCTTCCGCTCGGCACAAATTTGGATACCCTCCCAGAGAAGTGGTGAGTTTAACACTCTCCCTCTGCTCACCTTTTTATGCGGTGTTGTATGCACTTGGAAGGAGAGATTGCAAAGTGTTCATGACATGTAATTGGCTCCATATGGTATACAGCATGTCCTCATTTAATGCGGTAAATGCATTCCTGAAATAAATAACACTACATAACACAACTTTTGTCCTGTTAGTAAGTGTTATTTCGTAATTGCTTATGCCTAAAAAGTATAGAAAATGGCTATTATTTCCCACAAACTTTGCTTTTGTGACTAGGACAGTAATATTTTGAAATGTATCTATTTTCAATGAGAAACGGGAAAATTTGTGTCTTTTCGTTCACATAAAGTCAGAAAAAAACAACATGAATCAAAATTTACATGTATTTATATTAAAGTAATAAAAAAATGACTACAAAAGATTTAGAAGTGAGTAGTTTTTCTAGATTTAAGATGAGCATCAAGGATATGGGCTTTGAGGGACATCCTACAGCCCATTATGCCGTAGTTCTTCACCAGTCTCAACCAGCTCCACATAGTTTTCGACCTTGTGATTGCCCAGGAAGCCACGAACCACTGCGACAAAGCTGTTCCAAGCCGCTTTCTCCTTACTAGTGAGCTTCTTGGGGAATTCATTGTACTCCAGGATCTTCTTTATCTGTGGTCCAATGAAGACACCGGCTTTGACCTTTGCCTCAGACAGTTTAGGGAAGAAGTCTTGAAGGTACATGAAGGCTGCCGACTCCTTGTCTACAGCTCTGACAAATTGTTTCATAAGGCCCAATTTAATGTACAGTGGTGGCATCAGCACCTTCCGGGGGTCCACCAGTGACTTCCACTTGACGTTGTTCCTCCACACAGAGAACTCGGTCTGCTGTGGCCAGTCCCACCTGTGGTAGTGCGCCTTGGTGTCTCTGCTGTCCCAAGGCAAAGATAGCAGGGAAACTTGGTAAAACTGCCTTGGAGACCCATCAGGAATGCCACCATTTTGAAGTCTCCGATGACCTCCCAGCCGTACTCATCATACTTCAAGGCGTCCAGCAAGGTCTTGATGCTGTTGTAATCCTTTTTGAGGTGCACCGAGTGAGCCAGGGGAAGAGACGGGTAATTGTTACCATTATGGAGCAGCACGGCTTTGAGGCTCCTGGATGAGCTGTCAATGAAGAGGCGCCACTCATTCTGGTTACAGGCGATTCCGATTGCCTCGAACAGACTGTGGCAGAAGGAGAGCCCATCTTGACGGGTGAAGAAGTTGCAAAAAGGTTGGCGAGGCTTCCTCTGATCTGCGACTTGTATATTTTTATCCAACAAGTTCCACTGCTTGAGCCGAGATGTCAAAAGCTCAGCATTGGACTTGCTGAGACCGAGATCTATGATCAAGTCGTGGAGGTCTTTTTGGTTGGGGTATTATCGGTTTCTCGCCTCAGCTCCACCTCTGAAATTGTCATCTGGATCGACAACGTCTTCTCGCTCTCTGACTTGCTGCTCTCTTCTAAGATGGCTGCTTTCTTTCTGAGGAGTGGGTACGGGGAGCTCATGGCAGTGTGGCATGGGGCGATGGATGAAGGAAGGTCCGGATACGTGATAGCAGGTGCATTCTTGCCAGTCCGACGTTAGGAAGGGTCCACCATGCAGAAGTAGCAGTTGCTTGAGTGGTCAGTGGGTTCAAATTCTTGGGATAGTGAACTTCATGGCTCTCTTTTCCCCTCTGTACCATCCTACAAAAATACATTTATTTCACCCATGACTAATGTGTAAAAAATTCTCGCAACATTTTTCATACATGATATATTTTTTCAATAACATTGAAAATTATAAAACATAAATTTAAAAACTTTTACAATATTAAAAATTGTAACAAATTTTAGAACATAAAATCCGAGCAACAATTGTCCATCTTACCTTCCACAGTTTTTTGCATTGCTCGCAGGTGAAATGAGGTGCCCAGGGTTTGTCTTGATCCCCGACAGGTATGCCGAAATATGCCTTGTAGGCCTCACACATCTTAGCAGATGCTTCTACAGGACTTTTTCGCTCTTGTCTTGATAAATTGGCCGTAGACATAGCAAAATGTGTCTACCGGATGCTTGCAGCCTCTTGATGCTATCTCAGAAAAATGCAGATATGTATCCACTTAGGCAGCTGGAACTAAACTGAACTGGTGGGCTTAAGGCCCCTGTATTTATACTACTATTTATATTACTGGAAAGTTCTAGAATGTTCTAGAAGTTACTCCAAGTTTACACAGCACTGAATCTATCTGGAATGTTCTGGAAAATAGGTAAGTTTCTAAATATCACTGTCCTGGTCACAAAAGCAAAGTTTCTGGGGAATAATAGCCATTTTCTGTACCTTTGAGGCATACGCAATTAGGAAATAACACTTAACTACCCAGGAAAAAAAAAATTGTTACACAGTGTAATGCAACTATAAAGTTTGCCGAGATAGGATGTAGGCACATTCAGTAAGATTGTGGGACAAATGACTGAGGGTACACTGCTGCTTTACTGTATCATTCTGCATACTGTATACCGCTCAGCCGCGCAGCTCAAAAAATTAGTTCTTCGTCGACCGCTCAGACCGCGTTAAAACAGGCGCGTTCCCAGTTGTGGGAAAGGTGTTCTCTCGTGGAAGAACCGCATTATAGGGAAAATACGTTGTGTGAACATGCATTAAGCGAAGACTTAACCGTATAACTTTGAGCTTAAAAACTTGCGATATAATATACAACTTGCAGCGCTTTTGGACCCTCCGAATAACGGTACGCCGATCTCTACCTTAAAAATGTAATTATCTAATTTAATCACACGTCTCGTATGATAGATGAAGGTTGTTTGTTTTTAAACGATGTAACCTTTTTTTTAAGGTTTTGCGTGATGAACCCTGACCCGCTGTACAGGGGATGCGATGTGCCAGAGCAGCCATGGGAAGATGATTGTGTGGTGCCCGAAAACAGACGGGATGAAAAATCTCCGAGTTCCTCTGTGCAGTGCAAGTTGGAAAGCGGCAGCACCAGTGGCGTGGGGGCCCAAGAGTAGGCAGGGGGTGGGGGGAAGAGCGCAGCGGCAAGGGGATTTGTGTCAGGCCCAAGCCATCTTTTGTTTTAATTACGTAAAGAGCTTTGTGGAATCTGGACCAATTTTGCTTTCGAAAATAGTAATTTACGAGTAATTTAACATCAGGTCAATATTTAGCGATTTGAAAAGCTCAGCATATGTGATTTTGGTTGCTTTCGATAACGTTTGTTTATTGTTAATGTTAATGCATATTTAATCAATGTCCCAGTCTTAAAAGTGTATTGTATAATTAGGCAGTTTGAACTGCGTGTTTGAAATGTTAGCAACGCATTTCTAATACACTTGCGTTTGTTTCAATTAAAGACGCTTAAGTGATCTTAAATAGCACAAAATAGAAGCATTTTAAAGTCACATCTGAGATGTTAATGAGCACTCGGGGCTCAATTCTTGCTAAGCGTTTGTGTTGCTGCTGTCGTGGTGGACACGTGGTAGGCTGAAAGGATGAGACTTTTGTACGGTAACAACATCTTCACAGTACCAAGTAGTACAGAGAAATTTATTGGTCTAGTTCAAATTGCTGGCCATTTATGATTCTTAATGTGCGATATCTTTTCTGGACACCCTTTACACTATATACAGTTGTAAACAGCATCCATGTTTGTTTTGATGTGTAGTACGCTATATATGTCAATATTTACATAAACCAAAAAAAATTCTGATTACCTTTAAACGTTTTAATGTTACCAGATAAATATTAACCCAAAAAGTTTTACTTTTTGGGTTAATATTTATTCTTTCGGTAAAGTCGCGTAGATATAAAAAATAATTAGAAAAAATAAAGTGAATAAAAATAAATAAAAACACTCATGTAGACTGTAGCCTGGATCCTAATCGGAGTGAGTGTACTGGCAATCTATAATGTGGACTGTAGCCTGGTTAAGTTTGGTGAGTGTACTGGCAGTCTATAATGCAGACTAGCAATGGTTATTAAGCTGGGTGAGTGTACTGGCAGTCTATAATGTAGACTGTAGCCTGGTTCTTAGCCTTCGTGTACTGGCAGTCTATAATGTAGACTTATTCTGGTTCTTTCAGTAATAAAAAATAAATAAAAATAACAATACTAAAATTAAAAAAAACCACGACGTTTCGATCGCAACACAAGCGGTCATCAGAAAAAGGGGGTGTTTGCCTTTAAAGGCAAACTGTTTATCAAGATTTAGAGATGGGCGTAACCCAAGTGTGTCAACAGCATAGGCGGGGCAGCTAATGTTAATGTAGGAGAAAACCCCGACACCGGCAGTAGGTCTAGACCTAAGAATATGAATATAGGTCTAGACCAATCAAAGCATTGCACCTTGCTCCACACACCCACACTGCTGACGGTGGAGGTTGACTAGAAAGCACAAATCAAGCTTGTGTATATATGGACTTCCATATATACAGACAATTTCAACCGAGAGGATGGTTATAAGCTCAGCAATCATTGAAAAGATGTCATCAACCACTTTGGGTCATGTCAACCGCCACTGTCAGCAGTGTGGGTGTGTGGAACGAGATACAATGCTTTGGTGTAGACCTACTGCCGGTGTCGGGGTTTTCTCCTTCATTAACAGCTGCCCCGCCCATGCTGTTGAGACACTTAAGCTACTCCCATTTCGAAACCTTTATAAACAGTTTGCCTTTAGAGGCTAACCCCCCCTTTTCCGGATGACGACCGCTTGTGTTCCGATTGAAACGTCGTGGTTTTTGTTTTTAGTTAAATTTTATTTTAATTACTGAAAGCACCAGAATAAGTCTACATAGACTGCCAGTGCGCTCACTCAGTTTAATAACCATTGCTATAGTCTACATTATAGACTGCCAAAACGTTTACCAGCTTAAAAACCAGGCTACAGTCTACTTTATAGACTGCCAGTACACTCACCCAGCTTAATAACCATTGCTACAGGCTACATGAGTGTTTTTTAAATTCACTTTTTATTATTATTTTTCTATCTACGTGACTTTACCGAAATAACCAAAGAATATAATAACCAAAAAAAATGTGCTTTTTGCAATTCACGTTCAGAGTTGAAAATACAGTAATCTACAAACCTCGTTTATCTTATGGTAAAGAGTTGAGTTCATGTTGTTGCATCTCAGATCACTTAAGAACATTTGCATTTGTAAGGATCGTTCCAAAACATCTGCTGACCAAACGTACCATTTATGTTTCCTGGAATTGTCAAGCCATGGGTGTACTATTACACTGGTCAACACACTTTTTCTGGCATAAGGTATTCCAACGGGGTTAAGGTAATTTTGGGGTGCTGATTCCAAATCTGGCATCAGTTTTTGTCTATCACATCAGGTTTTTGAGATATCATATATTGCATTTTCAATGAAAACTGCAGAAGAAAAATATTAAATAAATGTGGATATCTACATTAAATCAGTTTAACACGTAGGCTTTCGCGACCAATGTTATTCATAATCAACGTTTTTGGGTTTAGATCGCGTTATTTATAAATGTGTCGTAACCCTCCACCACCCGACACGGCCAATCAGTAAAAATGTGTCACGTTGATTGGCCGTGTCGGGTGGTGGAGGGTTACGACACATTTATAAATAACGCGATCTAAACCCAAAAACGTTGATTATGATCTACATTAAATGATATAAACACACTATCCTAAAAATACAGCACCATATTTTAACACTAAAGCAGTCACTGACTCGCAACAACTTGCAATCATAAGTGACAGAGTTAATTTTGGGTAAAATCAATGAAAATGGGGTATGCCGATAACATAAAAATGAGATGTGATAGAGCACATTTGAGATCAGATTTGGAATCAGCACCATGAAATTAAACAGCAGAAAAAGTCCATGCCAGAAAAAAAATGTTTTGTTGACCAGTGTTATTCGAGCACAAATAGCCAGTTTATGTACCACTTTATTGCTGAATAAAACAAGCATATTCCTTCAAGGTCGTATGTTTCTATTTTATTCAAAATAATCACAACCATGTCCACTCTATATTATACAATATATTGAGTTGACGTTACAGCTGTCGGTATTGACAAATGACAACTTGATCACAGAGATGCAAACGAGGGTCCTGAGAGCAACAGTTGGGCCCTATATCCATACGATTAAGGAAAACCATACTCCATTCAACACGTAGGGCAGGGCACCAACACTTATTGACGTCAACCTCTTCTTCCCGCAGGCCCTCCCCCGCCTTTGTCCCACACCTCTTTTATATATATGCCCTCTCGCTTCCTTTCCCGGCCAATATGTATTTTTTTTAGAGTTTTTCACCCAATCCCCTTTACCCCCCTTTTCGCACCTTTCTTGCCAGCGCATTTAACTATTTTCCTGAGCGTGGCCCCTGTATCTTTTGCGTGACCCGTACATTGAATCCTGGCCGTATCTCCGCACCACCTCTGCACTGTGATGTGCATAAATCAACATGCGTTGCTTTCTAGATTTGAAGCTTTCGTGACTGCAAGGATTTATATTCTTAGGTTTTTTCGGTAAAGTCACGTAGGTAAAAAAATTTAATTAATAAAAGTTAAATAAAATAAAAATCACGACGTTTCGGAGGCAACACAAGCTTCCGTCTTCAGGTGGGACCGTCACAGCACGCTTGCTGTATCAAGTAAAAATTTACTTGATGACGGCTCCACCTGAAGACGGAAGCTTGTGTTGCCTCCGAAACGTCGTGATTTTTATTTTATTTTACTTTTATTAATTTTAATTTTTTACCTACGTGACTTTATGGAAAAAACCTAAGAATATGCGTTGCTTTCATTCCCTTTACAAAGCTACGCCAGTAGAGGCCACACTGCTTGTCCTTTGCGACGTTTGGCTTGGTCATTGACGTCCATTCTTGCCATTGTGAACTTCATGCTCCTACAAGGCGACAAACGACGTGGAATTTTTGGTTACATTCTTATTTAATGAAACGTATCTTAAGTCAACGGAGTGTCCTCGTCTAAGAGTGGCACAGACACAAAGAGCACGCACTGTGCTAGACCTTGTGTTGTGATCCATGTTTACTTTTGGGTAAGGCCACATTATGCACATACCATTTTCATCAATTTTACCCCCCCCCTTCCAACCTCATGGTTATTGTGCTATTGGACTTATATCACGAGAAAAAATAATTTAACTTATAACATGCAGAACAGTTCATCACCCCATGTTAGAGACTGGTCTGGGAAAACGGAAATTGCTACAGAGAGAAATGTTTGTCGCATTACAGTCAAACTGAGATAGGAATTTGCCAAATAAATTGAAAAACCAAATGTAATTTTTTTTTGTATATGCATTCGTCAGTGGCCGGGCTGAGATACTCTGAGACCCCGGTGTAACCACAGGCGCCCGCCTGGATTTGAACGCAGGATCTCAGCGGTGCCAGCTTAACGCCTGTGCTGTGACATTTTTAAAGAAAATATTACACCCAACATGTTCCTGCTAATTTAGCAGGTAATGTTGCAGTGTGTCAAGGTGGACTATACTTTTCTGTGGATTTAAGTGGGAACTCAAAAACGGATATGTACAAGAATATATTTAACCTAAAATGTTCTTAATAGAGAGCAAATAAAAGTTGTTACGATAAGCCACACATTAACATGACTTGTTGATATTTAAATGAATGAATGCACATGAGATTCTTGATCAGACTGCTTTTACAAACGGAATATAATCATGAGCGTTATTGTAGAGAATGACAATGAATGTTTTCCTTGCATCGAACTCAGACTCATATCTTTAAGAAATGACCCCTGCTTATAACACCTGGCAGTTAACCAGCATTGATTCAAGCGGCCTGACTGCTAATGTCGAAACCAGTCAAGAGTTTGCTTTACAGAATCATCGCTGCTGAAATAATGCGCTTGAAAAGGCCATACAGCTGATGGATTGTTCAGGAAATACTTTTATTTTTTTTATCTGGACAGATAAATGAAGGAAAAGTATTGTCTCTCTATTTTGATATTTACAAACTGAGTTGTGTTGCCGAAGTTATGAAAATAACTCCAGTCGCTTGAATTGCACATCATTTTAAAAGGATAGGAATGGATATACTTCACAACAATAAATACACAATTACGATGGATGGAACGGAATTTGCTGCAGTAATTCAATGAAGAGACAGCTAATGAGTACCTTTTATGTAAAATTTTCTTTTCAAGAATTTAATCGCACTGTAGCACCACCAAAGGCTGCATTTATAATATGACAGCTTTTTGTGGCAAAATTAAGATAGTAACCTTGCATTCTTGGACACTATCTAGAGATTGATACAAAGATGTTGGCATCGGTTGCAATAATTACATTTTTTATGTTTTGGCAGCTGTTATTACGGATTTCATGTTGTGGTTTAAAAAAAAATACTTTGTTGGGCCCTGTAGGCGTTAGATATGAAGCAGTTTCAGAATACTTTATGTAGTTTTTGTTTTATAATTGGCATACTGGCTTTTGTGTTGGCCTGCCACATCCCTGTGGTCGTAATTATACAGTGGCCAATCAGTCGCTCTGGATGATGTCTATTTTTGTAAAGCAGCTTTTGTCAGGAAAATTTCACTTTTTGACAGCTCATGGATGTCAAGTGCAGCAAGGAAGCAGCAGTGGCATTATAATTGTAAGTGATACCATGGTTCCCTTGAATTGCCAGCATTTCCTTTCACTCACAGCTTTTGCAAATGCAGCACATTGTTATACGTTATACAACAACATGGATGTGACAATCATAACATAGTTTCAACAACGCATAGTTTGGCAATCAGATTGATGAATGGTTGCTCAGTACTATGGCCACAGACTCGTAACTGGTCAGCACCATACACAAATCCAATTACGCACTTCTTTGGAGCTCCGTCGTGACATTTAACACCAACATCATTCCGGATGCTACTTCTGTGAGACCGTTATTTTAGTATTTCAAAAGGCAATATGCAGCGCTTGACGTTTGAACAGCATGATTCACTGGGTGATGCAAACTTTGCACCAATAAAACAAAATCTAGGGCAATGATCATAATTGGGCACATCTGTGAAAAGGTCCAGATTTGTGAACATCTGTAGAAAACAATACTGCACTGGGAGTGGGCGGTTATTTGGTTTTTGCAGATAAGTGGGAGTTGGATATTCAATGTAGAGTACTGTAATTATGTCTCAACCAAAAAAAGTATGGCTCAGGTGGGAAATCAAATGTATCTTGCAATTGCATATCAGTTTACATTCCCACATGTATGCCTCTTTTTCTGTGCCATTTTGGAGCGAGCTTCACTTGTAACACGAATATGTATGACTCCACTGCTGTATGAGGGTCTCCCATGCTGTGCGGGTCATGGGGGTTATTTGATGATACTTCACCACGTTGCCCACCGTGTGTCGGTGAATGCAGCGAGCATTGTAAGCATAGACGTCGTGGCGTGAACTACAGTACAACAGTGGATGTTTCTGCTCTATTCTCTGCGATCCACCACGTAGCGCTGCAGCCTATAACACGTGTTATGCACGGTGGTCACAAAATTAAAGCCCTATCCAACCTCAAGCCTGCTTAGCTTCAGAGATGTGACAAGCTTTAGAGTATTCTGGGTACTTTAGTCACCGCCACTTCTGTGGTACTCTATGAATGTGTAGTGACGTAAATGGAGTCACTATGGTGTTTAGCGCCAGCTACTGTCACAAGAGTGGAGCTGTGCATCTTGAGCCTCTCTCTGGCACCAGAGTAGGCATACCTACGGGCCCTAGGGAGCATGGTTCTGGTGACGGTCAGAGAGAGGGCAAGTAAGGACGTGACAGTCTGGGTGAACCCGAGAGGGCACGTGACCGGGACAGGTTAGCGAGGGGGCCCAAAGGGTGGTTTGAGGGACACGTGATGATCGGTCGAGAACCTTCTGGTGAGATCCAGAAGGGGACGTGGCCAAAGGCGGAGCGAGGCCACGTGCTCGGGAGCATAAAAGGAAGGTCCCGAGAGCAATTGCGGCTGTCTGTTGAAATGGAACCTGTTGGTGCTACGTCTCTTCGATCCTCGGTCTTCGATCTTTACGCTCAGCATCGTGGGTCAGGCAGTGTGTTACTGACTGATCTGGTTATGTAGTTACCCCGTTGTGGTCTAGTTAACCAGTGTTCGCTTAGGTAGAAACCCTGTTGGGGTGTTGTAATAAACGTGTTGCCTCCAAGTTCAAGTGTGTGCCTCCGTGGAACCCACTACAAATGCGTAGATGAACAGGCATCATTTCAAAATGTACCATCAGCGCTTATTCACTTTTCCATCATCTGTGTTACTTGTGAAATATTTTTAAAATGTTTTCAGACGCTTCCTGCAAGCCCCCCCTTTGTTGTGCATTCACAATTGAATGTTGGTCTCGGTGCAATTAAATATGCGACACAACAAATCGTCTGCAATGGCTACATCGATAGACGTGTCTCTGATGAAGGTACACTAAAGATTCAGCCATTGACAGATACGAACAGCAGACGGTACAAAGTGGCCTCTAATGGCAAATAATGGCTCTTGAAAACTGCGGAAAGATGTATTTACGAGTGAGTCATTTCCTGCAGCATTATACACGTGTGCTTTAAGCAAGAAATCCTTTAGTGTTGACATTAACGACATTAAATGTTCGATAGGTGTCCAGGTTTCATATTTACTAATTAAACAAAACAAAAACCCCAACTCAATAACTACCTCACCACCAAAATAATGATGCATGTTATTTGAATGCATCATCGCGGTTTTCTTGCATTATATGTTTCAGTTAATCCATTTTACCAATTATAAACCGCGAATGGATATGGAAAACATAATTATCAGCTCCACGAAACAACTTAAATAATGCACAACATGTACCTGTTCAAATGCACCGCTTTTGAATAATGTCTGCATAGAGCAAATGTCTAGACAATGTCTGCTTTGAGCAGAAGAATGAGGTAAACTTCAGTAAAGAAGTTTGTGTCGGCTTGTCAATCTCTCCTTGTGGTTTGAATTCGATTTTTCTCAAATGAAGACTGGCAAATCATTCGGATGTTCGAATGTGACTGGAAAATACCTCACGATATCAATTGTAATTCTGCACACTCTGCACACGTGTTATCGCCACAGTGGTAACCTGGCCACGGTTTCCAATGTTGGACTTGCGACTGAGTCTTGCCCGCTGTCACTCGAGCCTACCTCTTTCGAACTTCGTTTTAGTTCTAGATTTGAAGCTTTCGTGACTGCAAGGATTCATACTCTTAGTTCTTTCGGTAAAGTCACGTAGGTAAAAAATTTAATTAAAATTAATAAAAATAAAACAATAAAATCACGACGTTTCGGAGGCAACACAAGTCTCCGTCATCAGGTGGGACCGTCACAGCCAGATTTGCTGCATCAAGTGAGGCAAGGATTCAAGATGCAAGCCCTTAAATACATCTTGAATCCTTCCTTCGTTTTAGTTCCCATCTTGTATCGTCAACCACCTCCGATTGGCATGCTTGGCAAAAAAAATTCAACATACATACGTGCATACGGATGGCAACATCAATGTCTTTCTGACTGAGGTCTTTGACCGTATCGGCATTTGCCTCGGTGACGGCTGTAGTTTTAATTCTTCGCAGGGGATTTCAACTGCCCCACGGCTCGATCGAAACATCTATCGGCCATCACCTCGGCGAGTTTACATGTTCTTGCAACTTAATCGCGGTTAATGACGGCCTAATCCGTATGTATACCGGGGGCCAATCACGGAATCAAAGTTAAACCATCGCCTCCCACTCGGACCCATCGTTTGCCGAGCAGCCATCCGGGAGATTTATCCATCTCTCGCGCAGCGTTGCTTGCATCGATGCTGCTGCACTGCATCAATTGTTGACGCTCACATTCCCCACCCCCCTCACCCCCACGTCGTCATCGGATCCCATAGCCCGTGCTAACTGACTTGACCTGTTTGCGAGAATATTCTAGATTTGAAGCTTTCGTGACTGCAAGGATTCATACTCTTTGGTTTTTTCGGTAAAGTCACGTAGGTAAAACATTAAAATAAATTAAAGCACGACGTTTCGGGCGCAACACAATCATCCTTCTTCAGGTGGGGACAGCTTAGCGAAAGCACACCGCTAAAGTGGTGTGCGCCCGAAACATTGTGATTTTATTTATTTTACTTTTTTACCTACATTGATTCTGGCCTGACGTGTGTCCTTTATCAACGGATGTATCAGTTCTCCAGCTGACACACCCTGTCAACAATAGTTTATACTCAATGCTGTCCTGAATCCTGGCCCAGGGCTGGCCCAGTGTGCTCACTCAGCTGAGCCTCAGCTCAATACCAATTTGAGCGATATTTTAGGAACAATATTACCAATATTACCAAGTCTGGCCTTCTTCCGCCTTCTCTGAAGTTAGGTCAGGTGACCCCCTTAGTTAAGAAGCCTGGCTTTAATCCTACATGGAGTGTGAGTTTGTTAAGTTCATAGATTACATCTGAACTCTTGTTTATTTTATATTTTGTTTGTTCCATTGTGGCATATGTTGGTTTCAACGTCTTTGCCACCTTCGACACTTTTACTCGTCATCCTGTGAAAGCGACTGAAGCCAGACTTTGCCATCAACGGCCTTATGTCTAGTTAATTGCATCTTCTCTATAAGACAGAAGTTCATGCGCCTTTTGGCGTCATCTGGTCCAACACCATGTGAGACTAGGCTCTAAGGAAAGCTGTCTCGGGTGTGGACCAATCAACTTCAAGGACAGTGCATACATTATCAGAGTTATGTTTTTTGTTTGCATTATGACTGCAGGTATTGTGGTGTCAGTTTTGTTGCCAGATAAAAGAGTAAAAAACCAATTATCAGAAGTTTATTTGTTAAAGTCCCAATTACTGCAACCGATACTGGAGTTCTCCAAGGATCCGCACTTGGATAGAAACATTTCTCTGCTTTTTTCACCCATTGGTCACCTCATTGATAGTTACGACATCAAATGCCACACCGACGCCGATGACATCCAGCTTTATATGACGTTAATTTTGGTTCTAAGTTTTCTGCATCTTACAGACTGTAGCTCTAATCTACATCGCTGGTTTTGGTCCCATGACCTCCTCCTAAACGTCTCCAAATCTGAATCGCTGTTACTGAGCACCAGACAGTGACTCACCACCAGGGCCTCCCTGCCTCCTGATTTACTAATTGCCGGCTCTCCCATCACTCCGTCCAGTCACTTTAAAATGCGTGTTACCTCTTTAGACTCGACTCTCTCATTGGACACCCATGTACTCAACATCATTCATGCCTGCAAGTATGACTAGAGGTCTTTCTGGAGATATACACCCCATGCTGAATAATGTCATTGCAAACACTTTGCCATGTAGCATTGTCGGCCCTCGCCCGGACTAATGCAATGCCATCCTTGATTAGACATCTGCAAAAAAAATCAGCAGACTGCAATGGCATAAAAACAACTTGTCACGTTCAGTGCCGGATTAAGTTAGTGCGGGCCCTGAATAAAAAAAACACATATATATTAAAACATGTTTTTAACTTGCATAATGAAGTAATTGTATTTTTTCATTTGCTATACAGCCAGATAATACGACAAATCGATAACCTTAAACACTCAGTCGTTCATAAAAGTTAAAGGCAGTATAGTACTATCGTAATAAAGCAAGTGCAGAATCACTGAACCGGAATTGATAGCATGAAAGCATTCAGCGCGGGGCCCTTGAAAGTGCGGGGCCCGTAGCATTTGTAGCTACTACATTTGTTACTAGGATAATGCGGCACTGGTCACGTTCCATCTTGGGTGTCGGGCACGAATTTGGAGCCATTCTTGACTAAAACTTATCAAACCATTAAAAATAACCATGGAGCAGTCAATGTTATACACTTTGGATTTTATAGCACGTAAACGCACATGACCTACGCCTATGACCAAAATCATCCGAAATATGTCCACTCTCGTCAGATCTCAGAGTACATTTCCGGGAATGAGTGGAGTGCCTTTGTGTGAAAAGAAACTTAAGAACGCAGAGAAAGCCCCAAGAACTGCAGGAGTGGGGGACTGGACAATCAGCACTGCCATCTCCTGGCCACCTTAAAACCCCACCCGGACAGGACCTGGCAAGTCCTGGTGGTCCACACATCCAAAGTATTAACAGGGCTCATTTAATCTTTCTCTATTGGATACATTGAGGGCCATTGGGTTCTCGCCAAAAGAGAGAATTAACAACCGGTACATTATGTTATGTAAATCAATTGACAAATAATTGTCTGCTGCATAATACATTAGTGATTAATGATTCATGTAGAGCTTATTGCTAACAATGCATAAAGATGGGCTCTGTTGCAGTACTCATAATTGCTACTTCCCATGTAATGAAACATGTTAAACTTTTGCATAATGCATACTGTTTTTGCCATTTTTTGTGGACCTGACGCAACCAGTACAATGAATCATTTAATAATGGTTTCAACACGGCAATGTCATTTTATTTAATATTTCTGAGAAGTGCGATTTCGAGGTGACGTTATACAGGATGCGTTGATATTCCAAATGTCCTTGTAAATAAAATAAAAAGTACGGGTGAAAAAATTTTATTTCCTGACATAGGTTTTCACAGAGGAAAACTAAATAAAGAGTAGATACTTTATTTATAACCTACAATGTTTTCAGTGGATTAAGGTAAAAGATGGTACTATACTTTAATTAAATACGAGAGTCTGTAGTGCTGCTGTAAAGGTTACACATTTATTGCGGATTTTATGTTTTTTGAGTGGTCTTTGTACACAAAAGGGTGGAATAAAAGATAAATGTGTCTGCCATTTGGACGAGTTGCGTGTGGATTTGTTTGTTGTTTAGCTTCTCTGCTGGCATTCATTGTCCCATTGTATTATGCAAAAAGGTGTACCGTTATTCGTGATACTGAAGGAAATATTAAATTCACTGTGTCAGCAATGACCACGTGATATTTTGAAGCTGGATTTCTCTTTCGATTGCACATCAGTGTGTTTGAGGTTTAAATCTTGCTGCAGGACCTACATTAACACCACCATGCGGTCGGATTAAGGATGTGGGTGGAATGGCAATTTTCAAACGCAATTACTAGGTAAATTTGTGGCAAATGTTTAATGATTTCATTTGCATGTTGTGAGGGCAGCTACAAATACAAATTTTAAAATGCTTAATCCAACAGTGTACTAACACACATTCTATTTAAGACTGACACAGGAGGATTTCTCCACAATTCTGACTGTCGCCTGATGAAGATGGTTGTAATTACCGGCGGAACGTCGTACTCGAATTGTAAATGTTGAGGGTTTACTCTCCATCACACCGATGTGCTGAACTAGTAACGAATTGGCATGTTATGTTTAAGTGACAAACCTTGCTAATGGGCTGTCGGGTGGTAGGGGGTTTAGCTTGAACATTTATATTAACACAATATATATGTGTTATATTAACAAAATCTTTCCGAAAAACATCTATTATGGAAAACATTCTAATGCAAAAAGTGTATGGCAATTATTCAGGTTTCTTACATTTCTAGATCAACACTTCAAGTATATCTAAAGTCACATTGATGAACTTTCAAAAATATACATAATTTCCCCATACAATAGGAGAATGTTTATCCAAAGTTAATTATCATGTGAAATGCTAAGATTAATATGTTGGCCATATGTTATCTCTCTGCGAAAAGGTCTTGGCATTTCTATACTCAAAGCTGCTCTTCTTGTGGTAAGAAGGCCAAGGTGCATTCTTACTGTGAGGCTTACCCACAGGGGATCATCTGTGCATTTTATTTGCTGCAAAATCCTAATGCACACGAAAACATACGCTGTTGACAAGCCATGGGTCCTAGCCGACGACTCACTTGGTCTATGAATGAGCACAGTATTTGCTCATTAAAATTAATTAATCATGTACGATCCCTTTAACACTGTAATTATAATATTCTTGTCTAAACCCAAACATCTGCCCATGATATGACTGGATCGACAATATGCTTAACGTCAGTAAAAGCATAATTACCAAGTGGGATTTAGTGACGGTAAACAATCAGTATGTGTAATCATTTTGATTTAAAAAATTGGGAAAATATTTTTCGCAGTTTTGTGAGAATTTGCTTTGTCATAATTTGTAGCAAACACACTGAAGGTCGAAGACCCCGGGGCCGGCCCAGGACACGCTGGCGGACTAGGTCGCTCAGCTGGCCTGGGGACACCTGGGAACTCCAAAGGAAGAGCTGCAGTCTGTGTATAGTAGTGTAGTGTATAATAGTGCAGTGTATAGTATAGTGTATAGTAGTGTATAGTGTAGTGTATAGTAGTGTAGTGTATAGTGTAGTGTATAGTAGTGTATTGTATAATAGTGTAGTGTATAGTAGTGTAGTGTATAGTAGTGCAGTGTATAGTGTAGCGCAGAGGTGTGGACTCGAGTCATGTGACTTGGACTCGAGTCAGACTCGAGTCATGAATTTGATGACTTGCGACTCGACTTGGACTTGCATAACAATGACTTTGTCCCACCTCTGGTGTAGCGTATAATAGTGTATAGTGTATAGTAGTGTAGTGTATAGTAGTGTATAATGTGTAGTAGTGTAGTGTATAGTAGTGCAGTAGTGCTGGAGTCTGTCGCCAGGGAAAGGGAGGTCTGGACTGCCACTACTCAACACGCTGCCGCCGTGACCCTCACCAGGACAAGCGCACTGAGAAACAAACGAACAACGCATGAACTCATGTAATGAGGAAAGACATCTCTTGCTCATGAACATGTATTACCATGGTAACCATATTAAAGGAGGGCTGGATTGCAGTTTCAATGCTCCAGATGAATTTGTCCCATCATACGGACTGCTTCATCCAGTAGTAGATAGGGAATATCTGACATTTATATTATTTATATTCCTATCATACACACACTCTCGGCTTTGTTTCAAGGGCGACTGCTCCCCAGTTACAATATCAGGCTCATAGATATTCTGCTAGCGGTAAGTACCTGGCGTTGCCCGGGCGAAAAAGACAGACACATATTCTATCATAAGTGAGAAGGCAAGCCATAAGGAAGTCTTGGTTTTAATGAGCATGATACATTATGATAAGGCATAGCTCTGCAAACACCTCAAACTTTCAATGGGAGGGTTAGCTGGGGGGAAAACGGCAAATTAACTGCAGTATCCTCCGCTCAGGCATCCATCGAATCGTAGGTCTGGTTTAAAATATCTCAATCAGCTCTCACCCACATTGTGAACATTTTTTTCTCGTCTGTTTTTGCCCCAAAATCACTGGCTCGTTTAAAGGTTGATCCATCGCAAAGTGCACCTAAGTGTCATTGGCAACAAGTCATATCGTCTCCCCCCATGTGCCCGGCCACCCACCCACCCACCCTTCTGTCCTCCACCCCACACCCACGCCTGGTTTGCGGCTATAAAAGCTGAACAACCCTGACATTAGTAGAGCAACGCTTCTACATACACACAGCACGGGACTTCGAGGCACAGGTAAGCCCGCTTGCTCCACGACAGATGTGCGCTCATGATTGTGGTAGAACGAAGTGCGAACTGATGCTCTTCGGTTGCCAATAGGGTTGCTGCTACCTCTGCGGTACAATAAACTGGGACACAGTGTGGGATGAATATCACACAAATACCAGAGGAGGGGAGATGTATATTTAAATGCGTTGTGTTTTTTTTTTAATTCATCACGGTCCTCGCCATGCAGATTCGCCTCCTCGCCCTGCTCCAGTTGCTCATGCACGGGGGAAGAAACTCGAGTTTACTGAGAAAGAGCGAGAGAGACACACGGAGACGAGGTAAGAGGACAAAGACTAATGCCGCATTCCCACAGTCGGGAGCGCGGGCGTTGTGTTGAGTGGTGTACGGATACACAAATGATAAAAAAACAGGACTTTTCATGTCCCGGGAAGACGTATAAGTTTACCAGGGTGGCTACGTCAAAAATAGAACAATCCTGGGAAGACAAGGACAGGTGGCATCCGTCGTTGCCAATGGAGTTTAGATTTTTGTGCCGCTTGAATGTTCAAACAGTTGAATTGACTTATCCCAATTATATCAATGTAAATGTAAACACGTTACAGCGTATGATAGCTGAGATTTTTGCACACAGCGTTGGTGTACGGTGCTTTTTCTGCAATATTTTTCTGTATTTTTTTGGATTTTCTGTTTGCACAAAGTCACATAGTCACTTTAAGATGTTTTCTTGTTCATGTTTTTGTTTTTTGTTTGTTGCGGTTGCACCCGATTCAAGAGCCGCATGGCTCACAGGGCTATACCAAATAAACGAAACTGAAACTGCAAGCCAAATGTGATATGTTTCAAATCTATAACAGGGAACCTCACCAACATAATGGATGTATTTAACGATTGAATGGGAAACGTGTAAATGATCATGAAGGCAGCAACACGTTGATTTTGTACTCATGTATTGGCCACAACTGAAAATAACTGGAAAACACAACAAAGTATGCACATCGCCGTCAATTATTAAGAGTGGACAGGAAACAAAATTATAAATAAAAAATACAAGTGAGAGCCGACTTTTTGGAACATTTTATTCCGAAATGCCACTTACCAAGAGGAATAATTTAAACAGTTAACATTACCAGTTATGACTTATGGATCAGGAACATGGACTATGAAAAATAAAATGGAACAAAAGATGAAAATTACATGAAGAATAATGGAGAGATGTATGCTGGAAATTTCACGAAAAAACAGTTAAATCACAGAACTACGTGGATAAATAAAAAAAATAAACGCAAATTAAAGAACTCACAATGATTGTTAAGCAAAGTAAGCGGGCTTGGGCAGGCCACATCACGAGAAGAGATGATGGCAGATGGACGAGACTAGTGACAGAATGGGAACACGCTCAAGGAATAAGCATCGCAGAGATGGAGTGTTGAGATCGAGACATCCGTGAAAAACAAGTTTACAGCTCCTCTAATCCCTCCAATATATGTAAATATTCTGATTCTGAGATCAGCTGATGTGTCTGAGCAAAAAGGATTGTGGCATTGCAAGACCATAAAGGGGTTTGGTGATGACGTGGGAGGTCTTCCACCAGCAGTGATGATGAGCACAGTTGTGCAATAGGCGCCAATGTAGCATTTTTATGCTTAAATGGTACATGTTTGGTGTGCAATATCAACGTTGAGCGTATACATTTTAAAATTCACACCCATCTTAAAGTCCATTTTGTAATTCTTAAGGGTGGCTATATATTTAATACACGTTTTGTGTGAGTTTGCATGCATTCAGCGAACCTAATGTCCATGTTTTCGACTGCTTCTCTGGATTATGTTGATGCAGGGCTGCTCAGTGAAAACATTACGGTACACTGTGTAAATACTTTTTTTTATGGAAATTGGTTACATTTCATATAATTTCGTACTTAATATGGTAATATCAAAATCCACTGCAGAATCTTAACCATTTCAATGTTGCTCATTTACACACGTTTTCTTATTGCTAAATTTCTTTGACACGTGTGTGCACGGTGACTTCAAACGTTTGGAGTGTAATGTGTCATGATTGGCGAGTGAATCGCAGTATCGGAGCAATTTTAGCATGCATAGATATGATGTGTAAATATTAAACAAAAGAAATGTGTCTTCTTGGTTCTTTCGGTAAAGTCACGTAGAAGGGAAGTAATAAAATAATAAAAATAAAACATAATAAAATAAAATAATTCTCACGACGTTTCGGCTACAACGCAAGCAGCCGTCTTCAGGTGAAGAATGAGACACTACCAAGCTACCAAGCTAGGAGCTTATATATAAGCTGGGTTGGAGGTGGAAGAGCGCCTTAACAAAAATAATGTGCATATGAAGAAGAAATGTGATAATATTTAAACAAATCATGGCAATGTTGTCATGGCTATGCTAGTACAATAGAAAGCTACGGGGAGAAAGAGAGATAGGGAAAACTAAATAAAAATATAACAAAAATGTTAAATTGCATATTAAAGAAAACATATAACTTGTATATGTGTATATACATTGATCAATGTAGAACATGCTTTGTGTCCTGATCAGTGAATGTGCATAGTTAAAAAAAATGCATATATGAAAAGCGTGATTCATTATAAAGTCTGAAATGTGTGGCACAGCACTTTGAGAAATGTAGTGGAAAGGCATTTGGTGAAAGCTATGGTTTCAGTAATGGCGGTTGTAGTGGAAACGATGATGATGATGATGACTGATAAATATGACAACGATGGTGGTGATGATGATTGATGACGATGTGCTCTCACTCAGTGTCAGCAGCCATGGTGAACGTGCCTCTCTGCACCAGCATTTGTTTGGTGCCGCTGCTGGTCAACGTCTGTCAGTGCCGCCCGCTGGCCGGCCCAGGACCCGTTGTGGTCAATGTCGAGAGGAGCTGGGCAGTGCCACGCTCTTCCACCTTCCTGGCGACTGCCCTCCACCCACCAGCGCTGGGCACACACACCTTCACCACGGCAGGTATACAGCTCACACACGTCGCAGGACTTGGAGGCGCCTACTTGTGAATCGAACTGCCTTGACAATCACAATGATAATGAATGATAATCATTCAGTGTCCGTCACGGGATTGTTTCACCATAATTAACTACCCTGTACTCTTAGTTCTTTCGGTAAAGTCACGTAGGTAAAAGATGAAATTAAAATTAATAAAAATAAAACAATAAAAATCACGACGTTTCGGAGGCAACACAAGTCTCCGAAACGTCGTGATTTTTATTGTTTTATTTTTATTAATTTTAATTTCATTTTTTACCTACGTGACTTTACCGAAAGAACTAAGAGTATGAATCCTTGCAGTCACGAAAGGTTCAAATCTAGAATTAAATACCCTGGTCAGTGCATGTCAGTGGCTGGAACTTAAACTATTGTCAGTGGTTTCAGAGCACAGTTCAGTAACCACTGCCACCGCTCGCCATTAACAATGGTCTCTAACCGAGTCGAAAGAAGCATCCTGCATTGGGATGATTGGCCAAATCCATTCATGAGTGTCATCTCGGGGCAAACTGCAGAAAATACAGAAAAGCAATGCATATGGGGAGGCATCTCTCGAAGTGCTCAACAGATAGATGGAATCATATTCTGATCACCTTTCAGCCCAAAGTTACAGCACCTGGTATTCATCCAAGTATTGACCAGGCTCAAACTGCTTAGCCTCTGAGGAGATCAGGCACATACAGGTGATTTGCAATGTAGTTATTAATTTTACTGCATCATCAATCGTTTAAATTACACGTACTTAATTTTTTGTTAGTCCACTGCTGAATGGATGATGATGATGAATGAGGGCATGCCCATGCTGTGCATATCTTGGGAGTTATTTTTTACCATACTTCACCATGCTGGTTACTGCAGATTTGCCACAATATTGAAGAAATTGCACACGGGTTAATACAGCGATTCTCATTCCCCATTCTTCACATTCATACAAGCACTCACTCCCTATCACTGATAGTCCTCATACGGCCTATCCATTAAATATATAATGGTAGCCCTTACCAACCCACCATCAGCATATAACAATGTGACTAATTTGCAATACAAATGAGTTATTTCCCAACATAGACGTTTATTTCTTTGTATTAAAATCCATTCCACCGCATCGCTCAATGATTAACATGATTAATTCAAGATGTAATTACAACGTTTAATCATCACATGTTTTGTGATTTTTGTTGTTGTTCTGCAGGTGTGCCCAGAAGTAGACGCGTGAGAACACAGTCCCTGCGGGGCAGGGAGCACCAGATAATGGACCGCGATTACATGGGTTGGCTTGACTTTGGGAAAAGACACATTTTGGAGAGTTATGATGCCCCTCTTCCTTAGAGACAATGAGTTATAGCCGGCACGTGCATCGGCGTGAGGTGAAAGGGGGCGATATTTTGTTGTGGATAATTTTGAGACCCATGTGATTACCCACGGTCCTGACGTATACAAAGATGGTTTAGAATTTGAAAATGTAGCTTGTTCTGGTTGTGTGCATTGTCTACACTGTCTTGTTTTGAACATCGTATTTGGTCGTCAAAAACATCCTTGCTGAGTAACGATTTCAAATACTCCTTAGTCCTAGTGGCTCGAGATGCACTGCATGAAGACGTGGTATAAATAATGGATTATAATGGTACTCGTTCTCCTATGACTGTAGCATTGAATAGTCCACATTATATTGTAAATATCACTGTGCCAAAATGTCAAACGTGTGTTAGATTTCTTAGTTTGTAAATGTAACCGAGTGTTAATTGTCTAAACTATAATGGTAGGTTTTTACCCTTTTAACTGGTACAAAACTGACACCTTTATTCAAGGCATCATGTTTGCAATGACCACAACACAAGTAGTCAATAAAGCAAACAAAAAGAAGCAACTCTGATAAGGATAATAATATGCACTGTCCTTGAAGTTGATTGGCCCACACCCGAGACGGCTTTCTTTAGAGCCTAGTCCCCATTGGTGTAGGGCCAGATGACACCAGAAGGCGTACCGTACGCCTTCTGGTGTCATCTGGCCCTACACCAATGGGGACTAGGCTCTAAAGAAAGCCGTCTCGGGTGTGGGCCAATCAACTTCAAGGACAGTGCATATTATTATCCTTATCAGAGTTGCTTCTTTTTGTTTGCTTTATTGACTACTTGTGTTGTGGTCATTGCAAACATGATGCCTTGAATAAAGGTGTCAGTTTTGTACCAGTTAAAAGGGTAAAAACCTACCATTATATTTTGCCACTGGTAAAAGAGATCTCATAGTGTAAATGTCTAAACTAGATCCGAAGCTTTCGTGACTGCAGGAATTTATCTTTGGTTTTTTCGGTAAAGTCACGTAGAAAATGTAATCAAATAATAATAGAATACGACGTTTTGGTTGCAACACAAGCAGCCATCATCAGGTAAGAATGAATGATAAAACACAGACACGGAAACAACATAGGCAGACACACGCAGAGACACCGTGTCTCATTCATTCTACCTGATAATGGCTGCTTGTGTTGCAACTAAAACGTCGTATTCTATTTTTATTTGATTTTATTTTCTACGTGTTAATTGTCTGTGAAACAAGTGGTTATTTTATTACATTGCTGTCATACAATAATATTGTTCGCGAAAGCCTACGTGTTAAACTGACAATATAGAATATTGTTTTAGTATATTTCTCTAAGCACGAATTACACACAAATGTATTGCAATGCAAAAGATGCATCTAAATAAAGGCATTATATGGTGATACTGCGTTGGCAGTGGTGTAAAAACACAAATAAACACATTCCTGCGGAGGGAGCTGGTTGGAACGTTGGGTTGCTCGGTCAATGGCCAGGGTCAACGGCGGAGTGGTGTATTCCGCAAATATGCCCGATTGTGAGGGTGGGCACAAGCCGGCGTGAGTAGGTTAAACGTTGAGTTTTATAAGGGCACCACGGGGTGACCAGCCCCTCCCCACCCAGCCCCACCCCTCCCACCCCCCACCCAGCCCCACCCTCCCCACCCAGCCCCTGCCCACCCTCCCCTCCCCACCCAGCCTCTCCCCACCCTCCCCTCTCCACCCAGCCCCACCCCTCCCATTTTTGGATTCACGACGGACGGACGGACACAATAAGCCCCTGTAGGCTGGTGTAACCATGAGGTTCCTACCAGTACAAAATCATCTAACTTCGTCAATAGCTATAGCTTCAAAGTAAAACAGAAAATAAGGCAGTATTATTTATGAACAATAGAAATAAAGAGTTCATTTAAAATGTTGACTTAAGTTTATTGTCAAAATATATTTCTGAGGTGAGAGAACATTATAGTTTTTAACAGAAATGTTCCAGAGATAGATATTATCGATCTTGAAATATCCCATGACTTTCCCTTAGACTAATTGTATTGAGCCACTGACCCCATTGTTCGCTTTGCAAGAGATTGTGAATAAACTAAGGCATGGTCAACGACTGTGACCAAATCATTGTGAATGTACCCAAACTCTTCAGATCTCTGACGCTATGCATGCTTGAACCTCGTTATTACTTTAATGGGAGACTGCCTCGGTAAATTAGGCTTCCTGGGCGTGGGCTGTAGTGCATCCATGCAATGGATGCCCGATTGAATCCATCTGTAGGGATGTTGGAGTGTTACTCCCTCTATGCATGGGGTTCCCCCCCCCACCCCACCCCACACATGCCAAACCCTCATTCATTGACTTTTCTGAACATCCAAAATCAGGACCCTCCTGGAAAAAGTAGAAGACTCAGTGAGGCTTTCTCGTGAATTAAAAAAGGAAGTTTATGCTTCAAAAATCTCAACACCGGACGAACCTGGGGGGGGGGGGGGGGCTTTCCATTTGTGCGTAGCGGGGGGGGGGGTCTGTCATACTTCAAATAATGAATTAATACTTTCTAAATACAATTTTTAAGTCGCAAAAAATATTTACCATTTAATATCACGAGAAAAAAAATAACTGTGACGTGACAGTATTAGGAGGGCTTTATCAAGAGCTCCTGCTAGGATGGCGTAAAAACTCCACACGATGGCGCTGTGAGGTGGCACACGCTTCCAGCACATGGCAGTGGAAGCTCGCTTGAAAGTGACACCACGGCCATCCTGGACCACCCACTGGGCACAGCACAAAGCCAAGCTCACCAGGGTGCTCGGTGTAACGTGGCTTCACAGGCTTTGTCCCCCTGCTTGCGTTAACCATTGAAACAATTTAAACACATTCCTGCGGAGGGAGCTGGTAGGAACGTTGGGTTGCTCGGTCAATGGCCAGGGTCAACGGCGGTGTGGTGTATTCCGCAAATATGCCCGACTGTGAGGGCGGGCACAAGCCGGCGTGAGTAGGTTAAACGTTGAGTTTTATAAGGGCAACACGGGGTGACCAGCCCCTCCCCATCCAGCCCCACCCTTCCTACCCCCACCCAGCCCCACCCTCCCCTCCCCCACCCCATCCTCCCCACCCAGCCCCTCCCCACCCTCCTCACCCAGCCCCTCCCTCCCCACCCAGCCCCTCCCCACCCTCCCCTCTCCACCCAGCCCCACCCCTCCTATTTTTGGATACACGACGGACGGACACAATCATCCCCTGTGGGCTGGTGGAACCAGGAGGTTCCTACCAGTATGATGAGCGATGTTAAGTCCCTCGCCTGGTATGCAGGAGGTCATGGGTTCGATGCCGACCCTGACACCTGTGGTCACGTGGATTTTTCTCTGGGTCCTCCGGGTTTCCCCTCCACATTTAGAAACACGCGTGTAGAGTATTTGCCTGCTATACATTTCCATATGATAAGCCACTTCGTGGACCGATCATTTGTGCCCAGGTCCCTCCTGAATAAGAGCTAGATAGCTCAGTGGGTCTTACCTTGTAAAATAAAGAATATATAGTTTAGTTTTATAAATAGTTTTAATAATGATTGCTTATGATGCCGATGCCTGATTTATTGTGATTATGATGATTGATGGATGATGAATTATGATGAGAATGATTGTTGCCGCTGCTGATGATGATGTAGATTACTGATGATGCACCATGACTGATGATGGTCGATGATTGATAATTTTATCATATTGTTACCACAACTAGCAGCCTTGGGGAGCCCCTATCAGTCCTCAATTATTTTTATCAAGAAATTACATCAGACCCTTACTGATAGAACACGCAAATGGTTTCGTGACTGCGTAGTGGTTACAGTAAAATAGGCAGATGGAACAACATAAACATTTTAAATACATGACGATCCATTTATAGATACCCCATTATCTTACTTGCTTGTCAACATTAAACACATATTTTGTGATTCTGAGTTGGCAGAAAAAAATACATATCTAGAGATTTTTGTACAATGACCCTTCTCAACAGATGTTAATTTTGAAAGTGATGGCTCCACATCTAAAAGTGTCCCGCATCTAACACGAAAGTCTCAAAATGACTTACTAAATGCAATGAGACAGGTGCGAGACATATTGAGACTTTGAATAAAAATTGTGTTTCTCCTACGATGTCTCATTATTTTAGTGGGTTATCTATAAATTTATATCACTGTATATATACTACAGTATTGTATGCCCACTTGGTTTGACACCAAAATTGGTGTGTATGTATAGATGTTTATGTAAACCGTACGACACAAAATGTGATTTCTAGACGGCAAAAGGGATGATGGTGACCAAAGGATCGGTCTTCCCGTCATGCCTTGGTACGTGGCAGCACCACACTGCAGGCATAATCCACACAGTTTTGCGTGAAACCACCAACGCAACAGATTGGAAATTGTAACCGTATTATTTGAGGAAACAGAGGCAGGAAGAATCGTGCCTTGTTGGAGGTGATACAAAGTTCAAGTGTGACCAAAACAGTTTAGGGGCCGTCCATAAATGACGTCACGCACCTAGAGGGGGAGTTCAGACATTTGTGACGATGTGTGACGAGGGGGGGGGGGGTTGAGAAATGTGACGTCACATCAAAATGCGCAACTTTAAATAAATATAAACAACACGTTCTACTTAATTAAATATACTTTTTAATAAATGTTTTCTCCTACAACATCAGAGTGCAGTGCCACATTAAATACGCACTACGATGACAATAGTTTAAAGCGATTTGAAGCATGTTTATTTTTTTTGGGGGGGGGGGGGGCAGAGCTTTGTGACGTCATATTTGAGGGGGGGTCTGACTTTTTGTGACGTCGTGTGACGTAGGGGGGGGTGGGTCAAAAATCGTCCAAAATCGCGTGACGTCATTTATGGACGGCACCTTAACACGTAGTAAGGCTTTCGCGACCAATGTCACCAATAATACAGTTTTTTTTTAGGTCAGATCGCGTAAATATATAACCAAAAAAACATTGACGCTCTCCTCTAGCGGAGCACTGCCGTCTTGTGGCGACCAATCGGTGGTGTCTAGAAATATGAAAAACGTATGTACTCATCGAACAATGAGAAATATCAAGCAAACCCCGGCCACATTCATGGAATTCAGCCACTAATTAAACGACACGCTAGTCCTTTGGACGATATTTGCTTTTAAGGATTGTGTTTTCAGCTAAAACTAATGAAAGATTTCCTTTGAAAAAATCATCAAAAAGTTTAAGCGACTTTCTTACAACTAAAAATAAATGTGCACCATTTCTTATTTTGGCCTGAAAATGTTTTTGGGGCTAATGTTAACTTAAAAAATTGCATATTATTTTTCATGAAAATGTTCCAAATATTAGTTTCTTTTGGATACAATGATTTATATTGATAGAAAAAGGGAATATATGCTTGTAATTTTAGACCAAAAGTATAGATTTAAATTTTTTCATGAAAACGAACTTCTTTTGCGGTACATTGAAATAAAATGTCTAAATCATTTGGTTGACTTTTGAATCAATGTGTTAATTTGTGCACACATGCATTTTTTATTAAATGCATAAAACAAGGCACATATAATCTACATTCTCTTTTTGAAAAAAACAAAAAACTGTAATGGAATGTTTTTGGCATAATCTAATAAACTTTCCAAAACAAAGTTTATTGAATAATTCATTTCATAATATCACGATTGAAGTGTGTTTTTAAATTTTCAAAATATTCCTATCTTTGCTTACTTTATATAACACAGATATCTGAAAAACTCACACATTTGCAATATCTCCAGAACATTATTTTTTTATCGAATTTTTATTTACCCATATTAGTGTGAATATATTGTGTTATCTCACCACAGCATGAGCGTGGACACCACACTCGTAATTATACATTTAGTTATGCACTTAGGTAGTGACACTGACTAAATGTTATCTTGGCGAAAGAAAATAAATGACTTTTTCAAGCTCAGTTATTATTTCAGCTCTCTTGCTATTGTCCAAAGCGAACATGATTACCGGACTCAAAGTGAATATTTGATTGCCATTTTCTTTTCATATTTTCAATGGAACAAAAATATTTAAAATCAGATTACTCTATAATTTTCCTCCAGGCCATAAAAAAAGTTTTGGGAATGAGTAGTATTCAGCCACTTTGGATTAAATCATTCTTTTGTCTTAGCAATTGTTCTGTCTTTGGCACTAAGAGCAGAACTTATGGTGCTCCACAAAGTGAACCCAATGAGCCATAAAACGCTCTCTGCAGTGGAACCCTAGTGGCAATAATTTCCCTTAATCTTTCAAAATCCTTGGACGGTGAACCTGACAAAACCCTTCTGGCAAAACTCGTTCTACAGACGATGAGGCACATCCACTTGTGGTTTGTCACCACCCTCTGTGACTAACGGGAAGTTGTCAGTGGCACTTCCTGGTGGCGTATGCGGTTGATGATTTGACCATTATAGGGAGCCAGTTTCAGCCCCTCCTCCGTATTGAAAATGTTATCCATTACTGTGCTCATTCTCTTCTTTGCTGCCTGGATCGTTCCACACCATACACAGCCTCCCCCAAGGCAATCTTGATTGCAAGTGCCTTGTGTCACCGTGATACTGATCTGTCGGATAATTTCCCCCATGTTTCTTCTGCTTGTGATGACTTATAAACACGTAATTTGAATGCATGTACGTATGAGGAAATGACAGCCTAGATGGATGTATTTTACAAAAGATTTAATTAATAACTGAAAGTGAAATATTCTGGCATTAAACTTTATATTTAAAAAACCAATTACTTCGCAGTGCTTGATAATTCGCATAAAAGTAATCCAAAATACAAACATAATTTACGTTATATAATGTTGTACATTCTATTATTTAAATACGCATACTCACATAATCTTTTAAAAGTTTGAACCTTCATTTTTCATTACATTTACAAGGCTTTTGTATTTTGTGTCTAATGGACATGTTAAATCTATGCTGCTGAGCAAGCCCACACATCTCCCAGAGCCAAGTGAATGAATAAATAAATCACAGAGATCACCATCAAGTAACATTCAGAGCAAATGTTAGAAAAAAAGCTACCCATCCGCTGTGCTTTGGCAGAATGCTGGCCAGGGCAAAACGTCAGGGCTGATGAATGAACATTGCAGGAAATAATATACAACCATCAGCAAGTGGCTGCTGTTACAGTATTCCTTGCGAGAGGAGCATAGCACTGATATCCATCACTAAATTACAAAAAGCAATTCTCTAAGCAATTTGTCATAGCCTTGTTTACACAAAATGATCTACTATCGTGTAGGGAGCATGTGCTGAATACCTTTTTTCCTCTCCGATCTTAAATAAATCACCTCGGTAGACAGGTAACGTTTCTTTTTGCTTCGCTGAATGAATTTTCAGATCATATTACCATACTCACTTGGCATTCATGTATGGCTTCTCTACGTAAACAGCATTTGTAATGCATTCTTTTCCTGAAATCTAGGTGGATATTTCTTTTTTTTTTATCTATCTTGTCACGGGAAAACATAACTGGAGACAACTTTTTTACCCGAGCAACATTAACAGCATTGTGCTTCATGTGACACTTTTAAAAAATATTGGATTTAGAGGAAAAGTTGATCGTGCACATAACCAGTTTGCATTGTTCCATATTTGATTTAAAATATATATGTCCATGATAAAGTTTTGGGTTAAATCGCATAAATGTAAATGTGTCGTACACCCACTTCCACACGACACGTAGGTGAACGGCTACGTGTTAAATGTATGAATAACGTCCTTTCTTTTACAAACCAAATGTTAGTCCTCATTGATATTGTTATTGGAGTTTAACGCCTCATTTGTATTGATTGTATAATAGATCAAATATTAATCTCATTATAAAATAGTGTTTCCGACTTGCTAACACGAAGAGACTGGTAACATTTTAAGAATGTGAAATTGTAGAAATTAAACCCACGCTGTCCCCTGCCTTACCATTCCATGATGGACCCAATTTAATGCTATAATTTCACTCCTACCTCAGTGGGATTTACATTAAATTACATTCCTCCTTCAATAAGACCAAGTCTTTTATTTTATTTCCGTAAATAATTGTAATGATGGTGCATTAATATGGGCAGTTCAGTTTTTTTTTTAAATTACAACATAGTGAACAGCTCGTGGTGACTGCTGAGTTAGTGTGCACAAGGCTCATTGTTGCTCACAAACTTCACGTCATGTAAAGTGAAAAGTGAAGAGCTGCTACATCGTTCACAAAAGTATATTGCCCTGCAAAATTTCTAAAAGTACACACAGCCCTATCTTTACGTGCATACACACACCCCAAGTCTTCTTTGGAAATTGAGTTTTCATCTAGTACAGAGTAAAGGGTATTCAGTTAAATTAAAATAACGAAGGCAGCATTAAAATGTGAGAAACTTCTGAAAGTGTGGCAGAGGTAAAACACCCTGCAACTGTATGCATTAGCAGGCAGGATGAACGGCACATGTCTGTGTTTGCTGTGCTCAGTTTGCTCTCTTGTTTCAAGGTGATCCTGGTGGAGACATCTAGATCTGTAACTCCACACCTCTCCCTCTTCTCCAGTGCTGATTGATCATCAGAGATGTGTCTTATACCCCTCCAACATTCCCTAAATTGGGGCACTCGCCATAAAGAAGTCACGGTGAGAACAATTGTTGAGAGACTGCTGCGGTGATACCTCCACTGAGACATTTAGAGAGGGGATGAACATGAAAAAGCAATCCAATTGAAAAGTTATCCTGTGTCTTTTAATATTCCTTTGTGTTTTGGGTTGGGTGTATGCCCTCTCTCTTCAACACTCCACACTTATTTTAGAATAACCCAATGGACTTTTCCGTGCCGTACAAAACACCATTTATATAGGGGCACAGACAACATTTGAGTCGGCTCACTCTTCCAAAAAAACCTTGGGCATCAGAAGAGAAAGAATGTGAACTTTTCAAGATGACTGGGCCCATTCTCAAGATGTAATTGGTGCAGATTTGTCAGATAAAAAGTATTCACAGCATGCCAAACAATACTCCCATTTAATATCCCTCCAGCACAAAACTAAACTGTCACCATTATATTCATCATCTTCTTGGCGTGCTCAATTATACTTTGCCAAAGCACACCACGTTTCCTCCTTGAGCTATTTTTGGTTTGTGTACCTGCAAGTAAAAAATATTTCCATACCTATATTCTTAGGTTTTTTCGGTAAAGTCACGTAGGTAAAAAATTGAAAAGAAAATTAACTTCAATTTTTTACCTACGTGACTTGTTCGAATTGGAAATATACCAGTCGCCTACCAAGATTAGAAAAATTGAAATTAAAATTAATTTCAATTTTTTACCTATATGACTACCGAAAAAACCTAAGAATATGAATCCTTGCAGTCACGAAAGCTTCAAATCTAGAATTCTATACGTATATTTGTAGTTCCTTTGCTTTAGAAAATGTTTTTTTGTCTGCAGCCCTTGGGAAGGAAGCAGAAAAACGTAGCGTTCATTTTGGCAGATTAACTCATATTGTTCGAATTGGAAATATACCAGTCGCCTACCAAGATTAGAGATGGCGATCGTATTACAGTTTTGTAATGATCAAAGTTAACAACGTATATGTTCCAATATAAATGTTATATGTCAGTACATACATGGCAGATCATAAAACTAGCAAGCGCTCGAGCAGTCTAACAGTGACATAATCTAAAGCGATTCAATGTGTCTTACTGTCGTGATACACTCATGTCTGAACCAAAAACAGGATCCCAATTGCTCTGCAGCTCGAGCAGGCTGTTGTATATAGTCACACGGGGATCAGAAGGGCTCGGATTCCAGCCGAACTAAATGCATGGAGCGGGAGAGAAAGGCTGCGTATATCTGGTTGGGTGATGCATTGCGACGTCGATGCAGGGGAGAGAACAGGTGAAAAAGGCGCGTTGTTCCAAAGGCCATCGACGCGTGGGTCAATATGCGTGGCATGTCACCGAAAGTGAATTAAACATGCTTCCCAAGCCCCTTCGATTGCACAATTGCAGCACCCCGCGCTCAGACCCTGACATTTCACCGCCTCGACAGGACGCGGCGATGTTGACTTTGACATCGCCTTGCACGCGTTATCTCCCTCCAGTGCCAAGGGTGTTGAAGTGAGCATTGTGAAGCCTGGTCGTGGCTCATCGCTGCAGGGGGTCCCCCTCACTAGATGGCAGCTGACAGCAGGAGAGCATGTGAGCTCATTAGGAAGAACGGCGCAATTGATAATTAAAGACTTTTGACACACTGTTCTCCAATTATGGTGACAATGCAGTCACTGATTCCGTGCTAATTTGCAGAGAGTGAGCCTTCAGAAATGATGCAGCTCTCCAAAATTAATAGGGAAAAAAATGTTAACGCTACTATCAATCACAACCTACTTCGTGCAGCAATCAGCACGGGACCACATGCGCATGCGTGCATTAATTAACAATTCATGCAACTCGAAGGGCTGATAATAAACAGTGTGAGCCCATATCCTCCGGTGGCCTTTTAGATAATGGTCCCATTAAACATGCTCTGCTAAGACCTGATACTGACAACCACAAATCGCAAGTCCATCAGATATACGTACATACATACTCATATGCTAAAGCAATAAAAAGAGCTAAAGGTCACGTTTAACGACACGCGATGCTGAAAAGAGTAAAAGAACTTTGAGTCCAAACTGTTAAGCTATCGGCTAATGCGTGCGTCTATATGGAAATTAATGGCCCAGTGAATTATTTACTCCGTCAGAAACTGCGAGCTGCAATGGGGGGCCGCCGAAATGAAAAGTCCACTGCTGCGCGACGTTTCAGGGCTTGTGTCCCTGTGCCACACGGCTGCTGCTGCTGTCATCATCAGCAGCAGCAGCTCGTCGATGGCGTGGGAGGCTTCAGTTAATTAGAGAGGGATTGGGTGCGACTCTGCTGATTCCATCTGCTCTTGCACCGCTGCTGCGCTTGCGGTGTGTGGCAACGCTTGAAGGTCAAGCTGCCTGATGGTGGGGTTTGAAAAAGAAATAAATATAGAACGCCGACATGGCAGAAACTTCATCAAAACACAGGCAAAACGGAGAAAAAAAACCCTGTGAGGTTTTTTTTTTTAACCTGCAGCTAAATGCGGTGCACTCAACATGCCAGAGTGCGTTGGAGTCTCTGGGAAGGAAAATGGAAGGGAAATGAAATGACGCGGAACACCAAATACACACACACACCACACGAGTCTGCCGTCGGTGATATTTTTGTGGAATGTAAATTAATCACACTGGTAGCAATTAACAGTTTCAATTCGCTAATCGACGCACCCGTGTGGAAACGTTGCTGGCGATGGGTAAATTATGAATGGCGGAGCCAAGATTTTCAGGTAGGGGGGGAACCCTTCCAGCAATGAAAAATGATAGAGGAGTTGTTAAGTAAGGACTTGTCCCTTGCTTTTTATTCGACGCGTGTGCGGCGATGGTGCAGCCATCGATCGAGGGTCGAATTCGAACCGCGTTGTGTGATCGGCATCGCGCTCGCTGAAGGTGAATTCCTTCATAGAAGTCGTGGACTGAATACGCAACTGCACACCATTCTGAGTCACTTATAACCGCTTTGCCTTTACTTATTGCCAATTATGGACTCAGACTATTGTCCTATCATCTCATAGAGTCCTGGCACGTCATAATATGCTACACAGTGGCAGTGGGGGTCGCAAAATGCCGATTTATTACGAATAAACCCCAATGACCCGATCTAAATTAGGGATTTCGATCGGATCATTGGGGGGTGGGGGGGGGCACGTGCCACCCCACCCCCCATTGTTAGAAGAAACGCGTGTAAATCTGACCCACAAAATTTAAACAACCAAGCGGTGGGACGTGGGCGGTGGGTCACGTGGGTGGGGGTTTCTGTTCAACTTGGATTTACTTGACAACTCCTATAATGTCCAGACTGCAGGAGTCAGCTTTGGATTTTTTTCTACGTTCAATATTTTACTTGCCGACGGTGGTTAATGCAAACAGGACCACGTCATCCTAAGAAAGGTTGCCATTATTACCCATGGAGGGTTTCTCTTATCAGCTGGGAATCTCTGGCAGATGTCATCTCCTTCTGTTGGAAGCCACCGTCACAGGCGGTCGAGTGGGCTCCCTTCTGGCTTTAATTACAGCTCGTGTCCGTGTCATATATATATAAAAGGGAATCTATATTTATAAGGGAAATTTGTGAATGTGTGTCTGTTCAAAATGTTTAGCGTACTTCCCGACATGCAACAAATTTGAAATTTGCCATGTGGGTACTTTCCAGACTGCACACCATGCTAAAATTATAAAAATAGACTTTTGTATATTTTTTGGGGGGGGGGGGGGCAATAATGCATATATTTTGCACGGCAAGTGAGCTGTGACGTCACCTCTGTCATGTCACCCGCATGCGGAAGCGTCACGCAGTGTGCCTGCTGACGTCAATCACCCCCCCCCCAACCCTCCGCGAGTAAAGTGCCATACAAATGTGTTGCAGGTCTAAGGCGTTCTTCGCCACCACCGGTGACGATTATTTTAACCGCTCCTGGGCCTCCCCTAGGTCAACTCAGCCTCAAACGAGTAACTGGTGTGGTGTGAACATCGCCACTGGGGGGACAAAGACGGCTTGGCGTGGTGCTGGCCACCCACCCCCTCGTGTGCCGTGCCGGCCTTAATAGGTGCTCGCTAATAGCACTTGCCCCGTACAGTCTCACAGGCTACACGGGGGATCTTTGTCTTTATCCTGTGTGTGGGGGGGGGGGTCAGCGACTGTGTAGCGATTCGCGCGCAGCGCTACAAACCCGGCGACCCGAGTTCGATTCCCGCTCACGGCCACCACCGGTGACGATTATATGAACCGGTCCTGGGCCTCCCCTAGGTCGACTCAGCCTCAAACGAGTAACTCGTGGTGGTGTGTGAACATCGCCACAGGGGGGGGGGGGGGGAGACAAAGGCGGCCGGGCGTGGTGAATCCAAGTCCCGGGTGGTAAAGCTATTATAGAATATATGCCGATGAGAAAAAACCCACACCTGTCAAACACACGCAGGGAACATTTTCACTCCATCTTCGAATTTACGAAGCGAGGGTTAGAGTGTTACATTTTGCCGCTGGTTGTGAAACACAGACACGCTTTTTAGGGACTCCTGTTGGAGTGTCACACAGACACCTTTTAATAGTTGCGGTGGGCCAGTCGATTACTCACAGAAAACCTTGGACAACAGTGTCCACAGGAGGGCATCATCCTCCCCATTGAACACATCTGTTGGTAAAAAAAAATAATGCTACCGTTGCTCTGATCTGCACTGGATGTGAAGTGCTTCGGTGTTCAGTCAATTAATATGCTTACAGAGCTCATAACTAGGGTTGCCACATATCCTGGATTTTCCCATAATCTTTTTAACACATTCCTGCGGAGGGAGCTGGTAGGAACGTTGGGTTGCTCGGTCAATCGCCAGGATCAACGGCGGTGTATTCCGCAAATATGCCCGACTGTGAAGGTGGGCAAAAGCCGGCGTGAGTAGGTTAAACGTTGAGTTTTATAAGGGCACCACGGGGTGACCAGCCCCACCCCTCCCCCCCACCCAGCCCCACCCTCCCCACCCAGCCCCTCCCCATCCTCCCCTCCCAGCCCCTCCCCACCCTCCCCACCCAGCCCCACCCTCCCCACCCAGCCCCTCCCTGCACGACAGACGGACACAATAATCCCCTGTGGGCTGGTGTAACCAGGAGGTTCCTACCAGTAGTAGCTGTCCTGACAAGTAAGTCTGCCACTCTTCCTGGAGAATGAAACATTTATAAGTCCATATATTTTTTCGAAGTTTCATTTAGTTCTCCCCCTCTTCAATTTTTGTGAGATATTCTGCTATCCATGATGTTTCCAGTAATTTGTTTTTTTATGTAGCTCAGAGGTGGAAACCCTCTTCTGTACAAATGTGTGGGCTAAGACTTATCTCAGTCGGCCTTAGTTAAAAGCTACGTTTGATAAATGAATACTTTAAAACACTCGTATTTAGAGTATAATTTCTTGAAGCAAATAGCAATTAAATATTTTAACAGGCGCTTATTCTGTTCGTCAACTTACCGGTCACTGTGTGGAGGACGTTTTTGTTTTTATAGATGTAACAATGCATGCATTCTATATTATTTTGCTCTGGATAATTAATTAGATCAACGTGTATGTGTGAAAGAATCCATGTATTTAGATTAATATGTTGCAGCCATTAGCTGCCGCTACATTCACCATACCTAATGCTGCTCCCGGTGCAATGGTTAGCACATTGGACTTCAACTTCCCGGTTCGATCTCCCGTCGTGGCAGTTGAGCAATTGTGCACGTCTCTTCAATCCCCACCTCTATCCACCCTGCAGTATAAATACGTACAGCGCAGTTGGTCGATCGGCAGGTCGCGTGCGGTGGGCTAAAGTGTGAGTAATCACACTTCTACAAAGATGTCTGGCCCTCGTGGAAGAGTAAGCCAAATATTGTGTCACGTGGGCCTCTTAGAGCTCTGTCGAGAGACCTCCTGCCGCCTGCCTGCATTGGCGTGAGCAAGCAATTGTGGGTTCACCATCACCCTTGGCAGACATTTATTTGTGCTACATTAATACCCGTTTTTTTTTTAAACCCATCAAATTGAATCAGAATAATTGATCACTTTGAATTGCAGCACCCACTACAGTTGTGTTTGTTGTGCTCTTCAGGATGGGAGTGCTGTCAATGGCACGTGTGCTCCTCCCCGAGGGGTGGGCTGAGGGCGGCGGGGGGTCTCTACTGGGGACGGTCGGCTCACTCGAAAGGCGACAGCAGAGAACAGGGCTCACTGATTGTTCATTTTATTGAGCCAGAGAACAGCGTGAGAGCATCACAACAACACGGGTGGCAGGGGTACAGCAGATAAGAACGTATAAATTATACGTGTACAGGGGGTGGTGTCCGAAGCAGATTGTTATATAACCAACAAAAAACACCCCTATCTCAGACGCAAACCTTCCATCTGCACACAAGTAACAACGAAGCTACATTTTGGCTACGCAAACTAAAATGTCCACTTTTTCTTCAGTTAACAATCCAACGAGCAAAAATGTTTCAAAAACGGGGGAGACGAAAGATCTGCCCCCGAAATGTTATAATAGCACATCCACCAACAGTTCGCCAGTTTTAGTTTCTTTACCTTCATCTCGCGGGGGGCTCTGTCGTTTTACGGCGAAGATGTCAATGTTCACAAGGATGTCAATGATTACGAGCCGCGTAAATGTCACCGCAGTAGAGTTTCTATTTACAGGTGCGCAGTTGGTATCGACGTGAAAATAACTTCACAGTCGAAATAGTTACTCCGCTGGCCAGTTTGTGAAATCCACCACAAAGACCGCGTCAATCTCACCCATGGTGAGGGCCCATCCTTGAGCTTGACACAACGCCCGACGTCTTGGTTCAACATTCAATTAAAAATAATAATCCACTCATATATACAGAATCCAACCTCAGTCTAAACGGGCTGCCAGTTGTTCATTAGTACTGCACTCGGGCGCAGTGATGCTAATATATTTGAAATAAATAGGCATTTCCTTTATTGTATGTAATATACAAATATGCATATATATGACTTACAGCGGAATATTTATGATTTAATTTTACTGACTGTATGGCATGCTATAAATATAATGTTATGTTTGCAGTATTACTATAAAATAAAATTAGCATGATAATACTGGAATATTTAATATAATTTCTAACATAAAGTGATATGAGCCATTACAAACTTCTTTCGATACTCCTCATTTCACCATGCAAATCAGAGCATACTGAAAACAATGCGTAGCTTCACCCCATTAGATCGAGAATGACGTTTGTATATATGAACACATGTAATTTTTAATTTAGCAAGTGGCTGGAATGGTTCCTTAGCAAACAAAGCACTATCTCCGCGATAAAAAACACACGTTGCTGTTGGAAACAATGAGGGAGGCATGGTTTGACTGGGCCCCTTTCACACGATGAAGACTCAACACTGCCCTGATTGTACTGGCAAAAATGAACATGCTGAAAACATTGGTATCCCTAGCAGCTCTCAAGAGACAACACACAAAGAGAGCATACGCTGGAGAGGGAATCTCTCGGATAAATACGCATATGGACATTGTCCACCTTCGACCCCCCCCCCCGACCCCACGTTCTAATAAACGTTAGGTAATGGTGTCACATTTGTTGAACCTATAGAGGTGGTGCCACGGTGGTGAGATTGTTAACTACCTCGCCTGTTATGCAAGCGGTCGTGGGTTCAACCCAGGGCCCGACGCCTGTATATTTGGAGTTTGCATGTTCTTTCCGTGGTCGTGTGGAATTTTTTTCTGGTCCTCTGGTTTTTCCCTCCAAATTTAGAAACGTGCTTTAAGAGTATTTGGCTGCAATACATTTCCACACGATAAGTCACTTCGTTGAGCTATCATTTGCGGCCAGGATGCTTCGAAAAAATAGCTATTTCGTTCAATGGGCCAAACCTGGTAAAATAAAAAAAATAGTTTAGTTTATAGTTTTTATTTAGGTGGTGGAAAATCAGCTCTTGAGAAACTGCATCTCAATATCAAGGTATTTAACTGTCTGTATGAAAAATATCTATGAGAAATTAAATGTTTTGTTTCTCATGCGGTGCTATAGTTTTTCTGCATTATTTACACCTGAAATATTTCGTGAGCATACTCGGCCGGGCCCAATGTCAGTCCGCGATGAATACAGCTCAGGCTGTAAAGTTACATTGGCAAAACCTGGCGAAGATGGACATTTTCATTTTATTTTACAGTGGAATAACCCTGGTGCCCTCCACGTTAACAGTAAATCAGAGCAGTCAGCTCCACATGTTCTTTAAAATAACGTCGCCGCACCGTGTAGGGTGCTACGTGGCAGATCCGAGCGCAGCACTCCTGCTGGCAATAGAAGCGAGGCTTCAGGAGAACTTCATGCGGTCACCATAAATGTGACCAACGTAACATGAGCCTGCTTTATTTGTTAAAAAAAGAAAGATTTGAGCTAAAACCTCGATGAAAAGCCTCTTCAAAAGTGTAATGCTGTGTTAAAAGTCCACCTAGAAATGTTGAATAGTTCCAGCTTAAACATTTGCAAATGTTGGCTCAAATGTAACTGATTTTCATTAAAATTTTGCTCGTAATTGATGCACCTGCAAATAAGATTCACATTTTATATTTAATTCCCCATGCATAAATGACATTTTAATTGACTTAATGATACAAATTAGTCCAATATGGCCACTTTAGTTTTTTGTGACCACAATGCTACACAGCGCACTGCATAATATGTATACACTGTACAAAACATGCTTAAATTAAGCCACGTCAGTTCTTGACATATCAATTTTGGTAGCCAAAAAAACACGTTAATATAGCATTATTAAGTATGTTGCTAATACTGTACTTAACACTTGTATTTGTCAGAAATGGCAAACACTATTTAAGCAGTACACAGAGAATCACATGTAATAGACAATTTACCTACAAGTTCAACGACTTGTGCGCTTACATAAATAGCGAACTATGGAAGCGAGGAAAGGGAGGTGTGGTGACAAATGGTATGCTGTGTTTCATCAGCATGATTACTCTCACAGTGTTACTTTCTCGTTTCCCGTGACAATAGACTTATATTTTTGCTGCTACTTCTTTGGAATAAATGAGCTGTGTTGAAGATTTAAAAAAATGAATACGGCCCAGATTTCAGCTACAGGAGTAATATGTTCTGATATTATACTCCTGGTTTCCCAGCCTCATGTAATTACAGTCATTAATGTGCACTTATAATGGTGGATTTAAGTGGGAAACATTTCAGTATGATATTTTACAGCAGCCGGTTCTTTGCATCATTCTAAATCTACAAATCTTTTCCCTCCATATGTTTTAGTAATTTAAACAAAAAATACTTTACATGCTTCAGTGGAGACTAATTGTGCAATTTTAGCTTGAGAATGTGTAGTTTGTGAACTTTTCAGAGTAAATCTCAATGGTATCTCTTCAAACAACAGCAATCTTTCATGCAAAAAACATCACTCTGCTCTCTCACACTTTTGAATGCGCTGCATACTTTGCGTAATCTAGTTCATCGCAACTAAATGGTTACTATATAACAAAATATCATACAGTTAGAAACAAGTTTCACGGGACATTTTCACAGCCTTCTTCAAAATAAAGGTGAGGCATTTTACTTCGCGGCAAGATGGGTTCATCGGGGTTTTTTCTCTGCAAGTTGTTTCGCTGTACACTGCACGGCTCAAATCATGGCGCACACACATCTAACGAAATGCAAGGCAGACTTGAGTAAACCAGGGCCGATGCGACAATTCCATCGCGATTCAGGCCGGCGGCGGCTCTCTCTTGGCACCCCAAAACATAAACCATGCAGCGGCGAACCATCTGGGATGCGCACGGATACAGCCGCATGGCCCGCAAGAGCCACCCCGAGGGTTGCCACCTTTCCTGGTTTACCCAGGAATATCATTTTGCCGTCCAGAAAAATCAGGACGCGAATATGCCTGTAATTTGTCCGTAGCGTAGTAATAGTTCTCCCCTCGTTCTGGTGTTGAGATATTATTCTTTTCGTTGATATATCGCGGTTTTTGTACCTTACAGGTGGCAACCCTCGTCACCCCCCTTGACACGTGTACATTGGCGTAGGGGAGCTACTCTCCATGGCCATGCCGCTGGCTCGTTCAGAGATGTTGTTGTAATTAAGGATACGAACGCATCACTGGCTGCACGCCCGTTCCACGAAGACATTTAGTGTTTGGTTTCACTGTGAAATGCACCGCAGAAACGTACATTTGTGAAGCAGTGGTTACGATGCTTTTTGACCCAACGGTGTCGCAGAAAATTTACATAACGTTACGCACAACAATTGAGAAAAAGTGATACGTGTGCAAGTAAAATTAGAAGTATGCGACTGTTATTAACATGTTTTTCCTTAAAAAATTAAAACTATAAGCATTGCAAAAAAATTAAAAAAGCAAATGGCACACGAGTACCATTTTCTTTTCACAAGTTGCAAGATTTGCAAGAGGTACCACTTAAAATGTAATCTAATCAGCTTTGCAATCTTATGCTTGTGATAAGATACAAAAAATATAAGAGGATTACCTTGGTGAGAACTTCAATACATTGTATTTTTTGTTCATTGTCAAGTCTAACCAGCAAAGTCCCTGCGGTTCAGTGAGATGACAGATGACGCATGGAGATTACTCACTCCCTACGCACGAGCGAGACTTGAGAGAAGACAATATGAGGTGTTGTTGACAAAGGATTGTCCTTGGCTAATTCAGCACGCGGGGAGGGCGGGGGTCGGAGTGATGGGGACATCATGCGCAGTGCCATGTTAGATTTTGTACAGAGCCACCGTGGTTGTTTGATCCTCGGAAGCTATGAGCAGAGTTGGAGTCTGTTGGAGTAGAAAACGACATACGTCCCTTTAACGCTAATTGCGCACTTAACAATAATGCAGCACGTTTGTGCTACTCCATACAGAATTAGTGGATTGTAACCAAATGTGAAAAAAAAATAAACCTTTATCACCACGAGTAGAGGTACAGGGGTATCCTCTGCAGAGGTAGCTTCCCGACATGGCACGTGGAACAGTGATGGTTTACGTGGTTACAATTGGGCTAACGTCAATTATATTTTTACACAGAATATGTCCCCCCCACCTCCACACTCCCCAACCACTCTGCCCTACATTCCCAGCAGCCACCGCTCAACATGGCCACATTGTGAACTTATAAAGCCTGTTGGCAGCCATTCATTTAAGCGACTTGCGGGCAGCCCGTTCCACCGCGCCGCCTGTGCTCCACCTCCCTCGCTTCCCCCGGGGTCTTCAGGCGCCGCCAACACCTCGCAGCCACTCTCCCCTCCAGGTGCATTTACCCCCCACGCCCCACCAGGAGCTGTGTCAGCCACGCTCAGGTGGGGCGAGGCGGAGTGGAGCGGGCGTCGGAGCGAGAGAGCGAGGCCCACGCCTAGCAGGTGAAGTCCTCGTAGCCGGGCCGGCCGCCCGCGTGGTGGTGCAAGGCGTGGTGCTGGTGGTGGTGGTGCGGGGGGGGCAGCATGCTGGCCGCGTAACCGGCACTCTCACTGTGGCCACGCAGCGCCTCGCATGGGCCCTGTGCGGACACGGGTGGGTGGCAAAGGGGTGGGTGGCACAGGGGGGACGACGTTACCACTTCGTAGGGTGTCGCCGCTGTGCTTTCGGGTTGTGCCGAGTGTTGTCCGGCATGATGTCTGACGTTTCATTCCACGTGCTTGGAGCTCCTTCGGGAGCTGAGTTCTATATTTCGATCCTCATGCAATTCTTTGTCAGAATGTGCTTTTTTTTAAGACTGCAGGAACTATCATTTCCATCAGTTCATGAAGACGCTCCGAACCTGCAGAGCATAACGTTTGACATCATTGACAAATATCCTGCGGCACGATATGAAAAAAAACACGCAGTGAGAGCTAATAGGGACATTCATTCTCACGGGTCGCTTGGCACAATGTAGAGTGGAGTGCCCAGGAGCTCGGCAGCGAATCCGGTGGCGTTACACGTAATCTCGGCTCACTCACTTGTGGTTTAGGGGACAGCGGCGTGTGGGCTTGGGCTTCTAGTGCAAGGAATGAGATGGGTGCCCAGCCCCCTCTTCATAGCCCTCTTCATAGCCTGGTGCCAGTACCCCTCCAGCCTGTGGGCCCCGTTTTTTTACACCATCTTCAAAGTGCCCTAATTGGTAAGAGATGTCTGGGTAGAAACTGTAGCTATTGTTGAAACGTTGAGGAAATCAGAAATTCGAATAGAGACACCTTTTCAAAAGGCTAAGTTTGCATTGTCATTCAGTGCGTCTCATTATAGATATGATGCATAACACTTCAAAAGCAGCCATACTTATTATTGTAGTTAATTAAGTTAATTTTCACCTAGTGTCTAGCAATGCTCTGCAGCAGAGCTTCCTAAACTCCGCTCACCACGGCCCACCACAGTAATTTTTTCCACATTTACCAATTTTCTCTCCAATTTAAATCAGGTTCCTGCATGCTGCACACACTTGGTAAACACATGGAATACAATAACAACCGCCATTCGCCACTAAGTGGCGGTGAGGTGACCACGTTGCTTGTGCCAGGCCATGTGCACGTTGAGGCCATGAAATACACATACACACACAAGATCTGTATCTTCTTTGAATCATCACTGCACATCACCTGGGGCATGTTCACCAATCATCGAGCACGTGTCGAAGGCATATATGTCATGTCTCAAGGACTACCCTCGATACCCACAATTTTGAGTGTTTCACGGCCATGCAATGGATCGCAATGTTATTTGTTCGGTTACCTGGAATAATACATTCAGCCCTGTTTATTGCAGTGCAGCTGTTGCCGATGATTCAGGTCTTGTGTAAGGCTCAGCACCACCGCTCTTTTCTCTAAAAGTAGATTCGCCCTTGCCTGCTGCGTGACAGTTAAATGTTTCTTTGCACGGATTACTCAGAGAGTCGGCGCTTGAGAGCAAAACACGGAGCCACCTAAAAGTGACACGAGATCTATTCCTCGCAATGTTTGCCACGGTGGACAACTCGAGTTTGACGGCGTCCTGGCATCAACAACTAGGAAAACGATTAGCTGCTTTCCGCACGGTTTGTAGATGGGACATTAGCATGACTGGTGGCATCAGGGGTGTACGAAGATCTGACGGTGCAGCACTTCAGGACAAAAATGACGTAGTGACAATTTTGACCGTGCTGTGATAATGTTCATTTGGGTAGCACTTCGCGTTTACTTGCATGTAGAGTTTTCTTTTTCTTTTTTATATTATTTTGGTTTGTGTTAAAAATAATAATACATTTTCCTCCCTCCACCCAGGTTTTTCAGCGGGGGTTTCACGCATACATGTCAACACAACTCCTTTGGGTTGACATCAAAGTAGAAGAGGATTTTGTCTCAGATCAACTGAATCGGAAGAAAAATTACGTATGAATATGGGTTGACATGTATGAGAACGCAATGTGTTTGATATCGCACCGGGGCATCTCAGAGCACTTTACATCTCACATCTCATCTTAAACATTTGCAAGCGCACTCCCAAGTGGCAGCTGTCCCTGTGGGCACAAGATGACTCGGCATCTGGCCTGCAAACAGGCATTAGTCTGGTCGGTAGCGAGAACTAGAATGGTCTGAAAGTCGGCACTATATAGCACAATACCAAGATGAACAGCTCATTGAGGACTGCATAGCAGACCATGGAGTCAAAGGTAACTGCAAGGAGAGGAGAGAAGGAGATTGACCGTCATGGGCAGGGAGGTGTCTTTGCTTTCGGTCTTTTGCTTCTTCTTGGCTCGAAAGTAGAAGAGGATTTTGTCTCTGATCAACTGAAATGGAAGACAAATGATATATGTGAATATGGAAATAATGCAGGGTGAGAACTTAAAGGTATTCATAAATAAAACATGATCTTACAAATATACAATGTTTTCACGCACCAAGATCTGTGCATGTTTGTACGTTTATGATTGACAGTACTTCTTTAAATATGCTTTGCTTTTTACAAAAATGTTGAAGTAAAAATTGTTATCACAGTATTGCTTATATGAATGTTTAAAGTCAACGTTACTGTACATTTAATAATACAGTGGGTTCAGCAAATAAAGCAGAGCCAAGACATTTAATATAAATGTGAGTTATATATGGCTAATTCTATATTGGACATTTCCAACACATTTCAACAAATCCAACATTGTGATTTACAGCATTCTGTGTATCATCAGGGAAAAGTCTTGGCTGCACATGCATGAACGACTGAGCATTGCTTACCTCATACACGTAATCAAATATCTCCAGGATGGTCAGAATGCTGGCCCCAATAAACAGGCCCATCTGTCCTCCAATGTCCCCTGTTTGTGTAAGAATGCGAGAAGGGTGTGAGATCAGTTATTTTTCTCTCACTCGGTCACACCTATTTACTCCATCTCCCATAATCTGATACCCTTTATGAACCGACTTACATTTTCAGGGATTGACTTTTTCAGCTTATGTTAATCTTAATAAAAAAAATAACCCGAGGCAATCTCCAAGGGAACGCCGTCAATCGGTTGGGCTTCACCAAATGGCCGTTTTATTTTTTTCACCGGGAGCCATGTGGCGTTGTTATGGGCTGGGCCGCTGGCTGCACTGACTGCCAGGCAGTGTAATTATTATAAGACGATGCTTGCGATGCGACGGGTGGCTTCTTACTGCACGAAGCGGCTGGCCATGTAGCTCACGTATAAATAATAAAAATGTAAATAATGACAGCAGAGTAAAGTGAGCAGTGGCAGCGACGGACCTGCACAGCAAGGCTCACAGCGTCCAGCATGGACACCCGCCATGAGACATTTGCTCAAAGTAATGGCCTCAATTAAAAAAAAATGCAGCGTTGCAGTAATTTCCTCCTTTTGGCGCACACTGTTTTGCAGAATATCACCGCCCAATACTGTAAACTAGAAAGCATGCCACTGATGATGTGGTCAAAACAAATGTAAAAATAAAAATCCGTGGAATGCCACAGGCAGTCTGATACACTCACAGATCTGTCGATGACGAAAAGTGAAGTCTACAGCGGTCGTGGCTCATTCAACACCGCCCGGGTCATTTTGAGTGGACCACCTCTCAGAAGACATCTCTGGCATTCCCGTTATATTTTTTTTTCTCCAATTTTCTCCAACCCAGCTTATCTTCCATTCCAAGATTTCCTTAACACTCAACTGACAGACCGCCACCACAGGTGGTTAATTTATTGTCTGCAGTCAGGCGGTCCAGCAGCTTTTATATATATATTTGTATCCCAAGGTGTTTATCGTTCTGGGAGCAAATGCGCTATTGCCCCACCCCTCACGCCCCGTCCCCCTCCTGTGATGACTGGCTGAATGTCAACCCTATAATCAAATCTCTGGCAGAACAAGCATTGCGAGGTTAATGAGGGTAACACACTTTTATTCTTAGCAGAACATAAGAATATTACAGACAGTAGTTTACAGTCTGAACTACTTCAAATAATTAGCAATATATTATAAAAGACTGTAAAACAAAACTGTAATTACCGCATAATTACATAGTAACTGGAGAAGAAAATTACGCATGAATAGTTGTAAACTGCAACTGCAAAACGCTATTAGAAGCCAATGAATGCAAATGAAACAATCATTTAGTTCTCAGTGGGTATGATACAATCTTCTTCTTCTATATTTATAAAAGGGAAATTTGTGAATATGTGTATCTGTTCAAAATGTTTAGCGTACTTCCCGACATGCAACAAACTTGAAATTTGCCATGTGGGTACTTTCCAGACTGGACAGCATGAAAACTTTATAAAAATAGACTTTTGTATATTTTTTTTTGGGGGGGGGGGCGCAATTATGCATATATTGTGCACGGCAAGTGAGCTGCGACGTCACATCTGGCATGTGACCCGTGTGATCGCGGGTAAAGTGCCATACAAATGTGTTGCAGGTCTCAGGCGTTCTTCGCGCAGCATTGCTTTATTATTTCAGTCGTTTACTGCCGTACGCACCCTGAAAGTTGTGTATCTGCAGCAAGCGCGTGTGTGTGTACCTATGGACGCACGCACGCGTGTGTGTGTGTGGGGAGCGGTAGTGTAGTGGTTAGCGTGCTGCGCTATGAACCCAGCGACTCAGCCTCAAACGAGTAACTCGTGTGGTGTGTGAACATCGCCAATGGGAAGACAAAGGCGGCCGGGCGAAGCAGGGTAGTAAAGCTAGTTATATATTTAAAAAAACATAATTAAAGTGTGTGGACTTAAAACATCATCTCTGATAAAAAAAAATAAACACCACCTTACGAGTTACTGTTTGTTCCGGCGTAAACAAAGGGAGACAATTTGGCACACGCTTTGCTATCTGCTGATTTACTTGTACATTGGGGCACCACGCCGCTAAATACGTTGAAATCGCTTCGTGTAACATACGGTAGAAAGGTGCGCCATTCAAGCCGTAAAACTCTTTCTCTTGTTTCAGTCTGCAAAAGCGAGTAGATTAAGTGTTTCTATTCCACTTTCCTCACTGTCAAAAGTCACCGCCGAGGAATTATGGGTATTTCCCTGCGTGTGGAGCTCCAGAGGCGAATAGATGTCATCCCCGGCACACATTGTTTAGGGTGAGCGCTGTGTGCATAATAATCAAACTGATGCATGTAATGGCCATACCACAGGGAGTGTGGGAACACTGCCTTGGCTTCCCATCAAAGGGTACAAGTAGGTAAGGTGGCAACATTCGAGGTACAAGAAGATGGGACATGCCGTGAAAAACTTACCAGGATAGGGGAGAACGACACGTGGATGCATTGTTGTGAGTGGTATACTGTTACACAATTCACAACAACAAAAAAATCAGGACTTAATGTCCTGGGGAAAGACTAAAATATTTCCCGGAAGCTACCTCAAAAAGAAGACGCTCCTGGGAAAACCAGGACAGGTTAGGCCAGTGGTTCTTAACCTTTTTGGAGGTACCGAACCCCACCAGTTTCATATGCGCATTCACCGAACCCTTCTTAATTGGAAAAATAAAATATGATTTTTTCAAATTCAAAACATAGGTATATGTTTTACTGGTGCACAATAATATGAGTTGGGTGTGTGTCTTAACCTCCGCCGAACCCCTGAGACTGACTCACCGAGCCCCTGGGGTTCGATCGAACCCAGGTTGAGAACCACTGGGTTAGGTGTATGAAGGTGAGCAATATGCGTGTATGAAGGTGCTTAAACACTGACCGAGCAGTCCAGCCACCTCATAAGCCTTTTTCTGCTCAATCGTCTCATAGTTCAAGGCTTCGAAGAAGATATCCAGCACCAACACATTTTCCCTATGAAAAGGAGAACACATTTCAGATGTCATGCATCCCGTTGTGACAATGGCAGCCCCTCGTCTTGCTGAAAATGTCAAAAACACAGGAACGTTTATGTGATGTTCTTGTGAGATTGGGGTACACCAATATCAACACAACGTTTCAGATGATTCTCACGAATTCACAGTCGTGGGCACAGACTTCGTGTGTGTGTAGATATTAGCCAAAAGCCACCAGTTACATCGCAATCGGGACAGAAAGTGCACGCACGCGATGTACGCCTCTGTCTTGTTGTACTTCTTGGCCAGGTATTTGGCCGAGGCCTTGCTTGGAATCTTGACCATGGAGAGTTCCTTCCCGTAGCGTGTCATGTTGCACGGCGTCTCGCATAAACAGAAGTCATTGTCCCTCTTCACCAAGACGTCTGTGACAGACAAGGGGATAGTGGTTCACTCTGGTCGTCTGGCAAAGAATTATAGCTGCAGCTGCAATGTGGTCCTCAAGGAAACAAACATTAGCAGAACCACTCCACTCTCTGTGTCCACATATCGGTACAAATATGTTTAAGTTCATCAGCCCATTGTCTTTCAAGAACACAATTTATTTAAGCAAACAAATTCTGGACCGATTTCAACATTTTTGGTTTCATCAGCAGTAATCAGGTTTGTTAAACAAATGCTGCTGGTTTAGCATATGTTATGGGCAAGGACACAATATAAACCATATATAATCTATGAAACCCATTCAACGTAAAAGCAATATCGTACACAAACTCATTATAAGCTGTCATGGATCATTACATGTACTCAATATTGTTTTGGCAAAACTTTATTTTTAAAATATATTTTCCGTGAAGTGGCTGGGCGGCTTAGAGGTCATTGAACTGAGCCAACATTTTTGAGATTCTGGGTTCAAATCTGGACAAATATCTGTGATTAAACCAGGTTATTAAATGAAGAAGATATAAGAAGAATCACCAATGACTGCAGTAAAAACCCTTCATGTTAAATTTGGTATTTTGTTTGATGCGGATAAACCATCGCTTTGACAATTATTTTTTTTATTAGGTTGAATTACGTGTGTTGAACATTGCTCTGTCAAAGAGAAAATTGGAAAGTATGCCCCATAGTGTGCATATAAAAAGGTCACTTGAAGAGATGTCAGATGAATTTCTGTGGTATATCCTCAGTGGGCGCTTTTTGTTCATTGCATGGTGATGCATCACTCTGGAAGTGCTCCGAAAGGACATTTCATCTCCTGACACGATCCCGATGAGAACAGTTCGAATAAAAATGTGAATAAAAACATAGTCCCACAAAGTAAAAAAAAAACGGAGAGAAACCCTTATCCACAAAAGCCAATACAAGACATGTGAGTGTTACATGGGATTATGTGTTCATCATTAGGTGGCACAAGGTGCCTGTGTTGTACGTACCGAGTACAGGGCGGGCACATTCCGTGTACTGCTCCGGGGTACAGTAGGGGGCATCTCCTGCAGCAAAGATAAGAGTGGAGAGGTCAGGGAGGTTCTCTGTGTTTACAGCGGCTGCTGGTGTCCCTCTGCCTGTCACGGACACACAGGGCACACGACCTCATTGCTTGCTGAGATGAGATGGAGGAGATGTTGTCCTCCTCGGTGGGTTTCTCACTCCACCACTGCACGTGGCAGTTACAAATACAGGACTAAGTGGCAGAGGTCGCAAACGGGTTTTGATTCCTTACCCGTACCTGTACCCGGCCGCACCAGGGTCGCAAACGGGTACCCGTACCCGTACCCTACCCGATACCCGGCTACCCGTACCCGGCCGGGTATCAGATAGGGTACGGGGACGGGTACCCGATTGCGACCTCTGGGATGAAGCCATGTTGCAGGCGCGGGTGGGTTGATTCTAGGAACTTAAATTGTGAGAAAAGACAAGACGTTGGGAAATGAGTGACAAACGGTTACTCACCAGTCACTCACGGCCTACCCGTACCCGTACCCGGCCGCACCAGGGTCGCAAACGGGTACCCGTACCCATACCCGGCCGGGTACGGGTAGCCGGGTATCGGGTAGGGTACGGGTATCGGGTACCCGGTTGCGACTTCTGCTATGTGGGCACGCACCGACGTACTGGGTCTTTCTGTAAAAATTAGATCGCTACAAGGGTTGTTCGTGATCAGTATTCATATACACATACACAAAAAAAACACCAGTCTGTCCCATGAATGTGATTCGCTAGTTCTATTCTTCGTATGGAATAATGTTGAGGAGCTAAATGCAAATGTCCAGGTCTCGTAGTAGTAGGTTTTTACCCTTTTAAACTGGTACAAAATTGACACCTTTATTCAAGGCATCATGTTTGGAATAACCACAACACAAGTAGTCAAAAAAAGCAAACAAAAAGAAGCAACTCTGATAATGATAATAATATGCACTGTCCTTGAAGTTGATTGGTCCACACCCGAGACGGCTTTCTTTAGAGTGCATATTATTATCATTATCAGAGTTGCTTCTTTTTGTTTGCTTTTTTTGACTACTTGTGTTGTGGTAATTGCAAACATGATGCCTTGTATAAAGGTGTCAGTTATGTACCGGTTTAAAAGGGTAAAAACCTGCTACTATATTTTGCCACTGGTAAAAGAGATCTCATAGTGTCCAGGTCTCGTAGCACAGTGAGGGCTTCAGGAGTGAGTTTGGGTAGTTTTGCTGTTCTTCCGTTGAAGGAATACAGACTACAGTGGTTTACTCTGTGGTCCATAGTTTGGGTTGGTTGGCCACAATCGCACTGCAGCTTGTTTTAAATTTTCCATTTATGAAGGAAATGTGCACATGGGCCTGTTGATGTTCTGATGCGGTTGATGGTTACACCAATGTCTTTAAGGAGGAGTCTTAAAGCCAAGATGTGCCGATGTTTAAGTCCCGAATTAGGTGTTTATTCTGGATGTCTGCATTGTTCCACTCTGTTTCCCAGCGTTCTTCCACATCTGGGTGAGATTCTAGAATGGTGACAGCAATGGAAATTCCAGGAGGGAAATCGTGACTTTGGTCCACGGTCAATGTACATTGTTGAGGTCTTGGTTGATGGGAAGGTTGTAACTGACAAGTAAACACGTAAACTCCCTCGCAGTGTTCGCATGTCTATTTGGTGGTCAGAGGATTGGCGTCGGTTTCACTGTTCCGGTTATGATTCGCCAGTGAGGTTACGGAAGTCTCCCATGCAAGAGATTAAAAAGTCTGAAATGGCTTATCATCTGGTTAAATAAGGAATAACTATTGCTTGCTCAGTGTTGGCATGCATGGTCAGATTTTATTTATATCGCGGCTGGATTCAACTGCTGTATGCAAATCGTTTGTAATATCTAGCTTCCAATACAAAATTTGTTTGAAATTCAATCCATCGTGTTTTTTAGGTCAAGATGAACATTTCAACTCACAACTATAAATTACATTTAACATTTGCTGCATTTTGTCGGTCTGAGTTCTGTAAATTAAATTGCCTTGTATAAAAGAAGCAACAAAAGGAAATTTCGACAACAAACTACATAATTAAATGGCCTGTTTTGACTGCCAAATTTCTTGAGGCTGAAAAGACGATTGAATATAAATGATTCATTCAACATCTGAGTCTTCACGAAACAGCAACCATTGCCATATCTAAACTCCAGCCAGTTTGAAGCCCTTGTACTAATGCAGAGTTTTGCAATTGAAATCAGTAGACGTCTTTAAAGTACCACGTTGTTCACACAAAGCACGCGTGGTGATGTGGACTTAACCTGGATTACAAGATTATAATTCAGACATTAGCACGTGCTCCGCAATTAAAATTCACACTTAAACGCCAGCAGTTTAAGGGTTAATTTTTTTTTCTATATATAACAAGCAAACGCTCGTGATGCGTGAATGTTAATGGCCTTTTGGAGTTGCGCATGTGCTGGGGTATGCTGCAAACAGTGTGGTGCATGCCAGTCGCATGCCATCAATAATGTTTAATTTTACGAGCACCCTAGGTCCGACGCCAATTTGCGTATTCCACCTAGCTGACGCCAACGGAATCAGCTGCATTACACTCGATACGATTAACAAAGCTCTGTGAGCAATCACCCAGGCATTTAATTCCAAAATATGCTCCAGGATTTAAATGTATGCCAAACACATGCAGTGCAGCCTCGCAGCACTGAGATTAGAGTTTGACAAATTAAGTTACCCATTAGATCACAATCACTGTGCGCATGTTTGCATGAGAGATCATTTTCTTGGTATTTTCTTCTCTTATCTGTGCTGTCTGGATGTGAAACATTCTTGATTGTGTTTACCCTTTGGATATCAAAAATATAATTCGTTTAAGCATATTATGATTTTATCTTCGAAGCTCCGTCAACGCATTGCTCAGTATTGCTATACAATAAAGTGACATTTATAATTTATAATCTACAGAGAATGTGACAGTACTGTGCCAATCACATTTAATGTTGTCACCACATCCTCGTTATAACGACTATAATCACCGAGGAATGTCTGTCCTTAACGCGCGTGACGGGGCTCCACATCGACCAGCCCCCTCATTAATATTCATGAACAGGTGACGTCCTCCAAATGGACACCCCCCTCCCCCTATTAATAATAATTAGCGGGTGACGTCACTCCACATGGGGGGCGAGGCGCCTCCTCCCCCCTCCTCGGCGTCAACTCACAACCCTCACTACAAAGGCAGAACCCCACGTCACGTGTTCTCCGTAACGCTATTGAGACATCAAAGTAAAAAAGACGTCATGATGAACATGGGATCATAACCTTTAAATGAAATAAGTCTGTGTCACCGCACCCTGACAAATTGCACACGCTTGGATGCAATGAATATATCACGTCGTGGTCTGATTTTCGCTTGCAAGTTTTAGATTTACTGAAATACACCCGTCCTTGGACGGGCAAAAGGCTAGTTAACTAGATTTAAAGTTGACCTAATTGTGCACAGAATTAGATCGTCTTTAGTAGGTGTAAATTTCTATATAAAGCCACAACAGCAGATCATTTTTTTTCTCACCTGAAGACGGCCGCTTGTGTTTACCGAAAAAACCTAAGAATACGTCGTGTTTTATTTGATTCTTTTTTCTACCCACGTGACTTTACCGAAAGAACCAGAGAGTATGGATTCCTGCAGTCACGAAAGCTTCAAGTCAAGATTAAAGCATTTATTATACGTGTTTTTTTCTACAATAAAAAATAATTTACAGCCCTTCGGCAACCCACTGCCAGTCGGGTGTGGGGGTCGCATGACCGTATCTCAACCTCCTGGTCAGTGTCAGGTGGTGGACAGGGGTCGAGGATGAAACTAAAACTAAACTAGATTTGAAGCTTTCGTGACTGCAAGGATTCATACTCTTAGTTTTTTCGGTAAAGTCACTTAGGTAAAACATTGAAATTAAAATTAATAAAAATGTATTGATACAGCAAATCTGGCTGTGACGGTCCCACCTGATGACGGAGACTTGTGTTGCCTCCGAAACGTCGTGATTTATTATTATATTATTTTAATTTATTTGTATTTCAATGTTTTACCTACGTGACTTTACCGAAAAAACTAAGAGTATAAAACTAAACTATTTTCTTTTTATTTTACGAGGTAAGGCCAACTGAGCTAAGCAGCTCCCTGTCAGAAGCGACTTGGCTATTGTAAATGATTACTCAACGAAGTGATTTAATCCCGTGGAAATTTATAACAGCTTAATACTCAAAACACACGTTTCTAAAATGTGGAGGAAAAAAACCCCAGGACCCTGAGAAAAAAATCACGCGACCGTGGGGAGAGAGAACATGGAAACTCCAAATATACAGGGATCGAACCCACGACCTCCTGTATACCAGGCAAGAGTAGTTAACATCTCGCCACCATGGCGCCCAGCACAAGTTCATGTCCCACTCTCCACAACTATGAGCCGTGGCCAGGATTCAAAGTCAGGTTTCCAGGTTCATCCAGCAGTGTACACTATACCACTATTCCCACTCAAATGATGATATCAGTTGTTTGTTTTTCCAGGAATAGCTCAATGGGTCTCAAGACTATTTCTTAAGGAGGGTCCTGTACTGTCATGTTTAACTAAATTGCATTGAATTTCGATTTAAAGCTTTCGTGACTGCAGGGATTCATCTTCTTGGTTCTTTCGGTAAAGTCACGTAGAATGGAAATAATAAAATAATTAAAATAAAACAGAATAAAATAATTCTCACGACGTTTCGGCCAAAACGCAAGCAGCCGTCCTCAGGTGAAGAACAGGTCTGTCGAGAAGACAGAGTCTGAATGACTGTTCTTCACCTGAGGACGGCTGCTTGCGTTGTGGTCGAAACGTCGTGAGAATTTTTTTATTATGTTTTATTTTTATTATTTTATTATTTCCCTTCTACGTGACTTTACCGAAAGAACCAAGAAGATAAATTGCATAGATGAGAATTTGAAATGTAGGATGAAACTGGGTTTATGCGGAGAAAACCAATGCACATGAGAAGGATACCACTCCACACACAGATATCTCACACATTCATTGCTCTGCTGCCATGTCTTGGCTACCTCGCAGCCTAAGCCTACAACACCTACTAATTCCCATGCAGTCTTCCATACCAGACTGATTAGCCGCAACTCTGCTTAGTTGCTGAGATCTAACGAGATCAGGCACATTCATCACGGTGATTTGGTCACAGGTACACACAAGGTGTGGAAGTGAATCCAGGTTGCAATACAATTCAACAAAACCTTTCGCCTTCAATTAATCGATTGTCCACATCTGACAGTGACACAAACACAACGTGTCACGCTGCACATTTGTCTCCTGCAATCGCCACTGAAGCGTGGGATACGTCCACTTTGTGGGTTCACGCGCGTGCCTCGTTCACTTATTTAATGCTACAACTATGCCAGATCTTTTAACGGCCGAAGCTTTGCGCATTAAAAATTCAACTCACCTAAATAAAATATGAATATGCTGTGCTACAAAAAATCACTTACATTTTAAGGCAGTTTTTAGATTTTTTTTGTCAATGTTAAATTTAAACCTGAGAAAACGTTAGCATTGGACAAAGCAATGCACAGCTCATCAGGTGGACATTAGCGGTGGTGGCATTAGGCACAAGAAATCTAAGCAAGAGCTTAGGGCTGCAAGAACCTCAAAGGGCTCCTGTTTCATAAAAAAAACCACAAGTGTACCAAAAATACGCTGGCTTTGAGATCCTAGTAAAAATAAAAGCTCATCATTCTAATAACACCTCTGATTAGCACAGCTGGCAATGTTGCGGTGCGAAGGAATTTCAACATACATTTTCCATGCATACATAACACTATCAAAATTGCTTTAAATTTCGATTTAAAGCTTTCGTGACTGCAGGGATTCATCTTCTTGGTTCTTTCGGTAAAGTCACGTAGAATGGAAATAATAATAAAATAATATTAAATAAAATAATAAAAATAATAAAAATAAAACAATAATAATAGACGATGTCTCCCCGACAGACCTGGTCTTCACCTGAGGACGGCTGCTTGCGTTGTGGCCGAAACGTCGTGAGAATTATTTTATTATGTTTTATTTTTATTATTTCCATTCTACGTGACTTTACCGAAAGAACCAAGAAGAAAAATTGCTTTAATTGTAATTAGTTACATAAATGTCCAGCACATGATGTCTGTGGCCACCCAAAATGATGAACCAAAGCAGTCTTTCTGCGTTGGCAGCAGTGGCGTGACAAGCCTGTAATCCAGAATTTCAGACGGCGAGGATTGGTGGATCGTAAACAAATGTTTTGAAACTCACTTCCACTGGGCGTCGAGGTGTCATAACCCCGGCTCGCCACGAGAAGGCAGTACAACAAACATGTGGATTCCAACCTGCACGGATTGCATGGTATACCGTGTTTCCCCCTCGCATGTAATGGGTTTTCTTCGGGTGCTCCGGTTTCCTCCCCATGCAAATACTCATTAATGGGCCGATATCACCTTCATATATAGAGAGAGCTTGGGACATTGTTGGCTGCCGGCTCATCATCTTCTTACTTGTCTGTGGTTCCTCTCCTCGCCTCTGAGTCGTTCTCTCTCTACAAGAGTGAATGAATACCGTGTGCGGCAGAAGTAGAAGTTGTGATATTATTATAATGAAAGGAGATCAGCTCCCCCTTCAGGCAGTCCTCGCCGGACCACACGTAACTGCGCGGTATTTATGGCAAGTAAAAATGACCAGCATTACGTTTAAGAGATGTCTTCCTTGTAAATTAAATTGCGTCTTCCAGTTTACACTCTTTATTACTTTTACTTTTGTTTGTTTTCGTAAAGCTTGTTTTATTTTCATTATTGTTAGAATTTATATAGTTTATCGATTGGCGAAGCACCTTTATAATGTTTTACAGCTCGCTTTATGAGGCTGTTCAGTGAAACTATTAAATTATTTATTTGCAAACTTCACTTCTCCAATCGGCAAAAACACACCGTAGCTGTAACTCAACAGAAAAAAGGGATTATGTTGGTGTCCACAGAGGAGAATTGTGATCAATATAAGCCATTTCCTTGCCTCTATCGTTTTTCTTACATTTTGTCCTATAAATAAAAACAGATGAATCTCGTAACTCATCATCTTCTTTGATGACTTATTTCACACCTCATTCCAGTTATATAAACTTCTGTTATGAAAGGTGTTTTCTCATAAAACTACTGCTCATCTTTGACAGAAATGAGTCGCTCTGGGGATCAGTCACAGCGTGTCGTAGCGGCTTGTGGTCCCATACCGTTGAGGTCAGCGAATTCTTCCTCACATGGTGATGGCAAAGGTGCAGCCCTGAAATATCTTGCCCATGATACTACTGGTGGAAGGGCCTCCACGAGTGTTCAGCTCCAGAGAGCCCCTCTAGAGGGAATGTTGGCCTACTCTTCCACGCTGGACAGATGTTATGAAAGAGGTTGGCGTTCCCACATGTTATCCCAGCACACACACACTAATTGCCGATGGAATAACAGTGGTGTACACATTTGTACTAGTGGGTGGATGGAGGCAGGGGGATTTAATAAACTAGCCCATTGTTTCAACAGCCACGCCAGAAGATCGTACTAGCAATCGCTGGATAGAAAGTCCAGTGGACTAAACATTATACCAAGGCAACATTTTTGGTAGTCATTATAAATTGCTGGCATTCTTCAAGCATAACGACGACGGGCTTAATCAACACAATTTAAACTTCGTTTTTTTGTTGTCGTTTAATGACTTATAGGCGATCTCGCCAGAGCTTTGAATACTTTGCTGGAATGTTTTTTTTGCAATAGAATTATGTTTTCTGCTCCACCGAGATAATACATAATTGCCTTCGCAAATGTGAATGTGCACGCATCGGGTAGGGCATTTATCATGGGAGTTGTGGTGCAACTGTTGAACTTTTCTGCGAAGAAATTAATTGTTTTATTGAGGTCAAATGTTTGAAAGTGAAAGGTTCACCAGGCTCAAGAGCTGGGCACACAGATCGAGCGATCAATGTGGTTTCACCACTTACAAGAATTTCGGACCTGCTTCCTGACTTCAGCATTCATCTCCATTGAGATTATTGGCCCCATCGTGGAAATTCTACATTTCTTTGATAGTGGCTAGTCGTTCAATCCGACAATAACCGGTTACTTTCCATTCCAAACAGTGATGATAATCTTACGGAGGGACAATACATTTTCCACATACCTATTACGTACACAATCCATTTTATTCTGAGTGGCAACAATTACGGGTGTTCTGTTGGTGATACCTGCAATGTACATTTCCATGACCGTGCAAAGTGATGAATGCATAATTATACCGGATGTTCTTGCAATTTCATTGCTTCTTTGTGTTCGGGTGCTCTCACATGTGAAAATTAAGTCAATGACCTTGATGGCCATCACCATTCAAACTTAAAAGTATTTCAGATTAAACACTGTGGACAATAAGCTAAAGAGATGTGCACAGCCAGAATAGAGCTGTCACACATCCTCTGAAGAGCTATAATCTGCCGTTGCACATTTGCATATTTTAAAAGAGATAGTGACTGTCAATTCATGCCACAATCTCCCATGGACGCGGGGCCATCAGCTTCATAAGTGCTGAACCGCATTATGCAGCACTCCGCAAACCCCAACAAAATGTCCAGGACTCTCCCCCCCCCCCACACAAATTATAATTCCCCCCCCACCCCTGCTCATTCAATGCTTCGCACGTCTGTTTCAGTATGGAGACGCGTGCAATTAGACACACACATTGGTTACATTCCCAGCTCGTCTGCCGCACGGATCAGGGCACATATTGCCAGCGGCATAGCTGGAGGACAAGGTCCGCTGCTATATATAACCTCCCACCAGAGTCGAACCTCTCCAAGATAATGAATTCCACTGCCGCTGAATGAGCAGTGGCGGTGTTTGGGAAACAATCATGAATGTTGGCAACGGGCCTCTGGGCTTTCTGTTTGTGCCACGGCTATTACGATCTGGTAGCAACAGCGCCATGTAAGTGTATATTATTGCATCACCCTTCAAGGTTGTCTGACAATAAAAACCCGGGGAAACTCTGGAGCAATCGCTTAGAGCTCTGTTGCTTCAATTGTGTGGACTGGGCCAGGTCGATATCTCAGACAAGTACAAGATTTGGGCACACTTGGTGATTATACAACAATGACGCTGAAATGCTGGCACACAATCGTGGTATTTTATTTCTTCCTGCAATGTATCTGCACAAGGCTCCCTTAAAGGCATCGTTGTAGTTCTATGATATTGTGTGCATGTGTCAAAGAAAACCATACGTCTGAAAAAAGCTAAAACCCTTACTATGATTCAACACCCGCCCGACTGATATAACTGTGAGATATGCTTAGTCAAGCGTTCACAAAAGAGCACTGGATTTCTTCGAAAAATAATGTCTTTACAGTTTGAACTAGGATTCATGTACGCCAGTTAAACAGCGCACACACTGTTTCTGTTCCAGCAGTGTTATGCCCAGCATCTGAGATCAAACTCTCAGGCAATAGCAATGAGTCTCCACATTCCAGTAAGATAACAATTATTCTCAAAGCCAAAAGGCGGCTGGATACTGACACAGTCCCATATTGTTCCTCGGAGAATTTGAACAGGTCTGATGAAAAGTGAGGGAATTTCATGACAGATGTCATTTTGCCTATCTTCTTCAAGAGTCCATCGGAGGTGAAATTGAGGAGTGAATTTTCTCAAGGTTGTTGGAGGAATGTGATTCTACCTTACAAGAGAAGACCACCTTGGGCTGATTTTAGCCAGATCTGTCTGGGTCAGCGAGCTGAAAGATATGGTGTGGAAGAAGTTCAATGTACATACATATCGCCACTTGGCTGAGGTGTTCCTCTTGCTATGGCTGTGGTTCACAGTCACGTGACACCTCCAGCCTATCAACGATCTGAAAATATTCGGTGAGAAATTAAGCCGTGGGACCACCTGTCTATTTTTGTTCTAAGCCCCGTGAAGGTTGACGTGGACACAATTTTCAATGTGCTGCAAAAAAAAGTAGAAATAAATATTTACGGAAACACGAGCTGGCACATGCAGAACGGAGATGGAAATTGTGACTCCTAAGTTGAACAGCAGTCATTGAAAAAAAAATGAGACCTATGGGTTTTTTAAAATCTCTGAAGCTTTCATGTGTGAAAACATTGTTGTGTATATTATATCCAGATACCTTATGGTGAAAATTGCAAAGAAAACCCATGAACAGATAGTCTAAAGGTCCATAATTATTCATATAAAAAGAGCAATTGTGAAAGTAATTAATGGGGACTGAAAAGGGGTTAAAATGTAAATGGAAATATTAATTATTTAACATTCACACACCGTGTGTGTAGTGTGCGCGTGTACATTGCTTTTATTGAAGCAATGCAGGTCAGGATGACACTGGATATAATTCTAACCCATATTTGCCTGATTAAATGCAGTGCATTTTCAGCTATGTGGTTCAAATTGCTTGTTAACTCTCATAATGAAGTACTGTGATGGATTTATTATTTTGAGTTATATTTATTTATGCACAGAGACAATGCACTTCAATGTTTACATAATATAACACGATAATTTATTTATTTTACTTAAAATATATTTATCAATGCATCAGCCGCTCACTGTTGCCACGCTTTGTTTATGCACCAAAGCACACATTTATCTCTCTGTGCGGGTCAGCTCTATTAAGCGAAATGAAGCTTGTTTACAAGAAGGCCCCATTTTGTTTCCGCGGGTATTACCGAGGCCCACGGGAACCGTGCGTATCGACTGCAGCTGTTAATGGCGCTGCGCTACCTGCCATCTTTTTCACAGGCATTACAGAGCGTATCGACTGAGCATTGCCAATGTCATGTGCAGCGTGCGTCAGTGTGTGTCAGTGTATACAGTCTTTGATGAACACGCACTCCGCCCTGAGATTAATGGGCTCAGATTGACCGAGGCCTCGCCTTAGCAGGCTCAGTACCAGGGACAGCGCTAGGAGGCTGATGGGCTGAGCCCTGCACCACCAAATGTCCCTTTGGACGGCCACCCACGTTGGCTCTCCGTGGTAATATCCCTTTCATGGTGGCCCACACAGCAGCGCTACTGGCCACCTCATCCAAGAGGAGCCATCTCAATACGTTCACTGTACTGAACAGCACAGAGTGCAGCTTTCTAAAGTTGGGAAAGTGTTTCTTTTGCTGGTATGGTGGACTGGATAGTGGCATATTTATCGAGTATACAGACAGTGCAACGGTAATAGTTTTTTTACCCTTCTATCTGGCAAGAAAACTGACACCTTTTTACAAGGAGTCATGTTTGCATAGACCGCAATACCTGCAGTCATAATGCAAACAAAAGACATAACTCTGATAATGTGCATTGTCCTTGAAGTTGATTGGTCCACACCCGAGACAGCTTTCCTTAGAGCCTAGTCTCACATGGGTTGGACCAGATGACGCCAAAAGGCGCACAACTCAAAGACAATGTACCATCAGAGTATGTGAGCTCGGGGCAAGCATCTACAATATGGGAACCTCATTTGCCAGTAAAAATATGATAATTGACAGTGCATTTTATCAGAGTTATGTCTTTTGTTTGCATTATGACTGCAGGTATTGCGGTCTATGCAAACATGACTCCTTGTAAAAAGGTGTCAGTTTTCTTGCCAGATAGAAGGGTAAAAAAAACAATTATCATATTTTTACTGGCAAATGAGGTTCCCATATTGTAGATGCTTGCCCCGAGCTCTCATACTCTGATGGTGCATTGTCTTTGAGTTGCGCGCCTTTTGGCGTCATCTGGTCCAACCCATGTGAGACTAGGCTCTAAGGAAAGCTGTCTCGGGTGTGGACCAATCAACTTCAAGGACAATGCACATTATCAGAGTTATGTCTTTTGTTTTCATTATGACTGCAGGTATTGCGGTCTATGCAAACATGACTCCTTGTAAAAAGGTGTCAGTTTTCTTGCCAGATAGAAGGGTAAAAAAAACAATTATCATATTTTTACTGGCAAATGAGGTTCCCATATTATTAGTGCAACGGTACTTGGGTCTATCCTTCTAGATCCCATCTGGGGATGAAGATGGTATTATAGATGTGCATTGGTCACTTGATAACTGTGTGCTCCATCCGATTCTCTGTTTTTGTTTTTGTACTGTTGCTGAAAATCATAAAAGAAATGCCAGTAGCGGAGGGGTGCAGTAGAAGATGTGGGGATTGCCACTGTGTTTGTGGACTCCAATTAAAAAAAAAAGATTTGTGGCTAATATGATGCTTTGGTATTACAGAGCAATTTTACCCCAAACCAGAAATACGCGAGATTTGTCTGCATCACCATGAGCTTGTGAGAAAGCACCGAAGTATGTGAGTGTCACGCCGGAAGCGTGGCACTTGAGCGTTCTGCAGTTTGAGTGCTCACAAACAGCTCTCGACTTACTATGCGAGTCGGATTTCACGAAACTGGAGTTGGCATGACTATGAGCATGTAAAATGGATACACTACTTCAAAAATAAAGTCTTACCATTTATTAAATCTAAGACTGCCTTTAGAGTTGGGGATCGAGGGATTAATGAAGGGGGTGGCATTAGTAGAGTAATCTGAGGTCTTCAAGAGAATTTCCTCTGTAAAAAATACATGTTCCCCCTAAAAACGAATATATGTGCCGCCGAGGAATACATATTTAGTTTCCCTTCCGAAAGTTTGTGCTTGCTTCATTTTCTGTAAGTGACCCTAAACCTAGCCACAAACAATATTCGCTGGTGGGAACGAATATTCGTTTCCCTGGGGGTACAAACATTCGATGGAAGCAAAATGAATTTGCACCGGCACATACCTTGATGGCCTTTAATGGAGGAAGCAGCATAAGTGTGGGTGTTAACAGTCGAGAAAACGACCAGTAGGACAGCCGATTTTACCCCCACCCCCCCTCACTTGATCTGTCTATGGCCACAAATGAAAGCAACTCCAGGTGTGAATGACCCACACAAACCCAACTGTGACGAAAAAGGGCTCTCACGACTGAAATATTACAACCGTTCATGAATAATTCATAAAAAGTTGCATGGTTTATGCATGACCAGTGCATGAATAAGTAAAAATGTTATTTGTTTCACGCAGCTAAACAGTTTCTTAGTGTAAGTTGCAGTCTGTTCGCCGTATTTGATGGTGAAAAAGATGGTGCTCCCCATGCCTTCGCTCATGATTATGCTGCGAGTGAGAAGCATTGCGAATCGCCACGATGACTGCTGGGTGATGAGTTTCCTGGCAACTTGTCAATTTGATTGAAAATGGTATACATTTCACAAGTGAGCTCTAGTAGGTTGAATGGCTTACCACTGGAGTACGGGTGACAGAGGGGGGGGGGGGGGGAGTCAACAACAGGGAAATCGACCCACGCAGCGGTAGCTTTGTCTACAGGGGGATCGGTGGGGTTGGGACTCACGAGTGAATAAATACAAGAAAAAAAAACGTGAACAAACTTGCCCGCTCGTTTTAAACCTTTTAAACTACGTACGGCCAGCTCACTGCCCCTCCATCCGCCGCTCCCCCCGCTCCCCCCACGCCCACGGGTTTATGACCCCCACCAATATTATTCGCCCACCGCTCGCCACTGCAACGCATGCCGATGAGACGTCTTCTCTCCATTGTGAGGCGGGCTGAGTAATGCTAGTGGAGTGTGTGTGTGTGTGCGAGTGCGTATATATCAATCATCATTTTGGTCCCTGTGTGAGCAAAGAGTGGGGGGACTCTGAGAGAGTCCTAAATTGAAGGGAATTATGCGATGGCACATCTGAACACATGTCACACGGCAGCAACGCTGAGCGGGAAGGCGTGCGAGTAAGGGCGATATATTACGTGCAGCTCTGGGGCCTACACAAAGAAATTCACAACACATTCCTGCGGTGGGAGCTGGTAGGAACGTTGGGTTGCTCGGTCAATGGCCAGGGTCAACGGCGGCGTGGTGTATTCCGCAAATATAGCCGACTGTGAGGGCGGGCACAAGCCGGCGTGAGTAGGTTAAACGTTGAGTTTTATAAGGGCACCACGGGGTGACCAGCCCCTCCCCACCCAGCCCCACCCCTCCCACCCGGCACCCAGCCCCATCCTCCCCACCCAGCCCCTCCCCACCCTCCCCTCCCCACCCGGCCCCTCCCCACCCTCCCCACCCAGCCCCTCCCAACCCTCCCCACTCAACCCAGCCCCACACCTCCCATTTTTTGATGCACGACGGACGGACGGACACAATAATCCCCTGTGGGCTGGTGTAACCAGGAGGTTCCTACCAGTATCACACTGTTTGTTTAGCATCTGTTCATTTGATGCGCACAGTTCAACCTGTTTGGCTCGGGCATCCTGTGGGACGTCAGCAAGCACCTACCTGGGTCAGCTCTGCACACAAAGCTCAGGTGTGAAGAAGGTCAAGTTGTTAAGTTCAAGGTGCAACTCTGCAATTGCTCGCTCACACTACTGCTGGTGGATGGGCCTCCACTAAAGGCAGCTCGAGAGAGCACATCTCGGGGACATTGGTCTACTCTTCCACACTGGCCAGACGTCTTGGAAGAGGTGTGAGTAGCCACACTTTACCCCACCACGTGTAATCTGCCAAGCGACTAAACTGAGGCGCACCAAATCCATGCTGTTGAGTGGATAGAGGTGGGGCAGGGAGGATGCCTTGGGACAGGGTTACAACAGAGCATTAGGGGAGTAGGGCAATGGTAAAGAACAATGATAATTTACACTTGTAAGGCGCATTTCATCCATCGATCCATGTGCGCCATTTGTGGTGACCTCGGCTCTGTCTTTCTGTACTATTTTTCTTTACTTATTTTTATTCACCGGGTAATGCCCACTAAGCTTTCTAGCTCTTTTACAGAAGCGACCTGGCCACAAACGGTAGCTCATGTGTACATTTATATCAGTCAAATACTCTCAACGCATGTTTCTAAAAAAAATTAAATTAATAAAAGTAAAATAAAACAAATTTAAAAAATTCACGACGTTTCGGAAGCAACGTGAATTTTTTTAATTTGTTTTATTTTACTTTTATTAATTTAAATTTTTTTTACCTACGTGACTTTACCGAAAAAACCTAAGAGTATGAATCCTTGCAGTCACGAAAGCTTCAAATCTAGAATGTTTCTAAAAGTGTAGGGAAACCCCAGAGGACCTGGAGAAAATCTAGATTTGAAATTTTCGTGACTGCAGAAAAATCCATGCAATCGTGGGAAGAGAACATGCAAACTCCAAATATACAACAGCAGGCGTCAGGCTCGGGATCGAACCCACGACCTCCTGTATACCAGGTGAGGTAGTTAACATCTCTGTAGGCCTGGACGCACGGACACATGGCTCACCGGGCATGTGCACCATACGACAATTGCAATTTTCGACCAGGTATCGCGTCTCGCAGTCGATGCGACACGCTGTGATGCTGTACGTCTCGAAGAAGTCCGAGGAGATGGGCGTGCTCTTACAGTCGCCCCACGGTGGCGGAAGATAAATCAGCTGCGAGGGGGGGAAGGGTCAGGAAGGCAGAGAAAAGGGCACGTTGTTGTTGTTGTTGTGGACGTGGGAATTACGACGAATGAAATGGGATACAATTTGTCGGGATGGTGAGTGAAGTGATGGAGGGGGTGAATGGGGGGGGGTGTGCGAATACAGGATCGGTGGCGGGAGGGGGAAGGTTATACGGGGACAAGGGAGAAAATAATGTGAAAACAAACTATGACGTATAATTATTACCCATTTTCCTGACGATCAATAGAACCAACAGCCCATTTCTGTTGAGTGGCCTGCTGGAATTGTATCTGCAAATGCTGACAGAAATTTAGATATGTTTGTTGCTTTATTTGTTCTACACTGATAAGTCACGTAGCTGATCTGAAAATAGAGCACATCGACACTCGAGGATGTGATGCATAACCCGAGGAAGAATAAGTAACAATCGGCGATTTGTTTGATTTTACTCATCTAAAAGTGATATATTTGTGCGAACTCGCTTAAACTTGCAGGTCGTACTTAAATATCTATTTCACAGTTGCCCGAGGTGCCGTCTCTCAGACTTTTCCTTTGAACAGACGAGGCCTGTTTACTAACCTTGTGTGTGTGTGCGCTTGTATATCTCATACTACCAGATATACCCGGACACGGCCATAAATAATTGTTTAATTTGCATGGAAATTTTCCATTTGTTAAAAGATTACAGCCACGTAAGCGGTGCTGAGACTCGCTGGTGGAAATCGGGCAGCAGTGGCCGTTCGCTTCACCGCCAGGGTTGGAAAAAACACCCAAGATTAATCATGTTTCAATTAATTTAACCTCAGCCTATATTTAAATAGGTGTTGATTATACGCTAAATCGATTAATATACAATTAACGGAATGTTAAACACAGTTTCTCTGCATTAACACGTGTGTAATGGGTTTTCATCCTTGGTGGGTAAGGCACTTGGTCATAAGAACTGTATTTAAATTGTCTTCCAATCAACAGATTCTGAGGATGGTGAATAAGTGGCAACATTTTTTGGAAAATCAGACATTCAAAGCTAATTCATGCTCCTAAGTATTGCATACTTTTAATTTCAGTTACAGGGACTCCTCCACTTACGAACGAGTTATGTTCCAGAAGTCTGTTCGTAAGTCGATTTGTTCGTAAGTCCAACTTTACTCACTGTCAATTCCAAACGTTGTAGGGCATGTACACTAAACACAGGGAATGGCTTTAAAATGTATAATCTCCTGTAGATATAGATGTCATTGGCTTTTCATGTTCTGCAGATGTAGATTCCACACCGCCAATGATTGCGCAGCGGTTAAACGTATAACTCTCAGTCCGAACGGGCAACTGGACATACGGACAAGTTTGTTTCTATCTCTGAAAGTTCGGAAGTCGAATGTTCATAAGTAGAGGAGTCCCTGTACTAATATTGTGGCGCAGTGTTGCTACAGCTCTTTGAGTCCTACGAACATGAATTAAATTCTCAGCCAAGGCTAACATCGATGTCATGTGATGTCTGAACAATTCCTGGCCCTCTCTCCCCTTCTCCAGCACGTCCTGACCAGTGCGGTGAAGTTTGGTCAACCAACCCTCATGGCCGATATGGCGTGAGGAGGCACTGATACAGCAGTGGATTGACACGTTATAATAATATACTATTGTGATATATTATCATCATCACATGGCATTACTGTACATCATCAGTGAATTGAATGGTGATTTTAATACAATCAGGACACTCATAACAATATACAGTAACCTTAACATTTGGATATTGTGGCTGATTAGTATTTCCCTGGCTTAATGTCCGACTTACACACACATGGTAAAGTTGATGCCCAATGAAGACATCTATATGAAGTGGGGTCTGTGCCTGAAACAATATAAATAATCCACTGCTCTTCTGAGCCAACAAATATTTGCCAGAGTACTGGCAGCAAGTAAACATCATAACAATTTCTGCATCATCAAAATAGTTCCAGTTCAGTATTGTTAATGTAAGCGTGGCAGGGTATAGCAATTAAACCACCTCGTTCATCAATTAATTGTCTTGATTAAAGAATCAAACATTTTTTTTTCAGGATGTGGTTAATTGTAATGGGTCATGTAGGTCTATTACAAACAACATAAACGAATACAAAAAACACTCAATTTGAAGCAAGTATGGAGAGCTTAAAATTCGACATCTCTCTGATGTGGTTTCATGTCATGTACTTCAAACCCCCATAACGTTTCAGACAGCTAAACATCGCAAAGCAAGAATGCCTACTTACTGTAGTCGTAGTAGTATTAAGAATAGATAATCAATTTTAATCAATGCCACGTTACACCCATATTGAGCATGTTCACGTGCCAATTCTAAGTGGCCACGAGGAGGCTAGAGTTATTCTCAGACAATACCCCAGTGTTTGTGTCTGAGGACTGTGCTGCAATTGGCAGATCCTAAAGAGTGTATCAAGAAGGATGTGGCCCAGCAGGGGTTCCTGATCCATGTGGCTCTACCTTCTCTTTATTCAGCCCCGGCCTCGTCGAATACTGCAATGAATGACGTTGGGCCGCATTATATCCACGTGAAGGCACCTCTGCCTGGATTACATGAGTAGCCCCTGGAGTGGCTATTTTATTACTTCTCCCTTCCCTTAGTTACACACACAGGGCGTCTAAGCAAGAGTTCCCTGCAGAAAGACCTCTGAGGCTTACGTGTCAGTCGCATCACCACGGTAATGTTTGCAGAACACACACACAGGTCACGTGCTGTGTGTAAAAAAAAACATTACAGGATATGTATTGGATTGCGGCTGTGAGCACGTGTGAGTGAGAGCGCGCGCGCGTTGTTGTGAGCGTACATTGCCGTGTGCTTGTGTAGGCGATCGTGTGTGTGTGTGGGTTTGTGATCGTGAGTTGCGTAAGCATGGCGCAATGTGTGCACACGCATAGCTCTCGGCACGATTTGTGCGCACATATGTTGAGCGTGTGCCCGGGTTGTGTGCCGATGCGTTCAATCGGGGGGGCTTTTGCATTCCTGGCACTGGTTGCCGTCGCACCGAACTCACCCGCTGTTCCTGGCACGACACGAACGTCTGGAAGCCTGGCGAGACGCCAAAGCCCAGTTGGTCGATGAGCGGAGGCTCGTCCTGGCTGTGGATCTGCACCTTAATCCCGGCCTCAAACGAAGTCTCGTCTGCAGCAACAGAACATGTCAAAAGTCCCCGATGGCTTAATAACACAATGCATAACACAGCAATATGGCCCTGCCAGGGTATCAAGAGACTCGGGGTGTATGTGAGAATACTGCTCTCCAAAGGCAATGTTGGAATCTACTGGTAATCACAGCTGCGTGGGTTTCTGCAGTTGTGTTGTACAGCTCCCTGATGTGTTTTCTGGTTTCTACCGTGTGTTGTTTGGCACCATGTTCGTGTTTCGCTCCACATGATGGGAGCTTTCTTCAGGAAACTAAATTCAGTTTCCTGAACTCCCAGCACTTGCACCAAAACTCAGTTCAGTTCCAGAAGGAGCAAAACGTCAGACATCACGCCGCCAAAATACAAGGTACAACCCGACAGCACATCAGATAATGATCTACTGATATCGTGTCATTCCATGCAAATGACACTTGTTGATAGGTATCATTTCTTACATATACTCAAATTAAACCACGTGAAGTTTCCTGAATTGACTTTGAAAAAATTCTTTCACCTGGGATAAAATAACAACTTTAAGCTTAAAACACCAATTCAAATGCAATCTACACATCAAAGGGTGTGCGTTAATAGGTAGTCTTAAAGATGAACAGCCCCATCGCCGGGCTCCATGAAAGCGCTTATTAAAATGGTCGAACATATTTCTGCGCATTTCTCTCTGCAGCACGAGATTGGAAATAGAATAGAATATAAATCCGAAATAGAATAGAATTAAAGTCATATTCTTTGGTTCTTTCGGTAAAGTCACGTAGATAGAAAATTAATAATGAAAACGAAAGTGAATAAAAATAATAAAGATACAATAAAAATAATAAAATCAATAACCCAAACTGACGCCTACCTAAAACCTGATTCCCACCACCATCCATCAAAGAAGAATTATCTCATCAAAACGCTACACCACAGAGCTAAATTTATTTCAATGTATCTCCGACCATGAACACCTAACCAGTGAACTCAAACACGTACACCAAGCTCTCAAGGCGAATGGATATTCTGACTACACAATCCGCAAAGCCATCAACCCAACCGTGAGTAAGGAGCCATCTGAGGATGCAATCAAAACCATCACCCTGCCATACATAGCAGGAGTAACCAAAAATATTTCCATAATCATGAACAAACACAAGATCCAGGTCCGATTTAACACAGTACATAAAATTCGTGATCTGATCCCATCTGTGAAGGACAAGATTCCTGACATGCAATATCCCGGCCTCTACAATCTAAGCTGTATCTGCGGCAGCAGTTACATTGGGGAAACTAAACGACATGTCTTGTTCGTGACCATAAGGCAGATTTGAAACACGGTAGGACCAATTCTTCTTCCGTGGCTGATCATTATTTTAATGCGGCTGGCTCGCACGAAATGAATTTCTCTAAGGCGATGGTACTTTGCAAGCCCACTGGCTATCAACAAAGATTCGTTCATGAAGCCATCCATATATACAGACATAGACACAATTTCAACCGAGAGGATGGTTATAAGCTCAGCAAACATTGGAAAGATGTCATGAACCACTTTGGGTCATGACTTGATTTGTGTTTTCTTGTCAACCTCCACCGTCAGCAGCGTGGGTGTGTGAAGCGAGGTGCAATGATTGCCTGGCGGCCCTGTTGATTGGTGTAGACCCACTGCGTTGGCGTTGCTTTCTCCTACATTAACATTAGCTGCCCCGCCCATGCTGCTGACACACGTGGGCTACATTAACATTAGCTGCCCCGCCCATGCTGCTGACACACGTGGGCTACATTAACATCAGCTGCCCAGCCCATTCTGCTGACACACGTAGGCTACATTAACATCAGCTGCCCCGCCCACGCTGCTGACACACTTGGGCTACATTAACATCAGCTGCCCCGCCCACGCTGCTGACACACGTGGGCTACATTAACATAAGCTGCCCCGCCCACGCTGCTGACACACGTGGGCGACATTAACATCAGCTGCCCCGCCCATGCTGCTGACACACGTGGTCTACATTAACATCAGCTGCCCCGCCCACGCTGCTGACACACTTGGGCCACATTAACATAAGCTGCCCCGCCCACGCTGCTGACACACGTGGGCTACATTAACATCAGCTGCCCCGCCCATTATGCTGACACACTTGGGCGACATTAACATCAGCTGCCCCGCCCATGCTGCTGACACACGTGGGCCACATTAACATCAGCTGCCCCGCCCATGCTGCTGACACACGTGGGCCACATTAACATCAGCTGCCCCGCCCACACTGCTGACACACGTGGTCTACATTAACATCAGCTGCCCCGCCCATGCTGCTGACACACGTGGGCCACATTAACATCAGCTGCCCCGCCCACGCTGCTGACACACGTGGGCTACATTAACATCAGCTGCCCCGCCCATGCTGCTGACACACGTGGGCTACATTAACATCAGCTGCCCCGCCCATGCTGCTGACACACTTGGGCCACATTAACATCAGCTGCCCCGCCCATGCTGCTGACACACGTGGGCTACATTAACATCAGCTGCCCCGCCCATGCTGCTGACACACGTGGGCCACATTAACATCAGCTGCCCCGCCCACGCTGCTGACACACGTGGTCTACATTAACATCAGCTGCCCCGCCCATGCTGCTGACACACGTGGGCCACATTAACATCAGCTGCCCCGCCCACGCTGCTGACACACGTGGGCTACATTAACATCAGCTGCCCCGCCCATGCTGCTGACACACGTGGGCTACATTAACATCAGCTGCCCCGCCCATGCTGCTGACACACGTAGGCTACATTAACATCAGCTGCCCCGCCCACGCTGCTGACACACGTGGGCTACATTAACATCAGCTGCCCCGCCCATGCTGCTGACACACTTGGGCCACATTAACATCAGCTGCCCCGCCCATGCTGCTGACACACGTGGGCTACATTAACATCAGCTGCCCCGCCCATGCTGCTGACACACTTGGGCCACATTAACATCAGCTGCCCCGCCCATTCTGCTGACCTGTTTGGGCTACGCCCATTCCTGATGACGACCGCTTGTGTTGCGATCGAAACGTCGTGGGTTTTTGTTTTTATTTTATTTTGTATTTCTGAAAGAACCAATAATAAGTATATTATAGACTGCCAGTACGCTCACTCAGGTTAAGAACCAGGCTAAAGTCTACGTTATAAACTGCCAGTACTCTCACTCAGGTTAAGAACCAGGCTACAGTCTACATTATAGACTGCCAGTACACTCACCTAGCTTAATAACCATAGCTACAGTCTACATTCTAGACTACCAGTACACTCACCAAATGTAATAACCAGGCTACAGTCTACATTATCGATTGGCAGTACACTCACCAAACTTAATAATCAGGCTACAGTCTACATTATCGATTGCCAGTACACTCACTCCGATTAAGAACCAGACTAAAGTCTACATTAGTGTTGTTTTTGTTTAGATTATTTAAAAAAAAATGTATTCACTTTATTTTTTAGTATACATTTTCTTCTATCTACGTGACTTTACCGAAATAACCAAAGAATATGAATTCCTGCAGTCACGAAAGTTTTAAGTCAAAATTTAATAAAATTCATGTTAATAGAGAGGAGGTGAAAATGTGAAATTAAGGTCGTTGCTTGACTAATATGTTTTTTCTAATGTACCCTGATACATGCATATCACTCAAAACAGACCACGGACCAATATATCTACCTCAAAATGACCTTAATATTACCTCAATATTTCACTTTAACAATATTATTAGTTCGTTCAAGACACTCAAATACCGATAGAAGATTTTCGGGGGGGGGGGGGGGGAAATGATTCAATAAGCCATGAATAAACCACTGCTGGTTGAAGGCCTCTCTAAGCTGTTGCCATCTCTCAAAAGCAGCACACGAGTTGATTTCATTGCCACATTTCCGAGGCAGAAGACCTCTCAGCAGCGTTTCCTCCTAGAACTTCCACTCTCAATATTCTCGACCACTGGCTAGCATCCTTTCAGTTCACGTGCCTTGCCCTAGCCTGCACATTTCCCCTCAGTATTTCCGTGTAAATAGATGATTACTTGATAGACACAAGTCCAGGAACAGCAGAAAAGAACACAGAGCCTTCATTGATGTTTTTGTCACTTGGTTAATATTTCTCAATATCTGGATCTGAAGTTTTCGTGACTGCAGGGATCCATACTCTGTGGTTCCTTCGGTAAAGTCACGTAGGTAGAAACTAAAATAAATTAAATCACGACGTTTCGATCGCAACACATGCGACTGTCATCAGTTGGAACAGATACAGCAGCAGAACTGCTGACCTTACACCTACGTGACTCTACCGAAAGAACCAAAGAGCATTTCTAAATATGTTTTGACTGTTCTAGTTTTCTCTCAAAGAGAAACCAAAGGCTCTAAGGGCAAGGGCTGCAGTCAGGAACACATGCGAAAGCTTGATAATGTGCAAGCACGTGAGATTGTTTGGAGGTAAATATCTAAAAACTATTACAGTGAAAGAAAAAAATCACCTCTCTCGAAGCATACGAATTAGAATATTCGGACAATCAGGCACATGTGTGTATGATTGGCAGCTGCTCTCCCCTGCTAGCCTAAAGATATAATAATCACTAAGGACTCGTGGAAACTTAACATATTAATGCAAAACCATTTCACTTATTCAGGGAAAACCCCAATTGGAAACGGTTGCATTCTAAGACCCTACAGGCTGACTGCCCTGGTAAAACCTCTAAAGACGTAAATTACATAAAAAAAATTAAGATACGTATAAATCAAACAAATACCACCAAGTGTGAGTTAGCCTCTTTCATAAACGTGTTTACTAAACGCCTATACTAATGTGTCATTTCAGACATTAAAACAATGTAAACACTCTAATGTATTTTTTTTTACTTCACAAATTGCCTCTGATTTACGAGCGCGCATTTTTTTTCAAGGCGACCAGGGTAATTGGGCCCATTAATCAGATGTTTTAGCCCAACGTTGCTATGAAAATCCAAATAAATCATTGACTCTATTGCAGAAATGCCATTTACAACATTATGACCCTTTTCCTCCGCACGACATGGCCATCGCGCTGGTATGGGTATAATTAAGAAATGCAATGAGCCATGGTGTGTTATTGTGTCCCCCTTCAGGCCTGTAGCTGCTTGCTGGGATCAGGACAGATGGGTGTGCTAGTACTGGTGGTTGTTTTCACAAGGGTAAGATGATGAACCTTTTCAAGGTGCGAGGCCATGAGCAGGCTTGAGTCGGGGCCACACAGAGAACCGCCAGGTGATTGCTGCAGGCAGTGAGCTTTGTGCCAAAAGAGAGTACAATCCAAAGTCCTTGACGCTGGTTTGTTTGTGATATTTACACCTATGTTAGAGTCTCCATGGCTTCATGGAAGTAATTATGGGAGATTTAGGCACCATGTAAAATAATTTTTGTCCTTTTCGATTTAAAGCTTTAGTGACTGCAGAGATTCATCTTCTTGGTTTTTTCGGTAAAGTCACGTAGAAGGGAAGTAATACAATAACAAAAAATAAAACATAATAAAATAATTCTCACGACGTTTCGGCCACAACGCAAGCAGCCGTCCTCAGGTGAAGACCAGGTCTGTCGGGGAGACAGCGTCTGAAACTTCAGTTTATTACTTCCCTTCTACGTGACTTTACCGAAAGAACCAAGAAGATAACTTTTGTCCGTGAAGCTTTGTGCTGTGCACGTACGTTCGTCAACACTGAAATGCCCTTTCACGAGAAATTATTTCGAAAACTACAACTGCACGTTGACATTGGGTGCTGATGTTATGTTAAACAATAAACAGTGTTGCAAAACATGAATTTCTGGAGACGCTTAAATAAGCCTCTTCACCTCATCATCTTCGAGATCTTTTATAAACTCCTGCACGCACTCTCTACTCTAGCAACCAAAACGGTTATGTTGTTGAAGCCCCGAATAAACATTTGCTGCCTTCAGAGTCTGGAAATATTTTTTTCCCAGCTGTCCATGCTGACCCCCTTGCCCCTGTATCAAGTCCAGGCTCAAGACCTTTATTTTTTTAACCTCTGTCTATGACTATAACTTCCTGTCAATAGAAATAAATCTGCTCGTTCTGTACAGTGCCGTGAGATGTGCTTGCATCTAGACACGATATAAATCCAAATTGTACATTGCATTTATACCGTGCAATAAAAAAGCACGTGCCCTGTTGTCTGAAGCAACCCCCTGATTGGCCTCTGACGTAAGAACTGGACGAGGCAGATACTCCACAAAAGAAGCGCATTGGAGCTACATTCTCTAGAAGCTCATGGAATAAGAGTCGTTGACTGCATGACACAAAGAGACCCGTTCTTTCGGGTCTCTTTATGTTCACAAATCTTTTTTTTTATATATGTGAGAAATAGCACGAAACATACATAAAATTGAGAGACACTTAACGCCATACACTGATTGCAAAAATAACGCGAAAATAATCATGGCAATGAAATATAAATTGAACATGAATAGCTATTTATAATAGAAATAATGTGGCGGTGTTGCGGTATTATGTTCTTGAGCTGGGATTATTGGTGGAGCTGTGTGAATACCCTTGACCTCGTGGTTTCTTAGTTCTTCAAAAAAAATGTTGAGTGGTGCAATTCTTCTAAGAGAGAAAACTGGGTGCGTTTCCCATCACAAGGGGGTTAACTTGAACACGTGTATGTGACCCAGCACGCACCAATTTCAAGTGTGAGGGGCCCCATTCCACTTTTAACAGAGCCCGTGGCTTCATATAAATTCAAATGAAACTGCACAAAAACATAGAAATATTAAAATATAAAAGGTATTATAACTGAGCAATCTTTTTTTTTAGCTCAAAATGCTTCAGCAAGTAACGGAAATAACCTTGGGCTGTTACTGATCAAATTAATCGTTCTGCGGACCAACTGTTCCGACAGAAAATCTAAGCGGGAGCCGTTGGTGCAAGGCACCCACAAATCTGCCCCCCCTACTGCTGCAAAGCGTGGCATAACCGTCGGCTAATTGCAAGAACATTCCGCACCAGCAATTGCTGTTGTGGTGGCGACATGAGGAAGCATTGATTGCAGAGTGCTGGGAGTGTTTCTTATATCTCCGGAGAGAGGCAAAGCCATTTGCCACCCCATGCGCACACCTAATCGCGACACAAAATGCCACGAGCGATTTAAAAATTCAGAGGTTGTTGCTCAGGGCTTAGTTCCTTCAAAAATCTTGCCTAGAATTTAATAAAATTTGATGGCTGTGCACACACAAAACTAATTTACATTTCACAGTTGCTTATTTTCGTATTATGTGTTCAGAAACTCAATGTACACAGCGTAAATAAATATGCCTGTATCTGTACTGGAATAATAAAATATTACTTTTAAATGAATTGTGCAGCACAAAAAAGAATATAATTTTCAGTTTTGGACTCGTTTCAAATGTCTATTTAGCAGGCATGGCTGAGATATGCCTAATTTACATTTAAGTCCCAATTTTCGCCTTAGCCTGAGCGTAATTACCGTGTGGACAGACAAAAAGCATGCAAAACCACGACAATAAAATAATAAGTGTGCATTGAGAACATTTAGCAGCATCACAGTAATACCATTAAATGCTGGCTTTTAGGTGTTTCGTGTTGTTAAGATGCTTTGAAAAGGGTAAGTCGTGGACATCAGCAAAACATCCATGCAAGTAATATTTCGCGATATTAAAAGAAACCTTACTTCGCTGTCAGCATTCGTGTTGAAATGTCATGGGGAAATAGCAGTTTATAATAATTGTTTTGGTATTTTCCAGTTTGTACTTGTAACAGTGAACAGAGTGGTGGCATAGCAGACATCGCACTGTACTATCAACCCGTCAACCTGAGATATCCTGAATTTCGATTTAAAGCTTTCGTGACTGCAGGGATTCATCTTCTTTGTTCTTTCGGTAAAGTCACGTAGAAGGGAAATAATAAAATAATAAAAATACAACATAATTAAATAGTCCTTGTATATATATACTGGTTGAGGGTGGGAGGAACCAAGGTAGGCCCTGGATATTATTATTGTGCCACAACGTCTTGTACTAACATTATTATTGTGTCACAATAATAATATCCAGGGCCTACCTTGGTTCCTCCCACCGTCAACCAGTATATATACAAGGACTGTTTACTTGATACAGCAATCGTGCTATGATGGTTCCACCTGAAGACGGAAGCTTGTGTTGCCTCCGAAATGTCGTGAGAATTATTTTATAATGTTTTATTTTTATTATTTTATTATTTCCCTTCTACGTTACTTTATCGAAAGAACTGAGATATCCTTTTAACCCTGGACACGGCTAACTGTAGTGGTGACGAGTGATAGCTAAACCTGTCCACCCCCCACTCTACTAACACTGACCAGAATGGTAACGTATGTCACAGTGGATTGATAAAGGTCTGTAAATAACAGCAGTGAGGTGTATATCCAATGTATGCGCTTGGATCGGTGGTGCAGTGGTATATCTGCAATGCGCTGCACATCAGGTCACCTGAATCTTGATTCCCAGTCGTGGCTAATGTAAGTGACAAGTGGTGTCTGAAACTGTCCTAAACCTCTTTTAATTCAACTCAGCTTTAACTAAGTACCTGCTACAGAATGTGAACAATGAGCAATGGTGAGACAAAAGTGGGTAAGTTTGGTCCTCATTACATTACCTCTCCATGCACTGTAGCATTTGCTCTAACAATCTATAAGGTTAGGAAGATTTGTCTTTGTGTGCCTTTAAGACTTTACAAAGATCACTGTGTGTCTGCACGATGTGTGTTTGTTAATGAAGTGAGAAGGGCAGAATGTGACGAAAGGAAGCGAGAGAGGTATGGGGTGAGGGTGGAGGGGAGTAATTCTGATAGACGTGACAGTAGTGATGGAGAAAACAATGAATAAGTGAGGAGATGCATTCTCGTTTAAAAGGGGGAGATAAATATGAATCACAATAAAATTTTGATTTGTTAATTATATGAATGCATTTGCATCTCAAGACGCCTTACAAAATCTGTGGCACATGCTCATTCTTGGGGGACTACTGAAAAGACGTCGATGAGAATGTCTATACGCTACATGAGAAGCTAAGAAAAAAATGTCATGGAGAAAAGATGGCCAGCGATAGGCACAGGAGAAGAGGAAGGTCCTGAGCCCGAGCTTAAACAGGGACAGATAGTTGGTGAGGGAATGTCAGACTCTAGGCGTAGACCTGGTAGAAGGAATACATTGAGACCCCCTCTTTGTAGCTCAGTGCCTGGGCCCCTGGTGCAGTTACACCGCCTGCACACTCGATATCTACACTACTGATTTAACGTCTTGTACTAACATTATTGCAGTCAAAGTGTGTCAGATATAAACGTATGTATGATGAACTTTTTTCACACCGTACACAGCCAACCGTGCTAAAAATGTGGTGCGTCAGCCTGGTTGGATGCGTGTGCGTGAGGGACGGTTGTGAAAACAGTGGCTGGCACTGACCGTTTTCGCCCCACACAGGAAGGTATTCTTCCTGCTGGATGTCCAGCATGATCTCCAGCCCGTTCCCCATGCCGCCTTTCACCGTTGTCAGCAGCGGCCGCCCGCCCTTGCCCGAGTTGAACGTATAGCACTTCCCATAGCGAGTGTACACCTGGGCACCACACGCACCACAAAACGGGGCATTGCACGGGTGGATGTGGCTGTCAGTGGTGATGGTACAAGGTAAGGGCCCATGGGGTGGATGTGGCTGGCAGTGGTGATGGTGGAAGGTAAGGGCCCAATGGTGGGTATGGCTGTTGTCACTGATTATTGTCATTGTTTACCCAGGATAGCCTCACCGGGCCTCAATACTCTTCCTCAGCAGGGTCATGCCAGGTTTTTCGCAGTAGGCAGCGATGTTCAGAATCAAAATCTTTATTTAGACTGCAAGAATCCGAGTAGCTATGAAACTATTTTTGACAGTTGTCCGGTAAGGGGCAGGTCAGAAAGTTACAACAACAAACAATACAAAACCGATAGGAGTGCAAAGTATAGGAAAGCTAAGCAAGTGACTAAAACGAATACAAATAGAGAATCTATATCTGCACAAATTGCTCAAGTGCATCGATTTTTGCCGATTTTTCAATACCACATTTAATCCAAATTGAGTACTTTGCAGGCACATGTTCAGCATTGTGATGTTTGGCCAATACCAGTTACATTGTAAGGTCTTTTTTAAAGCTATGGGAGGAAACCTGCAGGACATGGAGAAAAAGCATGCAAACTCCAATCTCTTTGGAATGGAACCGAGGCCCTTTTTGCCCGGGAGCACAAATTGTACCACTGCACCACCCTGCTGCTCAACTGATGGCTCCCAGGGAAGAATCTCTGGGATTTGAACTAGAATGGACCATATATAATTGGAATCTGCACCTTCCATGGCAGATCCACAGACTACCTTCACAAGTTGGAAATGCAATGGAAGCCCGGCATGCAATTGGCCACACAGCAGTGATCCACTGAAAACTTCCAATATATCAACGGAGCCATCGAAGCATCCACCGCACATCAACCAAAGCCATTTTCTGGATGACTAGACTGGGCATAGACTAATAACTTGTTATTCATGCAACCATATGCAAGAAAAACTAACGGACACACACGATAGGTGTCGATGGGTACTCCTTTAAGCATGAACACTGACACAGATTCATCTCTGAAAGGCACTCTAACACAGCGTTTCCCAACTCCAGTCTTCGCTACCAACCATGACAACCAATCTTTTAACATCCATCCTTAAATTCAATCACGCTGCCTATGACCAAATCATACCAGTATGCACTTGATCTTGTCAAATCTAGGACGCTAAACAGAGTTGAGGATGGATAGTTCTTAGATGGGCAATCACCTGAGACTACAAACTGCGGGTCTGCATGATGGACAGCAGAGGGCAAAGTTTGCTTAAATAACCCCCACGATAAGCAAGGCTTGGAGAGGCCCTCATCCAGCAGTGGATTGACAAAGATCTGTAGTGTACACACATGCATATTGCATGCACATGATGGCTGGTAATATGGGGCGGCGTGGGGGTGAGGGGGGGTCTCAAGTGCAGTGAAATGTTTTTGAAGAGTGCAGTGTTGGTGCTGAAATATCTTCAATGTGAGCCCATTTGAAGTTCTGCTGACATGAAGAGTTTCCACGATAGATTGAGCAATGAAGTAATAGGCATACTTTTAATGTCACGTTTCCGCAAAACTTTATGACAGCCCCTCATAACTTTGCCCAGAAGTATTTGCATTGTACTGTGTGAGCTTGGCCAATGCAAAGACTTTCTAAGTATCATTGTGCCCGCAAAAGGCCCCTGGGAGTGTCTGAGTGATTTGAAGGTATTATGCAATGTGCAGGAAAAGCGCATCAACTTTGGTTGATGTTGTTTCTTGTAAAAAAAATGTTTCCCGTAATAACAATTTCCAGTTAAGTAAGACTGCAGATGGACCAAGCAGTGCTCCACTCTTCACTGTATGTACCGGTGAGCTGTAAAAAGACATTACATAAATGCACCTTTTAGAATGAATCTATTTGTAGAAGTGAAGAGACTTCAAGGAACAATTCCATGTCTTTACAATCCCCTTGATTCATTCAGCACATGAATCCCCCTCTTCTTGGGTTCTTGCTTCAGACATAACCATTTGTGCTGAATGAAGTGTGAAATTACAGATTTTTTCTCAAATGAAATTCTCAGTGGGCTTTCCAACCCATCTGTCACTTGCGCCTAAGGGCAACTTTGAGCCAAGCCGAGTGAGTTGAACAACTTTCCATCCGTGTCTTGCGCAAACATTTATTTTAAAATCCACACATGAACTGGCCCAGAAAACAAGTTGTGTGTGCTGTCCGAGGAAGATTATCAGCTCCTGTTGTTTTTCTGTTGCATAGGATCAAATTTGATCCCCTCTTGTTGTCCAGATAAGCGTGCCGTGCTGCACACGTGGCTATCTGTGCAAGTTATACCCCCATTGATAGACGCTGAGCTCCCGTTGTCAGGCGGCACAACTGCGGCAGCGCACGGCGCTCAGGGATAATTGTAAAAGTGACACTCATGACAGATGCCTTTGTCCTTTTTAGATTGAGCAATCTTGGAGCAATGGGCCCGAATTTCGCTCTGTGAACAGATCGTCTGGTGTACGCGTGCAATACCTCAAATGTGACCTGAATTAAGCAGAGTGCAGGAGCACCGGGCAGCGCTCACGTCCGAATTTAAATTCCGGTCACGTCGTCCTCGGGCAGCGGTTCACAACCCGGTGATTGTAGACCCCCTTACAGCTGCGTGAAAAGCTAATCAGCCTGCGGGCGGTCCGCAAGGTCCCAAGGTACGCCAATGAAAAACGACAACTAATAGAGGCCAATTGACATTGGGAGGCAAAATATCATCCTGTAAAATACGTAAGGCCAGGGTAAGCAGTTTGACATTTGGGTGTCTTTGAGGATGGTACTTTATGGATTTTAGAGAACACGCAGGGGTAACTGCTATGGTCATCAAGACAGCTAGAGTGTTTAAAGATTCCTATATCTGCCAGTATGTGCGTGTCCGACACTGAGCAAAGCAGCTTATGTGCCAATCAACAACACATCATTCTAAGGGTGACTGTAAGTCATGGTCTTACTGGGCCACTGCAACTCATACAAGACGTCTTCTTGTTCTGGCTGCCTAAGCTGCAATTTTGGTCATGTCTAGATGCATTGTTGAGTTGTAACCTGAGGCTCTTGTGAATTTCACTATTTGACAGCCATGATTAATGCAGCACTGTTTTCAGAAAGCATTTTAAATGTTACGGTGACAAATATTTCCATACAAATAAATTAAATTAAACAAAATCAGCATGGGATTTCATGCAAGAGTTGCTGTATATAAAAAACAATTATAGAGAATGATTAAATTAATTATGGTTCTCTTAATTCCTGCCCAAATAGAAGATTCACAACCACCAGGTATACATTTGCTTTTAACAACATTCTCCCTGTTGTGAAAATCCTGAAATATCTTCATGTATTTACACGTATTTAAAAGAGTAAGAAGATAAACGTGGTTACCCACTCCATTGAAAATGGAGCAATGCTTTTACTTGTTTACAGCTCTAAACCAGTGGTAGATATACTACACAACGATGGGAAATGCTAGCCTCCCCATATCACAAGACACCGCTGAATTCCCCACAAAGCAGCACTCATTTTATAAACCGCAGAGGGATGAGGACCTAAGTTTACCGCCGACCAGGATATGAACTTACTACCTTGTGCCCTCTACCACTGCGACACCTGGCCAGTTAAAACGGTGGTGCTAAACATGAAAAAGGGTGGTGCTAAAAATAACATTAAATAAAAAAGAGATTACCACCCAGGACATCTCAATCCTACACTCTGTGATCGTAGCCACAGCAGGGCCGACCGCTCTTTTAGGCACCGGATGGTGTCCCCCCTCTGGGTCACTTCACAGCGGAGGCCTGGAGGCAGAGCGCCAGGCTGAGGGAGGCAACCAGGTTTTGGCGCCTAGCAGAGGTCGCAACCGGGTACCCGATACCCGTACCCTACCCGCTACCCGGCTACCCGTACCCGGCCGGGTACGGGTAGGCCGTGAGTCACTGGTGAGTCACCGTTTGTTACTCATTTCGGGTAGGGTACGGGTAGGAAACGGGTACCCGTACCCGGCCGCGTGACATATTTCCAAAAACTCCCAAAATAAAGAGAACTCGAGAGATAAACGACCTGAGGATGTAACAAATCAAGGCATGCTAAATGCAGTCAAGTAGAAAAGGTTAAGTAAGAATACCAGTTGAGGTGTAGAAGAGATTAGGAAAGGAAAGGGCTTTTACACTGACTAGCAGAGGTCGCAATCGGGTACCCGATACCCGTACCCTACCCGATACCCGGTTACCTGTACCCGGCCGGGTACGGGTACGGGTTTGTGACCCTGGTACGGCCGGGTACGGGTAAGGAATCAAAACCCGTTTGCGACCTCTGGCACCTAGGCATGAAACCGAGAGCAACGCCTCGCTTCATTATCAGCGGGGCCCCCGTGACACTCTCCCTGGTGGAGCGAAAGCGCATCATCGAGTCTTATTCAAAAAAGCTTAATCAAATAACACACACACACACACCATCTGCCCCAGTGCGAGAAAAAATGAGGAAAGACAACCATCACAAGGCGAGGCAGCTAATTCTATATATTAAATACAAATGAAGCCCAGTTGCCTGTGGTGACGTAAGGAATATGAATATATTCTATTCTCACACGAACCGAAAAATGAGATCATGTCATAAACCATATGTAAAACATAATTATTGTTGCATATTAAACATCGTAATAATGTGTAAAGCAATAATACATTTGTGTAATTTTAATATGTGCGTATTATGATTGAGAGCATGGACTGCAGTAGTTTATTTAATGTGATTGAATGCGCTTTTCAATGTAAAAATAAACTCGGCTGCTCTTGAAGAACAAGACTCATTTTAAGTTGGGGGATTGCATATTCTTGTACAGTATTTTTTTATTCATATGTTATACTAATTTTGGAAAGGAATTGCACTTAACATTAAATATTGTCATATGCAGGATGAAATTGGGTGAATAAACAAATAAATAAGCAATATATTAGTCATACTTCTCATAATATCAACATAATACCAGCCTCCTCATTCTCAGTCTCATTCGAGCCCAAATAACTCCAATAACCAGGCAATGTTTTGTGCTTTCATTGTGTCAGTAAACATCATGGGAATAAACAACATCAATTTATTTTAGATACCTTTCCCTATAAAATATAATTGACGTGTAACCATCATTACTGACCACAGGCAACAACCATTACATTTCATTTGGTACCGTTCGATATATATAAAAAAAAATCCTTACCGAAGCATTTTGCTGTTGTAAATTGTGGCAGGCTAAAAGCTGCACCATTTTGTAAATATATTACGGTAACGAGAGGCATTCTAATACGCTCTTTGATAGATGTGCACAAATTAATCACAGGTGCTTAATGCAAGTAACGTTTAATTGCCACATGCAGGTAATACATGTGTGTGTGTGTCCCTTCAAGGCTAAGTAAGCATCAATTGACAGCGGTAAAAAAATGCGATCTTAATGTACACAACAAATTGAATTAACTACATTTCAGCCAACACTTTTTGGCTGATCAGTACAGCTACGAAGGCAATTTGGAACCATAACTTTTTAACATTGCTTCACTTAAGTCGAACCCACTGCAGTGTTTGGCGAGCGGTCTTCCAATCTTGATTAAACTTCCAAATGAGTCACATTTTGCCGAAGGAATACACCTCACAATGTTGGGAAAGAGGTCAAGAGGAAGAAAGATGCTGCTTGGTGACGTTAAGACAGAAGGGTGGGATGGTGAGGGAGGAACGTGCAGTGAGATGAAGAAGAAAGCTCAAGGCTGGACAGGATGGAGGCAGATTCAGCCAAAGATCTGCCATTGGGCTGAGGCCTGAAGACACCACTTCCCACGCGGCGAGAGTAAAGATGTACTTCCGATTTAAAGCTTTCGTGACTGCAGGGATTCATATTCTTGCTTCTTTCGGTAAAGTCACGTAGAATGTGCATATCAAGAGGTATGCACATTCTTTTGTTAAGGCGCTCTTCTTCCACATCCAACCCAGCTTATATATAAGCTCCAAGCTTGGCAGTGTCTCATTCTTCACCTGAAGACGGCTGCTTGCGTTGTAGCCGAAACGTCGTGAGAATTGTTTTATTATGTTTTATTTTTATTATTTTATTACTTCCCTGCTACGTGACTTTACCGAAAGAACCAAGAAGATAAAGATGTACTATTGTGCTGTCCAGAAATGAACATACGTGTGACCTGTGTAATTACTATAACATTACCATGGTTTATGGAAATCCAGCACTGGGTCCTTGGCTTGTGTTTTCCCCAATTGGTATCAAATGGTTTCCGCTTGGGTTTTTGTTATTTACCAGGTGCATTACAAAGAAGAAACTATAAAAATGTACGAATTTTGCCTTAAAACCTAACAATACTGACAGGACACATTTGCCTCAGTATTATGATTCATATAAACGGTGAACATTCCTGCCGTTTTCCATGTAAAATACATTAAAATATTTACACTCTATTGCCCTGAAGCGTATAACTAAATATGAACTGCTCAGCATTCAAGATGGAACACATCAACAATGCTATACAGTGCGTGCTTTCAATAACATCGACATTATAAAATGTATGCAACTTTAAATAGGTACTGCGCATGATTTTTGTGGGTTTACCGTGGGATGTGGTTGCAGGTCATAATCGTGTGTTGTTTGACACGATGTCTGATGTTGCACTGCACGTGCTTGGAACTACGGGAACTGAATGGTTTCAGAAAACTAAAGAATTCCGTTTGGTCTCTTAAAAAAAAGCTGCCAGCAATGTCGAGCGAAACGTCAGGCATCATGCCGAACATCACGCGATACAACTCAGAGAAGTGTACACAGCCTATGCAATGGCCTGTTTGTTGAAGTGTATATATATATGTATCTGTAACAAGTAGTGCAAAGGTTAGCACGCTGCACCACGAACCCGGCAATCCGAGTTTGATTCACGCTCACGGCCAACACTAGTGACGATTATCTAAATCGGTCCTGGGCCTCCCCTAGGTTGACTCAGCCTAAAACGAGTACCTGGTGCGATGTGTAAACATTGCCACTCTGGGGAGACAAAGGCCTTCATAGGTGCTCGCTAACAGCACTTGCCCCAATAGTCTGATAAGGTTATAGGAGAGATCTTGCTTTTGTTTGATATAAATGTATACAGGGTGGCCCAAAGGTAATACACTTAGAGTTATTATATATTTTTTAACCAATCATATTGGGTTATTTGAATTATTTGAATTATTTGAACACGTTTCAACTTGACTGCCATTAACATGAATGCATGATGCATGAATTATCATTTGAAATGAATTTGGGACTTTTTTTTTTATAATTCCAGATTCTTCTTTAGTGTATATTAAAGCGAATTGAACTCGTTCGTCTTTTGTCACTTTTAATCATAATTTTTAAATGCCATCTGAAGAAGAAGAAAAATAGGTATTAATAATGATAATAAATAAAATATTAATTTAAAGAATAAACCATTTTAATGTTTTAATGCCACTGTGAAAATATTTAAAATCTCCTACGCTGATGATAGGCGTCATCAGCGTTGGAGATGCTCATTTGCACTCAAGCCCGTTGTGCTGGTGTTTCCTCAGGTGTGGACAGAGTATTTTACTCATTGACTACACTGTGGATGCAACCCGTTTCACCTTGCAGACAAATTCACAGTGTAGGTGCGAATGGAAGCATGCACACAGCAGCAGGGCTGTCTCAGAGGTAGTGGCGGCCTTGTGGGTAAATTTTCAGTTTTTTTCCTTTTTCTATTTTCACTTAACAATAAGAGTACTGTAATAATAGATTAGTACGTTTGGTATTCTCGCCATCATTATAGCATAAGACTATCACAATTGCGCTCTATTTCACAGACGTACATAGTTTCTAAGAAGCCGTTAGTTTCACAGCAGGCGGCAAAAATTGCTTTGCGTAATTTCTATTGAGTCATTTGCATATCATTTTCAAAGCATGGCAAATGTTTACCATGACGCTTGCACGCGATGGTATATCTTTAACCTCCACTGTGAAGCAGATGACACGTAGCATTTTACGATTAACACACCCGCAACAATAACTAGGGCGGCCTGCCTGATTCGAATCACGTTCCTCTCTAACAGGCAGCAAATGCGCACCATCGCTGGGCCACGTCACAGCCACTTGTGCGGCCCTGGCCCTACCAGCTCCGAATTGTGAGCCACCACCACTTAGAGGCATCGCCCTGGCCACCGAACATCTTCGCTCTGTGTCTGGTGCAGCCTTAAGAGCCGCATCCTTCAAAGAACAATATTAAGCCCAGCTTTCCCATATGCTTGCTGGCGAATGGCAAAGATCACAAGGCACTCCTCGCGAGAGTGGGCCTTCATGTGCTGCACTGCGGCTAAATTAAACATTATCCCACAAGATGTAAACTATCTCACGGAGCAGCGAGCATCACCATGATGTACAAGCTAAGGGGCACTTTGGGGCAAGGCCCAGTCTTTCAGATAGATGCAACCGAAAAAACACAGCATTGATCTCGATCTTGTAGATTTGTACCGAGCCTGTGTCTCTAGGGCTGTCCAATATGAGTTTGAAGGTCTGCTCATGAGAAAAATAATTTACACTCCAATACGATCTGGATGTATGTAGTATATTAATGTGATCATATCTCAAGATGCTGTAGAGATATAGTGAGTATATTTATTTTATAGAGACAGTGTTAATTCACCTCCCTTAATTGTATAAATTGAGACAATTTGATTCCAGAACAGATTATTTTGTCTCATTTTCATGATTTCTCTTGTGCCGTTTCCATTGTTTCTTTTTTTGACAGTCTCACGTTTACAATTTCGTTTGCTTTGTTAGGCTAAATGTAACGTTAGTATATAATTTCAAATAATCGTCATTTGATGCATTGCTATACGCCTACGTTAGAGTAACTCGTAGGTAGGCCTGTATAGATGTCATTGCAGTGACGATGCCTTGAGATGTACGTCAGTCACACCACAGTGACATCGCTAGATTGCTTCCAAAATCACTTTCAATCTTTGTTTTCTAATTAAATGAAAAGTCACACTCAGGTTGGAGGACGGCACTCAAAGCCTCGGTGCGTGGCTGCACAATGAGTGACATTTTATCCATAGGATGGGTTCCTTGGGAAAACAGCCACAATAAAACATAAGGAGAGGGAGAGTAAGCAGAGGGGGAAATTTCCAACATTGGATTTGTTAACACATTCCTGCGGAGGGAGCTGGTAGGAACGTTGGGTTGCTCGGTCAATGGCCAGGGTCAACGGCGGCGTGGTGTATTCCGCAAATATGGCCGACTGTGAGGGCGGGCACAAGCCGGCGTGAGTAGGTTAAACGTCGAGTTTTATAAGGGCACCACGGGGTGACCAGCCCCTCCCCTCCCCACCCAGCCCCACCCCACCCAGCCCCTCCCCACCCAGCCCCTCCCCACCATCCCCACCCAGCCCCTCCCCACCCTCCCCTCTCCACCCAGCCCTCCCCCTCCCATTTTTGGATGGACGACGGACGAACGCAATAATCCCCTGTGGGCTGGTGGAACCAGGTGGTTCCTACCAGTAGAATTGCCACATCGCCCTGTTTATGTCTCTGGATATAAATATGAAAATACTGACATTGGCTTAAAATGGCAACAGCAGCAACTTGATGCTGAGCTACGCAAACTTGGTTGTTCTCGTTCTTGCTGGACACAAACCAAGGTCGTCTAGCCTGCATTCAACACCAGCAGTGGCCGGCAGATGCTAAGTAATCGAGGAAGGACATATGCAGCTCCTCAATGAGGTTCCTGGTTAAGCTCCCAGCAGGCGGGGGGTGGGGGGCGATGTCGAGCATCATGCTGAAGGACTCCCGGTACAGCTTGAAGGTGCATTGGAGAGATAACACGGCTCGTAGGAGGAGAACGCCGGTGCGTTTGCGCCGGGAGCGATGCCGCTCAGGAGCGCTTCTCAGCCACCGTCTCGTGTGCGCGTCCCCATAATTCACGCGTCGCGTACCAGTTCCCATCAAGGTGCATTAATAACAAAACTCGCCACGCCTCGCACGCCGCACTAATGTAGAAAAAGTATAGAGCGCTACACTTGAACTGGAATGATTTTAGGAATTTGCTGAAATGGCACACGTGTGTGTCTTCGCGACTGCTGCATTAAACATTTTCATTTGATGCAATGACAGGGTAAGGGGAGAGTGTGAGGCCATGTATTCAAATATATACTGCGAATGTATTCGGTGAAGCCCCAACAATCCGAAAAAGTGAAGCCATTTCACTTTGAATGTTACTTTTTAAAATACCTTCTGCGAGTGCAGATAAATATATAATGAAACGCTATTTTTACACCACACATGTCTTGAAATTTTTATTCAAAACCATTTACTTTTAAAAGCGATGTGTCGCATGTGAAGGGTAATCTGTTTTTTTTAAACGAGGAACGGCAATAAAACATGTCAAAAGCAATCTAATGTGAAAAGTTTTTAAAGGAACCTTTGACAATCACAATTATCAACAACAAATATAATAGGCTGGGTGTTTTGCTTGGGGTGTACCATCACATGTCAGCTCGGAATTTTGATTCATCCACATTTTTCACTAAAGGCAGAACAAGTTCTGTGCATTGGATCGACGTAGTGTGGATTATACTGTGATGGTAATTGGGTCAAGGCTTGATCGGTTGATTGGATTCTAGAATTAGAATCTGAATATTGAGAATATGTATCAGCTCCAGGTTGAGCGGTGATGCAGTGGTTCACACTCAACACTATGAACCTAGCTCACCTGAGTTGGATTCCCAGTCACGGCTAACATCAGTAATAACTGGCACAGACCAGCATGAAGTATAGTCAAATAACCCCTATGACTGAAACGGCATAGGGATGCCTTCATCCAGCAGTGGACTGACAAAAGTTGTCAATTATTATGGTCACCGTAGGAAGCAACAATTTATCTCACTAATGGCTTCTGTTTTTGCTATTGTTTGCTTTTAGAATATACAAGAGGCTGGGGGGGGGGTCAAGATACGAGATTTCTGAATTGATTTTTTTGTTCATGTCTTATTGAGTGGTAGCAGATGCTTTTGTGACTCGTCGCTTTGAAGGCAAGGGTTGGTAGATCACACAGATTAGTGAAACCCACAAGCCTGCTGGGCTGTAAGGTGATGAGTTGACAGCGTACAGGTTAGGTTGGTGAACCCGCATGTATTGACCCTTGACTCTTAACCCCTCGTGTATGTGGACTTTCTCCAGATAACCCTCTTCTGTCCCACAATTCAAAGCACCGTTAAAAATGGTAAAATAATTTACCCAAACATCTCAATGTAGAAGTCTTGAGGTTCACTCAGTGAGGCTTTTACGAGTAAATACATAAATAACATTTTATTATTTAAATAACAACAAAAAATTACTCAAAACCTTTACGTGGTTATTTAAGGTGTAAAGATGTTTCATTATACCATCATCCAAAATGCAACTCGGCTCCTAAAAGGCTTCCCGAAAGAATAGTACCATGGATGCCTCGACAAATGTCAGGACCGCTGGGATCACTGTCGTGTTCGATCGGGAGGAGACGACTTTGATGGAGATACATTTGATTAGGCATGTCGTCCTTTAGCTTTTTGTCGAAATTAAAGTAGCCCTGGTACGTTTTGATCAACCCTCCTATGCTAGATTGTTGTCTAGCCAGCGAATGTTGGTGCAGGCTCTCACCACGTGGTGCAGGCTCTCACCACGTGGTGCAGGCGCTCACCACGTGGTGCAGGCGCTCACCACGTGGTGCAGGCGCTCACCACGTGGTGCAGGCGCTCACCACGTGGTGCAGGCTCTCACCACGTGGTGCAGGCTCTCACCACGTGGTGCAGGCGCTCACCACGTGGTGCTGGCGCTCACCACGTGGTGCAGACGCTCACCACGTGGTGCAGGCTCTCACCACGTGGTGCAGGCTCTCACCACGTGGTGCAGGCTCTCACCACGTGGTGCAGGCTCTCACCACGTGGTGCAGGCTCTCACCACGTGGTGCAGGCTCTCACCACGTGGCCGCCTTGCTGCTTTGTCTGTGGTTCCTCCACACGTCTCTCTCGATCGCTCTCTCTCTCTTCAAGAGTGGATACTGCGCACGTTATAAGTTGAAATTATTATTGTCATTATTATTGCTGTAATTAATCATTAGAATCTGATCCAAATCTATTCAGATAGGATCAACTGAACCGATATAGATCAAATTTGCAAAAACAATGATTGGAACCACTCATTTGGGAATCCGATCATAGTCTTGGCCCAAACCACTTGATCAGGTACAATTGCACCAGAACCATACCCTGCTATTTACAATATAAGTGAAACCACCCTTTTATTTACTACTCACACAACAAAATAAATTACTTGATATTAGATGACCGTAGTTTGGGCAAACAAAGTAAATTAGGTAAACATCTCTGTAAATGTTATGACTTTTAAAATCAATATTTCACATTCACATATGTGGTCATCTTCTTGGTTCTTTCGGTAAAGTCACGTAGAAGGGAAATAATAAAATAATAAAAATAAAACATAATAAAATAATTCTCACGACGTTTCGGCCACAACGCAAGCAGCCGTCCTCAGGTGAAGCGCAGGTAGATATACGCTGCCAAGCCTGGTGGTGTTCATTCAGACGCTGTCTTTCCGACGGACCTGTTCTTCACCTGAGGACGGCTGCTTGCGTTGTGGCCGAAACGTCGTGATAATTATTTTATCATGTTTTATTTTTATTATTTTATTACTTCCCTTCTACGTGACTTTACCAAAAGAACCAAGAAGATGAATCCCTGCAGTCACGAAAGCTTTAAATCGAAATATGTGGTCATGTTACCGTTCAGAAATGATGTTATGGTGGGCAGGAGAACAAATTCAAAGCACTATTAAGTTGATCATATGGGAGAATTAAACACCCTCGCAACATGGGAACTGGTCTTGTCGACGCTGCCGTAAATGATCAGCACCGTTATTGTGAGAAGCATAAACACCGCGCCTGCGTCCTGTCGCTTTTCAACTGGAGTGGGCAGTTTGGGCAAGAAAGCCAAGCACGAACGGAGGAGACATGAATCACTGCCGAGAAACACACGCGGACATCTTTAAAGAGCAGCTCAGCCATGCAGCTTGACAACAAAAAACACATTACCTCTGCAAATTCCCCATTATGCAGCAAAACAGCTCGATCATGTTCACAATTTATTTAATTTTGATTAGGGAGAGAAAAAAAAAACCTTTCTATATACACGCAAAACTAGTCTCCGTGTGTTGTATTTTTGAGGAACGTGTGTTGATGACGGTTACATTTTAGACAGCTAGCAGAAATGCATTTACAGAATATTAAAGACTGATGCTGCATGTGGGCTGTTATATTATCAGTGAACGATTTTAAATTCAACGCGACTAGAAATTTGTTTGGCCCTCCTCCGTCTGCGTGTGATTGTTTGTGTCCATGTGTTGGGTGTGAAGATGGGGAGCGATGGCGCAGCGGTTAACACTCGGACGCTACAAGTCTGGCGACCCGAGTTTGATTCCCGCTCACGACCATCACCAGTGACGATTATCTGAGCCGGTCCTGTGCATCCACTAGGTCTACTCAGTCTCAAATGAGTACCTGGTGCGGTGTGTAAACATCGCTATTGTGGAGACAAATGCAGTCACATGTGGTACTGGCCACCCACCCTAGCATGTACTGTGCTGGCCTTCATATTTGCTAGCTAATAGCATTTGCTCCATCAGCCTGTTAAGGCTATACGGGGGATCTTTGTCTTTGGTACGGAGATGACACTAATTGTGGCCATCTTCCAACTCATTTCCGATAGTGACCTAGTCAACATAAATGTGAAAATCATTAGAATTTAATGCTATTGAAGGCCATTATAAGTTTGTTTGATAAATACCAAAAGTGTTATTTTAGCAGCTTTTCAAATTATTTGTTATGATTGAACCCTCTAAATATAAAACATGTGTAGATAAAAACTACAAATGTTTTCAAGTTGGTGGATATGTACCCTAAAAGTCAGAAAAATACAGTTTTTTTTTATTGGATACCAATCGCAGTATCATTAAATAGAGGCAGAAATATAAATGCAAATATAAATTAGATGAATAAAATTAACATTAAAATCTTTAATTGAATTTTAAAATAATTAACACAAAGCAAAATCACTTTTTAATAATTCACAAAGTGGCAGACTGCTCGCTAAATCAAAATAAATTTAATATCGTCCCCAAAGATCGAGCTACAAAATGATATATAATTTAAATGCAAAACACTCTCAAATTAAAATAATTATTTAAAAATTAGGGATCGTCTGCACACTCAGACACACGTGAAAAAAAGTCTCATTAAACAGAATTCACGTGGAAATAAATATTTTAAATAACACTACCATATGCATGCATTTTATGTATATTATAGGATGTGAATTTTATTGTTCTGGCCTAAAATACACCAAACCACAATGAACACTATTGTACATGTGCACAGGTGATATACGAATTCTACGAGGGAAAATAACACACGAAAAGCAAATGGAAATGCCAGCAGTAATTATAAAAAGCATGGCCTTGATAAATATGCAAAGAATTAGATTAAGGGAGTGAACTATTGTTTATAGTGCTATTCTTCGCCAATCTCACGCTCGCTTATTTTTCCACATTGAACATATCCAATTAACGAATGACGAACCATGAGCGCCAGAGTCAAATTTTATTGCATGCTGTCCTAGAGGGTGCTTTTACGCAAATTGTTTGAAACAACCATACTGTCCTATGAAGACCGCTGGATGCATTGTTCAGGGTGATTGCTGTTACTGCAATCATATACGATGTACAAAACATTTTGTTTACCGTAAATACGAGCAGACTCTTATGTTAAGAGGTTATTATTTTGGTTTGAAGCTTTCGTGACTGCAAGGATCCATACTCTTTGATAAAATAAAAATAGTTTTCCTTTATTATTTTTCTACCTACGTGACTTTACCGAAAGAACCAAAGAGTATTAATTTGGTGTTTTTCTTTTCCCCCCATGTTCCATTAGAAAATAATGAAGTAATAATGGGAACGTTTACAATGTTCCAGTATTTACCAACTGTAGAACCACAATAAATAACACAAGCTGGCAGGACAATCCATTGAAGGAGCCTATATTTTGTCAAAGCATTCGCCTATACAAAGAAACAACCATAACAAACACAAACGAATACACGAATGTAAAATTACGATCGGTGTGCAAACGCGCGCCCACATTCACACGTTCAAATGCACGCACCCCAATCACACTTACATATTTCAACAACACAAACATTTTTACAAAAGTATTTCGTTACCAATATTGGCCAAACACCATGCCAATATCTGTATAGGTATTGGAACGCTGAGTGGTAGGTTACTTTGCAATTGGTTCAGTGGTTTCGTGGTATTTCTGTGGAAGCATTTGAAGTATCATGGGATGGACAGGTGAATGGCAAGACGCACGGTAATCTTTCTCAGGCACAGCAGTAAGTAGCTGATTGGATCCCTTAATAACAGAGAACAATACACACACAGAAGGTCGCAGCAGCATCGATTGATCCGTCGGGCAAAAAATACATCAGCAACATGACATAAGGAATGAATAGTTGGACACTTAACAGCAGTGGAGAGGTGGAGAGAGCAATAACTGGTTGTTCACAACTGGAGAGGTGGCCTCTGTTTCCAAACAAAAACAATAGATTTGGAAGGAGCGATATTTTTTGCTGCCCCCGTCATTGCACACGTGCGAAACGTCAATGAAGCGTGCAATATGAAAAATGCATGGGAGACATTTGGAAGACGAACAGAAGTTCATAAAAAGAGCATCGTAACTAACTTGATATATATTCAGTAATAAAAATGAATACCCCAACCAACCTTGGTGGCGGTCCCATTTCTGGGCGAGGCAGCATCTGGTTGGCTGTGACACGGCGCAAATTTTTTTTTTACCAGGTGGTGCGTAAAAAATGGATGTGATAGGTCCCACTTCTCTGCCATGGCCTTGTAAAGGACAGAAAAAATGTGTCTCCATCTGCCTTCCTATCTACCATTAAACTTCCTACATTATGAGCTATGCTACTTAATGCCTAACTCTAAAAAAAAACCTGACGAAGCATTTCTCTTTCTTTAAAAATAATAATTAAATTATCAAAATAATTCGATGCACGCAAATGGAATCTCTAAATAGACATGAGTTAGTGCTTTGCATATGTGCGCATGCATGTGTGGCCAGTGGTGCACACAATCCACAGCGGCACTAACACACATAAAGCCTACGCTTTGTGAAGCTATTCTAGCCATCGTTTTACCACTTTCTGGTGGAATCATGGCCGTTTCCGCACAGCATCATACCAATTCTGCACTTTGCAATTTTTTTTGCGAGCGATTCCAAGCAAAAAAAAAATTAACCCGTAAAAACAAAGTTTTTCACTATAAATCCTTTATATGCGTGTTCAATGGGCCACAACCCAGCCCACATTGGTCTTTAAAACGGGCGGCTAGAGTCCTCTCGTCCTCTGGCTTGAGATGGCTGCCACCTATGGGTCAGATGATTGTCTGCCAGCATTAAGTAATTGGTAATTAAATATTTTAAAAAAATTCCCTAAACAGTGTAAAATTTTGGAGAAAAAAAATTCACGAAAATTAATTGTCACGCACAACGAGTCTGTGTGCAAAATGTCAGCTCGATTGGATCACGGGAAGTGTATTAAAAAACGACCGAAAGATTTGCACAGTCGTAAGCACGCAAGCAGGCAAACTTAATATAAAGGATTTAAAAATGCACCCATTTTGCCACTGCTCATGTGCTATTACGAAATTTACTCAAAGTGGACGGGGGTTATCGTGGAGCCAACCATGGAAAAAGTTTACGAACATTACACGAACACCTCTGCCGATATGCAGAGTTACGTCGATCACACTTTGGGGTCGTGGTTTCGCGCAGGGAGTCCTGAGATTGCACGGTGACGCACGCTTGTTTCCTCCGCAAATATTTCGGGTAGGGTTTTAGTAAACCTATCGGAAAGCGGCAGATTGCAGTCACGTATGCACACGAAGCAGTCGGACGGTGGTAGCCATGAAGACAAAGAGGTCGTGGACAGTGGCAGTGCTAACCGCTGCACTACCAACTCTTAGGTTTTTTCGGTAAAGTCAAGTATGTATAAATAAATAATAAAATATTAATAGAAATACAATTTATATTATTATTAAAATTAATAATAAGAAATAATAGAAATAAAATATATATTAATATTTTTTATTTTTTATCTAGGTGACTTTACCGAAAAAAACCCTAAGAGTATGAATCCTTGCAGTCACGAAAGCTTCAAATCTATAACTCGACGACCTCGTTGACGATTATCTGAACCGGTTCTGGGTCTCCTCTCGGTGGACTCAGCCTCAAAGGAGCACCTGGTGCGGTGTGTCAACATCGCCACTCAGGAGACAAAGCCGGCTGGGCGTAGTGCTGCCCACCCAACCCCTCGTGTGCTCTGATGCCCTTCAAAGGTGCTCGCTGACAGCACTTGCCCCAACATATTCTTAGGTTTTTTCGGTAAAGTCACGTAGGTTAAAATTTTAAATTAAAATTAATAAAAGTAAAATAAAATAAAAAATCACGACGTTTCGGAGGCAACACAAGCTTCCGTCTTCAGGTGGAACCGTCACAGCCACGACAGCTGTATCAAGTAAAGGAGAGATTGCCCCAACAGTCTGTTAAGCCGATACAGAATATATTTGGTCTTTAATGAAGAAAAAGGCGGAGACAAACATTATAGTTTTAATTAGATTATTCTTTGGGTCTTTCGGTAAAGTCACGTAGATCGGTGCTTTCAAGCACTTCAAAGAACCTATCTACTACGTGACTTCACCGAAACACCCAAAGAATATGAATTCCTGCAAGTCACGAAAGCTTTAAGTCAAGATTTGATTAGGTAAGATTATGGTGATTATGTTTATGTGAACGACGTTGCCCCTTAAATTTCGATTTAAAGCTTTCGTGACTGCAGGGATTCATCTTCTTGGTTCTTTCGGTAAAGTCACGTAGAATGAAATAATAAAATAAAAAATAAAACATAATAAAATAATTCTCACGACGTTTCGGCCACAACGCAAGCAGCCGTCCTCAGGTGAAGAACAGGTCTGTCGAGAAGACAGACTCTGTCTTCTCGACAGACCTGTTCTTCACCGTCGTGAGAATTATTTTATTTTATTTTTTATTTTATTATTTCCATTCTACGTGACTTTACCGAAAGAACCAAGAAGACGTTGCCCCTTTCTGCTGTGGGTGCTGATATATTGTTGCTGCTGATGACGTTAAGAATGATGATGCAGAAGAGTTGTTCCCTGGAAAGGTTCGCCAAGTATAACAAACTCAATTCACGAGTTTTGCATGCAGCAGTAATATACAGAAAAATATGCAGAGAAATCGACCGTTAGAGGGAATAACGCTCACATATCGATACAAAGAGTTTCAAGAACCCACGTGTAGTGTTTTCTCTTGGCGAGAGGGTTTGGGAATTTAATACATACCCATATAATTCACCAACCCATGCCTGCAAACTGATGTGTTGCATTCGTCATGCACACACCACACCGGAACCAATTTAAGGGTGAGCCAACCTTGGAGATGATCAGAACAGGTTTTTCATACAAATCACTACTGACGATAGCCACGGCCTTATGCTATGTGCGTAGGTTGCAGGTGCACATCGGCATTCAAGCACTCAAGAGGTAAGGATTGATATTCTTAGGTTTTTTCGGTAAAGTCACGTAGGTAAAAACATGAAAAAGTAAAATAAAATAAAAATAAAAAATCACGATGTCTCGGAAACGTCGTGATTTTTATTTTTATTTTACTTTTTAATGTTTTTACCTACGTGACTTTACCGAAAAAACCTAAGAATATGAATCATTGCAGTCACGAAAGCTTCAAATCTAAAATTAAGGTAAGGATTGGTGGATCACCACGGGATATGAGTCGGTGAATCATTATCAGCGACTGTAGCATAATTATTGTAATCACGACCACGATTGTCATTGTCCTTTTCATCCATTACCATCATCATTCCAATCATCATAAGCATCACTATCATCTTCATCATTGCTGCTGCAACATCATATTCGTCATTATCGCAATCGTCATTGTTTTCACATTGTGCTCAGCTTTCTCTGGCTGAATGCTCCAACTCGGTGGAGGGTGTCACACGCACACACACAAATTAGCACGTGCGTGTGTGTATATTGATGTGTGAGATAGATGTTGCATGATTGGTCAGCTCAGTGCATTAGCAAGATAGGCACGATGATGTCATCGTACCCCCACCTACTGATTGGCCGTGAGGTGTTGCGTGAAATGAAGCTTCCTTATTCAGCACAGAAAATCTGGCCAAAAAATGTGCACGTGAATTTGATGGAATCACATTTTGCTAAATATTTACCTATTATCAGAAATTCGCAAAAGCTTGAAACCAATTTATTAAAAAAAAGTTGGCCAATATTTTATTTGAGCAATTACATATTATAGTTATTTATCGTAATGGAACATTTATTTATTGTTGGATATATTTTATATGTTGTTTATGTAGGCATAATTTGGAGAACCAATTTATTAAGAACATGCAATTATGATATCTGGTAGTTCTATAAATATCATTACCTAAAGTGATTAAGAGGTAGGTTGTCATATCGATCAGATATGCCAGCCACAGTTACATACATAGTCAAGGGTCATGGTGATTTCCTCATTGTGTTGGATGATTAAATCAGCCTGTAATTTTTTACATCTGCATAGAAACAAACAGATATTGATTTGAAATACAATTACGGAGATAAACGGCCAAATTTAAAGGTGGACACAAACCTGTGTCCAATGCATTAGGAATGTAAGTCACATAATTTTGGAGAGCCTTTAAAAAAAATCAATTGACTTTTATTGAGCTGAAATTGAAATCATAAATATTTAGCAACATTTTTCGAGAAGTTATGCATAAAAATGTGCTCTGGGCTGCCCCTGAATGAGGCTTCCGATCGTCTGCTGGCACACATTTGTAATAACCATCTCAACACTCTCTGCCGGGCCTTAAGATGTAGCACTCATGCATTTTTTATATGTGTACGGTCTTTTTATACATATATATATTTTCACGTGTACCTATACAAACACACACACTCACTATTCCCTAACAGGCAGCCTCGGGTGTTACGTGTGCACTATTTACTACTGCGTGGCTTGTTATTTTGTTCCATGTTCCATGATATTTGCTTTTTATAATTATTTGGAACATTAACTGTGAAAAAAATAGATTTCCCAGGAAAGTGCTGAAAATGTTGTTTAAAAATGTATAAATGATAGCGCAGAACACTAATAATGTAGAATAATTCCCCTGATAAATTATGACTCATTTCATTTATCCTATGCCCGAGGCTTGCTAGGGTTGGTTAGACATAAACCTTAGCAAAAAATATATAAAAACACAATGTTTCCATGTGGACAAAGCAGTATGTTAATTCCATTAATGTTTTTTGTTAAATTGAAAAACATAAATTACATCTATTAAAAGATGACATGTTGTTGAGCACATTTATTTTTTTACGCGTATGTCCGCTAATGTTTGCAAAAAAAAAGTATTAAAAAAATGCACCGGTACGAACACGCACGTAAAATAAAAATTGAAAAAGGCAGAAAAAAATATACGGGGCACAAAATGGGGAGCAGTAAAGGAAATGGAGGAATTTAAAATGAAAAGCAAATGTACTTTAACCGTCTCTGGCAGATAGGCAGGGAGTTCAGGACCCTGTTATTAGGGCCAGTGGACACACTATGTGAGCCAATTCTGCATGTCCCTGCAGGCTGCGTGCTGCCATTAACAATGCAGGCGACCACGCAGCGACAGCCGCAGAAAGAGGGAAGAAGACTCATTAAAATGATAAAAGCAGTCGATAATGGCTCAGCTCATCATTAAGGTTGCCTGCCGTGTGACCGATAAGTTTCAGTATCCCTGAATGTACTGTAATTACCGGCGGCTAAACCCGTTTGGTAATTCGGGCAGCGGTTGGACGGCTGCTCTCTGCGGAGATCATTATTACGCGGCGCTGCATGGTGACGCTTGCGCAATGCCTCCCCAACGGCGAGCGGGTGGTTAGTTCACCTTCCAATCTGCCCTTCTTTACCACTTTATATTTTTTCAAGTACACACCTTTAACTTGTCCACCGTGTATAAAGTACACCTGCCAAATCCCTTTGAAATGCACCGAGCCATTGCACCGGCAGTTTTGAACCTCACTGAAATCGTGGACAATGCGGGACACTCTACGGAGAGTGGCACTTTTTTCGTGTGTAATTTTCAAAATGTTATCCCTATTGTGCAATCGCCGTCAATGTCACGAGACGAAGAACCCAGCCGGATCTCTCGCAGAGTGATGCAACCATTCGTTTATCAGAATTGTCCACAGAAGCAGATTTCACAGCGCTACCTATGACGTCCTATCACGTGACCACTAGTTCGACGAAGTTAGAGGGGAGCACTTTCCCACCCGGTTTATATTTGTCGCATGACCAAATTTCACGTGATGCTTTTTAATTCGTGTCGCAATTGGTGACCGGACTGAGACGATCAACTCAACCAATATACCCGAGAACCTAAATTAATTGCAGATGTTTGCCTGAAATCAAATCCAGAATCTCATTCGTGTCAGCTCAGAGCTCTGAGCACTCTGCAAACTATCTAATTGTAAGTGTTTTAATATTCATATTAAACATCAACAATTAATTAAAATGTCACTTAAATAAACTGAACTGTATCATGTTGGTAGTATTGTAATGATACACTCTTCAATATAGTGGGTCCAACCAATACAAAAAATACCGGTCCAAAAAGACCGCACACAAGAACAAATGTTGATTTATGCATTGCACTCACGCAAAACTAAACAAAATATCTCTTATGTAAACTCATATCTAGGCGGTGCACCGTGTTAGCTTTCTATCAAGAAGAGCGCCGATGCATGACAGCGAACTGCGTTAACAAGTACATGACTGAAACAAAACACATACGAAGCCAAGAGGTACGTTAATAAACGGCAACTGCAATGTTTTGAAAAGAAAAATGACAAGTTATAAAATACATTTCGATTTAAAGCTTTCGGTAAAGTCACGTCGAGGAGACTCTGTCTTCTCGACAGACCTGTTCTCCACCTGAGGACGGCTGCTTGCGTTGTGGCCGAAACGTCGTAAGAATTTTTTTTATGTTTTATTTTTATTATTTTATTATTTCCATTCTACGTGACTTTACCCAAAGAACCAAGAATATAAAATACATGTTAAGATGGCAAGGCCACATTGTGTATTCATCTCATTAGATTCCTTGGCCAAATAATTTTGCACTCCATTTACATCGCTGCTCTTTTAGAAAATGGCAGAATAATCCACCAGTCAATTCCATGTCTGTATGAGCGGTACAGGTCCACAACAGAATTATGCTGAACAGTCGATCGATTGGGTTTCATTTTCCAGAGCACATTAGCCCTAAATAACTTGCCGAATGTCGGATTAAATCATTCTGCACAGATTCCCAAATAATAAAGACTGCCATCAAAATCTGAAACGGGAAGCTGACTTAGGCGTGCCCTTGCAGCCTCTGTGTCACAGTTCCCCCAGCCCACACGCCCTAGCCTTTCAACACTTTGCTGACCTGCTACATCATTAATGTCCTTGCCCACGGAATTTTAATACATCTGATCACAACACCTTCATGTCACGGTGAGGTATGCCAGCAATAATCGTGTCAAGAAAAGTCAGACGCAAACATTATTTTGACACTGTAATGTATTTAAAATATAGTTTTTAATTAGTAGTTAGCCATACATTTCTAAAAGATCGTGACCAATTTATTTCCAGTAAGTCCTGTGCCTTACTGCTGGTGAGCCAACGAATAGTCAATTTAAAGCTTAATGTGTCATTGGGATTGATTACACAATTCTTGCATTGAAGAAATTCTGACTCCTTAAGGCTTTGTTCTTTTAAAAATGAAATTTCCAGCGATGACTGCCTTGTAATTTTTTTTTCTAAAACCCATGAAATAAAATATTAAATGTGCTCCCAATCTCAGTTGATGCACGATGGAACACCACATTCAATTTCAACACCACACCACTAATATAGAACCATATTAGTGCCATGAATACTGGGCATACAAAACGTGATTTGAATATAAAATCCACTTAAGATTTGATTCGCGTCAGTTTTTCTCACGTATTGAATTCGATGTAAAGTTAAAACAATTTAAAATTCCGTCATGCACAAGTTAAATTCGATAGTCTGATATTGGTAACGAGAAAAAGCTGAGAATATTTGCAATTTATTAGAGCATAATTTTCCCGTGAAATGCACAGGCCCGTGGAGATGGCCTGCTAAGAATAGGAATTAACAGGGTTAAGATCGGCACAGAGAGGAAGGATAATCGCAGGACTTTGGGTCATTAAGGGGCAGGCTAAGAGAGCTTAGAAATGGTTTAAGCCGAACAGCTAAGTACTGATTTCAAGCTGATATGCCAACAATATAAAGTGTTATTCAAATATTAAACACGCTTATGTATGTGGATGATTATGCTATAAGCAAAATCTGCATCAATTTGGTGACTGAGATTTTAAAAGTCTGAACTATACATTTAATTGTCAACGCTCATTCTGTGCGGAAAGTCTTTTGCCACATCTCTGCACCACAACAGCAGCGATGCATATTAGTTTCACTTGTTAGTTTGTATCGGCGAATTAATTCCAAGATGTGCTTGAACGGAAATATTCCTGAGCATCCCGTCCCTAAGCAGCATTGGGACTATGATGCACACAAGAAGAGGCTCCTGCTGCCACTGAAATGCACTTAATTTTGAATCTAGTATCCTCAGGGTGATCGGGCCATATTGCGGGAAACAAACATTTTAGTTGCATCTCTCTGTGTATAACGTTGGATATGTTTAAATATAAATAATAAACATGCACACGTTCATCTCTCTCTCTGAATAATTTGTGTTTTGTCCGATGGCAAAAGGCCTTGTGTACTTCTGCCATGTTTAGTTGTTTACTGAATTTATGTAAAGTAAAACGTGACTAGTTTCAACCTTCTGGGTCTCGTCAGCAGCATCACAGCTGTTCTACTTATTTCATTACCATTATGTTGCGAAATGATATAGGCAGCAGCGGCCGATTTAACATATGTGGCCCATTGGCGCATAATACAGGATGCTTCAAAGAAATGTTAACACTTATATGGGACTATCGTTTTTAATGGAAAAAAGAACGGACAATAAACTGTAACATGATAACAAATGGATGTTAATAGCTTCAAAAGTCAAAGAATCTCCACTTGTTCGCCATCGTTGTCAACACGTGCCTGGAATCTTCTCCAGGTGGTCTCCAGAGCCCTGAGGCACATTTCTTGTGGTGCTGTTGCAAATTCTCGGAAGTGTTAAAATGTTTTTAGAGCTCCCTGTATAATAGTACTGTGCACAAACATTCATTGTCTAGTGTTGCATAGCATTGCGGTTAAATACAGTGTGTAGTATTAGTATTTATAGAACATCTGTACGTAACATAAAACAGCATATATAATGCATGTAATATATATACAATTTATAATGTATTGAAAATAAATAATCAACCTCTTAGTCAATAGACACAAACATTAAGGGTTCGTATTGGTAACCGTGCGGCAAAAATGTAGTGGTGCACAGGTACAAGTTGAATGTACGTGTGTGCGTTATGCACTAAAACAAATACCTTCATGTTATTGTCAAAGTTAATTTTGTAAAAATATAGTCGATTAGGTGGCTCACCTAAGCTCTGCCTTTCTTGGTATTGTCTGCATGAGTTTTGAGCATCAAAGTTTGACCAAAATAATCCTAAAAGGTAGAATTAGTCCAACTTTAAGCCTTGTGAAAAATATTAAACCGTAAGAATAATAGCGATGCCTTAGTCTGGCCCTTTGTGCGCTACTTCATCATTTTGCGTGTGGCATACATGTGTTCAACTCGGAGGCACTAATTCTTGGAGGCACTTCTTTTACTATACTCACAATCTCCCTTCACACACCCCAAAGTCGCCGAGGCTACACACACCCTCGCCTATACGCAACGCTGGCCATCTAACACCGATGGCGCTGACCGGTACAGCCAACAACCGTCTAGCAGCGCAATATCAAGCGACGACGACTGCGGCGACCAAGAGAAGAATGGTGACGAAGACGACGATGGACTTGAGCAGCACGACGGGAATCCCACTTGCAGTCAACAGCCCCGAGGTCCCCTACAGGGGCTCCTTTAATACTCTCAGCGTGGCCTGGCTCCGCCCCTGGCCACGCCCCCTTTCTAGAACCCACCAGCGGGTTTTTGGTGTGCCCCTTCTGTGACCTTTCCCCTAGATCAGGGGTCTGCAACCTTTAAGACATAAAGAGCCACTTGGACCCGTTTCCGAAGGAAAAAATAAACTGGGAGCCGCAAAACCATTGCAACTATTAAAACAAATATAACACTGCATATATTGTTTCTTACCTTATTGCTATATACAGGATCGTGCAGTCAGCTGTCAATCTGAATAAAAAAAGGACTTTTTCACTTAACAATGTAAAATATATTTTTGCAAATTAATAGCTAAATTACCTGGTTAATGGGATTTTTGCTCCTGAACCTCAGTGCACAGTGTCTGCACATCAGGGCTGTAAGACGTCACCTTCATTTTCACACAGGCTTGCAAGCTGTCATCTGTGAGGCGTGATCGATGTTTGTTTTTAATATAGTTCATGTTGGAGAAGACCTGCTCACATACATATGTGGAGCCGAAGATCGACAGGACTCCAAATGCATACTTTTTCATGTTTATATAAGTGTTGGGGATGGCATTCCATGTTTCGAATACAAGTTTGTCCTGTTTGGGAAGGTTTTCAATATCACTCCATTTATGATTCTGAGCCAGAATGGCCTTCTGACGGGCAACATCCTCAAGAGTAGCGGTCAAGCATTTGAACTTGGACACCCATATATCTTTGTCGGCTATATCGGCCAGTTCCATCTCAAGATCAGGTTGACTTACACCTGCAAATGCAGTCATATTCAATAGGGATGGATCGATCGCCAGGGGAGTGACAGGGAAGGATAATGTCGTTTTTTCCTCTCTGAACTCACAGAATCGTTTCCCAAACGAACTTTGCATTGTGGTGATTGCAGACTTGAAATATTCCAAATTTATCGTATCATGACTTTGTTTGAACTCTCTCAAAGAGGGAAAGTGAGACAGTGTACCTCTCTGTAAATCTTTGACAAACACTGTCAACTTGCGCTCGAATGCCAAAACCTCCTCCAGCATGTGCAGGGCTGTGCCTCCTTTCCCCTGAAGGGTTGTATTTAGCGTGTTTAGATGTGCTGTCATGTCTACCATAAAATGTAATTTTTCCAGCCACTCTGGCTGTTCCAGCTCAGCAAAGGTGAGCTCTTTGCTGCCCAGGAAGGTTTTTACTTCTTCAAAACATGTGACAAAGCAACGGCAACGTTATTGCCTGTCACCGGGCGGGCAGTGTGGAGCTGAGCGGCGACCTGTCAGCAGCGGCAACGCCAGAGCAGGTGTCACAGTGCGCCTCCTCCCCTCGCTAGCATCCGCCCCGGAGCCGCGGTCAAGGTTCAAAAGAGCCGCATGCGGCTCCGGAGCCGCAGGTTGCCGACCCCTGCCCTAGATCGTCCCCTGGTGTATCACGTGGCCTGCTGACGTCAGGACTGCTATAAGCCGCAGATCCCCTTTCCCTGCCAGCAGCCAGCGCTATGCTGCTACATTACTATTCTATGCCACTACACATGTGTAACGACTGCTCATGTCCACACACTCGTGTAAAAGCCCTGCAGTGACTTGTTCATTCCACTGTTAGCAGAAGGGCCTCTACTAGAGGACGCTCGAGAGAGCCACTCCAGAGGGTATTTGGCCTACTCTTCCACGCTGGGCAGACAAATTCGAAGAGGTCAGAGTATCCACACTTTATCCCACCACACATTACCTACCCAGTGACTAACTGGTGCACCCATTTATTAACTATAACTACCTATATTTTAAACTTTACCAGGTAAGTCCCACAGAGCTATATGGCACTTTTTTCAGAAGTGACCTGGCCACAAATGATAGCTCAACGAAGTGGCTTAATCATGCGGAAAAATATAGCGGCCAAATACTCTCAACGCAAAGCCAGAGGACGTGGAGAAAAATCCACGAGACCACGGGGAGAACTTGCAAACTCCAAATATACAGACGTCAGGGTTTGCATTGAAACTACAGCCTCCTGGATACTCGGCGATGTAGTTAACTCGCCACCACCGCACCCCTACCGGAATGACAGAGCTGAGGGTATATAAGCACCACGCTTCAATCTGCAGTGCCAGAAAACTGAACCTGGTGAATGCTGGATTGCAAGTCGAGCGTGCTAATCATTTCACCACAACAGTATCCCTACTTGTGTATGCATATAATAAAAAAAAATAACAATACAAATGAAGCCATAATAACATGTGACAGACAATTTTTAAAGTTTTGACAGTAATTGACTTGTGGTGCCACACACCAAACTTACAGCAAATTAAAGCAGACTAATGCTGTTTGCTAGAATGCCATACGTAACTTTTTTTCCATCCAAGTCACTTTTCTTTTTACAAATAGCTGCAGTGTTATTTAAAACAATATTTATCAGCCCTTTATGTCTTGAAATGCTTTCAAGAGAAAAATAAACCGTAGCATAAGAGACCATTGGTTTGGTCACAAAATGATGTCCAGAGGTGAAAACTAATCAATAGCATTCAAGATTTGGTTTCTTTCAACAGAAGGCACCACCACCACCCAGACAATTGCGTGCCGATAAACAGCAAGGCCCACGCACCAGTCTCGCCAGAGGCACCCTCTCTCCACGGCACCATCGTACTCATCACTCACCCTCTCTGGAAACTGGATATCGACAGAGGGTCACGGCTCGTGATGCATATGGGTTCGAAAGCGTCCGCACAAAAGGTTCTCAGTAATTCGATGTTTATGCTCTCGAAGGTCCAGAAAATTGTAGCAGCATTAGTGATGTTTTCAGAGCTCGCAAATTTAACTTGCAAATGGGAAATTACCGTAAAACGCATACTGGTGCAAGAGCCAGTTCGTTTTGCATGCAATTTACATGCTTTAATGCTCTGTTTAAAAAGTTACCTTCTCAAAACACAACACTTAATAGTTATTTTTACAGCCACCAATTTGTGGCTTAGACTGTTGTACAGAACACTGTGCAAATTGGTACATTTTTGCAATGTGTATTACTCGGAATAATAATACACAATTAGAATGCAAATCGACTTAGCGTTATGCAACACCAAAACGTTAAAGTTCCAAACAATTTACCCTTGGCTTTTTCTTCAATTGCTACTTGAATTTGGTAATACAAATAATTATTAACCAACTAATTACATTCTGTTCCTAAATTATATCAGATCCAGTGCCGCGGTGGCGAGATGTTATCTCTCTCGCCTGGTATGCAGGAGGTCGTGGGTTCGATCCCGACCCTAACGACTGCATGTTCTCCTCGTGGCCACGTGGATTTTCTCCGGGTCATCCGGTTTTCCTCTCCACATTAACACATTCCTGCGGAGGGAACTGGTAGGAACGTTGGGTTGCTCGGTCAATGGCCAGGGTCAACGGCGGCGTGGTGTATTCCGCAAATATGCCCGACTGTGAGGACGGGTGCAAGCCAGCGTGAGTAGGTTAAACGTTTAAGGGAACCACGGGGTGACCAGCCCCTCCCCACTCAGCCCCACCCCTCCCACCCCCCACCCAGCCCCACCCACCCCCCACCCAGCCCCACCCTCCCCTCTCCACCCAGCCCCACCCCTCCCATTTTTGGATGCACGACGGACGGACAGAATAATCCCCTGTGGGCTGGTGTAACCAGGAGGTTCCTACCAGTATAAACATGCGTTGAGAGTACGTCGCTGCTAGAACTTTCCACGTGAAAAGCCACTGCGCGTTGAGCTATCATTCGTGACCAGGTCGCTTCTGCGAAAGAGTTACGTAGCTCAGTGGGCTTTACCTGGTAAAATACAAATAGTTGAGTTTAAGTTTAGTAATGTGCAGTAATACCTGGGACACCATGCAAAACAACACGCTGTGCAAGCTTTACAGCCCAACTTAAAATAATAACTATATAGCTATCTGAGAGAACAGAGGCAATTGAGGGAGTGCACCCACTACTTAGTGGACCAAAAACCAATTTTGCTAATACTGCCCTTCAAAAAGCACCATGCCGTTTTCTAACCTTTTGAGGGCGGCTTGAAACCTTCCATTTTATGTACCGGTGGATGATGCGATAACAGATCTAAAGCTGGTGAATGTAATCACACAGTATTTTTTTTACGACATTCTCTGCGAGATGATCTCTATAAGTGTCACAGGCATTTTCATTACCGGTAATGAATTCCTATAATAATCACACAAAGACAAATAAAACAAATTATGATGTTAAATGCAACCTAACAGACGCACAGTACTGGCAATGCATTCACAGTAGTTCAATGAAATAAATAGATCAGCTTTGTAAGGCTACTGAGGACAGTCTTAGGCTTTCAGGGCTCATATTGAAGGAGCCTTAGAGAACCAATGCTATGACTTCCAGCGGTGAAATCACATATAGTGACTTCACACACTGCAAACTAGAAAATGAGCTGGTTGCAGATGAAATCAATGAGCAACTCTTCAGCCATGGGGGTTTTTTTATGGGTTAGGGTACACATTTGCAGAAATAAGCTGTACAATGAAGCTTAACAGATCTACGCTGTACAAATATCCCGCAGATAGTGACTGCTTGCGAGACAACATTTGGACATTTAAATGAAATTTAAAGATAGATGATAAAGGTGTAGCCCTGCAATTATATGCTAAACGTCGCTGCTGCCGAAAGGGCCTCCACTAGAGGGAGAGCCCCAGAGCCCTTCTAGGAGGGTAAATGTGGCCTATTTTATCCACGCTGGCCAGACGTCGTGGAAGAAGTGTGAACACCCACAATATACGCCACCACCACCGCACGCGATCTGCTGATCAACTAACTGTGGTGTACAAATTCATACGGCTGGGTAGACAGAGGCAAGGCGAATTTGTAAAACTTACCCGCATTGTTTCAACTGCCGGAGTGGGGAGATTGAACTGCGTTAAGCATAAAACGAGAACAATATTCCACTTCATGAAGATCCCATTTGATAAATATTGTCAAATAATTATTGAACCAGCATTTTCAAATTAAGATTTGCCATGGTAATTGCTCAGTGTTCTGTTAAATGACACAGAACTGTTGATGCTTTCAGGATTGTTTCGACATACACATCTGCACCATTGCTCTAGCTAAGCCGTTTTTTGCTTTTATTTCTCCTTTGAGTATCTAAGTAATTTCAGAAAAAACAATAAAGTCCATTGATTCGACTACACAGAGACCTCGATGGTAAACATCCTGTCGGCATTTAATGGCTGATATTTTTACTGAAATTGCATTGTTTTAACGTTCCATTAAATTATTTATTTAATGATTCCAATGCCTGATGTAACCCTAAAATTCAGAGTCATATGTATTCATAAATAATAGAGGGCAGGCACTGCAGATATGGAGCAGTGAAATCAGCTCGTGTGAGCCTTGGTGAGGCCTTCATTTAGCAGCGCATAGATCATGGCTGCTGATGAAGATGATGAATGTAAGTCACAATCTAATACTTTAATAATCTGAGTATAGCCAGGGCAGAGGAATAACAGCGGGTTGGACCTTTTCAGTGGTGTTGGTCAAAACAAACGTCACATCGGATCAGGCCTTGATGTCGTGTGCATCCCCGTTCTCTCAAGCTCTTCGCACACGGTTCAAGTATTGGACCAAAAGCACCACTCATGGCAGCACAAGAGGTGGGGGAGAAAAGGACCCAATGTCCCACAAGCTTTTAACCGCATTCACAAATGACTTTTTATATGCCGCGTGTCACTGTACTCGTCTGCCCTTTTTGTACGATAATGGTGTGCTTTACATATCACAACATAGTAGTGTTACTGACAACGAAAGACATTTAAACATTTTAAAAGTGTTAATACTTTAATTTGGTAAATATGCTGGATGGATGTGCATGTAGTTCATTGCATCCCTTCGTTCAGACACTTTTGTTTAAAAAATAAAATTCTCGTGATTAATTTTCTTCGTCCGTGGCTAAGGTGAGAGTTTGTGAATGGCCCAACTGCAATACATTCAGCTTCATTCAACAAAAAGAGTGAAATGATAAACGAAGGAGGTTGAAAATCTCAAATAATGTGTTGAAAAAAATATGATTGAAAAGCAGTATAGAAGCAATTAATTTCAAGCAAACTTGATTTTTATTTTATTTTATTGTTTCCCTTCTCTGTGCATTTACCGAAAGAACCAAGAATATGAATCCCTGCAGTCACGAAAGCTTTAAATCAAAATTTGATGTATTTATTAAACGTTCGCTTCCAGTTTGAAATGCTTCTTGAGCCATTTTTTTTATACGGTTGTAACTCGGGCCTTTTATTTAAAAAGGTTTCCAATTATTGCAACAACCAACTGTGATCACAAAAAAAACGCGTTTCTTAACTACTCTGACTTGGAAAAGCCAATCATTAACTGGCACAAGTCAAATCAGGAACACAATGAGGGTGCTTTTTTGTCAACATCACTCTGTGGAATTTCCTTAAAGAGTAATTATTGAGGCTTTGCACAGTTTCATGATGTAAATTGCTTGACTGGCTGGGGGCTGTCTCTGCCAAACTTAAAAGCAGGGCCTTTGATGAACGACTCCACTCTGACTGCACTTGTACACATTCTCAACCAACACACCTACGCATAGACTCCACCCTGATTGCAATTCTACACATTCACAATCAGCACACCTACGCATCTCCCAATCTATTTGTACATCCAAACCACAAGCAGCCACTTACACTCACAATGACAAACATGCTGTTTCAAGCGCATAGAATACAAACTAGGAACATGATACATTTTTGCACCAACAATGTATTTACAGTAATTTTAAAAATTCGTAAACATTATGTACGCTAATGCTTGTATTATGATGAATCAAGGACAGTATAAATAACATGGCATATCAAGGACTTATTTAATGCAACACAATATACAAAATAATTTGGGTTTATATAGCATCTTAATGCAACCGCATCTCAAAGACGCTGCAGAGACAGAGTAGGCAAAATTATTTTATGGAAAGTAAGTGGTAAGCAGTTGTCGGCAGAGGAGAATAGGACGTTCTTGAGCCTGGCCATTGACCGAGGGGCAGGGGATCATCAGCACGGACGGCTGGAGGGAAGGGAGGCCCAGACTGTGCGGGCAGCAGGGGAGAATGCAACGTTTTTGATTGAATGAGAGAGCAGTGTCAGCGCTTTTACGATTTCCCGTATAAGCACAGAGAATAATAAACAAATGCCCACTTCCAAACCAGGCGCATTCATGATTTTGGTCAAGTACTAAAAGTTACGCTAAAAATATTACGTTTGTCTCAAGGCAATCGTTACAGCAGGCCGTGTTTTGCTGCAGGAGCGAAAAAATCTGCTAAACTGGAGTCACACAAAATGTGACTTTTGAATTCCTCAACGTGTTTGTTGTAAAGGCTGTAATGACCTACTGATTGGAAGTCGCTGGGCATGCAGTCACACACACCCTTGCCGCTCACATATATTAAGTGCAAGTGACGTTTATTGCGGGACACTCTGGCAATCTGCAGCCTTAAACTGCACCGCTGTGCCAACAGTGGAACAACACTTTAGATCCTCAGCTGATTTATCATCACATCTTGCAGCCTATAACACACACACACTGCTAAGAAAAAAAACTGTATAGGTTAAAGCACGTTTCGATTTAAAGCTTTCGTGACTGCAGGGATTCATCTTCTTGGTTCTTTCGGTAAAGTCACGTAGAAGGGAAGTAATAAAATAATAAAAATAAAACATAATAAAATAAAATAATTATCACGACGTTTCGGCTACAACGCAAGCAGCCGTCTTCAGGTGAAGAATGAGACACTACCAAGCTAGGAGCTTATATATATGCTGGGTTGGAGGTGGAAGAGCGCCTTAAAAAGGTTAAAGCACGCTTTGGCAGAAGCTTAACTTTAACCACCTTAACGTAATGTTTGTATTTCAAACTATGGGATATTTTCAAGGTTTCCCATTAATTATTGACAAGAAAACTGAAATATTCCTGTAAAATAAATTAGGATATAGATTCACAGTATATAAGTATATTACCTTTCTGGATAAAATATAATCTAATAGTTTATATGTTAATTTGGTCTGTACATTCTGTAGATGTATTCCCACAATGCACATGTAACAATGCCTTGCTGGCTCCATATGTGTACAGTGTTATATTTCCCCTAACAATTTAAAATTGTGCAATAAGTGATAAGTAAGTGAAAACAAAGTGTACACAATAACACAAGAATCACATTGCTTTGCCAAAAGCACATCTATCCTGCTACCCGTGCAATTGTGGTAAACTTCATGCAGGGCAATGCCATTACTTCTCACTCAGCATGCACGAGGCATTCCTGCCATGCTGCTGACATTATAAATTTTATTTGTATTGTGATATTTGTAATCGTTTACTCATAGCGCCACTCATAACTTAGCAACGGCTTGACAATGCACCAGCAATGTTTCGGGATCTTTTGCCAAGTGTGACATTGGATGCTTAATGTCAAACTGTGGCAAGGGGAATATGCTCACACGGAAGGATGACTCGACTCGAGGCGTCGCGCGTGCGTCGCTGATTTCTTGATAGCATTCGATCGCATTGACTACTCTTTACAATCCAAAGGCTCTCAGAGCTCCTTGATGCCCCAGATGAGCAGCTTCATGTCGGGCTAAGGGAAATGCGCTTGCAGCCATAAGCACGCCCTTGATCTCCTGCTGAGACAAACCATCCACACTCTCTATTTCCGTAACCTCACAACCCGGCCCGGAAAAAAGCAACCTTTCCTGTCCAGTGCAATGCAAAGGCTGTGTGCTGTCGCGCTTGCTGCTTGTTGCAGATGTTCACGGTTCAAGGCACGCGGCCACCCTGCTTAATACTGTGGGTGCATCAACTCGCCGTCAGCTGAACAGTGGACGATAAAGACCCTGTTATATGATTTAAACATAAAAAAGGCCATTTGTGTTGGTATCGTGTCCCAAAAACAAAAATCTCACAAATAATTATGTGAAACCACAAAGCAACATTTATCTCTACCGGAAAACTATAACCGCCTGTAAAACATAGAGTGCCTTCTTGATCGCCTTGCGCTTTAAGAATTGTGCTTATACCAAATGTATTTAATTATGTATTAATATTTCATGTGTCTTGTGGCATTGCTGGGGTGGTTGGCTTCCACATGACCTTACTTCAGGTTGTGATGATTGCGTGATATGGTATTGAGGTAGTCCCAGGTTTCATGGTCTTGCTGGTCACGCCAAATAATCCCAGTGAGGATAAGCACCCCACCAGTTGCAACCGCTTGCCATTCCACCCTCACCTTGCCTGCATTGCCCCGCAGGCTCTGTTTTATTTAGAAATTATTTATGCTGGATAACACCGCTGACATGTCACATATCACTGTCAGGAATGCACAAGTGCCCATAGGGGAATATGTTTTCATACCAAATTCATGATTGCAGATTATTTTCCAATTTGGAACTTTGGGCCATGCCTTTGGCACGCGATTGCCTGCTCTTGCAAATTACATCACAAGGTTTCAGCAAGGCATGCAGCGCTTCATAGCAGACGGCATGCTTCGTAAATGTCCCAGCGCACCATGCGCTAAATGCAGGATTTGGATTGTCAAAGGTGTGCTCACTGGCCGAGTGACATGCGGGCCACTGTGCCTCTGTGACAGCTCCTGATGCCCCAGATTCGCATAACAAACCGCAGCAGGAACATCTATCCGGAGCTGAACAGTGCAGTGCTGCTTACTACCCACTCCAAGTGCCATGGACAGCGACATATACCCATAGCCACATAATGCAGTGCTGCTTACAATGCACTGTCCATTCAGCTAGCACACACAGCCAAGACTCTGAAGCCCATCAATGAAAGCATTGCATACATAATGACTCGATCGATATGAATTTGGAGCTAGTGTACCACTGTTGAAGTGGAAAAGTGAAGTGGTTGAAAGTGTAAACTTTCCCATGTCTTACGTGAGAAGCACTTTATTGTGCCGAATTGAAAATATGGTGATTTGTTTGAAATATATACTGATAAGCATCTGTTATTTTTTAAATTAATATTTGAACGTTTTAATACCACAATGTATCCTAAAATTAACTTTGAGGTTGTGTCTTTTCATCCGCACGTGTGCATGATTAATCTCTCATTAAACTTTGATCCAATTAAAATGCTGCATATCATTTACATGTGATTAGAATTTGCACTTTACCGAAACACACAGTATGGTACATGTTATAATTGCATTTAAAGCAACACATAATGGTGAGTGTGTCGTGCACCTCACTACTCTGGGGTGCATCTTGTACTGAGGAGCAAAGCATCGATGTTCCAACCATGTAGCAACCCACTCGGATTATTTGCCATATGTACAACCTTGGACTCACAATATCTCTCAACACAACCTGTCCAATTTTTATTGTAGTCACAACAAATGCTGTGCAGGCACTCGGTTAAGTTACAGTGGGGGTTTGTAAGTCACCGAGTTTAATTTTCAAACTCTTTGCTTTCATGGGTGGGGAACATGGGATTCGTTTCCATCTACAACGGTGCTTATTGTTAATTAAATGTGGGCATAAAAGCACTGTAAAGGGACTTAACTTTATCCGTATTGTGCAAACATCAATGAAAAAATTCTGCAAGCCAAAATTAAAAGCATGACATGTTTAACTGCCGAGATAAATGTCTATCCAGTGTGTCCCTAGCGCAGTTAATCTAGTGTGCTGCACGTGGCCTCCACAGAGGATGCGCTGCACATAAATTAGATTAAGCAAATCCTCGGACAGCTGAACATCACGAAAAAAAATCCAAATTTTTCTTGTGGGATGGATAATGGTGAACATTACAGATCAAAGGGAGCCCTTTATGCAATTGCCCAATGGACCATGTAAAGGTTTGTTGGGTGCTGATGGATGGTTTATTAAATTGAAGTTGGTTGCAAATCAATCAGTGTTTTTGTTATGTTGCTTGGCCACACTTGTTAAAAACTCTGAGAATAAAGTTGAAAACAAATAAAACGTACATTTTTCTGTAAAATATAAGGTGTGCATGGCGGGTGAACAAAATCTCATTTGGAGCCCCTCAAGTAAACATTCTTGAAGTCCACAGACATTAAGACAATGTTTCTACAAAATTAATTCTGAAAGTCGTGCAAGCGTGCTCCATGTCAAGGTCAGGTCTAATCAAGGAATAAACAGGCCCCAGGGCTATTATGGCAGTGCAGGGAGCAAACGCATGGAGTACGCACACGCACACACACACAACGATCCCCCGTGTAGCCTTAACAGACTGTAGGGGCAATTGCTGTTAGCGAGCACCTATGAAAGGCCAGCACGGCACACGAGGGGGTGGGTGGCCAACACCATGCCCGGCCGCCTTTGTCTCCCCAGTGGCGATGGTCACATATCGCACCAGGTACTCATTTGAGGCTGAGTCGACCTAGGGGAGGCCCAGGACCCGTTCAGATAATCGCCACTGGTGCTGGCCGTGAGCGGGAATCGAACCCGGGTCGCCAGGTTCGTAGCGCAGCACGCTAACCGCTACACTACCGCTCCCCACACACACACATGCACGCATACACAACGCACGCACGCACACACACGCACAAACAAACACGGAGATCTGCTGCACCTGCTGCTGCAATGGCAGCAGCCTCTCTGTTTTTAGTAGGGGGTTTTCCCCTCTGTTTTGTTAAGATTATGCATTAATGTGTTTTTTCCCGAACATTTATACATGCACACATATGTGAAGTCATGTTCATTCATGCACCAATATATGGCTCTTCATATATTATACATATGATCGTAGATAATACATATTACTCGTACATATATTTTATTGCACTCGTATACCCACTAAGATGTGAGGACATGTACTCACTGAACCACACTTCGTTTTAACACGAATGCCAATTTTGCTGATGTACAAATAAAACGACCTAGCACTTGTTTTTGTGTCGTCTTCAGCTCTCACCATTTGAAAATTGGCCAAACGTTCTCACAAAAGATGTTAATACTACTTTCAACAAATATCCTTCGCGCTAATTTTTTTCTATTTTACATGTAAGGGGATAAATTATGAGCTTAACATTGACCGATTTTGCATTTCTAAAGCTGAAATGGTAATGACTGCAAAATAATTTCAGATGAAAGGGATGCCAGCCTTGAATGGTTTTTGTGGTGTTCAAAGAGTGCTACGATTAAACAATCAGATAAGAGACTAACAACAATTCTCATATTATTATTATTTTTTCCAAAGGCATCATTCTATATACCATTGCAAAAAAACAACTGACAGAAGGGCCAGCATTATATTTACATCATAATATAAAATAAATATAATGAGATCAGAGCATTATTATTGTTTAACCTGCATTAAAAAAATAACATCTTAATATCGGTGAAAAAAACATTCATTTTTAATAGAAGCTAACAGGCTACGTGTTGCTTAGGCTGGGAAATAGTTTCATGCATCCATCCACAGTCATCTGTGTAAGAATACGTCACTGGTTTCCACAGAAACTACACAATTCCTGACCAATCATTATAAACACTCATCCACCACATAACTTATCAATATCAGTGCACAGATATGTATAGATTTTAGGGTAACATATGCAGTGGAATACCTTCAAAAATGTGTGTGTGTGTGCGTGTTTACAGAGCGTCACATATCTAACTGTCACACATCCGCCCTTCACCCAGTTAACCGCCCACACCCAGTAGAGTTCCTGTGCACGATATTCACGGTCAAATTCTATCGATGCCTTCGCATCATATCTGACATTTTCACACATCCGCCTATACCTCAGTCCTCAGTTTTTGTACTGTATAGTCATATCCCCCTAACAAAAAGGGACGCTCTCTGAATGTAATCATGTCCGATTTAAATGTGAAGTGCCTGTGTGGTTTGATTTAAGGTCACCTATCAGCGTTCAACTCCTACCTAGAATGGAGAGAAAGAGAAATGGAAAAAAGTAAACCACAGATGCCAGTCGGAGGGTCAAAAGTAGTTTTTTGCTTAACGGTCTCTTGCAAAAACCTTTGACGGTTGCATGGAAGAAAAAAGAATAGCCAAAATATACTGTATATTCTTTGTACCAGAGTTGGAAGGGATGGGTGGAAATTGCTTGTTGATCCAACAAAAAGGCCACACTATGAAGAGTGGATGTAATCAAGAGAGAGCATCGATTGGGTATCGGCAAAGGAGTCCTGCGATGCCTTTATCAGCCCTCGGAGTTCTACCTAGCTCTGTCACCTGGGACAAAGCAGCACTGCCATCCACGGACAGAATACCTGCCAATGCATGTTAATGCAATAACGCAATTATATATGTAGGTGGAGAATTCAGCCACAGCCAAGTGTGAGATAAATATATTCATCAACATGCGCATTGCAAAGGCGGCAGCAGCTGCAGAAGCTGCTGTAAGAGAGCCCAGCTTTGCTGAAACGTGGAGAACCATGCAATGTATACCGAGATGCCGAATTTGAGCAATGCTCAAGGGTACACACAGCTTAATGCTGAGCAAGTTGCTGATGGACGCAAGTTCAATTACTTGCCCGGTGAGCAAGTTAGCCATGAACTAGAGCACATGCCAAACAACGTCGCATAAATGCCAGGTGTCTTGATGGGCAAATGTCAAGTGTAAACCCACCCAGTCACCCAGCCACCCACCCAGCCAGCCAAGCACCCACCCACCCCCCCCAAGCACCCAGCCAGTCAGTCAGTCAGCTACACACTCATCAACCTTACCATCTCACCCTATTCCACCAAGTCCCATTCCATTCATTTTGTTGCGATGTTTCTCAACATCGAGCGCCGTGCATGCAGTGTCACGACGGTGCCAGGGCATGCTCATTGAGCCCATGTTGTTCTGGGCAATCCAAAGATTTTAAACAAATAAATAAACAGTGATGCGTCACGCACACTGCCATGCATTTTTCTCTACCATAATGGCAGGGGAGGTCTGCAGAATTAAATGGATGTGGGAGTATAGGAGTATAAAAGGCACTCGTGCTGCATTCAATCTTTATTCTGTTCTCATAAATCTGCTGCACATTTCTGGGGCCTTATACAACCTATATCCGCTCACAAGCGGCCAGCTCACGTGGATGGCAGCAGAAAGAGGTCGAAATTTACTTTCAAATGAAGAAAAACAAGAGAAATACCCATGAAATATCATGCTCAATTAAATTGTTACGAAAATTTCATATTTAAAACGGGACTTGCAAGCAGCTTAAGTGCAATTAAAATCCATTTCCATAATCTTCACAAATGACAGCTCTCCGGTGTGTTTGCAGGTTGCACCGCGTGCTGATCTGTATCATGTCCAATGTTTTTCTCTCAGCTCGTGCAGCGAAACGTCGAACTTCGTGATAACGAATCACGAAGCTCTCCAGCACAACCGCAAATATATACGCAGTACGGAGTATAAATTAATGCACTAGAAACATTTGTCTTGGTTTTCCACTATCATCATACACAGAATGTAGTTTATATATTTTTTACTAACATATACTTATCTATTTTGACTCCCTCTTGGGGGAGGGGCGGCGGGGAAGGCAGCTCCCGATTTAATCATTGGCCATGGATCTAAGCCAATTCTATTGGGCGCGTTTTACATTTTCGTCCCCACATGGATTGCGGCCACCGTTGGCAGTGGAGTCACGAGGTGGACGGTAAGGGGGTGCTGATGACACAGGCTCTTGGAATTCGAGCGCACGCAGGGGGTGATAGGAGTGGTGACAGGAAAGAGGTGGCCGACAGGACGGACTGTCAAGCTGTTGAGTCTCAGCGCGCTGGCCGTGAGATTAATAACGCCTTGGGGACAACCAGCGTGTGGAGTAGGCAAAGCCAGGACACCACAGATTCATGCATTATATTTGTACGTGTAAAATGGAGCGAGGTGGCCAGAGGAATGGGTCTCGGTCTACTGAGCGAGATTAATGACAGGTTGGGGGACAGTCCGTGTAAAGCAGCCACCAAAAGGTATTTTCACAAACTCACGCATTGTATTTGTGCACATCTTCAGGGGATCACACTCACATGCAGCCTGCCGGTGATGCCTTAGCCACTGTACTAGGGTGGCACACAATGTAGGTATTCTTGTCATTGGTGATCTACCACATATATAGTAATCTACATAATTTAGATGATAAATTATTGTATTATTTCTAACGTTGGTCATTACATCCTAACTCTCACCTTAATAGATCACCCGTTGATGACTAATATGAAGGATATCAGAAGATAAGGGGGGAAGGGTCGACTCAGATTCCAGTCACAGCTAATCTAGGCCACAAGTTAAATCTTCCTTGGACTCCATCCTTCACCAACCCACACTGAGCAGTGTGGTGAAGTATGGTCAAATGACCTCCATGACTGGGATGGCATGGAAGACCTTCAATTCAGCAGTGAATTCACAGTGGTTTGTAAAGCAAGATTATAATTGTTACGTCTTGAAAAGGTATTCATGTAATAAAAATGGCTTTCATAATTTCACTAGGTAAGTTACAGTATGCTTAATTCGAGGTAAAAGTTATCCCTGCAAAACGGTGTCCAGACCAAAGCAGAAAAACAGTCTCTCTTCCTTGTCAAGAGGCTGAACTATACGTATGAAGACAGATATTCCTCGTAGAGACACACAGAGGATGTTGGGGCAAATATTGTTATCGAGCACCTATGAAAGACGACACAGCAACTTTGGGGTGGTGTGGCCAGCACCACGCCCGACCGCCTTTGTCTTGTCAGCGTTGATGTTTACACACTACACCAGGTACTCATTTAAGACTCAGTCGACTGAAGCAGGGAGGCCTCCAAGGACCTGTTCAGATAATCACCAATGATGTTAGCCATTGCCGGATATGTAACCCAGGTCGCCAGGATCGCAGCGCGCAGTGCGGTAACCACAACACTGCACGACTACCCAAGAGGCATACACAAACACGACTTGCACACGCAGGTGCAAAGTGCAATACTGAAACGCCTATTGCGCATTGACAAGCTATTTATGAGTTGGATCCAACATAGGCAGGTTTTAAATGAAAGTATTGAGTGCTGCCGAGAAGCCCAAGGGTAGTTGTCCTGACCGGAGACATGGCCAATTGATCTGCAAAGGGGGCACGTGGCGAGCATTGACAGCTTCATCTGTCCCCATGGGTGTGATTGGTCTGCACATCTCACACGCAATGCATTTCAGGGGTAAAGCACACGCGCACACACACACACAAACTTACAAATTTACCACCATTTGCGAAAATGCACAAAAACACACTTAAATGTTTCCGATCAACAACTACAGCGATTGCCATTCAACACAAAGTGATGGTGACATCATCAGGGCACTTGCATATTTCTAAATGCACTTTGAGGCCACGTGAAGTGTCAAAGGCTCACTGGGAGGAGGACGTAGGTCATGGGGCATGTTCCAGGTGTCATATATAGTCACATATTCACTTTAAGATGTTTTTTGTTCTTTCTTAATTTTAGAACTTTCGTGACTGCAGGAATTATTATTTGTTTCTTTCGGTTAAGTCACGTCTAAAGATAAAATAATAAATTAAATTAAATAATAGAATACAAATAATAATGTTTTTTGTTCATGTTTTAGTTTTTAGTTTGTTGCGGTTGCACCCGATTCAAGAGCCGAATGGCTCACAGGGCTATAACTAATAAATGAACTTGAAAAACTTGAAACTTGTGTTATGAGTTAGCTGTTAAATTATTCTTACACACGTACAATAATATGTTTAATAATAACTGAACGTAACATTTAACAGCTAATTGTCAATCTACTGCTGAATGAAGACCTCTCTATACTGGGTCAGTTATTTTCGCGGCTCTAAAATAACGCTTAGAGCTGCCAAATTTCGAGGCTTCTCACTTTACTCTTTTGAAATTAATGATTTTCACAACTTACGTCGGTAAAACAATCTCATGTCCACGACACAAGCTGCCAGTGGTCGTCATCAGTCATGATCTCGTTTTCATGACAATGATGTATTGAATGCACGATAGTGCTTTACTTGAATATTGAGACTCTAAATATTTAACACCTAGACACAATGAATGAAATAGCAATATAACGTAAAAGGTCGAATGCTAACGATGAATTTTAGCTCATGGCTTCAAATTATCTGGTGCTCTCTCCCCCTGTAATTGTGCACAGATGGTGATCATGGTGCCAAGTGATGCCAGCCACAGCAACATGTAATGCAGGTGGCGTTCTTTTTTTACAAAGACTTATTACCAATTCACCTATTCTGCTTAAAATGGATTATCAAGACCTCCAAGAGAGATATATATATACCAAATGCTTAAATAAGAGTTAACCCTGCTGAAATTACAGCATTGTGCAAATGCCAGCCGGAGAGAGATTTTAGAAATAATTTTAAGACACCATATTCTGCAATTATAAGGAAGATCAGCCAACGAACTAATTGTGCAGTGAACTCCTACTTCCCTTTAAATGTCATGTTTCCTTGGAAAAGCACACTAATGGGAAGCAGTGCAAACAAATAAATAGCAGCAAAATTGCAGTGATTACACTGGTCAACAACAAAAAAAAAATTCTGGCCTGGTCTTTTGCAGCTGTTTTATACTAATTTGAGGGTGCTGATTCCAAATCTGATCTCAGATTTGCTCTATCACATCTCATTTTATGCTATCGGCATACCCCATTTTCATTGACTTTACCCGAAATTAACTCTGTCACTTATGACTGCAAGTTGTTGCGAGTCAGTGACTGCTTTAGTGTTAAAATATGGTGCTGTATTTTTAGGATAGTGTGTTTATAATAACATTTTATGTAGATATCCACATTTATTTAATATTTTTCTTCCGCAGTTTTTATTGAAAATGCAATATTTGATATCTCAAAAACCTGATTTGATAGACAAAAACTGATGTCAGATTTGGAATCAGCACCCCAAAATTACACCAAAACCGTTGGAATACCTTATGCCAGAAAAAGTGTGTTGACCAGTGTTATTCGTCTGGTAGAGATATTTTTGTTTTACCTCAACCTATGCATACTTTCTTGTGCATGTCTTCATTTGTATAATTACTCGCGCAATGCGATAATCGTAGAGACGTTGAACATGCACACTGAAAAAAGGTGCTATTTGTTACCAGCTATATGGGTAGAGCTTATATTAATTGACATATCCAGATAAAATTATACGCAATTATTTATATGACTTAAAGCTTTCGTGACTGCAGGAATTAATATACTTTGGGTCCTTCGGTAAAGTCACGTAGATAGGTTCAAATAAAACTATCTACGTGACTTTACTAATAGACCCCAAAAATGTTTTTTTGGGATTAACAATTAAGTGTTAGCAGGTAAATTTGGACAAACATTTATTCAAAATTATATCTTAAAATCACTGTTTACCAATTTCTCATCAATAGCAATTATAACGCAATTACTGTCAAATGATTTTTCCTTTTGAATTTTTGTTGCATGATGCAACAGCTCTTTAAGTGAATGATAATGAATAATCGAGAGGGTGCTGGCTCTTAATTAATTTCCATTAAATGATCAATAATTTATTATAGCTGGCCAGTTTTTCACTAGCAAAACAGATTGATTGGGCGCACAAAGCAGCACATTATTTTCAAATATATATTTATTCAGCTAGAGCTATCAAGACTAATTGCCAAAATTGATTTTCAGCTGACATTTGATCATCTAATTCAGGGCAATAAACCAAAATGCCCAAATTGTAAAATGCAGTCAAGTTCGTTCCACCTTAACGTCAGGACACATGAGACATTTGAAAAAAATCCAACAAACAGAACTCACGGTGATGAAATCTTGCGGTTTGCAATCCTGGCCGCAGAAGCGACACGACAGCACCATCTCATCGAGCGGATGTCCCAGGCGGTCCAGAAGGCCTTGGCTTATGCCCGGGGCCTCGCGGGGCGGTAGAAACCGCGAGAAGTCAGACATCCGCTGAAACCACTGCCGCCTCGGCTCTGAGAGACCGGCCATCATGTGCGGGTTCGCCGTGAGGTTCGCGGCTGTCGCCGCAAAGGTTGCTTGCGGCTGTTGAGACTCGGCGTGAGTGAGCAGGCCCAGCCACATGCCGGCCACATAAAGGTCCGATTTGGTGAGCCGAGGAAAGCGAACGGGGTTGTTGTTGCAGAAGGTGACGGCCGGGAAGGGAAGGCCACGCACCCAAGACGTGCTCACCCTGGTGTGCGCGGGCCTCGACAGTAGGTGCTGGATGCGGTCAGCCGACCAGGCGAAGAGAAGGCCCAGGGCAGCCATGAAGGCCAGGAGCCAGAGGATCCGACGGGTGACAGCGTCCCGGGGCCACAGGAAGTGGCGAACGCCGTGGATCTTGGCGCGGCCGACAAATGCGGCGTGGGCAGCCTTTGGGCCACGCGGCGGACGGAGGAGCCATTCGCTGGCGGGGCATTCAGCTTTTGTCGTCGTCTTCGTCGTCGCCGTCTCACCAGCTTCTGTGTTGTTGCCATCCTGCTCTCGGCTAATTTCGACCAGGTTGTTCTGCTCATTTGCTTCATTATTGGAATCGGCTGGATCGGCCGGATCAGCGGGGTCGGCCGGGGACTCGGCAGGGGGATTTGTGGGGGGAACTATGGGGAGCTCTTCGGTGTCCGGAGGCTGTTTATCAGCGGGGCTAGAGGCCATACTCAGAGCTGCACGACAGCTTCAAAAAAACTCTGGCCGCAGCAAACGAAGACCGCTTCCCCCTCGCTGAATCTGTCCAGAAAGATCATATCTTTTGCAATCGCCTACTCGCACCCTCTATCTGCAGTGTCACTTCTCCAGCTTCCGTTTAATCGCATTTCTACTGCCGGAAAGCATTTACACACGAGAAGTGGCTTTTTAAGAACACAAATGATAATGGCAGTAGGCCATGATTTGTATAAATTATTTGAAACACACCACCAAAAGGCTGCTCTGCCACGTCTATGGAGCTCTACATCAATAGGACTGAGGCGCACCCAAACTGTGCATCACCAGACCGACACATGCAAAGAGCCCTGGAGAAATACACGGCCGCCGCGCTCGAGAGGCAATAGGATAAATGGAAACCCTGAAGAGAAAAATCACCACACGATTCAGTTTTCTCAAAGTGAAGACATCCATTGGATTGATAGCCATCCATATCCAAAGTGACTGCCTTAGACGTTATAGCTGAGGGCACATTATGCCTTTAACGGTGACTGTTAGCAGTGACTTTCCTAAGAGCGTTATCACCTTCCCTATCTTTCCATCCCCTCTTTCATTAAACTCTGGCTTCAAATGTGGAAAATTACGTGGCTCTCGTGAAAACGGGTCATGCGCGCCAATGCGGCGCTTCTGTGTAACAACCGCAGTCGATCATTTTTTCAGACTCTTCCCATGAGCAGGAATTGAATTCACCTCCATCTCCACAGGCAGAGAAGAGAGCTCAGAGACTAACGCAACAACCCACCCACCCCCTCCCACCACCACCTCCGTCTTTGCTGGGAAAGGACGAGGCACACACGGGGCTGCATCAATCCAATCTCCCGCTCCCCAAGAGGCAGAAGAGCGCATGAACACAGAGACACAACGACGTGCAAAAACAGAAATGATGTAATCGCTCACCCTACTTACTGCCAACCTACGTGCTATATTTACTGCACACCGCATTGACTGAAATATAAATATGGTGTAGAGTATTTGTCCGAAATAAAAACTGCCTGATTTAGAGTGCCGGAATGCTCTCGTTCACAGGTTTGAATAACACCGATTTAATTTGCATGCATGCCTCTTGTTCTCTGAACAGTGTCCGATTTTTCCTCTCATGAGACAATTATTACATTACATAACCAAACAAGACTGCAGCAACTATTAAAAGGCAGAATATGTTGTCTTCAATATAGCTGGACTAAACTAAAATAATGAATAATAGATATGTTAAAAAAATATCGTTACAACGAGAAGCAATTCCTAACAACCACATTGACTTTACAATCTATTTGGATGCAAAACATAACAGACGACGTTTAATATATCCTTGAATAAATAACACATGCACTTCACATTGACGATACACGCAGGTTAGTCACCATGCAATGACTAGTTACGATCTGGGATGACATCGGAAAAGTCTCACAAAAACATCGCAGTACAGTACTCAGCCTCAAGAGTAGGGCGAATGCACAGCGCCCGGCATCCACACAATGTTGCGAATAATATTCCAAAAGTCCACGGGAGGTGCCTGCAAAATATAAAAAAATTCTCGTTCACGCTCGACTCAAAGGCTTTAGCCCGAACTCATATAAACTGCTTCTGGGGAAAACAAATGTATTCAGTCGGCCGAACGCAAGGGACGTTCTAGAATTCGTAGGACTTTTCAGCAGCCACTAAAAAAACACACTTAGAGCTGCCAAAATATTTGGCGAACGGCGACGCAGTTGAAGACGCAGGCTGCTCCACAGTCAGACGACGAAGAGGCACAGCGAGGAGGCACAATCCCACACGTTCTCTGCCCCATCGCTGTGTTTTTTTTGTTTATCTTGCTCTCGTGCGCTCTCCCCGCTTTCGACACGTCTCCCACTCTCGGCCTCCAGCGGAGTGGCTTCGTGTGTGGCACACGCGTGTGACATCGCGTGTGCGCGCGTACCGGCGTTCGCACGGATCTCCACGCGGGTAAAGTCTGGCATGGGGGAGCCTTAGCCAATCATCTGAAAGGTCGTTTCTCTGTAACCCTTTGCGGCTCAGATCAGCTGCGATTTAAACAAAAAAAATTAGACAGCATCCTATTACAACATCCATACATGAATAATATGTGATTTCTACCAAGAATGCCTTAAAGATTGGAAATTTAGAAATTATATTTCTCACATCGGTCTAATGAGGAAATGTGTTGTTTTTCATTGCAACTGTGTAACATTTGTTCTCAAATTGGGAGCCACATATAATGAATATTTAATAATACGCTTATTTTATGGATAAATATGACCAAGGTGCGCTTGAGGATGTCACGTTCGCATAGTAAGGGTCGCGATTTGCATGGCTTAAATAATTAATAAATGTTTTATTTTTTTTATAAATAATGCATGACCAAAAATCCGAGCTGCGGTGCAGTTGCCTCTTGCCTAATGAACCATCAAATGTCGGCTGTGAAGCTCATTTTTACATTTTTCAGAGATATGCGTTGATAACCATTAACCTAGCGATAGCAAACGACATTTGGCTTTAAGTACCACCTGAAGACGGAAGCTTGTGTTGCCTCCGAAACGTCGTGATTTTTATATCATTTTATTTAACTTTTTAATGTTTTTTACCTACGTGACTTTACCGAAAAAACCTAAGAATATGAATCCTTGCAGTCACGAAAGCTTCAAATCTAGAATTTAAGTATATAGTTTATTATTTAGTTGTTTCTTAGTTTTTAGATTAATTCGTTATTTTTATATTTTTTATGCTTAGTGTCTGCTGTGTTTTGTACGGTGCTTTGAAATCATTTATGAAAGGCACTTTATGAATAGAAAAAATATTATTATATTTTACTGAGCTCGAACATTTCATCTTTTGAAAACGTTGCGTGACGTCTTAAGTTTTTTTTTGCGTCTGATGATAACAGGGCTATTCACATGCATGCAGCTGGCTTACAAAGCTGTAAAACACTTGCACGTAATGTATCCCTGGCCAATGAAAGAGGCTGCTTTCGAAATCTGCTTCATTGAGGTGGAACCAAATCCAAAACACATAAAGCATTTCTGGAAAAACAGACAAAGAACTAACCATATTAACTCAAGGCAATCTAGAATTTATCCTAATAATCGAGATGTTCTGTCCACAGAAAACCAATTGTACTTGCTTTTAGTCTAGCAAATTAAACAAAAATGTGTTGCCTTAAATGGTGCAAGCGAACACTGGTGGGAGGTTAAGGAAACTTGTGTCGATTACAAAAAACGAGCCTTTAATGTCTCATTGATTAAACTCAGACGCTGCCATGGTGTCATTCTTGGCACACTGAATTAATTAATTCAGAGGTCGTCGGTTCTATTCGATCTCCCAGTGCGGCAGTTGAACAATGGGGCAAGTTTTTGAACCCCCGTGCTTCTGTCCACCCAGCAGCATAAATAGGTAAATAACACACTATGGATTGGGAGGTCGTGTGAGGTGTAAAAGTAGGCCAATTGTTCTCTAGAGTAACATTATAGTGCTCCCTCTAGCTGGGGCTCTTCCACCAGGAGTGGGCTGCACATTTATTCTTATCTTTAAAACATGTTAAATGTCACATTAAAATGAACGCTGGAGATCTCTATCGCGCTGTAATGATTATTCTCGCTCAATGCCGGCCTATGTGCATTCATATATACAGCTCAGTTTAAATCGTGAAAATCATCCGAAGCTATTAAGGCGAGCTTAAAATTACCAGTGTAATGGTTACACTAAAATCAATGTGGACATTTTTTTCCATGTTTCGCTTTGATTGAGTTTTTATATAATGCGTCACTTTGTCGATTTTATTAATAGTCCTCCTGGATAATAAAGTTGGTGCTCAAATGTAATAAAGCACACGTGACATGTCATTACAGCCACGTGAGGTCGTATTATGCAGACATGTGCCTTCATATTTGTCATACACTGTGGCCTAACCACATGCCACGATAATTGATTTTTTTTCTCTCCAAAAGAGCACTGCATCGTGTGCAGCAGTGAACAACACATGCGATGTCGGGAAAAGTGTGAACACAAAAAGGGACTATAAAAAAAGATTTAGGTTTTGTTTACGTTTCTTTAAAAGCGTTATAAGCCCACTGCCAGGTGAAGGCCTCACCATGCCATGTCAGTCATGGGTGTGGTTTGACCATACTTCACCGCGTTGGCCAGTGCGGCTTTACGAATGGAGGGACCCAATAAAGGTTCAGATATCACCTCTCCACTGATATTAGCCATAGCTGGGTCGCCAGGTTCTTAATGCTGTGCGCCAACCACTGCACCACCGCTCCACCCCTTGTTTAAAAGTAGTCGGGTAACCCCCCCGCCGTCCCCCCCAGAGTGCTTCCTGTGGTGATGATTTACCACGTGTCCAGATACTGGAAAGAGGAGAGAAAGAGAACAAAATGGGACGGATTGGGCTGAAATTGATTTTGTGTTACGGATGAATGAGAGCTCAAAGTGCTGCCACCGTTCCTCCACATTTTCAAACCTTGCACGGAAAACTCAAATTCAGGGGAGAAAAGATATCCATGGAGGTTCCAGATTTAAATGCAGTAGCCAACACAATACATCCGCTTGAGATTTTATACGTGTTTTTGTCTTCAAAATATAAACACTTTGATGCTGTCAGTTCGTACGAGTGACAAAAAGATAGGCAAAAAAAAACCAGATCGCGTAAAGGTGGCACACATCATGTGTGCATATTTGTTCACCGTTACTGCAGATAATCCACCAATCAAAGTGCGCCTTCACCTTTTAAATTCCCACCTGGCTCCCCCTTCATTACCCTGCCCTGCCACGTGCCCCGACGTTCAACACGTCAGCAAACACAACACCTAACCTTGACCTGTCCCTAAGTCTTTCAAATCTTGGAGACCACCATCGGGTGTATTTATTTCCTCTGTATACACCCTACTGAAGAATAAACATAATGATACAGAGCTGATTGAGTCTGGGGGCTATATGCGATTGTAATCTCTCAAGGTTACGGATCAGGGAAGAGGTGCAAAATAGAACAACCTGGAGGCAGCAATACTTTGAGAAGGAACAGATGTGTCCCAACAGTCACGGAGACCACGAGGATTTAAAAAAGGAGAATTCGAATGTTTTGGGGTTGGTGGCTCTGGCAGAGATGTGAAATTCAGTTTCATTTATTTGGTATAGCCCTGTGAGCCATTCGGCTCTTGAATCGGGTGCAACTGCAACAAACAAAAAACATGAACAAGAAAACATCTTAAAGTGACTATGCGCAAACAGAAAAATCCAGGAAAAAACTGCAAAGTCTTCCAGAAAAAAAGCACCGCACATCAACGCTGTGCAAAAATCCCAGTGGGATGCAAGTCAAACAACAACAACAACAACCACAAGACAACTTAGATTAAAGCCATCATTCTAACTCCATACCACAACAAACAAACATGGCCAAACCAAAATACTTTTCGAAATCACCAAAATAAAGCCATAAGCAATGTAACAGTGATCATAGGAACTGTGACCGGAATTTCACAATAAACGACATAAACAACATGTACCACCAATCCCTGTAGCCATAGCTGGCTGCATGAGTCACTCCACAACAGCAGGAGCATCAGTAGGAGTATCAACATTGTTCAAATGCAAATAATTCGCTGGTTCTCACACTCAACGTGTGAGACACTCACCCACGGGGCAGTGTAGAGCTTGTAGAAAGATACAAAAAAAAATCTCCTTTCTGACCTGTCTACGTGAATGAGAGTCTTCTCCGCAACTGGTGTGGAATGTCTGTCGCCACTCTGCTTTCTTCAAATTCTAGTTTTCCACATACTGTATCTCACGTTTGGAATGTGCCCAAAGTCTCAGCGGGGTTTTTTTTATGACCTAGATACAGGCTCAGCACCTTCGTTTTGACTCTTCCCATGACTACTGCCTCTTTCCCTCTATAAAATAAATATGCGGTCACATTTAGTCGCTCTATGTAATACCAAGCTACGTTGCATTGTATCGTATCGAAAAAGACTGAAGAATACCGACCATGTAAGCTGCACCCCTTTCAACCCACCACACCGACCGGAATGGTGAAGTATGGACAGACAACCCCCCCCCCCCCCATCGCCACGCGCCGCCCCATGACCCCCACGGTGTGGGGGATGCCTACGTACAGTACAATAGTGGCTTGACAAAGAGTTGTAAATAATTTCGATTTAAAGCTTTCGTGACTGCAGGGATTCATCTTTTTGGTTCTTTCGGTAAAGTCACGTAGAAGGGAAATAATAAAATTAAAAAAATAAAACATAATAAAATAATTCTCACGACGTTTCGGCCACAACGCAAGCAGCCGTCCTCAGGTGCTTGCGTTGTGGCCGAAACGTCGTGAGAATTATTTTATTATAATTTTGTTATTTCCCTTCTACGTGACTTTACCGAAAGAACCAAGAAGATGAGTATGTAAATAAATTAAATACCGCACTCGACTGCAGCTAAAAGCATCGGGACCGTGGGTGACTCAGTGGCTCTGTGGAACACACGCCACAAGGAGGGTGGAGAGCAGTTCACCCGGGGCACACACCCGACCATTCAGTCTGTTTGTTCAGCACTTCGCAGCTAATGCATTTGGAATCAATGTTTACCCTAAATCTGGACAGCAATAGCATCTGGCTTTATCGAGTCAAGCTAGCGTTAACTACATTTTTAGTAATTTACTACCAGTGCTCTTATGGCACGGTTAATTTCACAGAACATTTAAACAGCTTTTACAAATGGTTTCGCCCGTCCTTTTGCAATGACATTCGAAAACAAATATTAACTTTGCTAATGACGGTGAGTGCTTCTAAGCATGTCCACTGACCCCTGTCGGAAATTTGACACTCAAAGGGCACTAATGGCTGCTATCTATTGACAACCCACAGTGCATTTCTTTATAGTGGGACCGTCCTTCCATGCTTCCACCGGCATCTGCGTTAACGCTTGGCTTTATAAACGCCCCCATCCCTCCTCCCCCAGCCTACCTTTAAAGATGTGCAGCCGTGCAGTCTCCTGCACCTCCCACCCACACGACCCTTTTGTCAATCCCAGGATGTAGCACGCTTCAATTGCTGCTCATAAGCCACGCGAATGCACACGGCGGTCAATACGTAGCGGACAACTCGCAAATCCCAGAGGCTAAGAAATAACGAGAATAAATAGTTCCCCCCACAATTTTGCAGCCGAGTGGACACAACGCAGCTTGCAGAAGTGTCCCAATGCAGAGGTGGCCTTGTTAAAATGCTTGTTTTTGTTTCCAGAGAACCAGCAGCTTAAAACTAAGACTCCACGAGCCACTTTTAAGCAGAATCAATGCCGGTGCGTGTACACGATGCAAACGATGCGTCCGATCGCCACTGACGCTGTTTTATACTTTTTGCACAGCCCTTGAAAATACTTTCGGCTCAATAATGTGTTTACTTTGCTTCAAAGCTACGCAGACGCCTTTGAATGTCACGGAAGAGGTGGGAGTGCCAACACTTTACCCCACCAAACGGCACCTGCCATTCGACGAAACTGCGGTGTACCCAGGGTGTTCCCGATGTACGCACTGCTGCATGGACAGAGGTGGGAGGGAAGTGAGAATCTTGCCGAGGACACCGCATCGAGCTCAGTGTGTGCTAACCATCACACCACCGAAGTATCCCTGTCATTTACTTATATTTCTGAAAAAAAAAGCCGACAGCAAATGAACACATGTTCTTGTATGGACGTCAGTGCATTTCAGACGACGAGTTTGGAACGAGATTTCTCATTTTTCTCGAGAACGTAGCACAGTGCATGTATTAGCCCCTTTACAGCAATACTTCAAAAGCATCACAGGCAATGCCGTTGTGATGCAGACTGCGGTCACTTTGCCTCATGGTGTGGCAGTCTTCGCACGCTTACGGGTAATACAAAGAGGACCGCACACTATTTACACAAGGTCCTGCAACGTGACTCCAACGGCTCTGTGAAGGGCCATCATTATAACTGTGCTGTGTGCTCAATAGAAACGGCATGTAAGTTTTGTCATCCTCATTGAATTCCTGCCAAACACATCTGTTTTGAGTTAGCGCCTGAATTTACTGTATATAATACACAAAGCTTACATATTTGTATAATACTATTATAAAGGCCTCCCTTCTATCCATCTGCTTTTCTTGGCTCCCTGCTGGCCTGTTTCCTCCAAACCTAGAATCAATAAGCTGACCTGGAAAGGTTCCCCCCATCCATTATACACATGGACGATTGTTGAATTTGAAATGAAGATGAAGCGCGCAAATTAAACCGGGGACATTCCACGCGTTTCATATTTCGTCTTGTACGTAATTTAAATAAATACTAAATGCTTAACATGCCATCTGTTATCAGAAAGAAAAAAGGCACGCATAGCATACTGGGCATTTGGAGGAGAGAAAAACAAATATTGGTTAGTTTTATAATTTATTACAATTATAATGATTTAAAATCCTTAAATCAAGGACATTAGGAACAAGTGCATTAACTAGCAGCCAAATCAAGCATTAATTTGCAGTGGAAATAAAAATACGCTTCTATACTGTTGAAATAGATTTTTTTAAGTGCCACAAATATACAGCTTACAATGTGACAAAAGGAAATACATAATGCAAACAATTGATGAGGACTTTTGGGGGTTTTAAGGGGACTGACTGTGGAGATAATCACTCTGTCTTGTGTGGAACCACAATTTGTCATTTGTTCTCCCACAGCAGGTGCCAAATGTTTGGTGGACCTCCCGCTACTTATTCCAGACAGCGCGAGGATGCAGACAACGTTCTCTCTACGAAGCGTCTTTTCCACACGACCCAAGGAACACTGCTCATCACGATCCCTCAAGTTAACATCGCGGACGTGCACAGGGACACGCGCAGATACACCCACCCACGCTGAGAAAAAAAAGAGAATTCAAACGGTGCGCCATGATGAACTTTAATCTGCCCATTAAAGATGAAAGAAATTTAAAAAAACGGGCAGCTCGATTTTTTTTCTAATTTCATGATGAAACATCGGCATCTGTTTGCATGTTCGCAGGCGTGAATACTAACGGGTTTTCTTCTACTTCGTTGGCCTAGAAAGTGCCCCTTTAAAATTATTTCAGAATAAAAATCTTTATTTAGACTGCAGGAAGCCGATGAGCTATGAAGTTATTTTTCACACATGTCCAGTAAGGGCGGGTACAGCAAGTTTAAATTGGATTTTCGAGTAAAAAACATGACCTCAAGTCGTCTCTAAAAGGGCTCACCAGATTTGCTTGCAACCTGGAGCAACATTGTAATAAATCAACAACATTTTTAAATACGTGTAAGAGTAAATTGTTTACATCATTAGACCTCCTTTGCCAGTACCCAAATATAATAATATAGCTTTTCCCCTTTTTTCTGGCAACAAAACTGAAACCTTTTTGCGAGGATTCATGTCTGCATTAACCACAATACTTGCAGTCAAAATGCAAACAATGATAATATATGCATTGTCTTTGAAACTGATTCGTCCACACCAAGGGACGGCTTTCTTTTGAGCCTCGACCCAATTGGTACTCGACCAGAGGACGCCTTTTGGCATAGTGTGTTTTTTGTTTGCATTTTGACTGCAAGTATTGTGGTTAATGCAGACATGAATCCGTGTAAAAAGGTTTCAGTTTTGTTTGCCAGAAAAAAGGGAAAAAACCCTATTATTAGTAAATTGTTTATTTCGTGATTTGAGGCTTTCGTGACTGCAGGAATCCATACTCTTTGGTTCTTTCGGTAAAGTCACGTAGGTATAAAATAATATATATATAGAATATACAACAAACTAGTTGTTATACATCATAGAATTGTGTTAACGGAATAATTCCATTGTTTGATTATATCTCCTTCAGATTCTGTGATGTGACATCGTGCACCAAAATAACATGAATACAGTATGCAAAAATGAAACAATATCCAAACCAATTTTTATTTGTATTTTTAAAAAGGAAAATGCTAAGGTGCAACCCTGAATTTGCTTGCTCACTCCACTGCTGGAGGAAGGGCCTCTACTCGACGGAGCTACAGAGAACCAAATCTAGAGGGCATTTTGGCCTACCCTCCCATGCAGGTGAGACATTTTCAAAGAGGTAGGAGTAGCCACACTTTAACCCACAACATACGACCTGCCGATCAACTAACTGTGGTAAACCCATTGACAATGCTGGGTGGACAGAGGTGGAGGGGTTTTATAGAGATAAACTTTCCCCTTTCTTGAACAATCCTTACTTCTGTTGTGGGTAGAACACACATTGTGTCACGTTAGAGCTTCCTGGGTACCTCGTCTATCTGATGTTTTAATCAACACTTCAAGGGCTTTACTGACAAAATGGGATGAAAGGCCACCCACAATGTTTACACTCCACTGGTGAATATAATATTCCAATCGCAGGTTATTTTACTGCCTTGCTAGACATTTCTGAGTGCTCTTAAACATTTTAAGTCAAATATTGATATACCTAAAACAGTTTATGGCATACAGCTATTGAATTATGATGTATAAGATGAGACATCACCATTGCCAATTTTAATTAACTCACACAGCTACGTGAATGTACACATTGCTTCATAAACGTTATGATTTGTCTATGTTAAACAAAACAAAAAAAAACTAAATGAAAACTATATTGACTCTTGGGCAAAATAATGGCTTTAAAAAGTGTCCCATTTGTCTTCAGCACCAGTGCACGGAGAGATTGTGCTTGCTGTTGCATTTTCTGGGAAAGGTCTGATTGTTTAAAGAGCTCTTGGAGACATCTCAAAGTTTCTTCCAGGGTGAAATGTATGACCTCGCATGTTTTTTTTGTGGGAATATCAGAATATCAGAGGCTGACTTCTTGTATCAGACACACGTCTGTTCAAACAGAGAAAATGCGGATTTATATAATTGTATTTTATCCACTAAAACAGAAAGAGAATATGTCTTTAGGATAAAAGCGTTCCCAAAACCGCTGAGACTATTTGAAATGCCGTGTGCCGTTTCTGTCGCTGGTAAAAGCATGAATGCATGATTTAACAATTCATCTCAATCACAAATTCCCGAAAAGGAGCAATATTTTTCAAGGGTGCAAATTTTTCCACAACGACCAAAAAATCTAATAATTATGTATGTGTGAGCGATGCGTGACTCGACTCCAATTGAGAACAAAAGGCATGAATGCTCAAAATAATCTATATATGAAGCCATTCCTAATGACCCAGGTCAAACTTTGTACTCCACATCACACTCATTACTCCAGAGCGCAGCACTCCCTCACAGGCCTCGTTTGTCTCTCACTTAGTTAAACATTTATAGACGTACTCGACCATCTGGAAATTAAAGGCTGCTCGACAGCATTGAGTGATGACAGTGAAATAAAAGTTTGCATTGATAGTAGTTTACAGCACACGCCAATCTCATCCACGACTTGACAAAACAGAGCTAGTAGCGTCACGCAAACTATGTCATTGGTGACATTTAACCTCTTAGGTTTCACTTAATCGTAGCCTTAATCATAGGCTTCGGATTCCTTAATGCATTTGCCTCCTAAATAGAACACGGATAGTAAGTTGGGCATGGCCGTTTGCACGAACCGCCAATTTTAATGATGAACAAAGGAACCAGCAGGCAGCACATGCACAGTCTGTTAATTTCATTCTTCTTTGCACACGTCAGGATTGAATAAACTGCTAATTAAGTCCACCTCTTTTTTTATTCCGCTGACAAGCCTGAACAAGCAAGAGACATTTTCGTAATTTTCAATCGTGAATAAAAAAGCTTTTCAGAACATGTAACGATAAAACAGTGAAAACAGACCCAGGCATTGATGCCTAAAACAATTTAGCTTGAGAAAAATATATAATTGTTTTCCAAAGCTCATTACAGATTCCAGATAAAGATGTAATCCACCGCACAAAAAAGCAAATTGTTAAAATTTATGGCCCATTATTTAACAATTCTGTCTTCTTCCAACGGTTTATAAAATCACAAAAATAAATTAATGGTCTGAGAATTTAGGATAAGCATTACATGTGCCTTTCAAAGGACCTTTTCTTCAACAAACAGCTTTCAATCATTTCACTTATGAACATCTAATCCATTTGATCAAAAGGAACAAATAATTTTAATGTAACAATTTTTTCCACTCTTATAGATCATGTTTCCCACATACCGTATATACCATATGCCATTATGAAACTTATAGCATGAGAATTGTGCTACATAGAGGCATCTTGATCAATCTATCCACAAAACAAAAGGCCATGACACTCTTTCTTCTCCTTCTCACATGACCATCCTTAATGGGATGGAAAATCCTTTAATATATTTATCGTCAATACTTTGTTCTGTGGAAAGGGCTTTTTAATGTGCAGTCATGAAAATGTGCCTTTGACAATACATGCATCCCTTTATGCGCTATACAACGCGGTGGATGCGGTGATGCACCGGTTAGCGCATTCTGCTCAGTAAGAATCTAGGGATCGGAGCTTGATTTCTGGTCGTGGCTAACATCACTGGATGAGCGATATCTGAACTGGTCCTGGGATCCTAACCTCAGCAATGCACATTGAACAGCATGAAAAATATGTTCAAACAACCCCCATCACTGACAGGACATGGGAAGGCCTTCATCCAGTAATGGATTAACAGGGGGTTGACAATCATAATTGCTGGATTTTAAATATATACGGATATATAAAATGTGAATTCACATTTGGTAATGACAGTGGAAAACCTTTGTCTAGAAGACCTACAGGTTGATAGATTCAAATATTTCGATTTAAAGCTTTCGTGACTGCAGGGATTCATCTTCTTGGTTCTTTCGGTAAAGTCACGTAGAAGGGAAGTAATACAATAATAAAAATAAAACATAATAAAATAATTCTCACGACGTTTCGGCTACAACGCAAGCAGCCGAAACGTCGTGATAATTATTTTATTATGTTTTATTTTTATTATTTTATTACTTTCCTTCTACGTGACTTTACCGAAAGAACCAAGAAGAAGATTAAAATATATTTACGTACCTGATTTTTTTCATTTAACTTAAATCCCAGACTCAGCAAAACATTTTAACATATATACATATGCCGACACGAGCTCACAGAGTAAAAAGGAGATTGCACGCATTCATACATGCGTTCGTCCATACACAAACGATGAATACAAATTGTTTTAAGAGCTGCGGTGTTGATGCGCGCCACTGTTGGGCTCTAGCAGATCCCTCAACATTGCACTGCATTTTGTAGACGCTGCATTTTCCTGGCAGCCAGCTTATTGCGGTCGTCTCAACTGTTGGCGTGGCTCAGGCCGTGAGCAGTGAGGCAGGCGTAAGCAAGATGGAGAGCTTCGACAGCAGTTGCCCTGGCCAGAGCATTGCAGGAGGCAATCCCGCGTGCGATCGCATCCATACAGCGTCTCGTTTTCAAGTGGCACCGGTGAGATCATGGACGAGACGGCTGCATACATAATGGAAATAAAATTCTTACTTTGCATAGTCCCCTCCATGGTCGTCATCTTTTCAAATATATATTGCCACGCACACTCATCATTGCTTTTGATTGTCCTCTTAACGCTGGCTCTCACCTTTGTAAATTCCACTTCTATGATGTTTGTCCAAGCCCCGGACAGCCATCGGCTTGGAATGACTTTCCAAGCGCCAAGGTAAATACCTACCATTTTCATATTTTTTTTACAATCTCCGATACCTTCTTGAGCTCTGTATGTATGCGGTTGTGTTCGCTGTGTGTGTCTTTGCTATGTGTGTGTATGTGTGAGAAAGAGAGCATGTTAACATATACTATATATAAAAATAACTATACACTAGAACTGCTTACATACAGTACTGGAAAAATAGTGACAAACGCCAACTTAGAATCTGAACAGTAATGTGGCCAGTTTCCTGCCATTCTATGATTGAGCAGAGTAACCTAGTTTAACACGTAGGCTTTCGTGACCAATATCATCCATAAGAGGTTTTTTTTCTGGGTAGATCGCGTAAATATAAAAATGTGTCGTTAAAACTCGCCACCATCTGATACAGCCAACTAGTAAGGGTTGTCACGTTAACAGAACGTGCCAATTCGTCACTAGTACAGCACGCCGGTGTGTTGGAGAGCCAAGCCACAACATTTACAATCCGAGTACGACGTTTCGCCAGTAATTACGACTAGCTTCATCAGATAGCCAAATTTGTGGAGAAGTCTGTTTCGTTCCTTATACATAAGGAACGAAACCTCTATTATAGAGTAACCTAGTGCTCAGCACAATCACCACTCATCCAGTTTGCATGGAATTCATCCTTGATTTCAGGCAGCCATCTGATGATCGGAAAAGGGTACAAACCAAGTATGCCACCTGCTATTGTGTGACACATTAGACACATAATCATCAAGAGCAAGTGTTATAGCCCAGGTTACAATGACACTCAAATAAGAAACAACCCCTATGTATTTTTCGATTTAAAGCTTTCGTGACTGCAGGGATTCATCTTCTTGGTTCTTTCTAACATTAGTAACCTTCTACAAAACGTTTTGTGAATACAAATATTTGGCTGGTCAAATAAATCAATCTTTTTTTTAATACCAAAGTCAGCTCACTGTATTTATTACAAATGTTCCAGGCACCCTCATAATAATACAGGCTGCATTGCAGTCGAAAAATATAACGCAATGGAGCATACAAAATGTACTTTGTTGTGCAATTGATATGCAATACACCTGGACGTTTATTGTGCGTACCTATGGTCAGAATTGCAATGTTCTATTCCATCACTTTATAGCACAACGCATTTGGTAAAGGCAAGGTTGCAGCCCTGAAATTTCTAGCTGACGCCACTGCTGGCAGAAGGGCCTCTGCTAAAGAAAGCTCTAGAGAGCCCCTCTAGGAGGGTATTGCTACAGAGCATAATTCAAAACAGAGATCATCTAAGTGAAGCAGTTTGCTGTGCGTAGCGTTCTGGGATTATAGTTTCATCTACAACCGTAGTTTTTTAAAAATCCCAAATTCACAGAAAATATTTTACACGTTAATGTTTTTGGCAGTATATATATTTATAAAAAATGTGTTCATTCACTTCTGTCAACCATATTCTGAACTTTATAATAATATACAGCCCTTGTAGAAGGTTACTAATGTTCGAAATGTTGTTTTTATTTAAAATGTTATCAGGTAGAGCAGACCCAACAAATGGCTTCAGTAAAATGTATTCGAAAAAAAATAACATCTCGAGATTATCCAACATGTCATAGGAAATAAGTATGTTTTTAGTTTATATCTCCATGGGAGAATATCAGTAATCAAGCACATATCTTCAGGTAGAGCATTCCAAATATATATTCATCTAGTAAGTCAATTCATTGAAGGCCTCCCCATGCCGTGTCTCGGTCATGAGAGATATTTGACTGTACTTAGCCATGTTGGTCAATGCAGGTCGGTAAACCAGAGGGCCCAGGACCAGTTGGGATGTCGCTCGCCACCAAAGTTAGCCATGGCCTGGTTAATAGCGCACCACCGCAAACCAACGAAAGATCATTCCACCCGTCAAAAATTTGAGTTGATCGTTTTTGTCCAAATAGATAATGCACTACTTCTTTGAATTGCTGGAATTCCAGTCCACAGTCAGATAAATGTAATGAAACAGATCACAATGATTTATTTCTTTGGACATGCCTTTTAGTCCCTAAGATTTGATGAAACACAGCAACTGACAAAATCGTGAGTTATTACTCTAGGGACCAGCTTTTAATGTAAATTTCATTTCAGTAGTAATAGATATAAATAATTTCATATCAATTAATTTAAATATTTTAAAGTGATATTTTAAATATGTTAATTTAAACAAATACATGTGCAGTGTATTGAATTTACTCACACTGACACGGAGTAACAGGTCACCCACCTGCTTACACTTTATTAATCCTACTCTCGCACCAGTTGTAGGCACACCGATGTCTGCCTCTTACTGTCACCACACACACTGCTTCCTCCTACTATCCGCTCTCATCTACCCCGCACCTCACCGACTCTCTCCTATCTCGCCACTGCCCCCTGCTTTTCCCCACGCTGCCTCGTACCCATGCTCCCTCGTACCCACTCACCCCTCTGTCCCGGGCGGGGGGTTCAGCCAACACCCGCCCGGCAACGGCGTGAGAGGCGAGGTCCCATTGAAAGCCCGAGCGACAGCAACGAGACGTCTTTTCTCTTGGTCCCCGAACAACTCTCCCCTTTACTCATGCACACTCCTGCTTATATACCCCTCCTCATTCCGAGTCCTCACGTGCCCCCACTTAAGCTGTCGTCTCCACGGCGTCTCTCTCACTCGTTAATCCCTAATCATCGCCCCCATCTCCCACCTCTGCGGCGCTAACCCCATGCCCCAACGCGCACACCTGCTCTTCCCCAATTGCACCGCGAATAAAACACAGCCGTCCCGGCCGTCAAATTGATGTGAGCGTGTGTGCATGTGTGTGACCGCACCACAAACTAGTAAAGTAATCATAAGCGGTTACCGCGGAAGGGGGGGGGCAATCAGAACAACAATATACAGTAACGACAGTACTGTGATGGCGGGAACAGTCATTCGGGTTAACAAAAGGTGATGCGTCGAGAGCAAGTGGGTGCGGCAGGTCCATCACCGCAGGCAGAGCCGGTGTCGCCCGGGTTTGAGGATGGTCCGACGGTGCGGCAGAGCGAGGCCTCTTCCACGCTGCTGGGGAAACAGGACGCCCACCCCCGGGGTGGTCCACCTCGGGAGTCCCTGCTGCCCCGTCGTTGGACGTTAGTCGCTCCGGTCCTGTATACTGTGGGGACAGGAGGTGTTGAAGCCGGAGGATGATGGTGACCATGAGAAACTGCCAGTCCCATAGCGGCAGTTGACAGCGATGTGGCCCGGGCGGCTGCACCTATAGCAGGTCCGGGAAGAACGCCACGGCAGCTTGCCCAGCTTGGAGTGCCACTCCAGTGATGGTGGACGTAGCCCAGCGCTCCTTCCCTCCAGCCCCCGGACGGCCAATCCTTGAGGTTGAGGTGTGCTTGGATGCCGCGAGCCACCCTCAGAGAGGTTAGGTCGTCCACTTCCGCCATAAAGAGGGCGACCCTCAACTCACGAGCCAAGGAGAGAAGCCGCTCCATGGCGAGGGAATCCAGTGTGACTCTGTCCATGCGAGGGTAGACCGCGTGCCCCAAGGCAAGGAGTGTACTGCAATAAGCCAGCGGCGTCTCATTCTCTCCCCATCACCTCAGCATAAATCTTCTTTGAACATTAAACGGTGGATAAAAAAACAGCGGCCATCTCGGCGCAGGCGCGCTCGAGGGTCGCTCTATCCGACTTGGGAATGACAAAAAAAGCGGCCTACGAGTCGTCGTCGAGGGCCGGGGGAAGAGCTTGGAGCACCTCATGGGATGTCCATCCCACCGAGGTGTAGGGGGCCTCGAATCGACGATGAAAAGCCATCCAAGCTCCTCCTGCAGCGGTGAACTGGCAAACCGGTGGCAGCCGCCGAGACTTGGAAGCGCCCAGCAAGGGCGATGAGGTGGCTTCAACCTTAGCTATTGGCGGCTGCTGCTGCAGGGAGGAGATGGCGGCTGGCTGCTGCGGCAAGGGCAGATCACTCGAAATGGTGGACGAGCAGAGCACGGCTGCTGCCACAGAAATGGCAGGAAGGTCCAGCGCCCGTCTCACCTCGGCCGCATCATCAGCGGGAATCACATCCTGGCATCCCGTGGAAGTTGCAGCTGTCATTCGCTCAAAGAGATGACAGCAATCTTCCAAGGTGACTGGCGATGTCCAGCCAGCTTTGCAAAGGAGGCGGCTGGGCTAGTGTCACCATGCACTCTTGGGCAGACGGCAGCGCGTCGTCGGAACGGGTGATCGGGGCCCCGGCATCCGGAGCTGTCGGAGAAACGACGTCTTGCTCGGCGTCATCATCGGACGGCACAACAGGTGGATTTCTGCGCTTTACCGCTGCCTTGGACATGACGGCGAAGGATCTTCAGCAATTCCGACACCAAATGTAGTGTATTGCATTTACTCACACTGACATGGAGTAACAGGTCACCTGCTTACTCTTTATTAATCCTACTCTCGCATCAGTTGTAGGCACACCTATGACTGTCTCTCATTGTAACCACACATTCTGTGTCCTCCTACTACCCGCTATCATCTACCCACGCACCTCACCGACTCTCTCCTATCTCTCCGCTGCCCCCTTGCTCTTCCCCATGCTGCCTCGTACCCACGCCAACACCTGCCGGGCAACGGCGTGAGAGGCGAGGTCCCGTTGACGGCCTGAGCAGCAGCAGCGGGATGTCTTCTCTCTTGGTCCCCAAACAACTCTCTCCTTTACTCATGCACACTCCTGCTTATATACCTCTCCTCATTCCGAGTCCTCACGTGCCCCCACTTAAGCTGTCGTCTCCTCGGCGCCTCTCGCACTCGCTAATCCCAAATGATCGCCCCCATCTCCCGCCTCTGCGGCGCCAACCCCGTGCCCCAACGCGCACACCTGCTCGTCCCCAATTGCACCCTCTCGACTGCGTGCACTGCGTACATCCCTACTCTACACATGTAGTGATGCAATCAGCTCGTGTGCAGGTGTATAATGTATTGTTACTCCTATGAGCAAACAAATGTACAAATGAACGAAACACCAAATCAATTTGCTTTCTGAAAACTTGCATTTGGTCCAAAAGAATAAAGGTTTAAAAGCCAGGACCAATCGTTGCAAAACAAATCTAGGTGCATAAAAAACACACAACAATAATAAACAGCGGTAAAGTTTACAGAAAGATAAACAGTGCATATATCTAAAGGTAATAGATTGTGACTTAGAGTGTTGAGCAAATGGATAAACATACCATGGGAAATAATCAAAAGCACAAACGTAAGTGGAATGAGACACCACAAGGCACCATGTGAGGCTGTTCTGAAGAAGCTTTCGCCATTATTCCAAGTGTGCTATCTCTGCCAAGGAACACAGGCTATACGATAATGAGTAAAGTCTTGTGCATTAACACTGACCACCCCCGTGATGCAAGATTCGAATAGCCAATTAAGGCTGCTCAACAAAACATCCATTCCATGTCTGCATCAAGAAACCGATTATTTGAGGATTCAAGATTCTTTTGATTCCAAGGTGAGACTCCACTGAGACCAGCGTCTTGAGATGTGGTTGAATTCAGACAGTAGATACATCCAAATTGTATCGTATGTTATATTATATTGAACTTGGACATACGTGGAACACACGCATAAACAAAATTAAAAATATAAACACAATTACTTGATATGGTTTTTGGAGTGGCTAAAAATCCCACGCCTTCATAAGTTATGGAAAACTCTCCCTTTATGATAATAAAGGTTGCCACTCTTCAGAAGTATCACTGATAACAACGACGGTATATACAAGTTAATGCCCATCAATTTGGTCTCCAATTTAACAAGCCTTGGTTATTCAGATAAAGTCTGCATGCTGCATGTGATAAAGGCGGTGATATGGCTGCTGATTGTCCAACAGAGCTCTGAAAGGGGTACAAAGCTGCCTTCTGGGAACTTAGCAGCTAAATGTCTTCCAGAGGCTGCTTGGTCATGAAACATGATTAACATTTGATTGTAACCATAAAATAAGAAAGCAGTGCAGATTATTAAAATATAATTACATATCCAGGAAGATACATTTTAGCTATGCTCTATAGGGTATAGTTCCAAAGCACTTACATTTATAGCGACGAAAAATCAAGAATCAAAATTGCCCATTAAACGGTCACTGTGAAGGAAATGTTATTGTTTTTTTACGCAGGTGAGACGCAATGGCACTTGCAAGGGTTTTCACCACTGCCCTGTACGGCTCTCCGTTTTTTTGTCTTTCAGATAGAACCAACCACAACCACATGTTGTTTGGCATGATGTCCATTGTTTCCGTCCATACGCTGGGAACTTCTCTATGATGGTCGGACATCGTGCCAAACAACATGCATGGTACAACCCGAAAACACACATCGGAGAGCTCGACGCAATGCTATTCCATTGCATCGCCGTGAGAAGAATGTATGAGCTGTGCTTTGTGTGGGCCCCATTCTGTCTCTCATCACAGTGGTAATTTGTTCAGCATTAAAATTTAGTTTTAGTCCAATTGATGACAACCTCTGAGATTGTAGTCGAGGCTTAGTCTGTGAAGTTCATTTAGCAGTTTTCTTAAACCCGTCGAACATAGCAGAAACAGTCTTTCAATTCTATCCCCCCCCCCCAATATTATCAGATTAGCCAATGCGTCTCCATTCAGACAAGTAAAATTTTGTTTCATAGCCAGTCAATCATTGGTCTTTGGTGGGTAGTTTTCGTGGTAGTCATCGTCATGTGTGATTTTTGTCAATTCATCGTCAGTATTGACTAAAATAAAATAAAAATGTAATATTTTGTTGACATACATTCGTCAGAAACTTTTTATTCCACTAAATTTTAACACAGCGCGACACATATTCAAATCGCAGAATCCACACCGATGATATGCCGCCGGGGTTTTCCATCAAAGCACAATTTTTCAAGGAAACTTCATCCTCCAAGCCGTTCGCGGCGGACTCAAGCCGACAGCACAGCGAGAGATGGATGGAGGCAACTCCTCCAGGAAATGTTACACATCCACTAGCGCCCCATACCCAGCGTGCAACATCACAGCGTTTTGGCAGCACGTGACGTGAGATAATAGAACATTGCAACGCGCCATCTCTGGTATTGGGTTTGTGTCAATCAACCCCCGCCCTTGCCTGGATCTGCCACTGAGGGAGAATGCCCCGCACGTGCCCTTTAAGGAGCACCTCGATTTACCCTCAAGCGAAACAGACTTACAGTTAATGTTGCACAATGCTGTTTGAGTTTTGTCGATAAAGTGTGGATGTGTAGAGTTAAACACTGTCATGCAAAATCACGAGCACTTTATTCCGCATAGGTTTTCGCGATGATGTGTTTTTGGGGTCGCATCATATGTTGATCAGCATGAGGTTCGACGTTTCGCTCCACTTGCCGGGAGCTTCGTACAATACGTGGTACAACTCAAAATCGTATCGTAGGGCTAATATGTCATTTTCATAAAACGTATGTTTATTTCAACATCTGCTTTCCTTGGTGGGATACTCTGACCACGAATAGAAATATATTTTGTATTATTTAAAAGCAATTCTATGAAATAGGTGGTCAGGACCTGTTCAGTCATCTGCTCTTCTTCACAATGCATAGATACAACACGTGGGTTTAAATATCTTGATACTTTCTGACAAGCATTTTATCATCGCATTACTAGCAAGTGCCCAGAGTACTCTCATCTTCATATTTACTCTATAAAATAATCACGAAATAACTTGTTACCAGAAATGGTTACTTACATTCTTACTTCAATGAATCGGAATGCAATGAGGTTTTCGACATCCGAGGGATCAAAGGGTATTGGCGTGCATCCCATCAGTGTGAGTACGTGTATGTAGATGTTCGGGCAGCCTTGTGATGGGGATGTGATTTATTTAGTTAGTCGCTTATTTATTTAAGTAGTTTACCATGATATTCAACCCAGACCAGACATTTGTTCTAAGTGCCTGTGATGTTACCAGCCTGCACTCCATTGGGCATAGAATGCGAATCACTATTCATTTAAAGACGCTCTGCATGAAAGCGTCAACAAAAACAGAATACTTTTGAAGATATGATTTCATATGCAATACAACAATTTCAGGCTGTCAAGGCAAAGCCATGCTTGATGACGCAATTGGGAAATGGATTATTTTCAGGATATTTTAAGACCAATACATATATAAATAAATCGTCCGTAATGTTCTGTAACATTATGGAATTAGCAGGGCTGGTTATGAGCACTGCAGAGGTGGCACAATGGTGTCAGAGCTGATGTGGGATTTAAAATGTCACGTGCACAGAGTGTGTCTTTGACACGACACGCCACTTGTTTCCCATCCAAGATGCTATCGAGATGGCCTGAGTTTGGTATTGATTCTCGCGCTGGAGGAAATGCTTTATTGTACATCTTCTCACCTGGCAAAAAAGCCACAGGGACAGGCAACGCGACATGACAGGCCAACTGGAGAAAAATGAGGAACGGGAATTTGGCTCCAGGTGGACGGTGAGACAGATGAAAATTCGATTGCAGCCTTCCATGATTGGAACCTGATCGTGTTACATGGGGCCACGTAGCGAACGGTATAACATGCGATATCGTGCAGCATGAGAGCATCGTGGGCATTGAGCAGATGACAAACGGCGTTTGGAAATTACGAGAAGCCTTCGTTTTGACACGGGCGGATTCAATCGCACTACTTAACTTAAAATAACCAAAAACTCGAGAAACGGTGCACAATTTTTTAAAAAATTCCTCCCCAATATGGATTACATTTGAGGAGGAATTTACAAGGTAGACTCTCAAATAAATGAATGAATATTGGTTACCTACAAGTGCAGTACAGTCCATTCATGCCCATCATTTTTAGTCTTGCATGAATTTTCATTGACACTGTTCTGCTAGGAAAACTATTTATTATGGTAATTTTGTGTTACCTCTCTGACAATGTGTGGGCCATTGCGATCATGTTTAGATAAAATGGGGGTGGGGGAATTTTAAAATGCAGAAAAAAATAGAAGCCTTTAGTATTGATATTTATTCGTGATTGTGCCAAATTTAAAAGAGAAAGATCATCAATGGAGTCATATGTCTGGCAATCGGGCCGCAATGTGACTTTCACGAGTCGAAGGTTTGAGTAGATTGTGCCAATGACATTGTAGCTGCTTGGCCCAACAGCCAATTTACTGCGTTAATGACTGCACCGGCCAGAACACTGGCTTTAATCAGTCATCACGTATCAGAGGGTTGAATTTGAATGCATCGAGCTACCGGCTTCATTTATGAAATAAAATACTAAAACAATAACAACATTTAAGCAATTTGGAAATCAATCGCGAAAAATTATACGGATGATATTAAACCGCATATATTAACTCAAATTACATCTGCCACAGCATCTAGCTCCTGTGTTCAAATAAAAATAGATTAGCTTTAGTCAAATTAAGTTGAAGTGATTTTCCAGTTATCGCTCTGCCACTAAGAGACAGCGATAATTGCAAAAGGGACTGGAAAAGAGGAAACTCGCGCCGCACTCACCAGCAGACGACAATAATTCCATAAGAGTAAGTTTGCAACAGTAAAATGACCTAGAATATCCAGTTACTTAAGAAATAAGAATTATATTAATTTGAACATCAGGGGACGCTGCTGTGATAGAATGATTAGCACCCAGCAGTGGATTAATCACAGTGGATTATGATGTAGGAAAGTGTCAGTGGTTGATGGGTATTTAAGCGTGTTGCGCCCAACGTTAACAGCAGTTGAAGCTATGATGCAAGCTTCTTAAATCCGCGCGCCTTCGTCAGCCCGGCAGTATAAATGGGTTCGCCACAGTTAGCTGAAGGCAGGTCACGTGTGATGGGGCAACGTGTGGGTGTACTCCCGCCTCTGACAAGCCGTCGGCAAGCATGAAAGAGAAGACCAGTGTCCTTCATTCGTTTTCAGAGGGGGCCCACTTTCGCCGATAAGACATCGTCAGTGTGAGGGCTGCCACACCGCCTGCAAGGGGCGTTGTCACGTGTTGTGTATTGTCTGGGGGCCGCACGTCAGGGGCCGCATTAAAGGCCACCAGGGGCCGCTAGTGACCCGCGGGCCTTGCGATGAAGAACACGGGAGTAGATCAACATAGCCTCGAAAGTGGATTTCTAGAGCTCCCTCTAGTGGAATACCCTCCATCAGTAGTACATTTACCTTAAATTTCGATTTAAAGCTTTCGTGACTGCAGGGATTCATCTTCTTGGTTCTTTCGGTAAAGTCACGTAGAAAGGAAAGAATTTGTATTATTTTTTATGTATTTATTCTTTCCATTCTACGTGACTTTACCGAAAGAACCAAGAAGATACATTTACCTTTTATTTGTTATCTTACTCCACAAGAGAGATACTTAAATAGTCTTGCTATGTGAAGGTATATGGTAGAAGTCAGTAAGAAAATCATCATCAGCCATGGTCCATCCACTGCAGTATAAAGGCATCCCAAAGATTCAACCATCTCCAGAAAACCTACACTGTAACAGGATCGATAATGCATCGCAAACAAATTATACTTGGGTTGCCTATGCCGAACTGAAGTGCACAGCGTTTTCTCATTGTGTGGACATATCATATTGTGGGTCTAGCAATTTTTGTAACTAACCTGCTATTTCATGCGCAAGCTCACTTGAAAATGCAACTTGTCAACTAAAGAAATATATGACTGCATTAGCATCATCGCCCTCATAGGAGGCGTTTGATTTCACTTGAGCGTAGTACGCAGTGAGATGAAAAAACAACCCTTCATATCCCCTTATGTTTCATATATAATACACACTCACTGGCAGAGAGTGTGACAACGTGCTTATTCAGCTGGGATTCTGCCTGATCGACAGCTTAATTTTCTAATTCGTGCCCCTGTTTGTGTCCTGGCTGCAGTGCTACACAATCAAGTGTGACTTCCCACTAACACAGCTGCTCAAAGCATAGAAGCATGCTAAGTCACTTCAGGGCATTTAAAAGACATTTAATCGTAATTAGCTCTGATTTAATGCGACGCAAACATGGGCCCGTTATTTGCTGGGTGGAAAAGTGTAGACGTATCTTTTTTTGACGCTTGCAACATACATCTATCACTGTAATGTAAAATATAAAGACTGTGTCTTAGGATCAGAGTAATAATAATAGCAGTGCTCTTTAATTTTCTTTATATTGTTTTTTTTTATATCTTTGAAATCTCTCTAGTCTTCAAATAAAGTTAGGGAATCCTCTCAATCGATTGAAATATAAACATGCTCCACACTTTACACAGCAACACAGGAGCAAAGCAATCCACTCCATGTGTCTTGAGTCAATTCGTATAAGTATAATCCTTGCATCAAGCAGTTTATTATCATCATCATCATCATCATCCATGGTCAATGCTGCTGGATGAAGACCTCTGCAAGCTGCCACCATCCGTCACGAAATGTATGCACGCTCTCAGAAATCAAGGCTTAAATCAATAAATACACTATTTATAAACGATGAAAAGCATTTACAAAATCGAACGTACTTGAAGAGAGTACCATCACACATTAATGAATCAGAATATAAAATTATACTGGAGGAATCCGACGAGCTATTAATCTACTCACCTGATGATGAGCGCTTGTGTTGCGTTCGAAATGTGGTGATTTAATTTAATTTATTTAAATTGTATTTAATTTCTACATACGTGACTTTACCGAAAAAAACAATGAGTATAATTTCTGCAGTCACGAAAGCTTCAATTCTAGATGAGCTATAAATCAATTTCCCCCAGATGTCCAGTAGGGGCGGGTCAGAACGTTACCACAACAATTCAAAAACACGATAGCAGTGCAAAGTATAGGAAAGGTAAGCAAATCACTAAAAATATATACAAATAAAAAACTAATTTCTTTTAAAGGGGGAGCCAGACAAAAAGGCACACCTGCGCTAACGCTTATTGTGCTTAGTTGTTACAGCCCGCATCGAGGATGGAATATTTCATAGTATTTAGACAAAACGAGCAAACAGCACATGATGTCCTATTAAACACGAACCCCAGTCACGTGCTCCACTCTGTGAAAACACAGAATGCAGCCCCCCATCCCATATCGGATATAAGTAAAACACACAATGAAGTCACTGTTCGCTGCCTCTCAAATGTATTTACATGAAGCAATACATTGTAGTGCACGGTAACAAATACGAAGAGTCATATTTCAATGGAATTAAATTAATTCTTATGGCAGCTCTTCATCCATCCTTGGAGGTTGCCCCCCCCCCCCGCGCGCTGGTTAAGGCGGATGCTTTCAATTTAACTCGCAAGCATCAAGTCATATTAGTCTCTACATTCGTGATCATTGCCAAAAAAAAAGAGAATGATGAATTGCAGGTGAGGAGATCGAATCTGTGTTTTCCCTTCTTGCGTTCGCCATTTGAAAAACCCTTTCGGTGAACACCGCTATAGCATTACGGGGAGCCTTGAGTTGGTGTTGATTAAGACACACACACACACCGTAGGTCTTCTTTGGGAAAAAAAATTGACGCGCAAAAAATAAACCATGCAGATATAAATTTTAGAGATAAGCCCTTTCTCTTTCCTGACATTATTACACCGCTGACGTAAAGGAGCCGTTAAACTTTAATGACTTCTCTGCTTTGTTTTTGACGTTTAGCGACCGAATCGTTGTGTGTGCGTCCCTATTTATCTGTATGTGTACGCGTTTGTGCGTGTGACTGTGTAAGTGAGTATATGACCCTGTGGGGAGCTACTTTGCAGCAGTTAGCACACTCCGCAATGAACATGGCAACAACTGGACTTAAATTCATCATCAATCCGTTAATGGAAACTGGTATCAGAACTTGTTATGGGCCTCCCCTAGGTCGACTTAGCCTTAAATGAGTACCTGGTGTGGTGTGCAAACATCAGCTCTTTGGAGACAAATGCGGCCATGCTGGCCACACCACTCCCTTGTGCCCTTGTGCATCGTCCCGGACTTAACAGGTGCCACTAACAGCGCAGTCCATAAGACTACACAAGGCATCTTTGTCTTGTATGAGCCTATGTCACTGTGTGTAAGCACGTGTTCGTGTGTTCCACTCGTGTAGTTATCTGAAATACGATTTGTACCACCTGAAACCCCAACAGTGAGAGCAATGCGAGAATTGTAAAACACAGCATGGCTACAGAATAAAAACATAAATCCAATTACTTTTTGGCTATGATACAAAGGGTTTAGTTGAGATGGGGGGGGGGTGGATGAAAATATGGCAATTTAAGTTTCAGAAAATTACTATCTTAAAATAAAAAAATGAACCAAAAATACGTCTGCCACACAAGCACACAGCGAGCGCAGGCCGTTGTCTGCTTGTCAGCATTCCTTATGTTTAATACAGGATGAATCCCAAGGCGACAGACACAATTACGTAAGCGTGTGTGCGTGAACACAGGAGAGAGAGAAAAAAGGAACACGATTATTACAAACATTATGTATGACAGCAGACATCTCCTCGGCGGGCTGGACTGCAATGCCTGTCTCAGTGATTTTGGGGCTATAGAAATTAAATAAATATGGATTAGTGCGACGGCTTGTCTGCGTTATTGAGCAGTGTGGCCTGGAGGTGCAACAAATATTTATTCATAACAGTTGTGATATTGATTAGGCTTTAATGGTATTTATAAGTGCGCAGCTACAAGCACAAACCATACAACTCAACATCTCTCGTGCCACCATAATTTCAAGATGCACCCTAATTTCATGATAGTAGAGGGGGGTGGGATTCGCAATTAAGGAATATTTTTCACCTCAGCAGAACAAAGGCAGCTATAAATCACGGAAAGGAATATAATGATGACAGTAATTAAAATAATATGCTACCAGGCAGGATGCTGCCGCGGTGTTATGGTTGTCGCACTGGACTTGCAATCCGGAGGTCGTCGGTTCGATCTCCCGGGACGGAAGCTGAAACAATGATGCTGCGCATTTCTGAAATAGCCCCCCCCTCCAACCCCTGCTGCCTCTGTCTACCCAGCAGTGTGAATGGAGTCAGTAAATCGGCAGGACACGTGTGGTGGGGGTAAAGTGTGGTATTTCCATCTCTTCCAAAAAGTCTAGCCAGTATGGAAGAGTAGGCCAAATTCCATTTATAGCGCCCGTCTATCGAAGGTCCTTCCGTCGGCAGTGTCGTAAGCAAGAAATTGCAGCAATGCACCCTTACTGTAAATATTTATTCGTGCTACCAAGCAGCACATGCTTCATGAATAGAAGACAAGACAGTAGCTTGAAGGGAACTGAATGATTAAAGAGTAGACAATGTGAATTAAAACAAAATAGGCAATATGGCATAGAAAAAAATAACCGGTTAAAAAGAGTACTTTGGTAGGAGCCTCCACATCCTGAGCTCTAGAGGTCACGTGTTGGCATTCAGCTTTGCCTCCAGGATGAGTTGAGCCAAACTTGAATGTAAAGCAAGGAATCCATTGGCTGCACGAGGGCAGATCGCCAGGCATCACCCAACACATTAATGGAGTTAACCCTCACTCGGGCAATTTGCAGGTGTAATGCAAAAAAAAAAATTCAGTTTAAAAAAAAATAGATATATTTCCACAAATGAGTGGCCTGTGGGGTGTGCGACAGCGTGCCGTCTAACGCGGTGAAACTTTGAGCGCAAACACGCAGGCCGCGAAACAAAACCTCAGGAGCTACCCAATCACACGCCAACACATTTGCGAATTTCAATTTAACAGGCTGGACATAAACACAACGTCGTGGCTGAAAGGGTTAATGGAGTAGAAAGATCCTTCCATACACAAGCGTGGAAATGAGCACTGCTGTTTGTGAGTCTGCCTATTCCACTGGGTGAGCTCACATGTGTGCGGAATGCTAAGCAGAGCAGAGAACGTGGCCCATTCTCAGGGAGGCTGCCTGGCCGCCATGGTGTTGCTTGGCAAGCGGTTGTGAAATTCAGAGGGAGTTCACTGCAACCATGCAGAATGCCCTGGGCCCCTGGGGCTCCTCAAGGCAGTATCTGCAGGAGTCCAAGCAAACACGAACAGAGGCATCTCAGAACTCTTGGAAAATGCTGAACAAATATGCAAGCACATGGAACTTTTGACAGCACCAGCAGTGCAGTTGCTGCAACTCTGACTCGGATTTTTGTTTTGTTTTAATGCACGCACGCGACTGAGTAATCATTCCGACATTTCTGTCATGTCCACAGCAGCCAGGAGATGTGTGCCCTACCCGAGCCCCTCATTTTTCTCCTCCTTAAAGTCCCCTACACATTTGTGTCCCCTGAATTGTCCTGACTGGGTAGGTTTGGCTCCGGGTGCAGCGTGCAATATTCAGTCTGCAGCCTTCGTGCAGGTGGGTGTGGTCAGGGAATAGAAAGCAAGGAGTGGAAGCCGGTTGGGACAGGGGATGTGGATGGTTGGGGGTAGGGCTGTGGAGGTGAGTTGGAGCGGCTCGCGTTGCATGAAAAATGCATTCCAGAATTTGAAATGTGCAGCTGGTACAAAAAGGGTTTATTAATTGCACGTTAGCTTGACTCTGCATGGACCTAAGCGAGCACATTTAATTTAACGGAAATCAATCACTCGCGAATGCCACGTAGCCTCATTTGGACCTAACTGCCTTTGGATTGATTGAATTTAGATATTCCTGCAGATTTTCTTTACAACTGTAATAACGCTGGTAAATTATTCCTTAATATATATAAGTCCCCCAGACCAACATTTTTTATTTTGCTAATCAATGATGAATTGCTCCATGTGAATCTGAGTTGCAAATTAAGTTCCTCGTAATGCTGAATTAGCATTGCCAGCAAATATTACTGGAATACACAATGAAGGTCACACTCTCTCTCCCCGCTGATAGCATTGCAGTGGATTCGTTTTTTTTCATTTATCAACTCCTTATGTAATACATCACGACAATCTACCGCAGATTTTGTTCATAATTGTTTCACTTTGGCGCTTGCCTTACTAATTTCCCAGCTGCAGGAATGTTATTAGTCTTAATTGGGAATACGTCACGTGACCAAGTGCAGCTGAAAAGCGGCATGAATTCAAAAATAATAATTAAAAAATCGATGCTTCAACCAACGCCATCAGCGCGTGAACCCTAAATCAGAAAGCAATTTCTGCTTGAGCATTAATAATGGGGACGCTATTACTCATAATCAGATTAACAGATAAGCAGTAGGCACGGCATAGCCCTGAACACATTAAGCAAGCTGCTGTTAAGTCGTGAATATATTTTATTACGTTGCTTTTTCCTACATTGCATTATTAAACTTTCCTTCTATAATTGAAAAATGCTACGAATCTACATATTGTAAAAAAATATATATACAATACACAGCATTTATGTCATGGATTGTAATTTAGAATTAAACCAAGGGCAAAAAGCATGCACTTTAACAGTGTGGTACCAAAATAATAAATAAAGGAGCCTATGTAATGAACACAGTTTGTGCGAATGTGTCCTTCGGTGGACAATGTGCGGCTGTTGTGATGGTAATTCCAATGCTGAGGAGGTGTCGCGAGACATGCATCTCCCTGGGGATCCATCACCCATAGTCCGGCTTCCCACGGGATCTTTTATTCATAATAGTCCATGGAGGTGGTCTGTACGCAACCAAATAATCTTTTATACCAACCTTTATAAAACAAACAACTTTTCAAACGTACACTACGATTCCGCATTTCTAACTCCTTCTGTGACAAGAATTTAAAATGCATATCTGCTATTGTATGAGGCCAACTTTCAAATATTCCATGGATTTATTTCCATGGGTTTATTTCTACCTAACCTGCTCCCATGAAGTTCGATTCAAGTTAATGACGTTTAATGTTCTTATCCATCTGACACATATTGTCTGTGTAAAATCGATTAGATTTGATTTACAGTGGTAAAAGGTTTCCCTGTAAAAAGTACACAGTCACGTATTTAACATTTTGCTCAAACCATCGAGAAGGGTTTATTGAAATGGGGTTTCTTTCATGAAATTGGCATTTCACAGTTGTGGAGGTGAATGCTCTTTTGAATACTAAAAAATGCCACAAAGCCCTTGGAGATATACAGAATTTCTGGAAAGAAGGCTTGGTCAGCAGGCGGATGTAATAGAAAACCCATGTTGTGGTTTCTGCAATGTTGAATGCAAGGTACTTCTGGGCACAACTGAGAACCATAAAGGGAGGTGATTAGTCGCCATATTCTGGCACCAAGGGCCGCTAAGAGAAGGGATTGAAGAGAGGTTTGAAGGAAAACATTTTCTCGAACACAAAGCGACAAATTGCATCCGACAGTTTGATGGAGCAAGCGGGAGACCAGCTGTGCCCACCTAAAGGCGACGGCTGTGTACGAGCGGATTTCACAAGGAAAACGCGTGCAGTGTCGCAGGTATTTTGTCTCCACACGCTGGTGAGGCTCTGGCTGGATTGTGAAGCGTGTACTGAATGGCCTTCACAAGAGCGCTTGTATCGATTGGGCAGTTTTTTTTTTACAATTAATCTTTGTGAAGAGCAATGTATCGTGACGAGAATCGTTGTACGTGCAGTGTAAGGGCCATCGCAGTCAGTGCAAGATTGTCTATTTGTCAGTGGCCAAATGAACATTTCTGTTAGTTGCTGACACACGACGTCATCTATTCCGTCAAACGCACCGGGGGTAAAAAAAAAACAGATTGGTGAAATTGGAAAAGAAACGTAATCGCACGACGCGCCTGAAACAGACTTATCAATGCCTTGATAACATTTGGTATCTTCAAAAAGAGAAAGTTAATCATCGAAATCATAAAAGAAAAACTAAACTGCAATTTTGTGACAGCAGAGTAATGGATCAGCAGCACAGCGTGGCCTGCGCCCTCGTGGAAGGAGTAAAAATGGAGTGTTTTATCCTATTCCACTCCCCCCTCTTCATAGCACTAGGCCCCTCCAATATGTGGACCCTGGTTCGATTCGTTATACTGAGCTGGATTATAGGCAAAGTGCAGTGAGAATTTACCATAATTGCATTTGTGAGGTGTGCAGTGTTCATTCCCTTAATTCAATTCGGGACGAATATGTTCGCAAAGAAATGTGTTTTATTTTATTTAATCAACAATGACGACGGGTTGACAAACATTAATTATCAGACGTGACCAGCGCATGACTCGTGACTATGATGACATAACAATTAACTTGTCTGAATGAAGACACAGACACATAAAATTTAGTAGCATTATTAGAGACAGCGGTGCACTGAAGATTGACTAAAATGCCAATTGCTTGCTATACTTTACCGAGTTCAACTGAGAGACTGGCCTGACAACAATAATAATGGACTACATTTTACCAATTCTAGATTTGAAGCTTTCGTGACTGCAAGGATTCATACTCTTAGTTCTTTCGGTAAAGTCACGTAGGTCCCACCTGATGACGGAGACTTGTGTTGCCTCCGAAACGTCGTGATTTTATTGTTTTATTTTTATTAATTTTAATTTCATTTTTTACCTACATGGTGACTTTACCGAAAGAACTAAGAGTATACATTTTACAACTTTAGTCGACTTAACTAAGAGAATGACTAAATGCCATCCACAGACTGCAAACTTAAGACTACTCACCTAAATAGAACAACTCTGATTAAATTGACGGTGGTGGCTCGTTGCTTGCCCGTGCAGTGGACAGCGTCCCTCAGCGTTCATTCCTGGGAACGACATCACGGCCCCTTGTCGGCTCCAACAACAAAGAAGCGTGGCTCCCTCTTGTGGTGGGGAAGAGGGAAGTGTGAATTTCGCTATTCGGCTGAAGTGCCCCTCCGTCTCAACGTGAACTGTTTCTGACCAAATCACCCAGAATCCGCACGACCTCGTCACACCTCGTCACACCTCGGAAGCTAAGCCGGGTTAAGACTGGCTAATGCTTGCATGGGCCACTGCCGGGCTTGACGAGGTTTATCATTTTTCGATTTAAAGCTTTCGTGACTGCAGGGATTCATCTTCTTGGTTCTTTCGGTAAAGTCACGTAGAAGGAAAATAATGTTTTATTTGTATTATTTTATTATTTTCCTTCTACGTGACTTTACCGAAAGAACCAAGAAGAGGTTTATCATTGTTAGGGGCTGCAGTCCCGTCGTGGCGGGCAGCAGATGGCAGTGTAGCAAAATGCATTGATGACGGGCGCTTGTGTTGCGCCTGAAACGTCGTGAGTATATTTTTTATTTTATTTTTTCACCTACGTGACTTTACCGAAAGAACCAAAGAGAATGCTACACAATACTTTACTTTAACGCATCCACGTCCATATCGCTCCCCGTCTTTATCAACCTGCACGGTCCAACGTGGTGAAGTGTGGTCATATAACCTCCACGATGTGCATGGCATTGGGAAGGCCCTTGTCCAGTAGTTGATTATCAAGAGGGAGGTGCATGTGAGTGTACAACGTGAACCGCAACACTGCTCCGCCCATGGTGACTGTCTCATCTGAACCTATAAACTTCGAGTAGCCTTCTGCGGTAAGGGGCAGCTGAGCTGTGATGGATGAACTCTGAACTGGACATCACAATGTGTTATACAATTTTAATTTCTAGATTTACATGGACATTGTTTAGCAGGTTTATGCAAATGGACAACATAAAAATATTAATTTTAATACATAATTTGTGTTCTAGCAACTGTTACTCATTTTAAAAAAAAAATTACGAACAATGCATTATCTTGGAATAATGTTTGTCGATTTTTTTTCCTGCTTCATACTGTGTACATTTACAATTTGTACTAAAGAAGGGAAGTTTAAGTGCTCGGGAAAAGCCATTCTTTGGTCCTGTAATTGCATTGCCTACCTTGTTGAATAACACAAAGAAATAAGGAGCTCTCCACACAGAGGTAATTATGTTGTATGCAGTCATAAATTAGACGTATGGAAAATCGATTTACTGGACTAAAATCGGACAAATTTAGGTATGTAAATTTTTTTTATAAGTAGAGAAGATTCAACTCGGTTAATGTAAAAATGGATATAATATCCCACAAACATGTTTTAATATATATACAGTAGATGTGTGGCATCATGTCAGACAAGGAGTGATCACATCATTAATTCTCAGTTTCTCGAGTCTGCAAGAACACACTTTACAAGCAATTTGTTTTCGGTTGTTTGAGAGTGAGGCCATTAACAAACACTGATTGAGGGTGATAGACGCTTTAAAGGATTTGTACCCATAGTCTATGCGATCATCATTCCCGATTGCTAATGACCACTGCCTCCAACAAATGCAAAGATCCCCCGTATAGCCTTAACAGAGTGTTGAGGCAAGTGCTGTTAGCGAGCACATATTAAGGCAGTCACTGCACACTAGGGGGTGGGTAGCCAGCACCAGGCCCGGCCGCCTTTGTCTCCCCAGCAGCGATGTTTACACACCGCACCAGGTATTAATTTGAGGCCGAGTCGACCTAGGGGGAGACCTAGGACCGGTTTAGATAATCGTCGCTGGTGTTGGCCGTGAGCGTGAATCAAACTCGGGACGCCGGGTTGGTAGCGCAGTGCGCTAACCGCTAGACTACCGCTCCCCACCACACAGCCTCCAACACACGTGCACATCGTACACACACAAATACACGTGGTACAAAAGGCACATGCACACATATGCACGTGGAAAACACACACATATGTTTTCGTGCATCAGTAGCGTGGCAACACAATTATTAACGCATATGCATATTAAGATTTGTGGGGAAAAAATGTATTAACTGATACTGCTATTTAATCATATACAAGGCCATGGCTTTGGTTGCTATGTAAACAATGGCTGGATACAATTATCTCTAATTAATGTATGCAAATTAAATACATTTTGAGAAATTAAACTTGTGCTTTCTAAAGAGCAGCCTTTCAATTCAGATACAGCACACTTGGCTGCAGAATAAACATATCAAAATCAGCATGTCTTCGCATATCTTGTGCCAGTTAAAGTCTACAAATTATATAAGTGGGACAGATGTGTTTAATTTTTGTAATACAATTATCTAGGTTTACATTTTAAAATGCATACTTACAGTGCAAAATATTTTGGAGATTTAGAGCAGAAAATGCATCATGAATAGATAATCAGCAAATCTAAATCAGTGATTTAGAGAAAATGTAATTACTTGGAATTGCACTTGCAGATTTATGTTCCCAAAGTCAGCATTGCAACCCTTAATTGTCCATAATTATCCCGAGTAAATTATTTTGTGACTTAATATAAATTATGTAAACCATGAGATATTCCGAATTTCACTCGAAACATCATAAACCATCAACCGTGACACACGCCAAATTTGCTATACGGTAATCACCAATACGTTGCAGTGACTCTTTAATCATTTAAATAGTATCAACTAACATAAAAAAGCAACGTAAAAAATCCATCGAATTGCATTCAAGAGCCATTAAGTTCGTGTGCAACTACACAGCTTTCTGTAACCTTGGCAAGGAAATCAACTTATTGTTGCATTGTGATTGAAACGCGAAGTATCAAAGCAAGAAAACAGGTTGTTGTTTTGTATGGCAGAAATAGTGATGGGATTAAACAATAGGGAGATGTTGAAACGTGTGTGGGCTTCGGCAGGACACGCCGCTAGAAGTGGCGATGGCCATTTATAAAGACGAATGAAATGTGCCCCAAAAGTGCAAGATTGATTGCAACATTGTAGGACCATGACAGATGGTGGAGGCTTGGGGACGTTCTTCATCCAGCAGTGGATTGATGATGGCTGCTGCTGATGATAAAGATATAGGACAGTGTCAGGGATTCATGTGTCTTAATATTTGGTGGGACCAACTTAACCAATCCAGAGGTCGACGGTTCAATTCATTTTCCTGGCACCACAGTTGAAAAAATGTGGCAAGTATTTTAAATCGCCCCTTCTCTGCCCACCCACGTATAAGCAGGCATATTACAGTCAGTGGATGGGTGCGACAAGTTTAGTGGGGTAAAGTGTGGGTGTTCACACCTCTTCCAAGAAGTCTGGCCATCATGGAAAAATAGAACAAAATAACCACTCATCTTCTTGATTCTTTCGGTAAAGTCACGTAGAATGGAAATAATAAAATAAATAACACATAAAAACATATTTATTTTATGATAAAATATTTATTTTATAATGTTTCGTTTTATTATTTTATTATTTCCATTCTACGTGACTTTACCGAAAGAACCAAGAAGATGAATCCCTGCAGTCACGAAAGCTTTAAATCGAAAAATAACCACTATTCATAATATAGGTTACATGGGTTTTTGTTAAAGCTCCCTTGAATGGAAGCCCTTTCACCGTCAGTGTTGTGAGCAAGTCATTGTAAGGCAAACTTGACAAACTAAACTAGCCCCTGCTCACTTTTAATGTAAACAAATATTGCCTACCCTTCAACACCTCCTCCTCCAACCCACCATCCACGCTAGTATTTCATCAGAGGCTTCAGGGAAAGATCGAGGCGTAAAAAAAACACGAACAGAATGGTACCGAGCTCTCCAAATTATTGTTGGGTGTGAAAACGTTGACACGGCCTTGATTAAGGAAGAGAAAATAAATATACTTTTGCAACTGCAGCTTCAGAAACATGAAGCTCCCCCCCCCCCTAAACGGCTTCACAATAATTACAGCTGCCGAGAGCTAGCGCTTTAATTTCAATAGTCAGTACATCTCTCCCCACTCCACTGGCACAATTGTGGTAATAATGCACTCGCGCGCTCACAGCTGACTGACTCAAGTCAGCCCTTCCTGCAGTTCCCGGTAGACAAATGAAATGCCGCTAATGAGTCGCTCAGGAGCAAAAAAATAATGGCAAGTGGTGGCGCATTCCTCAATTTACTTACGCGCACAGCAAATAAAAGCATCCACGTTGTATTGACACACCGCCAAGTCAATTAAAATGGTACGTTTCACTCTCATTTTGTACTGGGATTTCACATTTATTGTTGCTACAAACACATTGCTGCTGTTATTAATAGCTACGCGCGGGACAACCCAAAAAATTACGTCGTAAAATGCACGGCATATCTTCATGAAAGAGACCCTGCTAATTAATCTTCTTGGTTCTTTCGGTAAAGTCACGTAGAATGGAAATAATAAAAATAAAAATAATAAAATAATTCTCACGACGTTTCGGCCACAACGCAGACAGAAGACAGAGTCTTCTCGACAGACCTGTTCTCCATCTGAAGCCGGCTGCTTGCGTTGTGGCCGAAACGTCGTGAGAATTATTTTATTATGTTTTATTTTTATTATTTTATTATTTCCATTCTACGTGACTTTACCGAAAGAACCAAGAAGATGAATCCCTGCAGTCACGAAATCTTTAAATCGAAATTTACCCTGGTAATTGTCAATGCACTTTTGTGAAGCAATACGTTCTCCGAACAGGCCACGTGCACAATGGGGGAGGCTACTGCCACATCGCAAGGTCATTTGTGCTCGATCAAATATGCATTTATTTTTCGTAGATATTTGTTATTGTTAGCTTTCTACAAAATTTATGTTGTTACCTCTGTTACGGTTCACTTGTTTTAATGTAACCAAACTCAATTAAAACGTGGCATTAAGCATCCATGGTTTAACTGAACAAAGCAGTAAAATTGTGGGCCACGAAAGGCAGTAAAATAGCTCAATGTTTCAACTTAATGTGCAATGAAATTCTTCAATACAATGGGATTGGCTTATTTTATTAAGGAAATCCATTTGTTCTCTTATGCATCTACTGATTGAATGAGGTTAGACTTGTCAGAAAAAAAACATTAAACTATTTAAAGGCCATTTTGGAGCTAATTTGCACGCCAAGGACCAATATAAAATAGAGTTTAAACCTTTAAGTTTATAGAATAATCAAAAACTGTCATTTCAAACCATACCCCCAACCCACCACGATGCACTCACGACTGGTTAGAAGATCAAAAAACCCCAAAATTCGTATTATTCTGCTTTCATTGGAAAGGAGCACAATTAATATATTTAACAATTTAAAAAAACCCAAAAACCACAACAAAACCTCGACAACTGACAGCCTAACGGGACGTGCGGCCGAGACGCCAATCCACCTGCGAGTAACCCCATGGTCCCCGAATGGTTTGGCTCAGAACCGGCACTCACTGTGACAAAGTCGACATGCTTGCATTCGACGGCTCGATATCGGCACTGCAGCAGCATGTCCTCCATGCGGTGGCCAGCCCTCGCATACAGCTCCAACATGTTGAACGTCCTCCCGGGGCCCGGCCTCCGCGCGTCCGCCGTGGACACCCCGGGCAGCCCAAGCGACGCGCCCAGGCTCGGACGCTCGCCGTCCAGATCGGCCCCGGCCACTTCGGCTTCAATGACGCCCTCGGGCAGACCCAGGAGCTCGGCGGTCCAAAACAGGTCGTTGTACGTGAGCGCCGAGCGGCGGAGGGTGTTGAAATTGCAAATGGTGACCGCCGGGAAGATCACGTTGGGGTTGGAGGTCTCGTCCAGCGAGGTGATGCGCGGGTACCGCAGGTAGTAAGCGACGCGGTCGACGCACTGCAGCAGCAGCAGGGCGATGGAGGCGATCACGGCGAGGGCCCAGAGGGTGCGCCGTGCGGTCAGCCCGCTCCGCTCGCCCGGCGCGAACACGTGCGACACGCCGTGCAGCGTGCTACCGCCGGCAAAGTCTGACAACGAGCGGCCGCCGCCGCTTGTCGCGGCCGGGGGCGCTGAAGGTGCTGGCGGGGAGTCCACCTCCCGTTCGAATCTTCCATCGCCCCCACGCTGCTGCTGCTGCCGCTGCCGCCGCCGCTCCCTCTCCAGGTCGCGTCCCTTTGCGGGCGACTCGGCTGCCCTCTCTTCGAACGGCAGAGGCATGCTGCAGATTATGCTGATTGGCATTTTTTTTTTAAGAAAAGGTTTGCGCAATTTGTTGTTGGCAGAAAACGTGCTTTTGTCGTCATTGGTATTTTACGGCAATGGCAGTGTTGTGGCGGCTACAGTTCAGTTGTTCTCGTGCCCAAAAATGCAGCATTTCTGTGAGTTTATCGCAACTTGTAATGTTCCAAAAAAAGAATTGTCAAGACTTCAGCAGAGGGAAAATAAATAACATTTCGTGGGTCCTAAACTTTTCAAAAACTCTTTTAACAACCGCTCAACAAAAACAATCTTAATCGTGATTCTCAGTGAGCCAATTAATGTTAGTTCAGAGATTTAGAAGGCAGCCTGCAGCCGCGCGGCTCATAATCACACAATAAAGTGATCAGTGCGTTTGACCAAAGCCGCCCTTATAGGTGAAAGGGGTGGTTTGTACGCACGTGACGCAACAGCGCCGACGACAGTGGTCCCGTAGAGCGGGGACCGGTGTTTAACGAGAACCTGGATAAATATTGCTCCGACAAAGTGCTGATGCTGACCGCAGAGGACCCACAGCGGTCAAGCCCTCTCTCGGTGGGCCACTTAAAGGCACGCCGGTGAGGGCCAGCCGTAATCTTTCCATGCCAAGAACAGCCTTGCACACTTTGCCAAGGAGAGACGTGTGCGCACAGGATCCTCAAGACGGTACAGCTAAAACTGATGAGCACGAGATTTTTGTACCACGGCTACCGATATGGGGGGGTGGGGGTGTTTCGAGAGTCGTAATTAGGATGATAAAGTGGCGCTGCAACTTGTTTTCATATAAGTGCTGAGTGGTAAGCACAGGAGCATGATGCATTTCTGAAATAAACGTTGGCCTCGGAGTTATGTTGTGTCACAAGGGAGGAGATAATCACCTTGGGATCCGGTTGATGACTCGAAAGGGACATAACCTTTGGCAGAACAGAAATTCTCATTTTGTGAGGCTGTTATTGAGTGCCGTTATTTTGTAATGGAGATGTTATCTTTTTAACGCGTACCCAAAATAGATAAAAATGCTTACAAGGGAAAAATAATGCTTCATTGCTTCAATGAACCCGCTCCTTTACTGCAAGAAGTTTTTAATAAATTACGTAAACAGTAAATATACTCTGCATATTTGCCTCATTGCTTATACAGGCCCGGCATGTTTTTGTCAGATTGTCAAAACATGAGATACTGGTGGAATTGAAGATTTCACAGAGGATGGATATATGTTTTAGAAGAGAATCAGCCCTCTGGTTACTTTGGAACGAAGCTCATGAATGCCTTCAGATAATCACGGAGAGCACTGCACAATAGTTCACCTGGACGTTTGACTGCAAATGACAGGGAGACATCTGAAGTTGGCAATAACTAACGTGTGTGTGTGAGTGTGTTTAAAACATTGTTTAGTCAAAGCCTTGTCACGAAATCAATAGCTAGACAACGTACGAATGCGTGACATTCTGCGGGAATGGAAGAGGGCGTCGAAAAGGGCGGTGCGACGAAATCAACTCGAAGGAGGAGTTCGTTATGTGGCTCGGCGTAGCGCGTTGCGCGCAGCGGGCATGCGGCTGGGAGACTTGTGAAGAGAAAGAGAGAGAGAGAGACGTCCCCAATTGATGGCTTTTCACCGCCCGGTGCGGTTTTTGATAAAACCACGCGGCTATCTCGCCGACCGCTTAAATTATTAAAAGCACCTTCTTTTCCTCGATCTGTAGCCAGGCATTATTTTAAAATACTGTCACAATGCATACGTGTGTGTGTGTAGTGGGGAGCGGCTGTGCAATGGTTTGTGCGCTGCGCTACAAATCCGGCGACCCGAGTTCGATTCCCGCTCACGGCCAACACCAGTGATGATTATCTGAATGGGTCCTGCGCCTCCCCTAGGTCGACTCAACCTCAAATGACATCGCCACTCGGGAGACAAATGCGGCCGGGCGTTGTGTTGGCCGCCCACCCACTCACGTGCCGTTTCAGCCTTCATAGGTGCTCGCTAACAGCACTCGCCCCAACAGTCTGTCAAGGCTACACGGGGGATCTTTGTCTTTGAATGAGCGTGCTGCGGAACGAAGGGTGCGGGGGAAAAAAATCAACAACAATACAAAAGTTGAGCACACAGCACGAAAATCCTTGCCTGGCTGCATGTTGTCTTGCTCGCTCCCTTGTGCCATCAAGTCTCGAGAATCACTCAGCAGGACAGCAGACCAGGATCACCACAGGCTATGTCGACGGCTGGTCATTAACGCAAGCAAAGCTTTCTGCCTTACGTGGGTGGACTCTTGTTTAAGTGGACCACGGGGGAGCCGTTATCGTCCGCCCGGCTGTAATTACAACGGCTCCCAGCTGCCTTGAAGGGCGTACGCACATCGAGCGGAAAACCGCTGACACCATCGCTCACGGAGGCAGTTTATGCAAAATGGCATTACAAACACGCCTGTCAATTTCGATGAAACCCCTGTTCTGTTTTACCAAACGATCAAAAATCGTTTTCAATCGAATGGATAAAACAATTATGAGAAACTCGCACCAATATTGTACAGGCCCTGCGTCAAGGAAATAGTGCCCTCAAGGGCTCTCGAAGTGGCGGTGTGAGACATGTGGCATAATCGCCAAACCTCGGTTTGCATGGTGTAATAGTTATATGTCGGCTGAGTTGATAGCTCTCTGCATAATGCCTACCTAGGGCTTTCTCCGAGAAGGCTTCTTCATTTCCCAAAAGCTCAACCCTGAGATACAGCCATCATTATGAAAACAAGCTCCCTTTTGCAAATGCAATTATTTCCTGAGGGTAGACCCCTCCCATACCCACACCCCACAATTCTTGCAGCAGATGAATGAAAGAACTCGACAGGCACGGCTCGGCTCACTGCCCTGACAAAAGCCAGGCATATGAATGGCAACCGTGAGTGAGACTCAAGCCAAACAAACACTACCACCTTATCAGTGTCCACAATTGTCTTATCAAGTTACCTATGCCTCACTTAATAAATCCACCACCCTTGTCAAGCCACAACGGAGGTTTTGATGGCCGAATGAACGGGGAAACGTCTGTGAGTTCTGCCATCATGGAGCCTGCAAAGCTACCAAACTCTACATTGTCAAACGGACGCCATACATCATGTACCATCAACCGCATTAGAACATCAACAGGCCGATATGTGTATCACCTTCATGAATGACAAATTAAAGACAAGCCACGGTGTGATTTTGGCTATACAACAAAGTATAGACCGTATAGTAAACCGCGGTCGTCTGCGCTCTTTCAAATGAGGATGAAAAGCAGAACTCCCTCCTGAAGCCCTCTCTTGGCTCGCAGACCTCGACATTGGCATTTAGCTCCTGAATTACCATTTTACGCAAGAATAGAGTGGTACACACTGTGTTTGATACAGCTGTCGTGGCTGTGACGGTTCCACCTGAAGACGGAAGCTTGTGTTGCCTCCGAAACGTCGTGATTTTTATTTTATTTTACTTTTATTAATTTTAATGTTTTACCTACGTGACTTTACCGAAAAAACCTAAGAATAAGTGGTACACACTGTGTTTGAAGTGGTAGGGTGGTTAGAATGTCAGAACCGCTGAGCTGGCGCCATTCAGAACCTGGGTTCGAATCAAGGCAGCCACCTGTGAACAAACCAGCTTCTCAAGAGTAGTTAGTTGATGATCTCAACCTTATGAACAATGAATTCTGCAAAAAAATTATTGACGTTAAATTTGGTTCTGAACTTAAATTGGTTCTGAACTTAATCTGGCTGAAAATTCCAAATATTGGTTGAACTGTCATAGACGAAGATTACTCTCTGTAGCAGAGTGGGTGCTAAGTGCTGCCCCCTCGACTGTGTGGCATAGTGATCACTCGAAGAGATATCAGAGGTAGTTTTGTGATATCTGCTTCCATCGGTTGTTCTGTAGTACAAGGAGTTGCACTGCACTGTGAGAGATGCGATCGATGCATTGTTTCGTGACGTGAAGCCGGCAGTGCAATGGGGATACAATTGGGGAAAACGAAGACGTGAAAAGAGGGCACGAATTGCACTTCAATGTACACGTTGCATCGTGCACCTTGAATGCACTCGCATTGGACCAGAACGAGACCAATGCCTCGTTTCCATGGGCCAGCCCATGTCACTCACTTAGTTCAACCTTTCCCCAGCCATGTTAAAAGGTGTACATTGAAAGATTGTTAAAAAAACACTCTAACATAGAAGAGTCGACTCTAACCCATACTTGTTAACTTTACTCTTTGGTTCTTTCGGTAAAGTCACGTAGAAAATAAAATCAAATAATAATAGAATACGACGTTTCGGTTGCAACACAAGCAACCATCATCAGGTAGGAATGAATGATAAAACACAGACACGAGAACAGCATAGGCAGACACACACGCAAAGAGAGACACAACACAAAGACACACCGAGCGAGACACACACCAAGACGAACAGAAGGACAACGAATCTGTGCCGAGGCCTTAAATAGAGAGAGGGGGGAGGAGCCGGGGCAGAGATAGGACTGGGGAGGCGGACACACGAGGGGACCAGCTGACAGACGAGGGGACAAGGAGGGAGCTGCATGGAATTCTGGACCACAGTGGCCGGAGGAGAGACAATGGTTTAGAGCAAGAAAATCGAAAGTTTGAGAAAGCAAATTTTGTAAAATTAAGAAGTGTAATGCAATGCAACACAGAAGGTCGCTGAACACACAATTAACGCATAGCCTGGTTGATTAACGTTCTTCCAAAGATTGCTAAATTAGTAGTAAAATGTGATAAAACACAGACACGGAAACAGCATAGGCAGACCCACAAGCAGAAAAAGACACAACACAAAGACACGCCGAGAGAAAAATAGGAAGTTTGACAACAAATTTAGCTAAATTAGAGAGTGTAATGTAATGCAATGCAGAGAGTCGCCGAACACACAGTTAATGCATAGCCTGGTTGATTAACGGTCACGTAGAAAATAAAATTAACTTTACTTTTAAAAAAACTCTTCACTTTTTGAGACCGCTCATCGACCACCACCTCCCAGCCGCAAAAAAGTGGAGAAGGGGCGGAGGTAGATTAGGTTAAGGGGGGGATGGAACTGGAGCGAAGCCAAGCCCATGGAGCGTCATTGTTAACAGAGTGTGGGGAAATGAGTGTTATTCCTGAGACACTCTTGGGCCATTTCTGGGCCAGTTTCGACCAAATTATAATGCTCGTGGAAATGAGGAATATTTCTCATGGGAAGCTGCACAGATTTCAGTGCTGCCATCTGCTGGAATAAGCTCCGATTCCACCATTGGCATCATGAGAATTTAGCCATTGTTTATCATCATATACATTTATTCACGTAATTTATCTGCACACATCACCTGAGTTTGGAAAAAAAAACTCAAACTGGAGTTTGTAGTTACCAAAGCCGAAATCAGGAGCTGTCAATATAAGGACCACTATCGTGAAACATATGTTTGATTTGAAGAGCGATGAATAACGGTCATTGCCAAATATGTCACCTATTATATATGTTTTTCTATGAGGGTAGTGTTATTGAAGAGCGTGTTGAGTTTTTTTTTTTATATTTGTGCTTTTGCACTACTGCCGATGCAGTATCACCAAATCATGTGTTCAGATGTTTTATGGTAGTCAGTCGATGGATTACTCATTATCACGACTGGGAAATATTGTATCCAGACGTTTGTCCGTCTGTCCAGCCAAGGCCGGTCACATGTTTTCATGAAAATGGAAAGACTCAAAAACAAATTGCTACAAGACTTACCGAGCAGATTTTTTTTCTCGCACCTCCGATTAGCATGGTTGGCTACGTATGGTCTGAAAGAAGTTCAATGTGCATACAACTTACTGGTACCAATTACCTCATCTGTACTTGTTTAATTTTATGCGAAATGTATCACAAAATAATTCCAATTTTTTTTTATTAACCGAAAAAAAATGCACGTTCTGTTGGGTGCCAGTACAATTTTAGACCTCGTGTTTCCATGCTTACATTTCTATGTCCTATCAAATCCCTCAATAATGTGGGCCCCCTTTTATAGACTGGTTTGCCAGCTTGTTCTTTTGTGCTATGACTGGGCACGGAGCTGCAATTTCTGGAACAGTTTCACAGCAGGTGAACATAAGGAAAATTGAGAAAACCGGATAATCTAAGTGTAGTATTCCCCCAACAGCATAACTCCTGGATTGGAGACGTAATTTCACGTTGTAAAATTAAATTGGAACCACACACAGAGGCTCAATCTGCCAATACATTATAGACACGTCAGTGCTGCAAAGTGCACTATTAACTTAATACATGCACTCACACGTACATGCATGTGCACACACAATGATAAAGGCATTCTGTGTAGCTTACACAGGCTGTTAGGCAAAGTGCTCTTAGCGAGAACCTATAAAGGTCAGCAAAGATTGGTTTGGCCAGAAACATCCCCGGCCACATTTGTCTCCGCAGTGGCGATGTTCCACACCGCACAAGTTACTCATTTGAGGCTTGGTCAACACAGAGAAGTCTCAGGACCAGTTCAGAGAATTTGTCACTGATATTAACAATGAGCGAAAATCGAAGTTGGGTCACTAGGTTTGTAATGCAGTGCACTAACCACTGCAAAAAAAAGACAAAGATCCCCCGTATAGCCTTATCAGACTGTTGGGGTAAGTGCTGTTAGCGAGCACCTATGAAGGCCGGCACGGCACACGAGGGGGTGGGTGGCCAGCACCACACCCAGCTGCCTTTGTCTCCCCAGTGACGACGTTTACACTCCGCACCGAGTACTCATTTGAGGCTGAGTCAACATAGAGGAGGCCCAGGACCGCTTCAGGTAATCGTCACTGGTGTTGGTCGTGAGCAGGAATCAAAATCGTGTCACCAGACTCGTAGCGCAGCACGCTAACCACTGCACCACCTCTCCCACACGCACACATACACACACACATGTTTAGCTTGTTGGTCTGGGTGATCTTTTGGTGATCTTTGTTTTCTAGGTCTTCGATTCATTAAAATCAGAAGATGAATGGGACTTTGCGTGACTCTAAGACCTCAGCTCCTGACCTATGTTCTAATGAAACAACATCGAGGACAGCAGTGGCATCTGTAAACATAAAGGAACAAACGAACACAAACCTATTTTAATGCTCACACTCAAAAGCCACAAAAGCTCAAAAACGATGCGCTTAGTAGATATGTCTGACAAAATGTAGCTTTTACCAACTCGTCATAATCAAGATCGTCATAATCTGTTTTGACAAGAGGAGATAAATAAATAAATGTAACACTTTTATTCGCACAAAGAACCGCTTGGTATCAATTTTCATAGACGATACATTTTTGAACTCGCAATGGTGAAAAGATTTGTCCTTGCCATGTCGCCATTGTATGGCAGCAATCCACCGCACTTCCTGCACGTGGAAAGATATGTCAGGTGGGCAACAACACCTTTGTAATAATAGCGGTTGTACTGCAAGCAATTTACATCACCAATGTAGAACAAACTGCCACCAAGTGACAGCTCCAGCCTTGAATTTCAAGAGATTAATAGCAATTATGTCCCCCCCCCCCCGTGTGCCAATCAAACCCTGTCAAGATACCAGCACTCTCACTCACACTTTCCTTGAAAATGCTCCCAGTGGAACGTGACAAAAAGTGCCTTTCGCATGCACATGGCAGTTATCACACCTCAGTTGTTGTCTGTCGTAGCTTGAGAACGTGCGAAATCGCAGCTATCGTGCAGACCTCCGTGTACGTTTGCAGAGTCCCACTTTTCAGCTATGGGAGGAAATGGGTCTAACTGATTTAAAGGAGAGCACAAAAGAGTGGTGTCCCTGGAATTTTCAGAGAAGCAAATACCACGAGGATATTCAAACTATTTCTGCACTGCCTGTACCGTCAGAATGACAGCCTGTGGAAAATGAACGTAAGAATTCCAATTATATACCCAGGAAAGTTTTACTGAATTTCAAGATGTTTTTCTGGATGGTTCTGCATTGGGATGTTTAGTCATTGGCATTGAGAAAATGTAATCATTCGAGGCGGTAACACTCAGCACTGGTCTTTCCTCGTAATTCTTCCAAGTACTAACCGGCTTAAATTCTACTTATCTTTCAAGCTCTGACGAAATAGTTTGGAGAATTTGGCGTGATTTGGTTGTGGACAAGATGAGTACAATAATTTTTTAAAAGACAATACAAGGTAGTATACCAATTAGAACAAACGAGGGTGTCGCATTTTTTGATCTTAGAAGCCTCGGGAGCCAACAGGCAATTTGCAACACAGCTGCACACTCAGTGGTGAGACGGTAAAGTACTACCACTAAATCATGCTGGAAAAAAGTACCCCCCCTACGCAAAGGGCCGTAATTTTCCCATTGATCATTCTTGCACAGCAATTTCCTGCCTAAGTGATTTATTACCTCGAAGGTGGCCAGTGTGGCATCCTCTTGGCTTATCACCCTATCATCTGTGGTCGCCTGAATGCAGGAACTGAATGGACTCACAGAACCACATGGGATGCATCATGCAGGTAATCTTGGTCCAGCAAAAAAAAACCCATCTGCAGCCCAACAGTGGGATTATCCTTTAAAGTTAAGAAGTCATTTTGAGCCACGCTGTTATTGCCAAGACACCTCACCATTGTTTATGTATGCTCGACCCAGTTTTTTGAAAGATCAACACTCAGTTGCAAAGGTCCGTATTTCTCCATCTGGATTTTGGTCTGTGCCTGGTCACCAACCTCTGGGTGTCACTTTAATGCCTGTCCTGATAACTTTCCCTCCTCCACCATACACAAATATCCCACCCATTACAGGTTCATATTCCTGATTACATCTACATCACTTACGTGTCATATTCCATTCTGAATTTACAAGATACCTACCCTATTTAGTAATTTAAATTCTAACGTCCTGTGCATACACATACACTCATATGTGAGAATATTATTTTCGAGTTGCTTTGTTAAAGTCCAGCTCTGACCTCTACAGTAATATGGCTATTGCTCCTTGCTCAAACCCTATCTCTAAACATTCAAGTTGCCATCTTACTCCTCCAAAGCGGCTTAAATAGTCCAAAAAAAAATCCATGTGTCAGAAAGTGCCCCGCACAAATATGTGTCACTGTGGCCACTTTATCCTTTAAATAATAGTGGCATATTTTCCCATTTACTCTGCCAAGATAATCTTTGTCACATAGCAGTCAAAGCAACATTTTTAATTCTCAGAGCAGAAATGTAATTGGAAAACTAAATGTTATATCGTGGTCTTTTGGTGCAGTAATTGGTGACTTAACTCACCACTTGAAGGCCCAGTTGAGCCATGGGTTACTGAAAACTGGAATAGAAGCCAGGGTCTCAGTGGTGAAAGCAGAGTGATTTGACCTTTGAACTACCCATAGTAAGACGGAACCTTTTTTTCTCTCCAAATGTTATTTTAATTTGTGCACATGACATGACCAAACCAACCAACTCTTCCGCAGCAAATCCGATAGATTTCACTTGAATAGTTTTTACACCGTTTATCATCTCTACTTCCTTTAACACATACCCAGGAGGGTGACGGGGGGATGTGAGGGCTCGAGTGTTAGGAAATATTTAGGAATATTTTCCTGCGTCTCCGAGTTCTATTTCTCTATTATTATTATTATTATTTTTCGTGTCACCGGTAAAATGTGGGGAGGGGCAGGGGTGTGTCTCTCGTTGTTCAAAGGAATTGTATTTTATACTATCATAATTATAAGTGAGCTGAGGGTTAGAAAGCCTGTGAGTTGTATGCGCAGAAGCTCTCACCAACCGTTCACTCACACCTGCAAGACATCACCCAACTCTTACAAATTACTCTCACGCAACCTTCGGTCTCGTACGCTCCTAGTTCTGTTGCCCGGCGACTGTGAATGAGCAACAAGGCTTTAATCCAGGGTTGGGGAACGTCCGGCCCGCGGGCCGTATAAGGCCCGTGAAATAATTTGGGTCTGGCCTTGCCAAAGGCAACCGCAGGCAGGACTCGAAATTCAATAAATCTAGGAGCAAATCTGGAAAAGCAGTTGCGAGTAGCAGCAACATCATCAATACCAGCTAACATCACACGCCTCGCCAAAGAGAAGCAGTTCCAGCCATCGCATTAGGGGTGAGTTAATTAAATGTTGGACCAAATATAAACAGGCAAATTTTTAAGTTCATAATTTTGTATGGCCCGCGAATGATGTTATAAAAATCCAAATGGCTCTTGGCAGGTAAAAAGGTTCCCCACCCCTGAGTTTAACCCACCGCATGGCAACGAAGGCTCTGCCGCCAAAGCCGTCGGGTGTTTGTTTGTACTGCTTTCAGAGTGTGACAACACACGCGAACCAACGAACGCGCGCGTGCGTGAAGACGCGCGACCACGCGCTCTCTCAGGCGCGACGCGACTCGGACTGCACCGCGCGTGTCAAGCACGGCCACGTGGTCTCGGGGCCACGGGGCCACGTGGTCTCGCGCCGAGCGCACGCGGTCTCTGGCTCACAGGCAAGCCGACAAGAGAGTGGGCGCAGTGATCTTGAGAGTCAGGGAGAAGAGGCGGCGTAGCGCACGTGCGAGGGGAAGGGCGGCAGGGGTGGGAGGGAGTTGCATGCGGCCACGTAGCGTGACCTTGCTTTTAAAGGTGGTCAACGATAAACAAATCTTAAGCAAATGTTAATTCTAGTTTTGAAGTTTTCGTGACTGCAAGGATCCATACTCTTTGGTTCTTTCGGTAAAGTCACGTAGATGAAAAATAAACATAATAATAAAAATCATAAAATGAAAATAACTAAATTATTTAGTTATGAAAATAACGACATTGTTTTTTTATCTACGTGACTTTACCGAAAGAACCAAAGAGTATGGATCCAAAGAGTACAAATGTTAATTGCGAACAGAATCAGTTGCAACATGATATTCCTTTTGTTTATCATGCACTCTCCTCCAGCTCTCACCCGCTATCTTTCTTCGAGGCTGCAACGGCCATTGCTTAATTGCCCCTTGTGTCAATAATCGTAACAACTTTTTTTTAAACTTGAATTTAGATGGGGGGGGGGAGGGGGGGGCTTAGTAATCAGAAGGAGCTCAGTCCCTTCCAGCATCCCCGTTCCCCAACCCCTCGGTGGCCTAGAGCAACGTACTGCGAGCCAGGGGGGGGGGCAGGCAGGCATGGCTGCGAATGACAAGGCAGCTTGAGGGATGCGTTTATAAGGAAGTGTAAATGCGCCAGGGGATAGCTTGGGCGATGTGCACCACTAGTCATGCTGCTAGAGGTCGGCAAGTCGTGTTCGTTGGCTGGAAATTCCTAATTTCGTGCAGTTTGACATTGCCCTTCAAGCTAACCTTATTATTGGCTATAAACACTTTGCTTAATTAGCTTTGTTGCTCATTGGAGTCGCTTTATATTGAAGATGGGGGTGCACTGAGAGAGAGAAAACAATCGTTGTAATGCAGCAGGCGTTGAACGTGTTTGTGTTTTGTGGAGATGGCTAACTTTTCTATTTAGGTTTTTAGTCATCTTATTATCACCGTACATTCCCCAATTACGGTCACGTTGGAGGTGAAGTGCTGGCACAACAGCACAATGCGCCATGCACCTGATGACTCGAGTTTGATTCCTGGTCCTGGGTCATGCCTTCGACAACTCGCATTTAACAGCATGATGCGGTATGGTCAAACAAACTCCACGACCAATATGGCATTCGGAATGCCTTCATCCAGCAGTGGACTGAAAATGAGCTGTAAGGTCTATATTTAAAAAGTTAGATCCTTGCAACAAACCCTTTATCACTGAAAAAAGCACTAAGTTTATATCATAACCGTAGACCACTGTCCAATTTACATTATAATCAGTAATGTGATATTTTTAATCGTAAGTAAAATACCAGCTTTGTGGATTATGCAAAGTAGGGTTTTTGCTGACATTCTAGGTACTTTAAAAAAAAGTTTCACTAATCTTTTAATAGAAAAGTCTGTTGGTGGACTTATATAGTGCTTAAAATTGAACTAGATAAACGTGCATTGATAATTGTGTTTTTGCATGAATGTTTGAGAAATGTCTTGGTTTAAATATACATCGGCGGAGGCTGGTACAAGTACAGTAGTTTCATGCTGACATATGATCATATACAAATGTACATAATGATTAAATAAACTGTCATCATTCACAGTACTTTGTCAATCCATTGCTGGATGGAGGCCTCCCTGTGCCTTTTAGTCATGAGTATCGTTTGACAAAACTTTGCCACGCAGGTCATGACCGACTGGTGAATGAGGGTGGAGAACCAGGATCAGCTCAGACATCACTTGCCACTGACCTTAACCATGGCCAGGAATTAAACTCAGGTGGCTGGGATCATGGAACAGTGTTCCAACCACTGCCCGCCAAAACATTGCCATATATAAGTACCTATCTTAAAAATAAATACATCTTGTATATTATGAACACGTTTCTTCGGAGTGGGCAGGTAGGAACTTGGTTGGACAGCACATTCGTGCACGACAGAAACCTCACGGTCACGTGACGTACTTCAACCAATCCGGGAACGTACATGTTTGGGACGGGCTATGCATGACAGACAAATAATCCCTGGTGGCAGTGTGGAACTATTGTTCCGACCTGTAAAAGGTGCTACATACAGAGGGAGAGGCGTAATTGTGACAAATCAGCCGTCTACTCTATCCTATGGCCAACGGCACAGTTAAGTTAATGGTCAAGTTTATACCAAGCATGAGCGAAAACAGGGACATGTTACGAATTTAAACCCTAAACTATATTGAACAAAAAGTTACATTAAGCCGATTAAAAAGAGCCAACTGTTAATGTACAAAAAAAGTTGGAGAAATGTTAAAAGACAGAACATTGAGTTTCTTCGTGTACATTTTGGCACTATACCACTTAATAACTTGATCACCAGCTCAATCAGTGACATTCAATAGTGACCATTTGCATTCTAAAGGGCTTAGGCTTGGCTTTCCATTCTCTTTAGCAGCTCTCTGCAGAATGACAATCAGTCCTAGGTACCTACGAAAAGTAAAACACATTCCAGAAGCACTTGTCTGATGAGCTCGATTTGCTGACAAGGGCATCACAATTAAAAAAAAATTGTGGGGCCGGGGCACATAGCAGCTACCTTTACTTTTGCATGACAAGCAATGGATAAGTTTCGTACGATAATGCCAGGGCATTTGATGATTATAACAAGAATTTTATTCATTTGGCAAGAACCCGGTAGAAAGCACGAACCGTAACAAGGGAAGGGGCTGGGGGGGAGGGTACAAAAATTCCGTGGCCCGAAGCCCGAATTCAGTGCTCCTGGCTCGAGGGGAGGGGAGAAGATTGGTTTCACTGCCCCACTCATGTAGGGACTGCAAGCGAGCGGGAAGCGGTAGGATTTTATATATGGAGGGAGGGAAGACAAGGTAAGAGGAACAAAAGTAAGGAGGTGGGGGGTGGGGGGAAGGGGATGGGGGGGGCACGGAATAAAATCTGCCAAACAAAATAACATACACGTGCACATTATATTTTATTTTAAAAGACCAGATATTGCGACTTATGTCGATAATCCAGCACTTTATATGCAAGGATTGGTGGATCACATTCTGTTATGAGACTCTCAGTGATAATAATGCCCTATAAGACAAAACAAAGACAAAGATCCCCCGTATAGCCTTAACAGGCTGTTGGGGAAAGTGCTGTTAGCGAGCACCTATGACGGCTGGCACGGCACACGAGGTGGTGGATGTCCAGCACCATGCCTCACCGCCTTCATCTCCCCAGCGGCGATGATTTTTACACACCGCACGAGGTACTCATTTGAGGCTGAGTTGACCTCGGGGAGGCCCAGGACCATTTTCAGATAATCGTCACGGGTGTCGGCCGTGGGGGTGGAGCAGTGGCTAAGCAGTGAGTGACAACACTGCACTATGAACTCACCAACCTGGGTTTGATTACCATCCATGGCTACCATCAGTGGCGAGCAATTTCTAAAATGGCTGTAAGCCCTCTGGGCCATTCACCAACGTGCACTGGCCAGAGTGATGTAGTATAGTCAAAAAAACTACATTACCACAACAATTTAAGGAGGACCTCGATTTAAAGCTTTCGTGACTGCAGGGATTCATCTTCTTGGTTCTTTCGGTAAAGTCACGTAGAAGGGAAGTAATAAAATAATAAAAATAATTATTTTATATATTATTATATTATTATATTATTTTATTATCTTTTATTTTTATTATTTTATTACTTCCCTTCTACGTGACTTTACCGAAAGAACCAAGAAGATTAAGGAGGACCCTTATTCAGCAGCGACTTCGTAAAAAAACTGTAATTTTTGTTTGTGTATTCTATATACATTCGTATAAACCCCCTCACCTCTATCCACCCAGTAGTGTAAATGAGTAACCGTACAGTCAAATCTTGACTTAAAGTTTTCGTGACTGCAGGAATTCATATTTTTTGGGTCTTTCGGTAAAGTCACGTAGATAGGTTCAAAGTTAATAACAAAAAAAATAACAAAAAACTACGACGTCACCTGGAATGAAACTTTCTACAAACAAGTTAAAGGTAATCTTGATTTGAAGCTTTCGTGACTGCAGGAATCCATACTCTTTGGTTCTTTCGGTAAAGTCACGTAGGTAGAAAAATAATAGATCACGACGTTTCGATCGCAACACAAGCAATCGTCATCAGTTTTTCTTGCTGTGGTTGTCCCACCTGATGGAGGTGGAAAAGGATGGCAAGCTTCCATTCGTGGATGTTTTAATCGAAAGGAGACCAGATGGCTCAATGGGACACTGTCTACAGGAAAGCCACCCATACGGATGCATATATAAAACCTGACTCCCACCACCATCCATCCAAGAAGAATTCCCTCATCAACACTCTACACCATAGAGCTCGATGTATTTCACCTAGCCAGTGAACTGGAACACGTACACCAAGCTCTCAAGATGAATAGATATTCAGACTAAACAATCCGTAAAGCTATCACCCCAACCATTGGGAAAGGACCATCCGAGGACCCAATCAAAACGATCACCTTGCCATACATAGCAGGGGTCACCAAAAACATCTGCAAAATTATGAGCAAACACAAGATCCAGGTTCGATTTAACACAGTACATAAAATTCGTGATCTGATCCCATCTGTGAAGGATGTAATCCCTGACATGCAATACTCCGGCGTCTACAAACTAAGCTGTGTCTGCGGCAGTAGTTACATTGGGGAAACTAAGCGACATGTTTCGGACCGTGTTCGTGAACATAAAGCAGATCTGAAACACGGTCGGACCAATAACCTCGGCCATGGCTGATCATTGTTTTAATGCGGTGGGCTCACACGATATTGATTTCTCTAAGACGAAGGTACTTTGCAAACCCACTGGCTATCAACAAAGATTCGTTCATGAAGCCATCCACATATACACACAACTTCAATTGAGAAGATGGGTACAAACTGAGCAAGCATTGGAAGGACGTTATCAACCAGTTTAAGTAATAACTGGCTGTGATGTTCACATTCTACCACCTTCAGATGTTAGTTGTTATTTTAGGCTCTCTGATTTTACATTAACAAGTTACATTTCCCACACTCACAGAGCCACCTCGCTCGCCGAGCTCGACTTTGCTGCTCTGTGATCACCCATTAACATGCTCATCTCTCACATTAACGTAGTCACCTCCGCGCCATCGTCGTGGAGGTTGCCCTCCGATCTTACATTAACATGCTAATCTCTCACATTAACATCACTAGCCCTGCCCACTTCGGTTATGACCCTTGGGTTACACCCATTTTAAACATTTAAAACAGTCTAAATCAGCAGCTTTCTCCCTCTTTTTTCCTCCTGATGACGATCGCTTGTGTTGTGATCGAAGCGTCGTAGTTTTTGTCATATTTTCTTGTTATTTTCTTTGAACCTATCTACGTGACTTTACTGAAAAGACCCAAAGAATACCATACAGTCAATGGGCCTTCCGTAAGTGGTGGGGTAAGGTGTGGGTACTCCCGCATTACCCAAGATGTCTGGGCCAAAACACCTTATAGAGAGGCACTCGAGAGGAGGCCCTTCCACCAACAGGGGTGTGGGCAATCGCTTGCAGGGCTGCACCTCTCCCTTTACCCCCTTCTGCGTGTGTGTGAATCATTTTCAGTTATCGCGCAAGAGACATGACATAGATGGAGATGCACAATTTGCATATTCGCTCACGGTGAATCTGAAAGGCGTATTCATTCATACAAATATACATTCTCTCCATAATGGGAGGCTCTTAGTCGAAGGATGAAGTGGGAGGCTTTTAGTGTAAAGGAACATAAGCATTCAATTTGAGCCATTTTCCCCTCGTGACACGTGAAGAGCAGAAGCACTTTTACGCGTCGCAATCGTGAGAGTCGCAAATGCGGAGGACTGCAATGGGCCTAACAGATGTGTGTGCTGGAGTTCATGGAACCCCGAAATAACCAACCGCCTCCATTCCCCCCCCCCATTGCTCTTCTCATAAGAGAAAAGAGCAATGGTTTTACATGACGTGATTTAAACTTTATACGTAATTAAAATGTGGCTGTTTGTGTACAAATCGTAATGCTGCCGTGGCAGCGATGGCCAATATTGTCACTTTATAAGGACCGTAATAAAACATAACTTACATCTATTTTAAATATTGTTTCCCATCTATAAAGGCATGTGCGCACGTGTGTGCGATGGTTTAATAACACAGCTATATAAATATATCATATATATGCATATAACTACTGCACACCAATATCAACACTAAACGAATTTAATGTTTGTACCTTTGCAACATTGTATAGGTTCTAGATTTGAAGCTTTCGTGACTGCAAGGATTCACATTCTTAGGTTTTTTCGGTAAAGTCACGTGACTTTACCGAAAAAGCCTAAGAATATTGTATAGGTTTCCCAAAGGTGATACATTTTGGCAGCTTCACTTAAGTTTTATACCAGTTACAGGCGCAATTTAAATTATTCTACTGGATAAAGTGGAGATCCTACCGAAGAACCCTCATGAATATGCACATTAAAGAACTCTTCCCAACGAGCAGTCAATTAATTGCCACAATTCAGAGTCGTGATTCGGTTCGAGAGTGGTTTTCATTTTGTCACATTTTTAACACCGCGTTTCCTTTTCTTCTCTTTCTCTCTCTTGCTCGTGCAGTTTTGTTTGTGAATTAAAAAAACAACATGATTTATAATAAGGTGTTGTCGGGTTAAATGGCGTAAGTATAAATGTATCGCTAAACCGCCACCACCCGACACTGCCAATTAGTAATGTTTGTCACGTAAACAAAACGTGGCAATCAGTTACTCCTTCAGCCCACCGCTGAAATGGTAATTACATCCAGCATCATCGGACCATTTTGTCACAGTTGTGCATGTAATTCACAACATCTAGAAATAATCTGTTCATACACAATTTATTGAATGTATTGTATATATGTTGAAAATCGTTTGCAACGTAAGTAGCTAACCGTGCTCATCGGACGTGCGATAGAAGGACAACAGACAAAACACAAAATTCAGTTTTAAATAAATTAGTTTTCAATCTAGATTTAAAAGTGCATAGCTCGAATGGCTTCCTAATATCAGAAGAAAGAGCGTTCCAGACGGCCGCAGAAGCGTATTGTAGGACTAACACTCGATTGTGATAGATTCATTGATGCATCATCAGCTTTCTTCCTAATGCCACAACCTGGAATCAAAGTCTTACTTTTTGTTCAAAAGAACACAGCAACGTACGAAATCACGAGTTCAAACTCAATCGCTGCCACTCACCATTCACCTCCCTTCAGAGAACACATTTAAACCCATGTTCTCTCCACTTAAAAGGCTAAGGCTACACAGTCTTCGTTATTATGGTAAGCCCTGATATATCCCCATCGCTCACAGTCTTACATTATCCGTGGTGGACACCCTCTCTTGCACATCTTCGTTGGCTGCCATTTTCTCATTAATCTTGACCATGGACCATCAGCCATCGTGTCTTCTAGCGAAGTGTCCTGTCCAAGCCCACTATTTTTTCTTCAGTTGTTATGAACCGTGCACTTCACCAATATTAAGCCATAGTGCAGTAGTTCTTCAGCACTGCTAACAACTAGCTGTGACCCCCAACGACTACAAGCAGGGTCAAGCCACACCGAGCCTCGTAGAGCCAACTGGCATAACGGCATTTTGTGATAATAATAATAATATTGCGGAGAGCACAAATCCATTAGTGACAATTTCTCCTTGAAGAAAATTATAATTGGCTGGAGAAAGTCGATGCTAACAACCGAATGAGTTGCATCTTACTGGTGTCCCAACCAATTTACAATTTACCGACAAAACAGAATTTGTTCTGTACTCCGAGCAACGGCAACTCGTGATGTGTGACACATCCACAAGGTTATCTCACTGGTCCATCATGCGGCTGCAAAATGTCATAAGCAAAGTTTAATATATGTGAATTTTATTTTGGACATGTAATTTGTTGTCATCCTATCCGTGCTTTCTTTTCAAATAAAGACAATCTCTGCCATCAAGTTGATCAGAATTTAAGTCAGACACCAACGCATTGAGAGCCAGGAATGCACTACTGGATGGCACGCATCATCGTCGCTACTGTGCTATTGAACACGTATCTTTGCTAGGGGCATTTATTATTTCAAAGAGTTCAGAATAATTAGGGGGAAAAGCAGCAGCATTTAAAAATCACATACTGATATTCATCTTTATCTCACCAGATAGCAGAACCTTAATCTCTCAGAAAACACACAACCCACGATAGCCCTTATTATACCAAATAAAACGTGTGCTTTTATTAAAGCTAGGCTTTGGTGTGCGGCTGCTTTGAAAGTGAAATTATAAAAATATATAGCATTGGCTAATGCAAAAGCTTCATTACACTAGGTTTCCATTGGTGAACATTATATTTCAGACTTCATTAAAGAGTGGAATGTCATTCGATATTTCACACATTTTGACTGCACAGTGTTTCATTTTCAAAATAAGATGAAAATAGCAGGAATAGTTTAACAGCTTTCCCCCACATACTTTCACGGCTATATTTCTCTTTGCTTTTCTTTACTGATTTCGCTGGCCTGGTTTGCTTAAAATCAAATTAATCACAAATATTTTAGAGATACCTCTAAGGATGAGATATGCTCCCTTGACAGCAAACTATACCGTTAATTTGTCGGAGAATAAACGCTCTTGCCACAAGGATACAGCAGCTTCTCTTTGTATATAGATAAAGGTGCAGCTCGGAAATCTATTGCTCAAACCACTGCTGTTGGAAGGGCGTCCACTGGAAAAGTAACCTGCCTCTCGTTTGAACGGGCGTGCTATGAGCTCGAATGGTTTGCAAGTGCAGTTGCGATAACCATTACACCACGGCCACATCCATTCTTACATAAATATTTAGACAAAATAACGGCAGCGGCTCATTGTTATAACAACGCGACATGCTGATGTAGGCAGTTCTGTGAAAGCCCCTTTTTAAATTTAAGCTCCGTGCACCGCAGGCAATGTTATTTTAACCGAGCATATTTTTAATATTTTATAGTCTGCGCGCTCGCATCGCTCATCCTGACGGCTTAATTACCAGACGACTATGAGCCAGAGTCCACGTTCCTGTCAATTATCGCCATCCTCTCCGGCACGAGGGGAACAAGCAACGTTGGCACCATTACCCTGAGATGATGCCATCCGCAACACGGAAAGTAAAATTATTATCACACGTTATTAAAACCAGGTTGAACACACACACACTGGAAATGTGGAATCGCAGTTCCGTTGCGAGGTGTGCAATTATAGGTGTTTGTTTAATGCCGCAGCAGCCAGCCAATGCATTTGCCATTTAGTGTTTGGATAGCGTGCGCGCTCGTTACATTTATGATTTGCTCACATTTTATTGCCATGATTTGCATGGAGGCAGAGGCAGCACTTGTAAAGGAGCGTGCAAGGCGTTGTAGAACGTGAAAATGGGGCATTACCTTTGCTTGGTTTCAGCCGGAGCTGTCCAAAGCAGAGGTATGGAAAATATGTCCCTGCTGCGGTACACGTAACCCCCTCTTCCCCTCCCAGCGGGGGAGCAGAGGGGGCCTGGGGGGTTAGGGGAGCCCAGAAAATAATCAGTGAGAGATTAAAACCCTGCAAGTTACACATCTGCTGCAATACAGCAACCAGGCAAGGCGATGTCCTTGCCCCTCCCCTGCTGCGAAGCCTTATTAAAGTTGTAATTTTAAATAATGAGCACCACTGTACTTTATTTTATCGTTCACGCAGACGGTTTAACCTTTACTGAACGAATTCATTTTAAATGCACACACGGTGAATTTAAATGGTAAAGTGGATAACGCTGTAGCAATTAAAGAGAAACAAGTTAATGCATCAATTCAATAATTTTTTTTTTTATTTAAGATGTGCAAAACGCGGTGAATTATTGGGCAAGTAATGGTTAAGCAATTCGCCATTAAAATTTGACTATTATGCTCACAATATATGCATGGAATCGGTGCATGAACATATATTATTGATGACCAATGAAAAAAAAAACTCGTGTTAAATTTGGGTTAATGGATCCACACAAAACAATATGAGATACGATACAAATGAAACAGAAGAAAACGAGACAAAAAGAAAAGCATTTCTGATTCGAATTGTGGACCCTGAATCTTGAAGTGATTAATGACACACATTGTGAATTATGACTAAGAGTGGAGTAATTCATTATTGAAAATAAGTAACTTTGAAAACATACAACAGGGATTTACGTTAACATTTCTACCCTTTGCATGTAAATTGTATAAGATTGAATGAGGCATAGTGTTGTTGAAACCAAGAGGTTTACAATTATATACAACACACAAGTACGTAAATATAAAGGCTATTAAGCATACCTAATCCACAGTAACTGATATCTCTACATGACAAAGGGCCTCTAAAGGTTAGTTGTTTTTACTTAATTTCCCTTAGCATGACCTCAAGATGAAACTCCAGGAGAGGTCCTCCGATAACATTTCATGTAGTTGTCATTAAATAATTCACGTTCCCTGAATCACGTGGCATGGCAGTGAATTATCGATTTGGAAATGAGAAAAAAACAGCACTGTGCTCACTGCCTAAATTTCACAATTTTCGCCATTGTAGCAGTGTATTTTAATTACTAGCATCGACACTAATGAATATTACATACTCTGTTGTAATATAACAAAACATTTTACACTGGCTGAAAGGCTTAGAAGAATGAGGACCCTTACGCATTTCACAACCACAACAAATCTTCCACTGTGATTTCTTCATCTAATATTGCTGTACTTGGTGAAACTAAGAAAATATCAGATAAATAATGTTTTTGTTCCAAGGTTTTAGCTACCTTGTTTTTATCCATCGCAGTACCCCTACAGTGCAATTCCAGCATGCCACCCACTACAGGATGTCAGATCACAAATATATTGCAGAGCATGAATGTAAATTTCAATGAAAAGTCTGAGAGCTTCATTCCTTTTGGAAGGTGGGTGGCCAATTTAGCGGGACAATATGGAAACAGCCGAATGAAGCAATCCGCATCTCACTGCTGTCGCACATGTGCGAAGCAGGTTTGCTCGAGTGTGAGACAGATGTGAAACATTAACTGCCTACGGACTGGGAAGGCGGCGAGATTTATAGCGGCGGCTCCAAATTGCAACAAGATGTAACGCTGTTTGGCACACCTGGAATAACGTAGCGCCACGCTCGTCACTGATCGGGCCGCGCGTGTTCTCCCATATTGCTATAACGCAGTAACGAGCGGGGGCAAAGGGAAGTTAATGAGGCAAACATCCCTCTCGTGCCAGCGCCGGTGAAAACGCGGCCCCATGCAATAACGGCGACACCAGAAGGACCCTGGTAGAGAAGAAGCGACGAGAAAAAAATGTTCAATTTTGGGGAGCAAAATTTGCTGGGCAGAGGTGGGAGGCTGAGTGTTTATGGGGCAGAGAGAGTCTTGAGTTTCAGTGCGCGTGTTGTGTTACATGGCACCGGCAGTAATGAGCTGTGAAGATATTTGTCAGAATTCTGTAGCAGTTACTGAATTCTTCATTACTCTGACTGTCCATTTCAATGTCATAAAAGCAAAACAAAGGGGGTGGGGGGGGAACTAAACAAATGGTAGCCTTGTGTTAAAAAATGGCCAGTCAAATCATTCATTTATTGCCGCTGGCAATATGAATTCCATCAAGTTCAGGGGCATCACTAGCTACTGGAAAGGCAGGGGTCTTAAGCATATCCATCATTTAAATGAAGGTTTACTGGTCCATGTAACTAATGGACTCACTGGCAATGACCTATGGCATTTAAACATCAATTCAGGATGGCTTCAGTGCACCCGACACCTGCTTTGGTCCCACGTTGCCTAACTGGAGGCATCTTGGTCCCATCCTGATCAAGATACCCCAGTTAGACAAGGTGTTCGAACTTGCTACTGACCTCACTTCATTCAGCTTGCCTAAAATATGAAAAGATATAGGTTCCACGTCTTTCATTGTTTAAAAAAAAATACATCATTAGTTCAGTGTAGTATCTGCAACTGGCCATCACCAGTGACTTGATATTAATTATGACGTAAAGGTAAAGTTTCCCCAGTGACAATTTATCAGAATTGAACTTGAAGAACCAAATTTCATTAATCTATAACCATAAATGAATTTGGCAATTAATTTGAATCACCTCATATATATTTTCGTAAAGTACCACAAGGGTATTATTTAATGTGAAACATAATTAATCGGTCCATATTTTCCAGGGGGCCTCAATTAACAAAAATTTATTTTACGTCGCGCGTAGGAAAAAATATTACCGTCAATTCTTTAGTTTACTCTCCTGGCTATATTTGATCTGTGCTGTAAGATAATTCCGATTTGAGCTGTGCGGTATGTAAATACACTGCATTATCTCTGCTGTAAGCAAATACGTAATTTCTGCATTGGGCCATGTTGTAGTCGAGTGCTGTATTGAGCTGTTCTATAAGTGAATGCAAAAGTCTTCTGTGCTGTAAGTGAATACTGAATTAATGTGCCATCTAAGCGAATGCTGAATGGGTTTAGGTTATATGAAATGTGTGACACTTAGTGTTTTCATCTGAGTCACATGGCCAGACCAAGCTGGAGTCCACAGGTCAGGCTGAAGCTCACTTTGGATGCAGGATATTTGTATTTTTTCTTATAATAAATAACCAATAAGAATAATGCAGTTCTCGCCAGTGTAAGCTGGGGCCAATCGCTACGGTGCTAAGTACATAAATAATCCAATGAAACGTTCAAGTATTGTACGTGACGAAAAAGTATTCAAAAATAAAATTTTCATTTAGGTGGGGTTTTTTTTCCCTACATTAAACGGGAGACAAAAAAAACCCACCAATCTCAAATTGAACCACCTCAGACACTCAAAGCTCAAAAAGCACGCAATCAATATAATTAATTTGCCCTAAATTGTCCCTTGACTCGTTTTCATAATGTGCACAGGAGATTAAAATTCCAATGTTATGACCTTTTGGAAATGGAATGTTTTTGAATGGCTTTATGTGGGTGCATGGCAAATGCTGTTTTTGTTGACGACTTCCAAATTTTATTTCCGCAACCTTCGGAGACTGAAATGTCACTGGGTGATGGGATTTGTTTGGGTGTCAAAGGCTAAACTATTGACGTTGAAAACTCTGCCACTCTCCCCTACATCAACTACATGCATCCGATCAGCCACAAGGTTGCACACATCAGGACAGTACACATCACCCATACTGCAGCCATTATTTCCCTTTCTTCATCCCATTGCACTCTCAGAGTGTATTGCACGTTTCTTTAACAACCACAACAGGCATATGAAAACAACAGTTTACAAACACTCACATTTTATGATTTATCAGTTATATTTCTCAGAGAAAAGTCGGGAAAGCCCAGAGCGTTTCACAGCTGATAATGATGTAGGTGACCACGTAGACAAACCTGGCTTACCTTGAAATAGTATTTTGGCAAATTGTTTCTTTTAAAAGTCTGGATTACATTTTTTAAAAGTAAATAATTAAAAACGATATTTTGGCAGGTAAAGCCCACTGGAGCTGTATAGCTATTTTTCTGGAGCGACCTGTCCACAAATGATATCTCAGCGAAGTGGCTTATCATGTGGACATTTCTAGCAGCCAAATACTCTAAATGCATGTTGATAATTATAGATGTGGAGAGAAAAAGTCTCAGAAAAAAATCCACGCGACCACTGGGAGAACATTTGAACCCACGACCTCTTGTATACCAGGCGAGGTAGTTACCCTCTCGCCACCGTGGCACCCAATAGGCCCATTAATAATGCACACTTTTTCGTGGCTTTCATGTCGAACACAAACACTGCTGTACTTAGGATGTGTTCCCGAATTTTAGGTTAATCTTAAAATCAGGCCGAGATACCACATTTTGGGTGATCCGATTTATTTTTCTGAAATATATCTTTGCATGAAGTTATGCAATTTTCATTTTTATTTCGGCGCTTCTCTAATATTGTCACCAAAAGTGATGTCAGATTCAGAATCTTTATCTATACTAGAAGAATCCGATGAGCTAGGAAGCTCTTTATTCACAGATGTCCAGTAGGGGCAGGTCAGGAACTCACTTGTGTCAGCATGAAGACATGTACAATTATTACTTCATGTAAATTATCTGAAAATCTGAAATAAATTAGAAATTATCCTTACTCATCCAAAAATGTTTTTTTTATCTAAAATGTGTAAATACAAAACTCATTTTAATGCTGTACCATTTCAGTGGCTCTCATATAGAGCGCACAAACTGTTGTGCTTACAGCAACACTCAATAACGGAGTCTGGGCTGTATGGAGAGAGGTCTCATATGTCATACATGTGTGTTGAGGTCATTTTGCAAACGCTAAATAACACGGCTCGTTAATTATGAAAATTCAATTCACTTTTAACATGTCATATTGTAATGTGAATTCGGGCATTTGAAGATGTAAAAATGTGAACAGAGGTTGATGAACAAATTCTTTTCTCATGGAATATTTTACTTTTATTGCAGTTATTGAATTTCCCCACCTCCCAAATTCTGCTCACTTTTTGTTTTACAATTGGCCTTGCCAATGTGCTATTCTATTCTTGCGTTTTATTGAGCAGAATGCCAATATCGAGGTCTGCTGGCCAGGAGAAGGCTTCAGGAGGGAGTTTGTGTAGATTTGATATTCCTCCATTGAAGAAGCGCATACTTGTCATTTACGATATGGTCCAACATTTTGGTTGCATGTCCATAATGGCATTGTGGCTTGTCTTTTCATTTTCCATTCGTAAAGGAGATGTGTGCATTAGCCTGTGGATGTTTTGATGCAGTCAATGCTACACCAGTGTCTTCAAGGAATGTGAAAGCCAGGAGGTCTGACCGATGTTTGGCTCTCGAATGAGGTGTTTATGCTGGACATCGGGATTGTTTCGTTCTGTTTGACAGCATTCTTTTGTATCTCAAAGATATTCTAAGATGGCGACGGTGCGATCCCACAAAGGGGATCGGGACTTGAGTCAGCGGCGAGGTGCATTGTTGAGGTTTTCTTTGAAGGGTATTTTGTCGTTGGCTAGAAAATGTGTAGACTTTCTGCAGTTTTCGTGATGTCTCTGTGGATATTTGGTGACAGAACGTTTGCCGGAACATGGAGCCAGGGGATTGGTGTCAGTTGTTGTCAGTGTTCCGATTATGATGCACTTTGCTAATGTTTCAATATATTTACGCTGTTCACAATGGAAATCGGTAATGATATAAATTATTAGTGTTATATTTAATTTTGTCATGCATTAATACAACACTTGATAAATGTCTCAACGTTGTTTCAAGTCCTAAAAAAAGACGTGAATTCACATCGGAGTATTCAAAAAGTTGGTGGAACATATCTGAGATATAAAAAAATTTATTAAAGCTCTTTTCATTCACCACAAGGATATCCTTAAATTACTACCTTACGCAGGCTTCTTCAAGATTGATTTAGCCTAAAATAAGGACCATAAGATTGCTTCTTTAAGGCTGACTCAGCCTCAAAGGATACTTTGTAAGACACTCATTGCCTAAAATGATTACACGGCAACACAATTGCTGGGCAAGGATAATAGAAAACGAGATGCGTTTTGCCTTCGTCTGATGGGACGGGATACAAATGACCATTGGCAGCACTTGGCCCTGCTGCCCTTCAGGCTCCTAAATCCTCTTTGTCGCGCTGTCAGGGCCACTTCAGGAGGTGCCGCCTCCCTGGAGCTCCGGGCAGCATGTGCACACCGCGAGTGCGGTTTGTGGCGACGTGATTAGTGGCAACGTGGGGCTGGGCCATGGAGCCCGCTGTGGCTCCCGCACACAACGCACACGCGTGGCCAGGATCTTGCTGGGCTTAACTGTCTGGACCCAGAAAGCCTGCCAGCCTCGGAGTGCACCACCTCGTGTCGGTTAATTTAATTCACGATATCTATTAACTACTCCGTAGTGTAATGGTTAGCACAGTGTCATCGTCGACGAGTCAAAATCCTTGGAACTCCCTGGCAAACGACACTGTTGGGTCACCCTCACCCGCAAGGGACTGCAGCAGCCATTCAAGGTGAAGGCCCAGCTCCAACGCCTTCTCAGCACATCTCTGGATGGGCAATAAATGCTGGTCCAACTGCGACACCCACACCCCAAAGTACAAGAAAATTGAAAAACACTAGCCTTGCAATCCAGAGGTAGGAGGTTGAAATAATCGCCAAGGTGATTTAAATCCCCACCACCTCTGTCCACACAGCAGTGTAATTGGGTAAACCACAGTTGATCAGCTGGCCACGTGTGCTGGAGTAATGTGTGGGGCTATTGCCACCTTTTCCCAAGGTGTCTGGCCAGCATGCAGAGTAGGCCAAATGTTCTATGGAGAGGTATTTCTATAGCTTCATGAGCAAGGAAATGTCGGCCGCTCGTTCACCTTTCCATATTAACTACTCCAATAAAATAAAACATGTGAACTGCTGCAAAAAACATTTTATTCATAATAAAGTTTTTGTTTTGGGTTAAATCACGTAAATATAAATTTGCCGTTAACCCAAACCACCCGACACAGCCAATTAGTACGGGCTGTCACACGAACGCAACTTGCCAATTAGTTACTGCTTCAGCACACCGGTGTGTTGGAGAGTAATCCCACAACGTTTACATTTTGAGGACGATGTTTTGCTGGTGATTGCAACCAGCTGCATCAGACGATTTGCCAGAATTGTGAAGAATTCTTCCTGCTTCCAGTTTTAAATAGAGTAAGAGGATGTCAACACTGTGTGCCTATTAGGTGCGAAGATGAGAGGGGGGTGAATGTAATCATGACATTTTAATGGATTATGTTCATCTTAATATATGGAGGATGTAAATATATTTTATGTTTTGCTGATTTTTTGGCATGTAAAGAGGTGGCTTTCAACGATGCTACGTTTTTTGTTTGTTTTCTAAAATGAGATTTCTATCAAAATGTTTTACGATATTATTAATGCACATTGATTTTCGAGAGTAATGTTCCACACGTTATTGACATTTCAATCAAAAACTAAAATAAATGTATTGGGAATATTTAGCTTATGTCTACATGTGCATAATTAAAAAGTTCACTTGGAATACAATTCCTTTAAAGAGGCCAATGCATGCAACACAAAACATTTATAAACTCTTAGTTTTCATTGCGCTCATGTTTTAAAAAAGGCGTCACCAATTTAAAAGCACTTTAAAACTCTACGATACTTAATTGGATTCTCCAGACTCTGCCTCACTCCAATTTTGGCAACCAGCAATGTTCTCAAATGGGAAGCCACTCCTATCAGTCTCCATTGGCGTAACGTTCAGAAGTGATGGAAAGACTCTTCACACTGATCTCACGGGAAGGTCACTGATGGGTCAAGTCTGCGATGCAATCACAAAGACCAAGTACAATGCGCCAAAACCCAATACGTTCCAATTAGGCAGTGCAGGAGTCCTCACTCTGTAACAAGACGCACTGCAACAGGCAATAGCATGGCCTAGCATTAGCCAGCCAGCGCGAGATCAGACACTCAATCAAACAAATTAAGACACGCGTCTGCGGTGCCGTTATTAATTGCACTTATGAAAACCCTGTGTGCGCAGCCCAGACGGATTGTGATAATATTCCCTGCGCTTCACAGGGCCTTGTCTGGTCCAATCAGCGGCGGCTCTTTACCCAGACCCCAAGTACCATGTTGCGCCCACAAATCTTGTCACACCTTTCTGTAATCCATTAATGTCCTGTTGAAAGTGTCAACCTGACTTTAACTCTTTTTCTTCAAAGAATCGCTGCAATTTACAATACATGATGGAGCAAGGATGAACTGTCTTTACACTTCATCTCCATGACTCGATTTTGTGAGCTCTTTGGCTATAGTAAAGGCGATATTAAATCGCACGGATTCCCGTTGAAAAACAAATCTCTTGCAAAATGAAAAGAGCATCACCGTTGGTCGCGTGCAATTTGTAACGCACCTTGATGCGGTGCCGCATTAAATCGTCTTTGCTTGCTGGCCACACTTGTTTGTTCATGTTGCTTGCTAGATTTCACAAGCTCGACCATTTCACATATTGGCACTCTCATTTAAAGGCCAATCTGCCAACAGTTCCATTTATGACATTCCAGATTTCGAATATGCTGGTAGCAACAACCCGACAAATCTTTTATATTGTTTTGTCAAATAAACGCTGGTGGAGGGGGGAGTTAGAATTCGTATCTGATTGACTTCCCAGCTGCGATCTGATAGAGGGCAGGACAAAGAATTGGAAGATTATTCTGTTGTTGTATGATCCTGCAGTACAGACGCGCACGGATGAGAGCCTCTCGCTAATGAGAATGTGAAGTTTAAACAACAAGAAACATTGTTTTATGTTTAAATGAAAAAAACTGCAATGCCTGCGTTTGGCACTAAAATATAAAACAATGGCACTTAATTTTGTTTACTGCGAAAGAGACAAGATTACACAAATCCATTTGTACACAAATCATTTGTTATAACCCTATTTGGCCATGAGTGAAACGGCAAGGTACGATTTCGGTAAATCTAATTAGTGGCAGTAAATCACGAAAACACACACTTAATTACCCTCAGCTTAATTCGTTGATTAACGAAGGCAATTAAAATTGTTATATTATGTTTATTGCTGTAGCCATGTTTCCATTGTGTGAAAATGTGCATTTATTGCAAAACAAATGATACGTTACCACGGCTGTATATTTTCAATGCAGAAATATTTATATCCTGTATGGATCGATATGGAATTTCAAACGTAAAACTGTTCCAACTGAAACCAAGGGGGCAAGGTCTGTCAAGTGTGGTGCGTTGCATGAGCCTCCGTCCACGTGTCTCCTGTGTGAGGAGGAGTAGATGAAGCACATGCAGGGGGAGTGAACAACTTCTGGGTTTTCCAAGAGCAGCAACATCGTTTAATCCAGAGGTGAGGTGATTCACTTCAAACGCATTTTCTTTTATACAGATACTAGCTGTACTACCCAGGCTTCGCCCGGGACTTTATTCACCACGCCCGGCCGCCTTTGTCTCCCCAGTGGCGATGTTCACACACACCACACCAGTTATTGTTTGAGACTGAGTGGACCTAGTGGGGAGGCCCAGGACCGGTTCAAATAATCGTCAGCGGCGGTGGCCGTGAGCGGGAATCGAACTCGGGTCGCCAGGTTCGTAGCGCGGCGCGCTACCCGCTACACTACAATGCGTTACGCTTCCACATGCGCGGGTCACATGACAGATTTGACGTCACAGCTCATTTGCTGTGCAAAAAATCTCTACATTATTGAGCTCCCCCCCCCAAAAAAAGTTTTATTTTTATTTTTGCATGGTGTACAGTCTGGAAAGTACCCACATGGCAAATTTGTTGCATGTCGGGAAGTACGCTAAACATTTTGAACAGACACACATATTCACAACTTTGCCTTTTATATATATGGAGATTGATTGATGAAGCTGCCGACGACCGAATCACCTGCAATGCACCAAATCTCGTCAGATTTCGGAAGCTTAAGACAGATAACGCTTGAATATGGGCGATCACCTTGCACACCAGTGTGAGCAACAGGGGTCGGTGCAGCAACATCCATCATTGTACTGTACTTCTATGCCCTCCACATATATGCTCCATGCTTTCACCAACCTGTTTTGACCAGCATGGTGAAGTGTGGTAAAATAACCCTCAAGACCTGCCCGATATGAAGGTTGGGGAGGGTGGGCAGTGCTCATCCAGCAGCAAACTGATAAAAGGCTGAACATGTGCATTATGTATGAAGCAATGCCCACAAGTCTGGGAAAAGCACACTTGTACATGTCGAGACACATTACAATGAAGTGGCAGTGTGTATCGCACACGTGATCATACTTTATGACCTACTACTTATCTTGGTCAATGTGGCTTTCCTTCAAAGTGTTTTTTGTTTTACCCTCTGACTAATAAAGTTACGAATCACTTATGAGCGACTGACTGCACTGCACGTTACACGTGTTGGTGCAGATATTATATTCATGGAAGAACGTCTAAGTACAACATACAAATTGCTTTAAAATATTGTAAACCATGCATTGCAGTGTGGACGTGACGATTAATCTACTCTGGGTCTGTGTATGTCCTAATTGGATGATTATCCAATAGGCCGCTGTTAACTCTGTGTTCTGACTTCAGAAACAGTCATTTGTAAGCATTACAATCTGCATCAGACCAAAGGGAACTTCAACTGTGTGCTGAAGAAGCACGATCCATCTGTTGCATATCAATTAGTTTGTAATCATTTGACTCTCCATGGCACAAATGTCTAACGCAGCACCAGCCTGATTACGCAAGATGCAGCCCCTATAGAGGGCATTTGGCCTACTCTTCCACACCGAGCAGGCATTCTTGGAAGAGATTAGAGTACCCACACTTTACCCTCATCACATGCAACCCAGCGATTGCCTGCGGTGTATCCATATATATAGCTGGGTGGACAGAAGCGACGGGGAGCATTTAAGACTTTGCCCCATTGTGTCAACTGCGCCTCTGAGAGAAGAACCAGCGACCTTTGAATTAATTGGACATCCCGTGTGCCACCATTACACCATGGCAGCATTCCTGACCACATAACCTTAAATTAATGTTCAGGTTTGTACACACAATACATTACATGTATATGCATGATACTAAATGCTGCACTGTAAATGTTATTGTCTTGATTGCACACCTTGCAGTATCAGCCTGAGGTAGTTTTAAGAATGTAATAAAGTGAATACAGTTACAGTGGTCTGAGCAAACATTTTTTTAGGGCAATGAAATTCAAATGACACGACTTGTGCACGGAATCTCAAGCAGCCAGGCAAAGATATTAATCATGATTGGAATTGGAAAGGTCGTATAATTGCAGGAGCAGGGAATGGATGTGGTACCACTTGAACACTGTGCAGAATTTTGTAAAACAAGACACTTTTCAGGTCAAGCGAGTGATATACAAAACTGCAATCAGACCTGGTGTAAGACATTGGGTCACAACGACAATGTGTGGAGCTGTGATAAATCAGAAGGATTATGAGACCATTTAGCTGTTTGGCGAAAAATTATGTGGTATAATTTTGTATGTGGGCCTAATTTTTTAGCCAAGCACAAGTTGAAATGAACGCATTTTTAAATCAATTGGGAGAGTTCCAGTTTTGTATTAGTTCTTTTGAGTATAAATGTACACAGTAGGCATAGAATAAATGCTAGGGAATCCACGTGAAAAAAAACCACATACGACCAAATACACATAATGTCGTCAGATCCCAAAAGCCAAAAAAGTCTGAGCTTGGTTAATAGATTGATGGGTGACCACCATGGCTTGCCAAATGTTGTAGGAATTTGGCTATGAGGTGGCCAGGAGATGTCAATCCAGCAATGGATTTCACAGAACGTTCAGTTTCATGGCTTTGTATGCAGAGGTTTTCTATGGGTAATTTCCTCCCACATTTCAAAGACTCATTAATGTTATACTTTTCTTACCCTCTGTTTTCCCATATTTTTGCCCTGATGTGTTTAGTATTTCTTACGTATAGTAGTCAAACATTTTGAGACTCATTGAGTATTTCCTTGGAAATAAATTAGCATTATAATAATTACGCACTTATTTCTGGCAGGAATGAGCAGACAGAGACTTTTTGGTTCAATCGAATAAAACCTGTGGTCATCATTGTATGCATCTGGTGGTTATTTTTTCATCCAAACCAGTCACAAAGTTCAGAGAAAGTAGCGGCTGGTCTGAAGCAAGAACGACATTTCGAATAAAAACGGTTGGCAATTTCCGTTAGAATAAACACAGAACATGATCAGTGGAGGGAGGAGGAGGAAGAAGGAGGAAGAAGGGGGGAAAACTGCATGTGAAAAAATGAAGGTCACCAGCCTGATATTACAAGTGGAGATGAAGGGGAAATGAGAGAGAAAGTGAACTCTGCAAGAGTGTTCCTCGTGGTGCAAAGTGAACGGCCCAATGAATTGGCTCTCGGTACATAAAGGATTGACAGATTGGGTGATTTTTGTGCACATTTGGGATTTTCTTTGAGTTGTGCAAAATAATCAGAAAGAATACTTTTCGAAACGTGTGTTCTTCTTTTAAATGTACTCTGGCAAAATGTGGTGCTTTTTGGCCTCTTACTGTGCAGAAGTTTGGGCACCTTTTACCAAGTGATAATAATCTGGCAAGCCGCGTACAGATAAATGATGAGAAGGTGGCTGTTGGATAGGTGGGACGGTGGAAGGGAAAGCATGAAGTTTAAACATAGAAAAGGATTGAGAGATGCCAGGAGCTTATGACTTGGGTAACATGCAAATTGCTCTTGAGAGGCATCAATATTTTCAGTTATCGTTACTACTGCATTATTACGAATCATTCTGTACTAATATTAGATTTTTTAAAGTTGTAATCACATATTAAAATGCGTCAATATCACCAATACATATATCCGCACAATGCTGTCATTTACAAAAAATATCATCATTACATTACTAAGGATTTCCTGTGAGATTACTATTCTGCTTGTAACTCGCATATGAGCAATAAAGGGGGGGGGGGGAAACCAAAAAATAATTATCTGACCAAACTGCAAGTTTGTATTTTGAGAAGGCCTAACCTGACCTGGACAGTGGACCCTAATATTCAACGGAGCCATTGGCTTGGTTGTGACCAGTCACTAAAGACACACACATGGATGGATGGTGGAATGAGAATAATTACTTAATTTGTCATTATGATTTTTATTAAACAATAAAATGCGTCCGTTATTCTACATTTCATGCGAGAAACAAAAGTCACATAAGTACGAGCCCCTGGGTATGCAAAAGTCCTTCTGGATGACCCGACCCTGGTAGCCAGAGGGTGCCACAGACCCGCCACCAAGACAGTGTTTTAATACGAATCAAAAATTATGATAAACGTGTAAAGACAAACAGCAAAAACACAGGAGGACATAAGTTTAAAAATGATTCTTACAAAAATGTAGGTAACTAATGTTTGATTTAAATATATATAATTGCAAGTACTATCTTCAGTATTTGTTCGTATTTTTCCAAAATAATTTGGTGGTCAAAAAAAAGTTAACAAAAATCAAACACAAATCTGCGTGTTGTTTTTACTTTTTTGTATGCATATATGTCATTTAATGTGATTATATTATGCAAGCCTTGGCACGCCGAACAAAAGTGTGATTAATTAATGCAGCACATGAAATAAAATTCTCTCTGTGGAAATAAAAAATTATCCAACATTCACTTTAATCAAACAAAATAAATATATGAAATATAAAAAAACGAGCAATTATGCATGGATTTCTAAATGCATATTATTACGAATACTGCATCAAAAATGTTTTCATACCAAGATGTGACATTTACTATTAAGTATGCACAGCTAATATATATTTTTTTATTCCTCTGTTTAAGTCTGATGTTCTGATGCCTCAAAGCCATTTACAATTGGATCCTTCCCCGCACGTTGTAGTCACATTTTATTTCCTAGAACTCCTGGAAAAATAAAATGTTAATCATTTATTCATTAAAATGCCAATGGCAACATTACACAGCACATTTGAAAATGTTTGGCTCGTAACACTTCAGAGAAAAGTTTTAAACAAGCAATTTTAATGTTTGGACTTCTAAAATGCAATAAATGTGGTACAGTATATAATCTAAACATTATATCAACAGAGTATACAGTACAGTTTCAGAGGTAAGGCATCTCATGAATGACATGCTGCTTTGAGAAGTGTTTTTCTTATTTTAAAAAAATAGTAAGTGTCAGGTTTTATATTTTAGAAACGTTAGAGGTCAGTGCAAAGCTCTCAACAGGAAAAAAACTAAAACATGAGATATTGGGGCAACAGCACAGACCTGACGACAGCAGGCACTCCACGGCTATCAGTGTGGCAGATTCATTTTTACAGACTCTGTCCAGTGTTCTGTCAGAAGAGTCGTTCATCAACCAATCACTCACAGTAACTCGTGAATTTTGGACATGTGTGAGTATAGCTGAGTAGAGAGGGGAGAGAACTGCACACTAATTAACTCAGTATTGCTGGCCCTGAATTTCTAAACTCAACATAAGTGGCCAAACGTGTTTTCTGACTCATTAATCACTCTCTCTCTCTGATATGGGGCAGTAAATGTAGCACACAAACACTTGGTACCACGTTCATTTCCATACTCACAAAAAACGTACTATCTACAGTAAATAATGTTACCGTTAGAAAATTGTTGCTTTGCCTTTTGTTTTTGTACATTTTCAATGATACATCGTTTTACAATGAGAAGTGTGCACACACTAGGGATCCGTTTTGGATGAAAACATTTCGGACAATTTTGGAACATTTTCAATTCATTTACATTATGTGCTCGTGTTAAATGTTTTTGTGCTCACAAAGTTCTAGTATCCCGATGCCAAGTGACACAGCTGTTGGTGACAAAAAGTGCGTAGGTGCCAGTATCAAAGTGCCCTCACTTAGAGCTTCTGGAATGCTCCGAACCAAACTAAAAATTAGGAACGTCAAAAATTTCATATCTAGTCCTGATTTTAAGATAATTTTTCGAATGAATAATAAAATCGGGCGCACATCCCAATGTTGCACAATGTAAAACAATGTGAATAGTAATGCCGGTGAGACACATCAGTCATCTCACCGTAATTTAATAAATGATTCGATCTCTTGGCACAGTCCACTGTCAAAACGCTACGCTGACTCACCCGGGCTCGCATGCGTCATATAGAGTGCACATGGGGAAAGGAACAAACCGCGGCAGTTATGCTGCGGTTGTCAAATATTTCTCTCACAAAAGGGATTTACAATTGTACAACACCAACACAAATGCAAACTCCCTTTCCACTGCATCACAGCCATTTCAATTGACAACTGGCACAGCAGTAAATTATTGCGATCGTGCGTGAATGCATTTTTAATGAGGGCATGTTATCTCCAGCCTCGAGTACAAATCTGTTTACATGGACTTAAGAATGTGAGCCCTATATATGACGTAGAATAAACTAAGTAAACAAGTCTGCTCTCTTACAAAGGTTGTGAATAAATAAAGGTGAGAGGTGTAACCTTATGAGCACAGAACCAGGTATAAGAGCTACTCAATAATCTTCAAAACATAATAAAGAAACCAACATCTTAAGAAATATCATTCACCAATTCCTGTGATTTCTATTTTTTTGTTAATGGTATTTTCAAGAACAAGAATAGAAAGGCAAAAAACAAGGTACACAACTTACAGATGACCTGCACAAATGAACACGTTTGAAAGGTCTCAGGGTGAGGTGGCTTCCAGGCTGAGGAGTCAGAGATTTGAGCTGACACCACATCCTGGGTTTGAAATCTGTCCAGACATCTGTAATTAACACATCTATCAGGTTGATAGTCTCAGTTTGACCACCAAAGTATATAGCAAATACCATCTTATTCAATGTGGTTGTTATGACAGTAAACACATTCCTGCGGAGGGAGCTGGTAGGAACGTTGGGTTGCTCGGTCAATGGCCAGGGTCAACGGCGGCGTGGTGTATTCCACAAATATGCCCGACTGTGAGGGCGGGCACAAGCCGGCGTGAGTAGGTTAAACGTTCAGTTTTATAAGGGCACTACGGGGGGACCAGCCCCTCCCCACCCAGCCCCACCCCCCACCCAGCCCCACCCCACCCACCCCCCACCCAGCCTCACCCTCCCCACCCTGCCCCTCCCCACCCTCCCCACCCAGCTCCTCCCCATCCTCCCCTCCCCACTCAGCCCCTCCCTGCAAGACGGACGGACGGACACAATAATCCCCTGTGGGCTGGTGTAACCAGGAGGTTCCTACCAGTAAAAACAATTTTTTAATTGTCAGAGCTGCAAGTTTTTTCCAAATTAAGTGTGACAGCACGGCACGTGCAGAAGCAGATAGACAGTTCCTGGAAGGGCTCTCAGATGTAATTTCTGATAACTTATTTTGCAGGCCATTCTTTAACGTGTGGTGCACCACTGCTCATCGAGAGTTTTATAAATAATATACTGCACCTTCGTCTCATGACATGTAACTGGGAGCACAATTGGAATACAATTGGGATAGAGGACAACATTTTATTATTTTAAAATCAAAGCTTTCATTGATAGCAGCCATAGGTAAAGAAAGGCACTAGACCATATTAATTGTGGGACTCGTCGTCTTTACTACACAGGTGCTGTTAAGCAGAGTCTGTGCACCACGCCGGAAAAAAAGTAGTGAGTTACATCCATCTGAGGATGGCAAGTGTATCTGTGGCCTTTGGCAGCACCACCGCATCACATCACGACCGCCATGCAGCAACCCTCACTCGTGTGTGACTGAAATGCATTTCGGTGCCGTAAAGTCAAGTTAATTCTGCACCCTAATTAGACTTTTTTCGTGAAATCTGCAGAAGATAGTCAGACGCGATTGAATGGATTAAATCAAGGAAATCTGTTTAGGATTAGCCCGTGCGATACATTCGCATGGCTAAACAATTTGCAAATTAACCTCAATATAATTGCAGCGGCGAAGTGAAAGTGAGGCCAGCGTAAAACCGCAAGTGACAGCTCTAGGGGTGGGAGGGAGGGAGGCATTATTACAGGCAGGCTTATAAACACAAGCATGTGTATGTGATGAACATTATATGTAGATAAAATATATGCCTTCATCAAATAAATTGTAAAAGCGGGGCATTGGGTCAAAAGATCCTCTCTCTCACAACCTAAACCAGACCAGAGGGAGCTGTCGCGCAGGCTCGTTCTTCTCTGACGCGCAATCCACACCGTGGACGGAGAGAGGCATTGAGATGAAGATAGAGGCGAGCGAGCACGTGCACGCGCTCCAATGAACACCCATCACCCTTCGCTGCTGCTGCCCTTGACTCTTGTCCTTCTCGCTTTGCCGTGGAGCAAACAAAGGAAGGAGCGGGGACTTGTGCCCGTGGACACCGACAACAATCCCACGCCCAGTTCGTTTCCAAGGTGTCGCTGAATTTGCACGCTCGTCGCCGCCAAAAATGTGTCAGCATCGGGCACCAGGAAATCGTTGAATAGTTAGTGCAGGCACAGCATTGGTGGCATACAGAAGCTGGCCACCTGAGCAATATTGAGAATTCAGTTGTGACGCGCAATCTGGACCAAGTGCATCGCGCAGTTAACCGTTGCCAGCTGAATAAGCGTTGAAAGGGAAAACAAGATCAGGAACACCAGCAGGACCATGCTGGTGGAATACCCTGATCAGCCAGATTGTATTTTGCTCTCTGATGTGGTTTCAGCTCATACTGAATGTTGCTCTGTATGACGTTTGACGTTTCGCGCCATGTGCCTTTTAGGTTCATGAAGAAGCTCCGAGCACGTACGGCGATGTTGTCCAAAAATTCACTCCACACGCTGAGAGAGCTTCTGAAGAAGCTCCCGGGGCATGCGGAGCAAAACGTCAGACACCGTGCCAAACAACATACAGCACGACGCGAAAACACATCTCAAAGCTGTACAGCACCATCAAGGAGACCTACTTTGTAGGTCACCCTTGCAAAAGAAGCAATGCTTCATGAGTCTCAATGGGGTGTTTTTTCATCTCCTGGTTAAATTAAGGGCACAACGAATAAGTCTATGTTCTACAACTTTCGCCATGTGTCTGGTAGCTAGAAACAATAACGTATGGCGCACAAAAACAAAAAGCAATTTGGGCCTCCGAGTGTGACATTAAGCAATGCCCCGCTTGGCCGTGGTGAGTTTCGAGCAGGTGCTACCACTGGTCAAGGTGGCGTTGCAAATATCACGCCATCACAGTGCAGCCCACCCCCCCCCCCTATTAGTGCGCTTGTATGTCAATTAAGCTGCGGCGCTGCAAATCCTTGCCAACAGCAATAAAGGTGGTGTCAGCGAGTGCGTATCTCCCTCGACGTTTGACTTCTCTCTTGGATCCTCCTGCCAATTTTTACGTCCCCAGTGAGCTCCACGGAGACAGTCAGCCAATGCGCAATCAATCTATTATGTATACAGTGTGTTATTTAGATTCCAGAGTACTTTGTAAGTCTGCCCTTATTAACGTACGCAACGACAACACGGGCTGGGGCTTTTGCGCGCGACTGACGGTGCCGTAGATCTCATCTCAGCCGATATAGCGGTGCTTCCGAGCGCAACACCAAACTTTTTTGTAGATCACATGCACACCAACCCGCACACATTACGAAACATTCAAAGTGGAGAAAAAAAAAGAGTCAAATTGATTTTCTGCTTCAATGAGCAACGAGGCAATGCTCACCCCTTCTGTTTGTGGCCCTGAGCCAGTGCTGGAATTCGACATTCCTATGGAAGGGGCAAGACCATTCATAAGGCACCTCGCTGTTGACAAAATGGTACTACTTTCATCTGTCCCAGAAAAAAAACGATGGAGCCGAGTCAACCCCCAACCAGGATTCGAGCTCGAAACCTTACGATTGAGAGCCGCTCGCTCTGCCACTGGGCCATGAAACAGACGCGGGCACGATATTGCCACTTGCAATGTAAATGGGTAATTCAGGATTACACGTCCACCGGTGGTTTGTAAACTTTAAAGCAAAATAACACACGAGAGACGAGAAGGGCAGAAAAACACACGCGCATTAAGCGTCACTCGCAATAGGACACAAAATAAACAAGGGCATCAATTATTTTTCTTTTAAAACGTACATAAAGCATGACCTGCGTGCAGTTTAATTGCTTCCTGCCTGCCACCTGTTATGCATGGTGTGATATTTAAAGTGCTGGATAAAACACAATTTGCTTCAGAAAGGTCTCCTCATGCTACCCGTGCCCTTGGCCTGGCCCGGGTGTTCTTGCCATCAATAACCTTTAAGTAACACGCCTGAGCCTTGGAGCTGTCATCACGGCAGGTGAAATGCACGGCTTCCCGGCACAGCCTCCGCCGCCGCCGTTCCTTCTGCCTGTCGCCACAAATAACGGGCGGAAACCCGCTTGTGCCGGGTAGCCCGGCTGCGGCGGCACGCTTCGTCCTTGTGGATTGCGCCTCACGCTCAATTGTCAAGGCCCATTGCGTCGCCGTTGTTCGATTCTTTAAGCCTTGGGTGTTTGTATTGAGCCCTGTGGCTACAAGTGCACGAAGCCGCAGATTTCAGCCACGGTTCAAATCTGTTGACATCATCGGGTGGTTTACACACACACACAGGCACGTGCGTGCGTGCATGCGTACATACATATTTACAAAGTTGCTGAGCAAAGACCAAAAATTTCAAGCGCAGCCAACGACAAAGCAACACTATTAGATTTGTAAAAGGTGCGTGAATATGCTCCTCGAATGTAGCAAGGGTTTTAAGAGCTTGAGAAAAGAGACGACGGGAGGGCATCCCAACGTTGAGCGGTGAGAGGGAAGGAACCAGAACGAGAAGGTGTTTGTGAATAGTGTCAACAGATGTAGCTCATCATCAGCTACGATCTGTCCACTGCTAAAGTGAAAGCCTTTAAAAGTCGTCGCTATCCCCCACGATCTGATGCAATAATCCATCCGTGATGCAACGATCAATATAGCTACGGCACATGAGCTGATGCCATCTTCGCTGCATATCTTTAGTGGGTCACCCTCTCGGTGGTGTGCATTTATGTCTATTTATATAACGTAATGTGTCATTTTATTCAGGCTGTAGAGGTGCTCCAACTACTTAAGTGATGCATTTTTTATATATATAGAAAGGAATATCCTGTCGGTGTTTATTTAAACATGATAAGCACGTGACTTTTGCCAGGAGGACTGACGCCAACAAAAGGCGATCCTTACAACAGCAATAACACCCATTACTCTGCGCAACTAGCAATTTATGGGGAAGCAAGTATTAGCGGTCGTATCAGTGTTCAACCATGATCTGGCAATAAATACATGCCGGTGTTGCAGTTACATCAGAAGACAAGCGGCCCGTGATGAACGGGTTCATCGAATAAACCCACCTGATAAGAAAGTCTGACTAAACATCCGGCTACACAAGGCAGCCCCATCAGTTTCCATAACATCACAGCATGATTGAACCAGGTGATTCTGCGGTTTTCAAATCCTCGCTTTAATCTCCCCTAACCGCTACACCCGATGTCCCATTCGTTATACGTAACATGGCCATGATCGTGCAGATTGAGCATAGTGCAGATGCCACTTAGAAAAGATAAGAGAATACTGCAATACCGTTGTAGGAGAGGTGGCGTAGTGGATGTGCACCGCGCTATGGACATGTCAACCTAAGATGTATTCCTGGCCACGGCTAACATCGGCAGGACATCCTCCTTCACCAACCCGCACTGAGTAGTGTGGTGAAGTATGGTGCAACGACTTGCCATTGACCAATACGGTGTAGGGAGGCTTTCATCCAACAGTGGATTGTCAAGGGTCTGTAAATTGCCGTAACTGTTATGTTGTGGAGATTGAGTACAGAGCAGATGCTTGTTCGGAAACATATGAGATGATAGTAAATGGTGTGGTGGTGAAAAAAAAATCAATGTTTCACCGAATTTTACAATCTCATGGCCATAATGCGTCGGCTGGCAGATGTCACAACAGCTTAGACAGGCATGGATTTTGTCCAAAACCCGTGCCGCTCGCTCGGAGGGACCGCACCAACGCTACGTCGCCACACCGCCAACAGCGGCGTCGACAACCCCACCACCCAGTCCCCCTGCCTCCGCCGTCAGGAACGAGCGCTTGCAAATGCCAGGCCAGTTTCATTAATCTCATGATCGAGCATAGAACAGCAACATCAAACAAGATCTAACCATCTCACTACGGACACCAGCTGGCTGCGGGCTTGTGCATGCTCAAACTCTTAATGCCACTCCTTTGCGCCAGCCGGCATGCTGAGCTTCATTTACACGTGTCACGTCTGCGCGGTTTATTGAGCATGTTTACATTGCAACATTTTCTTCCACTCCCTTCCCCCCAGTGATGTTTTTGCACCACATTTTCCCCACCTATATGTTCAAGCACAGCACGTAATATATATTTTTGGGGGGTTTACACGAGCCTGGAGTCGGCTGGAAAAGTTCCTCTTAACCGTTTGGACTGGAGAGCATTTTCAAGAATGTTGCCAGACAATAAGGTTTTATATTATGAATAAAGATTTTGGTAAGCGGTATAAGAATGTAAAGAGAAATGTATTTAGTCGCACGATACAGCACATTAAAATACCTTTTTAAGATTGCATTTTTTTCTCATTATAAAGCTGTAGCATTTATGCCAAAACACAAGTTGCAAAATTATTATTATTATTATTATAAATTCCATTAACACGTAGATTGTTGCAGCCAATGTAATTATGATTAATGGTTGTTTTTTCGGTTAGGCAAAGTAATGATATTTATGTCACTAAAACCCTCCGCCAGCCGACAGAGCCAATCAAAGGAAATTGTCATGTGGTGTACAAGTAACTGACGATCCAATGTATTATTGTTTCAGTTCACTGGAAAGTTGAAGAACGATTGTCACAATACAAGTAGCAATTAGATACAATGTTTGACAGAATAATAATGCAGGAAGTCTGACTTCTTGGAATTTTATTTTAGCTTCCTCGACCTTTTCCTGATGATGCTTGACATAGTTTCAAGCAAAATATTGCATCCCATTGCTAAATTTAGTTCTGAGAATGCTTCTTCAACTACCCGGTAAGCTGAAACAATATTAACCAGGGCGTTAAATGCTAGTACACGTGACAATTTAATTTGCTCCACTATTTTGGCTAGTGAAGTCGCTTAATGTCATAACTGTGACCGAAAATCGACTATGAATCGTAAAAAATGTACAAATTATTTGGTGATGCGGCCTCGGCAGTGAGACACGAGCATAATTCATGAATAAATAACTAAACACACTCATCAACAATACTGCCCGAAACATCACTGATTATATATTTTTATTTTTAGGCAATGTTGTTCAAGAGTGTTCTGAGAATTGTTTAATCAATCTTAAATTACATTGCGCTCCCAAATAGTTCAAATGTAATTATATTTGGCAGGCATTGGCCCTCATAATTGTATCAAAAAAGTGTGCAGAACAATAAACAGACTGCTTTCTCCTAACACCATTTCAACCATTTATTTGGGCACAAATATAACAGATAAAATATGTAAATATAAAACTGTATAAAAATTTGTTTCTAGAACACACCATATATATAGTGTAAAGCCTAGTTTAAAATTTGTATTATCAGTTGTATAAAATTTACAGCCCTTTGTCGAACCATACTTCACCATGCTGGGTTGGTGAAGGGAGAAGGCCAGTACCAGGTCAGATATCACTTACCACTGTTTTGTAGCCGTAGCCAGGAATTAAACTCACGCCACCAGGTGTATCGACGTGCTAACCACTGCATCACCACTCCACTCCATAATCAACTTAGTTATGCATAACAAGCAATGCCTAATTGCATTACCTAAAACAATCCTTTGATTTTAATAAATGAAAATTACAGTCAGAAAATCAAATTATGCTTTATGAAAGTACTCTGTGTCTCTGTGCCTGGTTTCCTAAATTTCTTGTTATTGCCAACAAAGGGGTTTTCAGGTAATCACAAAATGCAATTGAATAACAATGCTTTTTTTCCCTGAAATGAAAAGAATGCAAAAGAACGTTGTGTTATTTTATTATTTTCAGGAAGCATTTTCACATCTCAAATTATGTATTCACTGTGTCGATGCATGTAGTTAAACACAATCATTTTGCTGCTCAAGCCAAATAAAAAAAAACGGCGCAACGGTGGGGTTAAGTTTACGATGGTTCACCCATCACCTCTGCAGTACTTCAAGCACATTACAAACACAGCCAACTCACGTTAATGAAACTCTTAAATTAGACAGAGGCCATGGTCGCTGCCACACCATTAACATTTCGACAACATCATAGACCAGCATGAAACCTCTGTGCATTATGAATTACATAACACAACCCTATGTCAGATGAGTAACACTCATAATATCAAGTTATTTTCTGACCCCCACCACCCCGGCCACCCCCCCCCCCACCACCCCATGATTAGAAATGCTGCTTTCTCTCACCGAGCTGAGATGGCCGAGCTAACGAATATGGCTCCTTGTGAGATAAGTCAACAGATATAACGGGCACACTTTTAGCGACCGTGTCAAAATTTCAAGTCTAATTAGTCGCTTTCCGTACCGACTTTAGGAAGCGGCGATGGCAACAGAAACTTGGCGGCAGTGCCCTCCCAACCGCGCCGTCTGAATGCCTCTCATTGTTAGAGCGTAGCACCCCCCCCCCCCGGCCCCCGCTAAGATCAGCCGCTGCAGGAAATGTGAAAAAACCCACACAAAAATCCTAGGGAATAGAAATGATTATTTAAATATTTGCACAATATGAAATTCTTCCATGGTGTAATGGCTAGCGCAATGGACTTGCAATCCAGAAGTTGCTGCTTCAATATTCGTGGCATGGCAGTCGAAATATCGGGCAAGTTCCTAAACCCCCTGCCTCTGTCCATCCAGCAGTATAAATGGGTACACCTCAGTAAGTTGATCGGCAGGTCAAGTGTGGCGACCTTCACCTCTTCTGAGATGTCTGGTCAATGTGAAAGAGTAGGCCAAAATACCTTCTATAGAGGCATTCTAGCACTACCTCGAGTGTAGGTCCTTCCACTAGCAGTGGTGTGAGGAGGTGCAAGATTTCACCTCCTATGCACAGTACTAAATATCCGTATATAAAATACGGTGTTTGTGAGTGAAACATTATGAGAATGGCACAGGACATGAATCTGGATATTGCACTGGGGGCAATAAAGGTTACTCAGCAATACAACCCTGGGAGACATGTTAGGACTTACAAATGCATGTATTGAGAGAAATAAAAAAAACAGTACATTTAAAGTAACAAAGGAAATCAATGTAATAATTTAATTTGTCCCAGCACTCCTTTACAAGACAAGTTCAAGTTTATTTCAAGTTAATTTATTAGGTATAGCCCTGTGAGCCATTCGGCTCTTGAATTGGGTGCAACCGCAACAAACAAAAAACAACATGAACAAGAAAACATCTTTAAAAAAGACACATTGGGCTCAATTAATGTAGAATTTGGTTTTGTGCTTTTCTTTCAATACATATAAGTTCTGCAAAACGAAGCCTTGAATGAGTGTCTGGTGCAGTGTGTGCAACAACGCTGGCAATCCATCACTTATGGAGGTTGGAGGATAACATTATGATTTTAGTAACTCCAAAATACGCTGGGCTGCGAAATGGCCAGGAGAGGAGAGTACAGCAAGTGGATACTTGAAGCCAAGGCCGTAGGAGTCAACATTGGGGGGGACCAAATCTTCCAGGGGGTCTAGGGGTCCCCCCCCCCCAGAAAAAAATATATAAATTTGAAAACTAATTTCCTGCCAAAATATGAAAAAATTTCACTAACACATGGGATGGACTTTTCATATATTTTTTTACAATAATGTCTAATAGTGTATTGTATTACATTGCTCTGTTTTTTCTTTGTTACCTTTTCTTGTTTCATTGTATGTGTAGTGGTGATAACTACTCGCTGTTCGCAAGCTGTGAGAGAGCAGTCAGTAAACAAGGTTTTCCCGCTCAATCTAACGGTCAGGGTCAAATGGGGTGAGGTAGGATCCAAACGCCTGATTGGGAAGGACCAATCGGAGGGGTCCACGAGGTGGCCGGGGATTGGACAACCCGGCCACGAACAGGTATAAAAGCCAGAGCGCTGAGAGCTCTTGTGGAGTTCTGCTACACGAAGACCCAAGTCGGCTGAAGACAGCTAGGACCCTGGACCAAGCCTTCCAGCCCTCGTCAGGGCTGGGGCTCAGTGTAACCAGTGGTCAGGGGAGATAGGTCCTGGATAGGACCCTGGCTCCCAGCCTTCCCGCCCTTGTGAGGGCGAAGGTCTTGAGCGACCAGAGGTCGGGGACCCGCCGGGCCAGCGGCGGGTCGGTGTGCCTCCCCTAGGTCCCAGCCGGAGGACGCTAGGCTAGCAGGAAGATTAGATAGACAGCAAGTCCGAAGGCTGTACCTTCGTAGAATATGAGCAAAGAGTGAGTGTGAGCTGTGCAGGGTCAGGAGGCTGTACCTTCCCAGGGTAACGGGTGAGGGGACCTTATACCCCTTTGTGTGATAAGGACTGTGTATTAAGACAATAAACAGTGTGTGCCATAAAGAAGTTTACAAGTCCGTCCCTTTACAACAATACATATGTAATGGCAGAGATTAGGGATTAATAAAGTACAACCATAACCACAATCATATAAATAGAAATCTATGCTTTGTTATATGAAGACAAATCTAAGATATTGTGGCCAAGGTTAAGCAAATTGTTGTTATTCTTTAAAAAAAATATTGTTTATAGCAATATATTGGGGGGGACATTTTGAGCATATTTGCATATTGGGGAGATGTGTCCCCCCAATATATATTATAATTACGGCCTTGCTTGAAACAATGTGTGGAAGTTTGATTGTTATCTCCTCCAAGCATGGCTTTCCTCAGGTAACTGCAGTTTCCTACCACATGCAAAATATTGTCAAAATTAGTCTTAGGACTTACAGAGGTCTTTTTTCTCTGCAGCATCATCTTCATCATTGTCATCATCAGCATTATCTTTATCAGTCATTATCACCGGTAGCAAAAGCAAAATCAGCAACAACGGTTGCAACAGCAACGCCATTGTCATTATCGCCTTCATCATCATTCTTGCCTTTATCTACTTTTGTCATCACAGTCTTCTTGTTCATGCACACGAGTCCCTCAATTCTGCCACTAGCTGCAAGGTTCAGAGCGTAAAAATGTGCTCTCATCTTTTTGTGTGTGAAAATTCTACAGAAATCTTGTGGATTGGAGGTTTCAAGCACACGAACCATGGCAGCACTCCACACACAAGCCATGCCACACACAGAGTGATTGACACCCTCCTTAGGCAACCCCAATTGTGGATGAGTAGCTGATGATTGGCATTGTTTTTTTTCTTTCGTGCAGAATCGGCTACACTTGAATTAATGCAAAGACGGGCGCCATTCAATCTATATTGAAAACTCATTTCTTTAGAACTTTTTGTGTTTAGATTGTTGTCCTTCCACCGCACCTCCGATTAGCACGCTTGGCTACATAAGGTGCGAAATAAGTTCAACATATGTACATACATCGAGCCAAAAAGTGACTGATGACGGCCAAAAGTTCTGCACGAATCAGGTCCACTTTATTAAAGGGCCTCCATGAGCTGGGAAGCCAAAGTATAGAACGGACCGAGTATTTGTATAGCGATAAGAGAACCTTCATCAGAATGCCTCTGCAGGGCCACAGTTGGAGTGAGGGGGGGGGTGACGCTGAACAGATGATATGGCCACATACGTGCCCGGCTGCATTTTCAAGTAAATATGACTTTGGTTGTTATTAGAAATGGTTCCAGAAAGTTTCCACACCAGCAGATGGAAAGGCAGCTGTGCCTCTTGCTCCAAAGTAATGAGTTTGTTTCATGTCAAACCTGGCATTTAGGAGCAAAGTTAAATATTCGCTGTAAACAAAGAAAATCATGGCCGTTGCATTTACATTCGTAACATGTACCAATGTAAAATGTTTTCTATGTCCTCCTGACATCTAGTTATTAAGTAGCGTATTTTTGTTGTAAATAATTATGTACCTTGATATTATTCAAGATATAATGTCAATGGAATTGCTTTTTTTATGCAAATTATACAATTCAAATATGAATGTTTTATGATAGGGCTTTAAAATAAGAATATTTAAATCTCAAAAGAGTTCTGTTATCGTGCAAGGAACGATGGTAATATTTTGCAGTACTCATTAGGCGATGAAAGCATCATCGCCACAGAGTCCAATCTATTTTAAGCAAATTGGTTTAAAGATTCCACGGCGGTATTCTGAAAAAAATAAAATTATTACCAACATTCTCAAAATTTCCTTCACAGCAGTGCTGCAATATGTTTTAAATTACAGTGTTTCATTGCTTTGCTTTCAATCGCCTGAACCACTGCTGGGGTTTAGAGAATGAATTCGGTTATTGCTGCAGCAAAGCGGGTAACCCTGCAGCAAGGCGTTCCGGCCCAGAAAACCGAGGTTATGAATTTAAATAGGGGCCTAACAACGCATAGCTTCAATTGCTAACATTGAGCCTAAAGCAAAAAAAAACAATGGCTTGGAATTGTGTGTAAGAATCTATTTTTCAGTTCGTATCGTATGTAGAGTTGTATGTAGAGGATTAACGTGCCCCCTTACTGTCACGTGAGGCTGCTATATTCCTCGTGTAAAAAATATGATGTAATCAATTCACAATCCTGAATCACATTAATTGAATCGCTGAGATAAAAAAAGGAAGTGTGTGTGTGGAGGGGATGGGGGGTGATGTGAACCATTATTTTCTTTCGTTAATACTTCTCATCCCTGTGTGGCTGATCAATACATTCACTGTACGAGAAGCAGGAAAGCAACCACATCTTCCAAACTTTATTTCCTCAAAACTGCACGATTGCCTCTGCAGTTGTGCGCATTCAACATGTTTATCCTAAACAACCCCTGGGTCCAGAAATGAAGTTGGACAAAATACATTTTTACTAAGTAAACGAACTATGTGAACATCTGTGACTAATGACTACAGCATATAATTAATCCCAAAGTGGGTTCCCTGGATCCCTTTAGATATTATTTAAATTTTCTCACAAAAATCCATGCACGGATAGTAACGGAGGTAAGAAAGCAGATTTTCTATTCACAAAGGTTGTGACGTTAACCCATCTTCCTATAAAGCTTCACCTTCTTGTTGGGCTGGTGACATTGCTACTGACTGCAGAGGTTCCTGATTGGGAGCCGGGCAGCAGCCCTGGTTAATACTGCGGGTGTATTAACTATATATAGCATGCGCCGTCTGCTTCACAGTAAATATTTAAAAACCCATGCGGTTATTCGAAAACAAATCGGCCATGTGTGCTGGAGTCACGATATAAATTTGCCAAATTTTAAAGATGACCTGCTATTTTAATTTAAAACTCAATGATATCGCCCCCTGTGGAATTACTAGTCTATACGATCGTCGGTGACACACAGCGCCTTTGTGATAGCTTTGCGCTCTAAAATTTGCACAAATACTAAATCTACTCACGATTTCATTTCATTTGATGCATCTTAATACAGAGTCCATGCACCATTATTTCCTCCAATGCAACAGCCATATCACGCCATGGAGCGACACCTCACAAACTGTTCTTGATAGCTCTTCTGCAACGTAAACCCCAATCAGCAGACTGTGCCTGAGTGCAGCTCACTCAACAGACGCTGGAGTAGCCACATGCTCGGACCTTACCTGTATGGGAAAAGTGCGCTGAATTGACCAACACACAAATCCAGAAATGACTCGTAATTAACCACACACCACAATTAACCAAAATTTAATGTGTGTGTGTATATACGAACACATATAGGCAATCGTAGCACTAAATGAGGTGCGATGGTGGAAATATGTTAACTACCTCGCCTGATATACAGGAGGTCGTCGGTTCGATCCCGACCCTGACACCTGCTGTATATTTGGAGTTTGCATGTTCTCCCCGTGGTCACATAGAGTTTTTTTCTTCGGGTCCTCCGGTTTTTCCCTCCAGATTTTGAGACATGCGTTTGGAGTATTTGGCTGCTATAAATGTGATGGACGAAGAAGAGCAAAAAATAAATGGACTGAGCATTGCAGCGATTTGTGTAGGGATATGGATCGAGAAAATAAAGAGCTGCTGGATGAACTAGAAAATATATCTCCACCACCGAGGGATGATGAACAAAAAATTATGGTACGAAGAAGTATAAAAGGCAATAAAACATCTGGAAAAAAAAGTTCACGAGTGGATGTCATAAGCGGAGAAATGATTAAAGCTGGAGAGAATGGACTTATAAAATAAATCCATGAGTTATGCAAACAAGTATGCAGAGAAGGGGAATAGCAGAAGAGTGGACAAAATCCGTAATTTAGATGATACCCAAAAAAGGAGATGTCACCGATTATAAAGATGACAGAACCATCGCACTAAATGAATCACGTGGGGAAGATACTCATGATAGTCCTATTACATCTATTAAAAGCACAGACTGAGGATTATTTGGCGAATGAACGGCAGGGTTGAGGAAAGATAGGAACACAGTACAGCAAATCTTGATGTTAAGGCTTATAGCAGAGAAAGCAAATATAAGAAAGAGGCTGGTTTACAACTGTTCCATAGATTTCCAGAATGCATTTAAATCGACAAAGCGAAATATAACTTGGGAAACATTAGGCTCGTAAAGAGTAGGAAATACTGATACAGATTCTGCAATATATAGGTAGTCAGCAGTAAAGTTTGGACAGGAAATAAGAGACTGGTTCCCAACAACAATGGGTATGGGACAGGGAGATCGACTATCACTAAACAAGTTCGTCACCTGATAATTGTTTTTTACCCTTCTATCTGGCAACAAAACTGACACCTTTTTACATGGAGTCATGTTTGCATAGACCACAATACCTGCAGTCATAATGCAAACAAAAAACACAAATCTGATAATGTGCACTGTCCTTGAAGTTGATTGGTCCACACCCGAGACAGTTTTACTTAGAGCCTAGCCTCACATGGGTTGGACCAGATGACGCCAAAAGGCGCACGCAAGTTCGTCACCTAATTCGAAACAGTGATGTATGCCATTCAGGACAGTGGCAAAGGAATATCTATGCAAGGAGAAAACATAAATAACCTGACATTCGCGGACGGCATAGATCTGATGGAAGAATGTTGCAGGAAAATATGCATATGCTGAATAAGTCAGTTAAGGATTTAGGACTGAGGATTCATGTGGAAAATACAAAGCCGATGGTGTTCGGAAGGGATGCCATTGAGAAGTATAATAGAAAGCAGCAAGACTGTGAATGTAAAGGAATTTGTATACTTGAGAAGTCTACTGGCATGTGACAACCACTGCACGAAAGACATAAAAGTGAGGATTGCAAAGGCAAATGGAGTAATGGCAGGATTCAATAGCATCTGGAGAAGCAGACAAATCAGCTACAAGACTAAACTGAACATCTTAAGAACGTGCGTGTTCAGTACAACGGTGTATGCCTGTGAAACTTTGACATTAAGAGGGACTGACATAGATAATATATTTTCACTCGAAATTTATTTGCTGGACCCAAAGAGTGACCAACGTAGAAGTAAGAAAAAGACCGGATGTTGCATGCAGTGTTGAGAAGGAAACTGCCACTATTTGGATACATATATAGGATTAAAAGTGGTGTTGTTTGGAAAATGTTAAGGAAAAGGAAAGAGAGGAAGACCTAACAGAGAATGGTTTGGCGACGACGACATAAGAGATTGGTGCCAGAAAGACGTGGCACTACTTTAGCATATTGGCACAAGATAGAGGAAAGTGGAAACAAATGATGAAAAATGCAGTGGACACTTATGGACTATCTGCCCATGAATCGTGGTGATGATGATGATGATACATTTTCAATGTGATAAGCGACTATGTTGAGCAATCATTTGTGACCAGGTCGCTTCTGAAAAAGAGCGATATAGCTCAGTGGGCCTTACGTGGTGAAATGAAAATAGTTTATCGTTTATTTTAAATACATACAAAAAATCGGGAACAGTTGATTCAATAATCAATTATCGCTAACAAGTTCTTAATTTCTGCTCTCCTGTTATTGAAAATAATGTTTCCACATCAGAGATGTTAGCCGGAGTTAAAGCATCAACTGGATTAACACTTTTGTCGTCATTACGTGCTTACGCTCTGCTTGCAGCCATTACACCCATTTGTAAACGTTGCCACGTTTCTACCAAATTCCTTTCATAAATATCACTTGCTTTTACATACCGAGATGACATAAAACGTGCAAAGGCTCACTGCTTTCCTTACTTGCAGTTGTGCAAGAGAGCCACCATATTTGATCACATGGTACATCTGCCATGTATCTTCTTGGTTCTTTCGGTAAAGTCACGTAGAAGGGAAGTAATAAAATAATAAAAATAAAACATAATAAAATAATTCTCACGACGTTTCGGCCAGCCGTCCTCAGGGACGGCTGCTTGCGTTGTGGCCGAAACGTCGCGAGAATTATTTTATTATGTTTAATTTTTATTATTTTATTACTTCCCTTGTACGTGACTGTACCGAAAGAACCAAGAAGATGAATCCCTGCAGTCACGAAAGCTTTAAATCGAAATCTGCCATGTAGTTGCAAAATATAGCAGAAAATATGTATTTTGCAAGTGCACCAGTCTTATGCCCCATTCACGACACAACTATATCAGAAGTATCTTTGCTTTTTGAAAAACCCTCGTATAAAACTACCAACGAAACAGAACATAGAGCACAACTGAACTTAACACATGCAATACTGAAATCAAATTCATCATCAGCCTTGATAAATTCACCGTTGGATAAAGGCTTCCCCGAAGCCGTGACCATCTCTCACAATCCTACGATGCAATCATCCATCCAGCACCTGCACACGAGGTGGTGTCATTGCTCAAAATTTCCAGACGATATCCTCTGGTATGCGTTCCATCCCTTGGCTGCCACGCCATCATTTTCTTGACAATCAGCCATCATCCCTTCTACTAGCATGTCCTGCCCAAGTCCACTTATTTTTCTGAACATTACGAATGATGTCATTAACCCTGCTTATCTTCTCCCATCCATGTGCCCCTCCTTCTGTCTCTCAACGTAATTCCCGGTGTGCATCTCTACCATGCTTGTTTGTCTACTTGTCATGTCTTTGAAACAACTTTATATTCTGATAAAGGTTGCCCTGTATGAAAACTGAAATGGGTAATCTGACTTAAGCCAGACAAGATAAAAACAAGTGGATGTGTCTGATATGTTTCATTGTGTATGCATCATTCCCTTGCGGTCGGTGGAGGTATTCTCAAGGTCACGACTCAAATTATGGGAACAATATGAGAAACTTCCAAGCTTCAAACTTAAAAGGACCAATTTCCACGGCACTGAATGACACAAGGGAAGGCTTAGGGCATCGTCCCAAACAATCAGAAGCGCACGTTACAGTGAAACTAAATAACATTTGTAATAATTCACACTCCTGCAGATTACAGACTTTGCTATTTCACAGTGAAATGCTGCAAAAAATCAAAAGACAAGATGCTGCAATTTAATAAAAACAAATCTATATTTAAGTTAAAGACTGGCGCAAACTCTAGCAATACAATTACAGTAGCCTAAGGTAATTATGTTTAATTCATCACGATACAAGCAAACATCGGACTGTGGCAATTTAACATCAGCGGAATTTTTTAAATGGATTTTGAAAATGTCATGTGCATTTTGCTATAACATGTTATTGATCTAGTCGAAGAGTGCTTTTAAATTGATCCATAAAGAGAGCATAGTTTCTAAACTTTATAGCATCGTATTTTAAATCTGGCGTCATACCCCCAATGGGTATCATATTGTACTCTTAGGCTTTTATTGTGTTTGCTACATGATCACAACACACACTTGAATACCATCAAAAAATGTTACTTGCAATACCACTCTAACTTCTATCATAAAGGGGAAGGATGATAATTGGCAGATTTGCTGAGCATTTCTGAGGCCTTAGGAGACAAGCAACAACTATGCCCAAAATAACAATCATTGGGTCTGAGGACGCTGACCTTGTAGATGTCGTGTAGGTTTTAGAGGTCATAAGTAGTAGCCACACAACGAGTGGCTGGATGTCATCATAATTTCATGTCCATAATATCAATATAGTCAGGCCAGTGATAAGCATGTGGGCACAGGCCCTCACACAGCCTCAATGACAGTGCTTAAATCATCAGCTTTAAGAGTCGTGGCTCCTCTTGAGCAGATGAAGCATCGTCTTGTTCTCCGCAGGCACGGCTCATGTTCTTGGCCTGGCCAAGATAGTCCCACTCATTGATACCTGTGTAATACGAGAGTTCACCGACGATCGCCGATCGGTGGAATAGGCTCCGCCGCCTGGGCCATCAACCAATCAGAGGGATTTGCCGAAGTTCAAGGGCGGTGCTCAAAGGCCCTGGGGAGTAACCATCTAGAATGGTCGGGAAGGGACGTGGCTGTAGGCGGGGCTTGGTGACGTAGGTCAGGGGATATAAGGGGAAGCCGGAAGGGGCTCGGGGTCAGTGTGTGGAGTCAAGGAGCGGGACCACGTCTCGCTCCTCCGGAACGCCAGCGGCCACGTGACGGGCCGGAGGCTTCCTCCTTGCGAGCCGCCTGTCAGCGGCGCGCGGGAGCGGAAGTGAGCGAGCTGGCGCGAGCGACAACATCTAACCGCGCGGGAATGGGAGTGCAGCCGCGTCAGAGTGAAGAGCGTGGAGCTGTCCAGCTGTAAAGAATTATTAATGATAAAGAAGACACAAGTTACAGATCGTCGTCGCAGTGGTTTATTACACTTGTGTAGTGAAATAAAATTGGTCACTACGTAGCATAGCGCTGGTTGCTGGCAGAGAAAGGGATCTGCAGTTGCAGCAGCCCTGTCTGACAGCAGGTCACGTGATAAACCAGAGAGGGATGTAGGGGAAATGTTACAGAGGGGGCACGTGAGGGAAGCCTGAGAACCCGCTAGTATGTTCTAGAAATAGGGCGTGGCTGGGGCAAAGCGAGGCCACGGTGGGAGGATAAAAGGGGACCCCGAGTGGGAGCTCGGGGCTGTTGCCTGGAGTGGGATCCCCTCGTCGTGCTGCTGGAGTCTTCGCTGCTGTCCACGTCTTCACCTGCTCGACATCGTCAGTCGGGAAGTCTGCCAGCTGTCCTGACTGGGAGCTGTAGTTACTCTGTGTGGACTGTGAAGGCTGTTAATAGATAGAGTGCCTCCTACTCTTAGTGTCTCCGAGTCAGTCACTACACTTGCACTACCGCAGCTAACACCCATACGGAATGCGGTCCCGGCATCACCAGGTTGGACAAGCTTTTATTGAGCCTGTTGGGAAATGTTTTGCTACTCGCTGTCCAGTCTTAATAGCTGCTGATGTTGCTTGTAGTCGTGCATTCCCTCTGCCAAGAAAGTGTACTGAGTGATTTTGAGTTGGGAACACATCACGCTTCAGTCAGGGATTACCTTCCAAAAGAAATGACTCATGGAGAGTGGTGATTTTGTGCAAGTCTGTCTTGCTCACAACATAAAAAAGGGACCATGTGGATTGCACAACCTATTGAGTCATCTCCCTTCTTAAGGTAATGGCAAAGATCCTTGCAACGATTATCCAATAGCATTTGTAAGGCATGCTGAGGAGAAGCTTGTGGAACCCCAATGTGGGTGCATCGAGATACGGTGCTGCATGGATGCCACATTCTCTATCCATGTGCTACAGAGGAAGTGAACAGAATTTCAAAAGGACATACACCTTTCCTTAATTAACCTGATCATTGCTTAAGAAACCATTGATAGGCCAGAACTTTGGGTTGTTCTATATACTTTTGGAATCCTTTAGCGCTTGCTCATGATCATCAAAGACTTTCATGATTAATGACAGGCTCAGGAAAAGCTGTGTGGCAAACAAAAAACATACTCTGATCAAAATATAAGAATAGTTTTTTTCCCTTTTTAATGGCAACAAAACTGAAACCTTTTTACAAGGAATCATGTCTGTATTAACCACAATACTTGTGGTCAGAATACAAACAAAAAACATACTCTGATCAAAAATGCATTGTCCTTGAAACTGATTTGGTTTCAGTTTTGTTGCCAGAAAAAAGGGGAAAAAACTAATCTTATATTTTGGAACTGGCAAAGGAGGTCCCGTGATGTAGATGCTCACCCCGAGCTCTCATTACTCTGATAATACATTGTCTTTGTGCTGTACGCCTTTTGGCGTCCTCTGGTCTAACACCGTTTGAGATAAGGCTCAAAAGAAAGCTGTCTCTGGTGTGGACCAATCAGTTTCAAGGACAATGCATATATGATCAGAGTATGTTTTTTGTTTGTATTCTGACCACAAGTATGGTGGTTAATGCAGACATGATTCCTCGTAAAAAGGTTTCAGTTTTGTTGCCAGAAAAAAAGGGGAAAAAACTATTCTTATATTTTGGTACTGGCAAAGGAGGTCCCATGATGCAGATACATTGACTCATACGACCACCTAGCAATCAAAAATGCCGTAAAACACAAATAACACAATCAGGATTCAACAGTCTTCCCCGCAGAAAGAAAAATCTAAAGCACTACATCTAAAAATCTAAACGTCACTAAAAAAAGTTGTAATAAATGTTATGATGATGCTACGTTACGTGCTAGCTAGTTTAACTTCAGTTAGCTAACTGGCCCTCCGATCATGCCACACGAAAAATGCTGACGTAGGCGGCTAGGCCAGCTAGAAGGCTCCGGCGTGTCAAAGAACACGCGCAACATGGCAAACTCGAAATCCGATTGGTTAAGTAATGACAATCAACAACATCGTCCCCATTTGCTTCAACAGCAGAGGGGATTCACTCGACATTCTGAAGGCATCAGGGTTGATTTTTCACCCAGAGAGGCGGAGACAGCACAGGTGGAAAATCTGATTGGATAAAAGCTCTAATTTATGAGCTGCACTGGAAGCAGCACAACTGCGAGAGAGAGTAGCAATGAAATGACGTCAATACACTGATGGGAACGAAGTTTGTAAAATACATATAGCATTAATGAAAATATATATTAAGTCATAAAAAAAAATTCTGATTCTAACAATCTCTAGGCCAGCAGAGAAGGCCTTGCTGGGCCCTGACGGCCCACCTCTGGATCTCATAGTTTGACAATCATTCCATAGCTTTACCAACAGACTTTCCATCTGGAACAGATGCAACGGAGGGGTTAAATGGTGCCCGGGTGTGGCAAAGGCATGGATCCCTCTTGATTAAGGAAGTTGCACTCAAGACAATTTTTAGATAATCCAGCAACAAACAGCACTGTGACATTAACAAGGAGCAGCTTTAGGTAAGGAAAGAGACTGAAGGCACAAAGTTTAGTTTTATCAACATGAAAGTGCTGGTCAGGGATTTTTCACCAAGGCAATGGAAGTACAGTATATTGAGAACAGAGCCAATGATACAGACTTGAGAGACGTCACAGCAAAGGCGTTGGATAGCTGAAGGGAAAAAATCCCAATAGGCCATTTAAATTTGGGGCGAAAGGTATTATCGCCACGGAAAGGGAAGGAAGAGGAGAGTTAAAGGCCATAATGCAGTTTATATTTCCAAACCCTAGGCCTCCTTTGCAACAGCCTTATCTAAATGAGCTCCCACACATTTTTATTTAGTTCCACCATAGCACCATAGCTAATAATTCCTTTCTTATTGGAAAAGAGGAAGTCAAATTCATTTGACCTTTCCATGGGCAGAATACATTGATGTGCTCAAATTTACTGGGTGCAGAAAACAATTCATCTTAAAGATGGATCTATGGTTGCCGATAAGTTACTGTATCTGCAAAGGAGGAACACGAGACGGTTTGAGCATATACGCAAGATTTGCGTGTCTATATCTGAGTACATATTATATAGTTATACCATAAAGCATTCTGCAAAAAAACGAACTCCATTATAAAATGCAATATTTACAGTAATCCTACCGATGGTAGCTCTCAGTGCACTGGTATCAAGAGCTGCGAGATACCGTGGCTTGTGTTTCTGCACCTGCAATGAGATTAAGCAAGACAGCAAATTAAACATGCTGTTTGCTCGTGGGCGATGCGCACCGATCCCTTCTCGCTCGTCACTACACCCACACACACACCCGCGAGCCCCTTGCAATGGAGAACACGCCACGCCGACGTTAGTTCAGCATTTAACTTTATCAACTGTGGCATTAGATGAAAAATGCAGCATTGATTTCAGCTCACCATAATTTTTCTCGACAATTCCATAAAATCAACTCGTTTAGTGTGCCAGTGAGTAATGCAAACAAGAATGGATTAGCTTGTGTGTGTGTAAGATCATTTCCCCAAGGAAGCTAGTAGAAGCAAGCTAGATCCCCCACCCAGATCCCCATGCCAATGAATGTAAGGCTCCCTTTGGGAACAGCTGTTGGGCTGGTAATGGTTTGGGAGGTCATAAAAGGGAAGATGGGATATAGCGAGCTTAGCTAGGTGAGCAAGGTACTCAGATTGTGGATGTACAATTGGATAAAATTAATATTGTGAACTCACTAGATAGGTATACATCTTGTGCGTGCAAGCACTGGGTGTTAATGGTAAGGTGCAATGTGACAAACCGAGCAAGACTGAGTGGGAATGTATTCACCCGTCGTGGCAGAGGAAAGCGTGCATCTGGCTCAAACCCCAATAATGAAAACACAATGCAGTTGACTCTCAATTATCCATGTTGTGGATTATGCGTATTGTGGATTACTCGTGAACCATAAAGTATCTTTGCTCAGGCACTGGCATCATTATTAGCTGCTCCTCGCTTGCTGCGGGTCAGTGATCAGTCCCCACGTGACTGCAAACGTGCCGGCAAGAAAACATTGATTACTTTAAGAAGCAACAAAAACAGACGGCACATTCCATGGTTACTAAACAATACATCCATTTATATAGCAACATTGCAATATGTTAAGCCTTCTTGGTTCTTTCGGTAAAGTCACGTAGAAGGCAAATAATAAAATAATAAAAATTAAACATAATAAAATACAATTCTCACGACGTTTCGGCCACAACGCAAGCAGCCGTCCTCAGGTGAAGAACAGGTCTGACGCTGTCTTTCCGACAGACCTGTTCTTCACCTGATGACGGCTGCTTGTGTTGTGGCCGAAACGTCGTGGGAATTGTATTTTATTATGTTTTTATTTTTATTTTATTATTATTTCCCTTCTACGTGACTTTACCGAAAGAACCAAGAAGATGAATCCCTGCAGTCACGAAAGCATTAAATCAAAATTTTAAGCCTTATCTATGTTTTCTTTTACCCCTCCTCACCTATATCTATATCTTCAGCTTTGTTTGGCTCTGCAGGCTTGTTCTAAAGGATTCCAAATTCAATAACTGTCAATATGTTGTGGAAGTGTTGGTAGCACAAGAGTGCAACATAAGTGTGGTGCGCATGCCAGAAGTTCCTGCACCTGGCATGGAACACTGCAAGCAATGCCACACAAAGTGTTTGAATCCTCAAGGCCCCATGAGTCCCGTGGCTCCTGCAGGATTTACAACGGGGCCCCGGGCTGGCTCTTGAGTTTGACCAACACGGCCTCTCTGAAGAGTGCCTGCAGGTTACAGGAGGTTAACCATGCATACATCTGCTCTACCATGAGTTTATTTCCGCCCATCAGTACGCAGCATGCGGCAGCTGATAAAGCACGCATTTTACAACGTGTTGCAGCTAATGACGCATTAAATTATTTTTTTCCCGCAACGGCCACAAAAAAACCAGAGGCGGTTTTAGGATTTTTGGGGTCATCGTTGGGGACGACCGTGGAATACTTCCATCATTGCTGATGTACGTTTTTTTTTTATAGCCCTTTGTCCATCCGGCTATTTGGTTTGTTACAGCATATTTCGCCGCACTGTTCAGGGTGAGTAAAGGAGGGGGGGGGGGGACCTAGGACCAGTCCAGCTATCGCTCACCTACTGATGTTAGCCACGGCCAGCAATCAAACTCAGGCTGCCAGATTTATGGCTCAGTGTGTATGGCTGCTAAACCGCTCCACACTGACGCACCGAAAAACAATGCTGCATGTGCCACATGTACATTAACTGCCTCTGCAACGGCATTGTCAATCAAACACTAATAAGTGAGGAGTCTGCTTTGCTCATCGCTCAGCAACCTATGGGCTGCAGCAAGCTTTAATGATTCCGGAGACACTCGCTGCATCTAACCTTTGCCCTCTTGACCTAGAAACAGTGTGGGGATTTTTTTTCTTTGCTAAGACGTTGCTATGCCAGATGTCAACGGTCAAGAGTGATGTCCTGCTCAAACGAGCTTACATCGCTGCGCCAGTTGTGTATGTTCTACATTTTTATTGCAGAGGCAAGCCTATCCATAGGTTAACCACTATTTACTTCCCAACAAAGTGGTACTCATTTTAATGATGTCAGACGGATGCACGAGTCAACCTCACCAAAATTTGAACTTGCAACCTTTCTATTGCAAGCCGCTCACTCTACCTGACCCTTGACCTCTTGACCTATAACATAACCGACAGTGTTTTTTTGTTTGTATAATTTTGCAAACATGTTATGTCGGATGCATTTCACCACCCATTAAGAGAGAGCCCAGTGGCATGCGACTGTGGAAATCCTGTGCAGACCCTGGGGGAGCACGCTGTGAACCTCGGTTAAACTCGGCGGAGGCGTTAAAGACATCCAATCAGCTTCTCACGAGGCTGCGCTTTGGCTGGATCTGAATGTGGATTTATGAGTTTCCTACACAAAGCCAAACACAAGAATACAATATTTAAAATTAGACTTAAAACATGTTTTCAAATATATACGCAAATGCTTTTCTTTCTATATAAGGAAGGTGTAAAGAAACCAAGCCACATGAATGAGCAGGATCATTCTTTCCCAGCACTGGCAGCTGCTGGATATGAGGAAAAAACGCGAGATGGTTCCACAAATGCGAGACAAAGCACCCACACTGGCGGCACACTCTGCAATGTGCAAGTGCATTCTTGATCATCACTTCTATGCAATGCTAATTATCCCTCTTCGTATTATTGTTTGCGAAATATAATACTTTAATCGTAATCACACCTGCGCGATTACAGCAAGGGCTAATGGACCGCAAAACCCCGCACTGGGATTGCCTCTCGCGTGGAACGGAGCCATCACAACTCAAGACCATTAATCTAGAGCAGCTCATGGCGAAATAATGCAGAGCCAAAGCCGTATATTACTCCGATCATTGGCCGGTTGCTTTGGCAAAATTATTGGCAGACCTCAAACGTGGCCTCTTAGCCACTCGCAAGGCTGGAGCCCCTCACCGTCTCCTCGGGACCGTGAGCCACCGAGAGGCCCTGAGTGACGAAATGCAATCTCATGCATGAGTGGTTGCCGGCTCTCCGTGTGGTACAGGCTCGCTGTGCCACGTCGCACACTCGCATAACCCTTTGCTGCTCAGACCTTTGCATCGTAAACATGGCTCCTGTTGAGTGGCGACCGCAATAGTTCCTTGACGTCCATTCGGCATTCAAGCTTCATGCAAAAAGGTACAAAATTAAAGACCTTAAATTGACGGTGCATTTCTTTCTTTCTTTATTGTTTTGCCCCGTCGCAATGCCACGGGGGACATTGGGACGGCCTACAAACAGGCCTCAGTGTGGGCTCCTTTTGGGTGTCTGGGCAGTAGGATGTGAGCAAAGACTGCAGAGTTCGTTGGGCACGAAAGCCTTAATCCTGCAGAGGGTGGGGACGAGATTAGAGACCGCTGTGTGTTAATCGCAGAGAGGCCTCGGGGGCTGCCACCGTTCCCGTGAGTCGAGCTCAATTGATGTAAATGCATAAAGAGACCTCAAAAGTGTTTTTGAGAAATTCGCACACGTTTTCAAGAACAGTACTATGGTACGATTGATACTGCATTAGAGTTTGCAAAAAAAAGAGCAATTCCAACCCTGAGTTTACATCTTCGTTATTTTTTGTTACAGATTCACAATTAATAACATTACACGTAACATTACTCGTAACATTACACGTGATTACTTAATTCCAGCATCGTCACTCAAAAATATAAATGGAGTCGCAGCAATAAGAGAGTGATGTATTAGAGTCCTTGGTAATGTCTCTGTAATGTTACCGCAAATTACTGTCAGTACATCAAGCAGCTCAGACAGTTTCATAAATAAGAACTTTAATTTTGAGTTTTTAATCACAGTCTGGAAGCTGAATTGCTAAATAACCTTACACCTTACCTTACAGCCCTTTTCTCTTTGGTTCTTTCGGTAAAGTCACGTGGAAGAAAATAAATTAAATAATATAATACGACGTTTCGATTGCAACACAAGCAACCGTCAACATGTAGAACTAAATTTGAGAGAGAGACAACACTGAGACACACAGACAGACACACAAGCAGAGAGAGAGACAACACTGAGACACACATACGTGACTTTACCGACAGAACCAAAGAGTAATTCCTGCAGTCACGAAAGCTTCACATCAAGTTTACAGCCCTTTATCAATCCACTTCTGGAATGAAGACTTCTCCAGACTTTATGGGTCATTGGGGTTCATCTCGCTGGTCAGTGTGGATTGGTGAAGTGGGCGGGGGAGGGGAGGGAGGGTCACAGGACCACTTCGAATATCACTCACCAGTGACGTTCACCCCAGCTGGAAATCAAACTCAGGTCACTGGGTGCATCGTGCAGTGCGCAAATCACTGCTCTCCACCCTATTCCAGGCTCAATCGTACATCTTGAACATTTCAGCAATTGCATGGCTCTCACAAGTCGGCGTAAGTGTTCTTACTTTGCACGCTTGCCATCATGACCTTGCTTTGCTTTTTTATTTTATTTTATCACAGCAGATATTGAACACCTCTTAATAATCGCAGCTAAGGAATGCAAAGGTAGAGGTACAAAATTCAATGCCATTGTTGACAACAAAAATAAATCATCTGTTAACACCTCGTTACCAAGTACATCGCGAAAAGCGTTATAGTGCAAGTCTACAACATTTAAACGAGCAGACCCTCACTTCAAAGCTTGTAAAAAGCTACCAAGTTTAAACTCCTGCCAAAAACCTTCTCTGCTGAGAACTTGACCCTAAAGAACTGTGCATTCACCATGTACGATTCATGAAATAGGCATCGTGCTTTAAAGCACGTACAACTAAATGACAATCATACCACCCTACACTTCATGAAAGAGCAAAAACCAAAAACGTCGAAATGTTAAACTCCACCTGTAGATCATCGCTCGTGATCAAATGCATCACCTCACAAAAATACCAAAGTATTTGTGTCTTATTTTAATTCCCTTACAAAGAGAAACCACAATGGGTTTTTTTCTTAATTGGGTACAGATGGCAGTGTTTAAGTGGTAATTGTGCCACAGGTACAATCGAAGTGTCTGGAGGAATTAAGTGTCTGTGTTGTTCCAAGGTTATCATTTGTGCTTTCAGGGTCCCGAACTCTCTGCTTACAATCATTAAGGACCTTCATGATGGCGCAGAGCCATTTCTTGTTCACCTTGGGGTGCAACTGGGTTTCCCTCTGGCTTCTAGATTATTTAACATAGTAGTTTTAGGGGCTTTCCATGGCTGTACCAGAGGAATTTCCATCAGGTACAGATAACACATTCCTGCGGAGGGAGCTGATAGGAACGTTGGGTGGCTCGGTCAATGGCCAGGGTCAACGGCGGCGTGGTGTATTCCGCAAATATGGCCGATTGTGAGGGCGGGCACAAACCGGCGTGAGTAGGTTAAACGTTGAGTTTTATAAGGGCACCACGGGGTGACCACTCCCTCCCCACCCAGCCCCACCCTCCCCACCCAGCCCCTCCCCACCCTCCCCTCCCCACCCAGCCCCTCCCCACCCTCCCCACCCAGCCCCTCCCCACCCTCTCCACCCAGCCCCACCCCTCCCATTTTTGGATGCACCACGGACGGACGAACACAATAATCCCCTGTGGGCTGGTGGAACCAGGTGGTTCCTACCATTATAATGGGAGCCTGACTGATGCCCATGTGCGGTCAAGGGATAGCTTCCTATTGGTTAAAAATGTTATGTATGCTAATGATCTGGTAATTGCTGCTCACTTTGTGGAGTTGGAGACTGCTGCCGAACCTGGAATGTGCCACTAAGAGGTGGGGCCCTATCAGCCCCACAAAAACAAACCACTTGCCTGGGTATTTTGTATCATAAAACACTCCACCCCCTCACTTCCCCATGAGTCATGAGGCAGTCGTGGAGAGAATGGACGAGTTCCCATGCCTGGCCAGTGTTCACATGACTAGTTCCGATTTGGTAGCAGAGGTCTCACTCCGGATGTGTCGAGTGGCATTATATTTTTATCAGTTGTGTAACGGTGTGTGGAAGCTACCTTTGTCTGTTGCTCCGTATTAAGCTCCAGGTGTTATCGGCCACAGTATCTCCTACCTTCTCGATTCTTGTGAAACACCTAGACCCATCCGAAGGAACATCTACGCCAATGAGAAACATTCAGGCTGGTCTACCAACGATCCATCCTGGGGTTAACCAGCAGGCTGGATTGTGTGAGGGCCTCACAGATCCTTCAAGGATCTAGACGTAGTCCCAACGGGGTGCACCTCCGGAAGGAGGGCCTACGGTTGGCTGGACATATTTGGAGAAAGCAATGTTACATTTCATCCCTCTGCATATCTCCCACCAACTTGAATACACTGAAATCTTGACTTCAAGCTTTCGTGACTCCAGGAATTTTACCGAAAGACCCAAAGAGTCTCAATACACTTATTACATATTTGAACGCTCTCCTCTGTAAAATATAGAGCCATTACTTTTACAATATCCAATCACCCATTGAGAAGCCAGAATGTAAGAGGGTCATTATACATCAATGGGGTATCTATTGTTGCTTCATTGTCTATTCCGTGCTTATATAAAGTGAATAAAGAATACAAATAACGTGAAGAATATTTACGGAAATGAATTAGCACTTCAGCATGGCAGATGTACAAACATGCATATTCTGAAGGCTGGCTGAAAAAAAAAACATCGAGTCTCTTCCATTCTACTGACCAAAATGTGCATTTAATTGTAATCCAACATTATTAATTACTGCAGTTTTAAAGTCAGCAATTGGCCATAAGCAATTGTATTCTTTAGTTCTGCTCTTAATGGCGAATCATTATTAAAATGCTCACATCTATTTCTCAGCCACCGTGAAAGGCAAAGTGAAAGCCACAGTTCATTATTGAGATAATTTAATCGCTTGTTCAGACGAACTGAACGTAAGTGGCGAGGCAGATGTACATCTATTTTGTTTGGCAAAATCATTAGGCGTACTATCGTTAGGCTGCCATCCCACTACCTCCCATCAGGCCACACACATCTGGTGTCATCCTCAAAACTGACAGTTGATGCCCACGACATGGGTCTTTCCACCTTTTGTGATCTTTAGCAGCTCGCATGGAAAGCCCCACACAACTATTTTATTATGCTAATAACGTACGGTTTATGTCAGCTGCCACCGAACGCTAAGTGTCCTCAGCATGGCAATTACTCTGCATCACATTGGTAATTTGGTTAAAGCCAGAGATGGCACATGGTGGAATTGGCAGGTTGTTCAGCAAGCGAGCTATTTTCTACTGGAACTAAACACTCAACATGACAATTTGCACAAATCCATTAATTATCAGCACTCTGTATGGATATTGGCAAGTTCCACTTTGACCTTTTAGATGGCTTTGTTAACATATTAAACTAATGAGACATCAAAACCAAAAAGCTAATGAAACAGCAATCATCTAATTCAATATTGTTTAATGCATGACTACAACAGATATTAAAACGTGCAAGGCTTTATAATACAAATAGTAATTAAATTAACTGTATGTAATGAGTTTCACTCTTTATACTTTCCTTAACACAATACGAGGGTAATATAAATAATAAGAACACGAATAGTATTTTGTTTTATCCAGCTGTATGAATTCCACATGCATGTCAAACAATATCTCTTTTTGATGATGGCCAGCCATCCAAAATATGTATATCTTTCATCAACAACAGGGAGGGGAGCAACTTTACATATATTTCATTTAACACAAACATCAATCATCATATCATGGTCACTCCACTGCTGGATGAAGGCCTCCCCAAGCTGTCGCTGTCTCACACAATGCTGTGATGAAGTCATCCATCCAGCCCCTGCACGCGAGATGATTGCATTGTTCCGTATGGCCGGCCGTACTCTTGCGCATGTCCCCTCCTCCCTTCCCTGCCGCTCCATCATTATTCTTTGCAATTGGCCATCATTCCTTCTAGTTACCTGTCCTGCCAAAATCCATTTTTAAATGATGTGATTAAGCCCTCTTGTACTGGTAGGAACCTCCTGGTTACACCAGCCCTACAGGGGATTATTGTGTCTGTCGTGCAAGGAGGGGCTGGGTGGGGAGGGGCTGGGTGGGGAAGGGAGGGTGGGGAGGGGCTGGGTGGGGAGGGTGGGGCTGGGTGGGGAGGGGAGGGGCTGGGTGGGGAGGGGCTGGGTGGGGAGGGTGGGGCTGGGTGAGGAAGGGCTGGGTGGGGAGGATGGGGCTGGGTGAGAGGTGGAGAGGGTGGGGCTGGGTGGGGGTGGGAGGGGTGGGGTGGGCTGGGTGGGGAGGGGCTGGTCACCCCGTGGTGTCCTTATAAAACTCAACGTTTAACCTACTCACGCCGGCTTGTGCCCGCCCTCACAGTCGGCCATATTTGCGGAATACACCACGCCGCCGTTGACCCTGGCCATTGACCGAGCAACCCAACGTTCCTACTAGCTCCCTCCGCAGGAATGTGTTTCTTTGCCAAAATATTTTTTTTAAATGATGTGATTAAGCCCTGCTTGTTTTCTCGAATCCATACATTCCTCTTTCTGTCCCACAAAAAAAAACAGAATGTAGCAACTCTTTGATAGGGAAATGCATTTAAGAAGTACATTTCCGTTTTTAATCATGATAATCGCATAAGCAGCACCACTACAAAATGCAATCAACACCTAACCTCAAAAACACATCCTTCAAAGACCATAAACAAATCTACCTACACGTCTCCCAAAACATTTTCAAAGTAACTAATAGAAAACTATAAGAGAAAGCTTCAAACAAAACTTGATAAAGGCCTTCAGAGAGTTTCCAGCATGCAGAGCTCATAAAGTGCAAACCAACACCCTCTGATGTAGGAAGACGGTGCTTTATGTGTTTATTTTGACAGCACCCATATCCGTTCCTCACATGCTAATTAATACATAGTACCTCGTTTCCTCATTCCCCTAGCGACTCCGACTCTTCTAGCACCTTGAAATTAATTGGCTTCACATTAGTCTGCCCATTCCTATTATATAATTGATTTCGCAACAATTGGCACACGTTCAACTGTGGCGAGTCTGAAAGAGTTCCTTGTGCTGCGCAAAACATCCCCGGCAAACACAATCTGCTCATTCTTAATGCGGTTTAATCTCTACTACAAGGTTACAAACACATTCCTGCGGAGGGAGCTGGTAGGGACGTTGGGTTGCTCGGTCAATGGCCAGGGTCAACGGCGGCGTGGTGTATTCCGCAAAATATGCCCGACTGTGAGGGCGGGCACAAGCCGGCGTGAGTAGGTTAAACGTTGAGTTTTTAAGGGCACCACGGGGTGACCAGCCCCTCCCCACCCAGCCCCACCCCTCCCACCACCCATCCAGCCCCTCCCCACCCTCCCCACCCAGTCCCACCCTCCCCACCCAGCCCCTCCCCACCGTCCCCTCCCCATCCAGCCCCTCCCTCCCCACCCAGCCCCTTCCTGCACAACGGACACAACAATCCTCTGTGGGCTGGTGTAACCAGGAGGTTCCTACCAGTATTAACACAAAATTATGTCTTATCTGTAATTTCTGTACCATATTAAAACAATAATTAATACTGTACAGCCTCTAAGCAAACTACTTACGTACAAATGAACACAACGGCTCAGGCATAACCTCGATGCCTGCTGCATGTGTGAACTGCGCCAAACATGCTTGTGGAACTCAATGCGAGGCTCTTAGAACGTGCACGCCATACAGGTGCATTTTGTTTTATTGTACAATGATTGTGTACTACAGTTTATTTATTTATAGCGCCATTGTCAAGCGACTTGTAGATACAGGCTTCCCGACACCGTGTCGGTTGTTTGACCATACTTCACCACGATGGTCACAGCAGGGTTGGTGAAATGGGAGGGGTGCCTCGAACTGGTTTAGATATCACTCACCACCTAGGGCTGACTCAGACATCACTCACCACCTAGGGCTGACTCAGATCTCACTCACCACCAATATTAGCCAAAGCTAGGAAATCGAACTCAGGTCGCCGCATTCAAAGTCTCGTGTGCCAACCACTGCATCACCGCCCTCCCCTACCGCCTCCCAAATTCTTGATGATGTAAGGAGAGCATTGACGACGATCATGTGTATCAGTGGAATTCACGTGCGAGCAAAAAGAGGAATGTACGTACAGTACCGTGTACTGTTTGTGAACGTACACCGATTGTAATGACGACGTGCTTATGGAATGTTAATGAAATGTGCCCACGGATGGGTACGAGGATGCGCACGGAATGCAAATATCAATGCATTTGCCAAACTAGCTATTGATATTTAATTCCGGTGATATTTGAGCATTCGCTGCAATATCAATGAGAATTATATCAGGGACGTAATTTCATTATCTTTGCTTTCATTCGCAGTGGCACGCATGAGAGTTTATGCAAACAGAACACGCAATGCCACCCACTGGGCCGATAGCATGCGGGATGGGGGGGGGCTCAGCCCCCCCTTCTAAATTGTAAATTATTATAGCCAAGTCAGTAAATGTTGGTCCAATGCAAACATAGCGGCGAGCGTTAAGAGCAGACATGCATGTAAAGGCAAAAGCAGATTACGTAATTACACATTCTCTTTCGATTGTAACATTTGTTTTCAAAGTGTATTCAATACTGTCCGTGTCGTTGCCCCCCCCTCCCCTGAGGTTGTTTGTGAATGCCCTTCCTTTAAACAAGGTCTCGCTGCGACTACTACGGTGCTGCCACCCACAGACGTAGCCTGCATATACAGTGAGGGAAAAAAGTATTTGATCCCCTGCTGATTTTGTACGTTTGTCCACTGACAAAAAAAATGATCAGTCTATAATTTTAATGGTAGGTTTATTTGAACAGTGAGAGACAGAATAACAACAACAAAAATCCAGAAAAACGCATGTCAAAAATGTTATAAATTAATTTGCATTTTAATGAGGGAGATAAGTATTTGACCCCTCTGCAAAACATGACTTAGTACTTAGTGGCAAAACCCTTGTTGGCAATCACAGAGGTCAGACGTTTCTTGTAGTTGGCCACCAGGTTTGCACACATCTCAGGAGGGATTTTGTCCCACTCCTCTTTGCAGATCTTCTCCAAGTCATTAAGGTTTCGAGGCTGACGTTTGGCAACTCGAACCTTCAGCTCCCTCCACAGATTTCCGATGGGATTAAGGTCTGGAGACTGGCTAGGCCACTCCAGGACCTTAATGTGCTTCTTCTTGAGCCACTCCTTTGTTGCCTTGGCCGTGTGTTTTGGGTCATTGTCATGCTGGAATACACCATCCACGACCCATTTTCAATGACTTGGCTGAGGGAAGGAGGTTCTCACCCAATATTTGACGGTACATGGCCCTGTCCATCGTCCCTTTGCTGCGGTGAAGTTGTCCTGTCCCCTTAGCAGAAAAACACCCCCAAAGCATAATGTTTCCACCTCCATGTGTGACGGTGGGGATGGTGTTCTTGGGGTCATAGGCAGCATTCCTCCTCCTCCAAACACGGCGAATTGAGTTGATGCCAAAGAGCTTCATTTTGGTCTCATCTGCCCACAACACTTTCACCCAGTTGTCCTCTGAATCATTCAGATGTTCATTGGCAAACTTCAGATGGGCATGTATATGTGCTTTCTTGAGCAGGGGGACCTTGTGGGCCCTGCAAGATTTCAGTCCTTCACGGCGTAGTGTGTTACCAACTGTTTTCTTGATGACTATGGTCCCAGCTGCCTTGAGATCATTGACAAGATCCTCCCGTGTAGTTCTGGGCTGATTCCTCACCGTTCTCATGATCATTGCAACTCCACGAGGTGAGATCTTGCATGGAGCCCCAGGCCGAGGGAGATTGACGGTTCTTTTGTGTTTCTTCCATTTGCGATTAATCGCACCAACTGATGTCACCTTCTCACCAAGCTGCTTAGAGATGGTCTTGTAGCTCATTCCAGCCTTGTGTAGGTTTACAATCTTTTCCCTGACATCCTTGGAGAGCTCTTTGGTCTTGGCCATGGTGGAGAGTTTGGAATCTGATTTATTGATTGCTTGTGAACAGGTGTCTTTAATACAGGTAACAATCTGAGATTAGGAGCAGTCCCTTTAAGAGTGTGCTCATAATCTCAGCTCGTTACCTGTATAAAAGACACCTGGGAGCCAGAAATCTTTCTGATTGAGAGGGGGTCAAATACTTATTTCCCTCATTAAAATGCAAATCAATTTATAACATTTTTGACATACGTTTTTCTGGATTTTGTTGTTGTTATTCTGTCTCTCACTGTTCAAATAAACCTACCATTAAAATTATAGACTGATCATTTCTTTGTCAGTGGGCAAACGTACAAAATCAGCAGGGGATCAAATACTTTTTCCCCTCACTGTAGGATAGCATGCGCCACGTGCACGCATGGTCCACACACATTCAGAGCACGAGGAGCAGCACAGTTTGACTCCACCGTAGGGCGCCAAATGTTCATTATTGGGTCAAATTTCGCGAGCTCGAGCAGGGAAACGGTGCCTCGAATGGATAACGAATGGCCGGTGGTCGAGACGAACGACCTGGTTGGTGGTGGCAGCCAAAGGAGAGAAACATGCTCGAGGGGACATCGACCGAGGATTTGGAGCGATGAGATCGGCTCGTGTGCAGGTGCCGAAGGGATTGATTGTTGCATCGCATGGCCAAGACGGCTTGGCAACGGCCCGGGTACGCCTTCATCCAGCAGTGGATCGATCTTGGCTGCGAGTGATGATGATGAGTCAAGTGATTGGACGCTCTGTGAACGGGACAAAGAGATTCGCACTGAAAACTTTCGTGACTGCAGGAATTCGTGTTATTTGGTTATTTCGGTAAAGTCACGTAGATAGAAGAAAAATAACAATGAAAATAACAAAAAATAACAAAAATATAAAGTAAACAAAATAAATAAATAAACTACGACGTTTCGATCACAACACAAGCGGATCGTCTTCAGGAGGAATAAAAAAACAAGTATAAAAAAAACAACAGTTTTATTCACAACTTCATTTAACTCACGGTCGAGAAGTACGCCAATGATGCGGCGTCTGCTCCCACGTCAACGCTTACTGGAATTAATTGATTATTTTATGAATGAATCTTCAATGTACAACTTTTGTTTGTGTGGAGTGATGGCACCTGAGACGACACGTGGCGCCTGCTTCTTGGGCGACGCGATTCCAGAGTTTAAGGACCGCGGCGTTTTAGACCTCCCCAAATAAATATTTAATTAATTTTCCGTCCATACAAAATGTTAATTGCTTTAAAAGAGCCAATTCATTGATGCCGCTTTTGATAGAGGCACGCATTGTCACCGCATCTGAGTACGTGTGCAACATTTGGAATTCATTGGACAACAGGAAGTAGACTAAATTTTGATTACAAGATTTGACCACAACAAACTTAGGAGTCAAAGTTAAGTAAAACCGTTAACAAAACGTTGAAAAATAAGTCATATTTAAACACTTTTTTAGAAACACGCTTTAATGAAATGTACCGTACGAGTAATGGTAGAACTCCACGACTCCAGGAAATGGCTCCGAAGTTTGCCATAACGTAAGGGGCCGGTGGTGATTTACAGCCAACATCAGTTTACCGTGGACAATTAGAGCCAAGCCGAAACATAACATAAAATTAATGTTTTAAATATTTTTTTTATGATGTCATCAGTATGACATACGTATACCAAGTTTGCAGTCGATAGCACATTGGGAAGTGGGTTAAAATTGAGTTACAAGATTTGAGGATACAACAACGACAGTGAGTTAAATAAAAGCGTGTCATAATAAAACAGGAGACGATCGCTTGTGTTGTGATTGAAACGTCGAAGTTTTAATTTATTTATTTCCTTTTTTGTTTATCTACGTGACTTTACCGAAAAACCAAAGAAGATGAGATTCACACAGTTTGCCTTTCAAAGCAGATATCTGTGTCACCACGCTGCTGTATAGCATCACATGCCGAGCATACAGTTTGCACAAAAACATGCTGTCTACAAACATCTCTCAGCCTTACGCATAGTGCAATACCACCAGTTCCTGAAGAACTGCATTATGGATATTGTTTTCCGTTACCATCAAGCAATTGAGCAATAGTGACCAACCAGCCACATTTAAACAACACATAAGAGAAAATGTAGACGTTTTGGAGTCTTCATAATATGTTCCTTCAGTCAGCTACTTTGCGACGATGGGGCTAAATGAATTTCCATCATGGTCCTCTTTCCGTAGCCAGTGTTACCGCTTTGTTCTATCTCGATGATTTCTCTTCTTACAATTGCTTCCACCCACCTGCTTGAACAATTTCCCTATGTGGCAACCCAGCCGTGTAAAAACACCCGTGTTGTTTTAAATTATTTTCAGAACGCCTTCTCAAAGCACCGATCTAACCACTCGTGTGTGGATACACTTTCGGATGAGTGCATGCCGTGAGCACTGAAATTGTGCGTGGTACGGCTGGCAGGAGACCGACAAGACAAATGTACATAGAGAGTCCCCTCTTAGCTGGGTCAAGACGACACCATCAAGCCATTACGGAAAATGCTACCACTCATTCATTGCCTCTAGTGGTACTCCATACATCACACCGCTGCAGTCACGCGCAGCACAAATCTTAATGCTCAGCGCACGTGTGACGAGAGGACGCGGATGGATGCTATAAACGTTAACAACGGGTAACATGCATTAATTCACAAATTCGGTTAATCTGCAGTATAATTGCGCTGTCAACAACCTTGTAGCATGACTTTGTTTAAAGAAGGGAGCGGGGGAGGGGGGTGCATACTAAAACTCAGGGAGGGGGGGGGGCACGGCAGAGTTAATGTGAAACAATCGTCAAACTAAAACCCATTTAGAATTGGGGAGCTGAGCATTTGGGTAGAGGGGGAGCCCCCCCCCCCCCCCCAGGCCCCTCGCCGACGCTATGGGGCAGCCTCGCAGTTTCACTGGCGAGGGCCTTCGGGAGAATACCGTGTGCACTCATAAGAGGCCGTCCATAAATGACGTCACGCACCTAGGGAGGGGGGGGTCAGACATTTGTGACGATGTGTGACGCTGTCTCCCCGACAGACCTGGTCTTCACCTGAGGATGGCTGCTTGCGTTGTGGCCGAAACGTCGTGAGAATTATTTTATTATGTTTTATTTTATTATTTCCATTCTACGTGACTTTACCGAAAGAACCAAGAAGAGGGTGGGGGGAGTTTGAGAAATGTGACGTCACATGAAAATGCGCAACTTTAAATAAATATAGACAACACGTTCTATTTAATTAAATAGACTTTTTAATACATGTTTTCACCTACAACATCAGAGTGCAGCGCCACATTAAATACGCACTACAATGACAATAGTTTAAAGCGATTTGAAGCATGTTTTATTTTTTTCGGAGGGGGGGGGGGCAGAGCTTTGTGACGTCATATTTGAGGGGGGGGGTCTGACTTTTTGTGACGCCGTGTGACGAAGGGGGGGGGGGTCAAAAATCGTCCAAAATCGCGTGACGTCATTTATGGACGGCCCCTAAAACGGCTGGGTGTCGGCCACAGCTGAAGCCTTCAGACAGGAGCACAGCCCAGTGATGATGGGAGACAGATTCGTCCACCGCTGGTTTTACAAACTACCCACGACAGCTGCGGGCCGTGATTTCAATCTCACTTCAATACAATTCGTTGTCTTCTCAATCTGCCCTCTTTCACAGTATACCGGGGAAACCTGCAAGCGCAGTGAGGGATCACTTCAACCTCCCGACCCGCCAGCCGGTCCCCTACTCTATCAAAACCTGCCGGCCCCATACTTAACCGTTGCCCCGATCTCACCCTAACTCACATCGCAAGAGGAGCTCCATCTACCAGCATTGCGGGCGGCCAAGCGCACGTTGTTGTACAGACCGAATATTATCATCCTTGTGTACAGTGTTCGGCGAAAAAATGCACGAGTGTTGTGTAGTTTGTGACGCCAACGTGTCCCGTTCAGCCGGTACGGGGGATGGTTAAGGGGCCACCCTTTTTGAGACAATTTGTTGCACCTTTTGTGGTGAGATAATGCCGTCGTATAAATCCGGCATGTCAAGAAAGTCATGTTCTTAGGTTTTTTCGGTAAAGTCACGTTGGTAAAAAATTAAAATTAATAAAAGTAAAATAAAAATAAAATAAAAATCACGACGTTTCGGAGGCAACACAAGCTTCCGTCTTCAGGTAGAACTGTCACAACACGACTGCTGCATCAAGTAAGATAAAACAAAAATATTTCTATTTTACTTTTATTAATTTTAATTTTTTTACCTACGTGACTTTACCGAAAAAACCTAAGAATATGAATCCTTGCAGTCACGAAAGCTTCAAATCTAGAAGAAAGTCATGCTTTAGGGCAGGGGTGGGAAACGTCCGGTCCATGGGCTGTATAAGGCCCGCGAAATCATTTGGTCTGGCCCTGCCAAGGCAACCGCAGGCGGGACTTGAAATTCAATGAATCTAGGAGCAAACTTGGAAAAGCAGTTGCGAGTAGCAACATCATCAATACCAGCTAACATCATCACACGCCTCGCCAAAGAGAAGCAGTTCCAGCCATCACATTAGGGGTGAGTTCATTAAATCTTTGACCAAATATAACAGGCAAATTTTTAAGTTGATAATTTTATATGGCCCGCGAATGATGTTATAAATATCCAAATGGCCCTTGGCAGAAAAAAAGGTTCCCCACCCCTGCTTTAGGGCTTGTCTTTCCTGGTGGCTAAGATGCCCGTTATCGTACAATAATATTTCACCTTTTTTACGGAAATCGACGACTCAATGGTTGTAATTGTAATAAATTTGCTTCTGTAGCTTCCCAAATAAAAGCCCCCTTTATGATTTCATTTATTCTTCATTTGCTACCAGGATGTCAGCAGGCAATTTAACCCTCTGCGTCCAATATTTACACTGTGACTGACCATCTCTGTCCACTGGAGCGGTTTACAGACGGTTAATGGTTCAGCCTCCACAGCTGCCTCGAAGACGCTTTGGGGAGTTACCAAAAGGCCCCATCCCCTTTAAAGTACTGTACTGTAGATTTTAAAGGTTGCGTGACGCCATTAACAAGAATAAATGGTGTTAGGCCACAAGCCGCTCCCATGAAAGAAAGACATATTTGAAGTATAGCAATAGCTTTGGTCTTTCCCTCATTAGTTGCCAAAATCCGCCTAGAAAAAAAATATTGCAATTTAAAAAGGGTCTCACCTAGTTAAATAAATAAAAATAACACCTAAGTGGCATTTTGTTTTTGGCAGGATGAATGCCATCTGCTTTTCAGTTCAATATAATGGGGACAGTGCGAGAAAGGGAACCATTCCCACCCCCTCCCCCCAATTTGTTAAAGAGCCAGCCTCTCACAGACACTCCCCACATGCAGAAAATAAATGCCCTGTGCAAGCAAATGCGTCGTAAATGAATGCACTTAGTAAATGAATGCACTGGTTCCAATAAATGCACCAGCTCGTAAATAATGTTGATGAATAGGCCCATGCTCATAATGGACAGAAATTCAAATACCACGGCAAGGGGGGAAATGAATTGCAAGTAAAACATATCTTCCTTTCAAGCTCCACAGACTATGGACAGTCCTTGCTACTTGGTACAAAAACGCAATCTGTGTTTGTATGTTGCAAATATCGGTGTAACCCTTTTGACAATATGGTACAATTAACTTTTTACGTAGTGTTATAATTTTGTTAAGTATTCAAGAAATGTTTACATTATTATAACAATCAATTAAAACAAATGTTACTTAAATGCAGAAAAATAACAAGGAATTGTAGCAAAATGGCAATAGGATAAAAAATACACATTTAAAGCCCGAGTGTGTATTTTTTGCAGTACTGTATGGTATATGTACAGCCCTTTCCCAGTCTATTGTTGGATGGAAGTCTCCAACAGTCATAAAATACGTTTTGCGGAATTGTCAACAATTGTGACCTTTTAATGCTATAGCAGGAGAAATGTACCACGAACAGATGGGCGAAAGCAGAATAAAATGTTCTTTTTCCAACTGGTCATTATTGCATGGCCATTGGTCAGGCAATCGGCAAAAAAGCAGCTGTCATTGCGAAGCACTTAAATTAACGGCCACCCTGGCAGGCTCCGCGGTTCGCCTGTAGCAAGGTTCCACAACGGATCCGATACAGAATGTGCTGAAGTCGGACAATGTCAGCAGTGTGTGATGCGGCGGCGTGATGCAGGGTGCTCGTTACACACGAGTCTGGGCTGCCCGGCGGGCATTCCATGGGAATCGAACCCCATCGGCCAGATCTTTGGCGACCTGGATCCATTAGCCACGTGTTCGGTTACCGCTCGCGGTCGCGTCGGGGCCCTTGGCGTTCGCGATCCAATCCCTACCCTACCGCCCGTCTCTCGAGCACGTGCAAATCCATGCGCGCGTGTCATCTTACAAAGCGGCATCGATCAGGCTCACTTTTGCTGATGCCGCACGACACACGATACACTTGCACATCTGGTATGGGCACACAAGACGCGCCCTGTGTGTATATTACACGGCGAGCAAATGCGTGCACGGAGCGAGCGCGGCGAGGGAGGAAAAAAACATGAATGATATAAAGTACACATCGCATTACGGCCCCACCAGGCCAGTCACCTTGATAAGATGAGGACATAAATAATAATTATTTTGTTTATTCCACGGTGCATCTATTCATGAGGTCCACGATAACTCTGGCGGCTATTGGATTTTAATGCTTTCAATATGATGGTGGCAATTCAGTCTTTAGAACTGAAGGCAATAAAAAGAGATGCTATCAACTTTTACAGTTTCCATCCCAGGGAAGCTTTTGGTTAGATGGGAGGGGGTACCGGCGGGGGCGGTAGAAGATGGGAGGGCAATGCGTTAGGCGGAGCAATGAGACGGGAAGGGCGAACGAAGCATTAATCACACAACACATAACTGCCCTGATCATATCACAGAACCTTCAGTTCAACGTTAGCTTCCATGCATTACAATTGAGAGCAAAAAAAAAACACACAAACAAGACGCAATGAATCTATTTACAGTCTTTCAAAGCAACTATAAATCATTTTTCTTGTTAACTTTGACTATGTTTGGATGTTCGGATTGTGCCTGCACTCGTTACGCAATAGTGCGCTTACATTCACTACCTTGCACGATGAGAGGTGAATTGTAAATTAAGTAATGGGACAATGCTGCAAGATTAAAACTGGGTAGTAGTAAATTTTAAATGGGTAATAAAACACATGTTTAAACAGTCACCTACAGGTTACCTGCTTGATTTAAACTTGAGTTTTTAAACGTTTTTTTTAATACATTAGATCATTCAGGTTCATATGATGTTCAATTTGTCATTTAACACAAAACGGATTTTATGTTTGTGGAAAATAACTCTGGCAATTTTTGTTGAAGGGAGATGATTTAATGCTCGAATAACTAAAATCCATCATCGGGTGTTTTTTTTGTAAACGCATGTCTTAAAATCAGTGCACTATGCATAATGTATCAGAGCTTAGGGCTTCTGTGGACCCAGAGTTGTGGTTGCATGTCCTGTCTTACTGCACGATTCCAAAAACCGGCTCCTTCCCCGCAATCTCAACGACGTAGATGGCATGAGCTGACAATCTTGCATGAGGGCCTCAATTCTGCGAGAAGGCTATTTCTTCTTTTATTCACCCACATTTCCATTTTTGTTTTACTTTCATCGCCGTGTGAAATTGCATAAATGTGGCCAAATATATACGATGCCTGGTTATGGGAAATTATCAAAGGGTAGCCAGCAGCCGGAAGTATTCAATGTTTAGCGCGATTACACTGTACATGTATTATTCCCAATCCGTGAAAGGATAAGTCCCAGCAAAATTAATTTTTCACGACTAAAAAATACTTTATCACGCAAAATATTCAAAGGCAGTCATTTAGTGTAGAGGGAAAATCCCTGAGTGCCAGCATATATATATATTTTTATACTAATAAAGCGTTTATCCACCAGGCGCAGGTGGCAGCTTAAAGTAATTGGAATGAACCGGAGGCAATTGCCACTTCATGCATTTCACGTATGAGCAAAACACAATTTTCAAAAGTCACAACACAAATTTGAAATCTACGATAACAACACTGTCAGGCCTCCGTGCACATTTTGAAAACCCACCATGAAACGTTTGTCCGTCCTGTGGACTTTATGGCTGCATAACACCCAGGCCGCCTCCAGGTTTGGTGAAATTTAACTCACCTCTTCACCCTGAGAACGGAGCATCCTAGATGGTAAATTAAACCCAATGAATGAATACACGGTCTTTTTACTCTGCTAAATCATACATGAACATCACAGACGAACTCCACAAATATTCAGTATCAACCTTAGTCTTGGTGGTTTACACACACGTGCTTGTACTGCTCAAAGGTAAAAGAACGTTCCTGCTCTAATGAGCATGGGTGGTGCTAATCTCCTCTCCACAGCTCTAAACTTGAACCAAACTATTTAAACTATTAAACTATTTTTTTATTTTGTCAGATAAGGTCCACCGAGCTATATAGATTTTTTTCAGGAACGACCTGGCCACAAATGATAGCTCAACAAAGTAGCTTATCATTGGAGATTTATATCAGCCAAACACTCTAAACGCGCTTCGCAAAACAACAATGGAGTTTGCTGCACTTTCCTATACTGCCTACAACATGTACTGCACCCGTCTGATGTGCATGATGGTCATCCATCCAAGCACTTTTCAGGCTCAATTCTTCTTAGATTTCGATACATGCCGGGTAGTGGTGGCGCACATCTATGATCCAGCACTGTGGAGGCAAGGGTTGGTGGATCAAACAAGAGTTCTGAAACGCCCTTCCCGTGGGCATGGAGGTGTCAATACCCCAGCTTTCCAGAAGGCAGTACAGCAACTGGACTAAACTCCACGAGTTTCGATCTGTATGGGGATAGGGTGTTGCCCCCCCTCGTCTGCGTGGATTTTCTCTGGGTGTTCCAGTTTCTTCCCACTTGAATAAACACTCATACATCTTCTGAAAAATACCTTTAAATAAAAATCCAATGCATGACATTCATAAAAAGAGCCCTTGGGCTGAGTGTGGCTTTCCTGGGAAAATAAGTAATTATTATGTTACTTGACAAAAAACCGTGCTCATTCCAGGTATTTTTGATCATAGACTTGAAACACGAATAGAAAATCCACATTCTCGTGAGAGAGTCGTGACTGTAAATACCAGAGGTGGGACAAAGTCATTGTTATGCAAGTCCAAGTCGAGTCGCAAGTCATCAAATTCATTACTCGAGTCTGACTCGAGTCCAAGTCACATGACTCGAGTCCACATCTCATAGGTGGGACAAAGTCATTGTTATGCAAGTCCAAGTCGAGTCGCAAGTCATCAAATTCATGACTCGAGTCTGACTCGAGTCCAAGTCACATGACTCGAGTCCACACCTCTGGTAAATACATATACCTCGGACAAACACGGTTGACTTTCTTGAAAAAAATAGTACCGGTTTTAGTGATCCCAGGGAGACAAAAGTCGAATTTTACTCCAGACTGGGATATCCCCCTCCCCTCATCTCTATGCAGGTTTTTGCGGTTGTGCTGTGTATCTCTCCAAAGCGTTTCCAGGTCGTCCCGCGTGTCGCTCGGCGCAATGTCGAATTTCAGCTCAACACGCTGGGAGATTCTTCTGGAAGCTGACATTCAGAAGGCTGACAATTTTTGAATCGAAACACTGAAATTCAGTTTCCTAAATAAGTCTGCAAAACGCGGAGCAAAACATCAGACATCCTGCCGAACGTCACACGGTCCAACCCTGAAAACCACACGGGAGACTTAGATAGAAGGACGCCATGCTGCAGAGTGCTGAATCACACAGGACATGTCCCACAGCAGATTTGAGGACCTAATTATTGAGGGAATGAGTCATTTTAAGACAATATTGGGAAGGGACCGGGCAGGCCCCTGAACGCATGTCCCCTCTCTCATCACCCCCAATCCATACAACCAGCAGCCGTTGCCTCCCATGATACACGCCATGGTGTATTTTGCATTGAGGTGCATTTATCTGCCTCTATTGCACGCATCGTTCAATTCACAAGCACCTCAGGAGCTCCGCAGTGGCCAAGTATAAACATGCGCTGGTAAACAACTGCCTGAATGGCACCCGTTATTGCTGCATTTCTTCTCATTTTCCTCATGTGTTGTGAGAATGTGTGCACTGCAATGTGCTCGTGTTAGCAGTTGTCATATCGCGATGGAAGGGCCGAACATTATTTTTCCACTTTACTTTCTTTCCGATCGATTTACTTTATTTGGTGTCACATGCCTTCTCAGAAATGTTTACATCTCGACTGGATCCGTGTTATTTGTTTTTTGATCACCTGTTGATGGATCAGGGACAAGTGCTGTGATGTTGAACCTACGTTGATTTGCCTGACCTCTGTGGCATTTTACAAAGGAACATGTTGGAAGAAACCGATTTCTTAAACTGCTTGCCAAAAAAGCGAACCGCTCTGTTCCACACAAATCTTTATTATATTATTTTTACCAACCCGTGACACATGAAACAAGCACCGTATTTACGAATCGATAGTAATTTGCACTTGTTAATTTAACTGCCCACCAAGTAATTGCAGATTTTGACAAAATACAGGTTTGAAGGTGTTTGTATAGCAACATGGGTTTTACAGCGCTGTATCAATCCACTGCTGGATTAAGGCTTCCAAACATTGCCTCAGTCATGGCATGTTTATTAACAAAAAATAGAAAATGCAATATAAAGTGTTGGTCTTGAATGTGTACTTTTTGGTATTATTATTATTATTAAAATGCTGTTGATTCTCTCTTCAGCACACCGGTGGGCTAAAGAAGTGAATTATTTTGTCCTTTAAAAAACGTGACACATTTTTTACTATTTGGCCGTGTCGGGTGGTGGAGGGTTACAACACATTTATAAATAACGCGATCTGACCCAAAAACCTATATTATGATTATTATAATATACGACTTTTTTTCATTTACAGCCCTTTTCCTTTATCAATCCACTTTTGGATGAAGGCTTCTCCAATTCTATTGTTCATGAGGTATGTATGACCATACTTCACCAAGCTGGCCAGTGCTGGTTGGTGAAATGGGGAGTAGGGCTGCCCAAGACCAGTACAAATATCACTCACTACTTGATGTTAGCTGTGGATCGGCATCAAGCGTCGGTTGCCGAGTTCTAAGTGCAGTGCGATCACCACTGCACCACCACTTCACCTCAAATGAGGCGATAACTAGAACTGGAAATGATGTAGGCACAATCATAATGCAGCATTAATATTATTGTAAATCTACCAATCAGCTCTTATTATTCTATCCAATACGTAATGAACCAATACATTCTATTTAATGCTACATTAATTGAAACTTCCGACACAACAATGTCTGAAATAACTCACAAGTTTAAAATAGATTGAACGCACACAGAGATACCACTGTTACATTTCAGCACGATCAACTCGGAAAAACATATTATGCATTTCTCATTCTCATAGTGATCTGTTTGGAAGTGTGCCTTTTTTCTCTGTCTCCGTGCAGGCTTTTAATTCGGTCTCTATTCTCAGTTCATCACAAGAACCAACTGGAGATGGTGCGTGTGGTGGTGGTGGTGGCGTTATGTGATTTCTTTTCACGGGAGGGCACTCACGGTTTGAAAGTCCTCAATAATGATTTGCTGCAACATGTACCTCGCTCTCTCTGTCTCCATTTGTGCTTTGTAATAAGCAATTTTTTCTCCCAATTTATCATAAGAGTCCGGTATAACCAAGAGATGATGTGTGGTGGTATGGTTAGGTCCTCTCTTATTTTTGTATTAGGAAGGGCACTGACGGCCTGAAAGTCCTTGGTCGTCTACTGGGAAGCATTCCTCTCCACCTTGTCTCCATTCAGGCTTCTTAATTAAGTTTCTCTTTGCGGTCTATTACAAGAGTTGGTGTAACCGGTAGGTGGTGTGTGATGGTGATGGTAGCCTGCTAATTTTCTTCGACTTTATTTGGGAACACAAAAAAAACATGCCATCCTATAGCATTCCTCCCAGAGAAAAGAACATATAAACATCACCAACAATAAAATTCATCAGTGGACCACCAAATGCTACCATTTCTTTAGTTACACGTGTGTTCACGTGTGTTCACGTGTGTTCATGTGTGTTCACGTATTTTGTATGATGGAGGGGGGCGGGGAATGAAGTGGCAAACTACAGGGGAGGGTGGTGTGTGGCGGTGTCCGTAGTTGAATATGTAACAGGAAGACACACATGCTCTGAGAGTCCTGGTCTTCTCGAAAGCATGCCTCCTTTCCGTGTCTGCAGTAAGACTTGTTCATAAAAATTTGTTTTAAGTTAATCATAAAAGTTGCGATAACCGGGAGGCGGTGGTGATGGTGATATGTGGCGACGACGGCAGAGGCGGTGGTGGCAGTGGTGGTGTCGGTAGGTGATTCTGTTACGGGGTCGGGGGGGTGGTGGTGGGGCAAGGAGGGCCGGTGGGCCACTCACGGTTTGGAAGTCCTCTTGAAAGCAGGACTCCCCGCGGTACTTGCAGGAGAGCAGCATTTCCCGCAGCTCGTGCCCCGTGCGTTCGTGGAACTCCCGCATGCTGAACGGCCGGGGCTTGTACGTGCGGAAGTCGGTGCGCTCCTTGAGCTGCGCCAAGACGTGCGCCTCGGCCAGGTGCATGTTGGGGATCTCCATGCGCTCGTTCAGAAGGTGAAGCAGCTCGCCCACGTGGTACAGGTCGTTGCGCGTCACGCGCGTGAATCGGAACTCGTTGAGGTTGCAGAAGGTGACGGCCGGGAAGACGATGAGGTGAGCCGTCATCTCGTCCAGCTTGGTGACGTGCGGGTACTCCAGGAAGTACTGCACGCGCTCGGCGCACTCGAGCACGAAGAAGGCCAGCGAGCCCAGGAAAGCGAAGGCCCACAGGAGGCGACGCACCGACAGCCGGCCCGGCGAGAAGATGTGGCTGATGCCGTGCAGACTCGAGCTCCCGGCGAAGCTCTCCAGCGTGGAGTGTCCGAGCATCTCCACGTTCTCCTCAGAGCGAGCGCCCTTCAGGTCCATCTTCACTGCGGTGGTGGCGGCGGTGTCCTGGACAACTCTGGAGCGGACAATTGAGCTCCCCTCGCAGGGATTTCCTGAGGCCACCACCCCAGGCTGGTCCAGCACTGGACCTCACCCCTAGAAATGCAAGGCGTGAACAGTTATTTGCACGTATACGCCCCTTAAACTCATTAAAATTGATCCATCTGGATGAAGTACATATGTCCGCAATTTGTAATTTAATCTCTCACTGCTGTTAGCAACGAATAACTTTTAATAAACACATTTTGATGGTCCACGTATGGCATTCAGTGACATGTCGTTCATGCGTACTACTCACGTTAAGTATATTTTTTTAAAATGATTTAGTATTGGAGTTTCATCGTTTGTATGATAGCAAATGTAAATGCAATATGCTCTTTGTCATATAGTGATGTATTATTCAAGATGTAAAATTAAACTAGATGTTATGAATAAACAATCTCTATACATCGTGTCAAATGCACACACAATTTGCATTTAAAGTGCCCGGTACAATTGTATAATACATTAATACAACCACAAATAATCAAAAATATCAGCTCTGTAGAGCTTAAACCACAAGATGTTCCTCCCCAAGATAGGCACACGCTTTATCCGAAGCCCCCAGACTGAATAGATATAAAGCATGCTGAACAGAGTCTATCACTGGAATAAGGACCCTGCTTCCATTTCATTTTAGATCTTGCAGCAACACCTGAGAGCCATTCACCCTCAGCCACAGCTCTGCAAGTTCCCCCTTTGCAATATCATCGACAAACACACACACACACTTGCACGCATGCAGTACTCACGCGGGGATAATCCGCCGGGTAGAAGATGAGAAAATTAGATTCTATGCCCACTGCTGCAGGAAGATCCACGCTTGTCATACGGACATTCCAAAATCCTTTAAAAAAAAAATCCGCCTACTTCTCCGAGCACAGCAACGTGATTGCACGGGATTCCGCGAATGACGTCGAGCATCATGCATAGGATCACATCCCACTGTGACTCTGCTGCAGCTGCTGCTGCTGTTTCTGCTGGGTACAACCCTCAAGACCTCTCCTCTGGGAATATCAGGATATTGGATTCCGTATGCACAGTATCCCCGAGGATGAGAGAGATGGAGCACTCCCATCCAAAGCAGCAGAGTCAACTGTCCTTTCTCTCTCTCTCAGAAGACTCTCAGATTTAAAAAAAAAACCCCTTCTGAAATCTTGCACCTCCTCTGCTGCGGCTGTCTTCGCCGACGGCGCGACTTCAGAGAAGAATTAAGCAACGAGCAATTATCGGCCAAGCGGTGGCACCGCTCCTGAGAAACAAAAATCCAATTGTATATCACAAGGTCCGTTCTCCGAGGGAACGTTAAGAGCGAGATGGATTGTCGGTGTCATCCCGAGTGCGCGCGTAACGTACAGCAACGCAGAATGTGGCTGTAATTAAATATACAGGCCGTGGAACGGGCGCTGCAACAACCCCTTTTCGTTCCTGCCTGGCTCGAGCAGTGACCCGAGGAAGCTGAGAAGCGTCGCGGAGGGCCACGATGATCGTCCGCCGATACAGCTCGCCAACCGCGATCCCATCTGCGCCGTACCACGCAGCTTCGCCAGCACCACCCCCCCCTCCCCAACCTCCTCCACCAGACGCTTGGTGCACAAACGTGCGCTCACGTTGCTCACACTCGGGCGAGGGGTGGGAAGACGCCGGTCTCCCGCGGAACCGAGGGAAGGAAATCTCAGGCAGAGAAGCGCACGGCACAGGAGGCGGGAGGAGGAGGGGGGGAGATGGGACGGCCTCCTTGTGAATTCCAGGCTGCGCGCGCGAGATAGCCCCACCAATAGCCAACCCTGCCGGCAGGCAGCCTGTCAGACGCTTGGATACAGAGGGCCGCGCACGCTGCTGCCACCGCCGCCGCGCACGCTGCTTTCATTCATTGCGAACCGTGGGACGACGGCATTTGTGGCGAGGAAGCGAGTACGGTGGGGTTGGGTTTTGGGTGAGAGTGAGCTAAGCCAGTGCGATCTACATGCTAATGTTATAAATCCATCCGGCGCTGCCTGTTTCTCCAAAAAAAGATCGCTAGCTCAGCCATGCAGCCCACGTGCCCCCCACCCACCCCCCATTCATTCAATTATCTAGATTCCACAAGAGATGTCGAGATGGGTTTTTTTATTTCGCCTGCGTGCGTAGAAAATAAACTTTAAATAGTCGTAAGAAAACACAGCTGGGGAGGAGGAGACGACGCGCAATGCAACAATATGTGCTAGTTTTATGTTCATAGAATACACAGCTAATTGCAGTGAGTAAATTAAAGAGAATGCTTAAATATGAAAACCCAAATTTAATTAAACGCCAGGAAGTACGGTAGTGGTAAAATTGTAACGGCTTTGTCTTAATTACAGGGACGGTAATGGAAGTTTTTAAATTGGGTCGGTGGGAAGTAACTGCGTGCGATTGGAAATACGGTAAAGGAAAATAATATCGCGTCTGGAAATGCGTGTGGAATGTCTGTTACACATACATAATTCACACACGTATTTACAGCTTGCTGCACATGTCAAGGCAAAGTCAGCATGTCCCCTTGATTTTTCAAGCGGTGACAAATGCACATCTCCATTTACGATCCCAAGCCAGTGGTGGAAATTCCACTGCCCTCTGACAGGGCCCAATCTCGACCCACCATTGCTAATTTAGCATAGTGGAGGCGTAGATTGGCGGATTGCACAAATCACAAATGTTACAAAATTCCCTTCCCGTGGGCCTCGATGTCCTGGCTCGCAGATCAATGCAGCCCAGCAAAGTGAGGACGAATATCATCTGTCCCTTCTGTATGGGATTGAGCGTTGCCCCCTCGCATGCGTGGGGTTCTCCAGGTGTTCCATTTTCCTCCCACATGTGTAAACACATTAATTGACTGACAACATCTTAATACATAGAGAACTGCAGAGCAATAGATGGCGCCAGCTCACTACCTGGCAGCCTGTGGTTCCAGTCTGTGGTTCTTCAGCAATTGTGAGATGGAATTTGCATGAACAACGCAATAACAATCTAATCAGGCTATTCATATATATGCCCACCAATCGGTCCTTGGGTCGTGACATAGAATTGGTCACTAAGTAGCATAGCGATGGCTGCTGACAGGGAAGGGAATTCTGCAGCTTGTAGCAGCCCTGACTGACAGCAGGCCACGTGATAGACCCGAGAGGGATCTAGGGGAAAGGTTATGGAAAGGACACGTCGAGAGCCCGCTCGTAGGTTCCAGAAGGGGGGCGTGGCCGGGGCGGAGCGAGGCCACGCTAACAGGGTAAAAGGGGACCCCGAATGGGAGCTCGGGGCTGTCGTTTGGAGTGGGATCCCCGTCGACATCGGCATTGCTGCTGAAGATCGTCACCATCGCCGCTGTCGTCTCATCTGATATATTTTGCGCTGCTAGACGTAGTTGGCTGTCTCGGTTCAGCGCCGTCAGTGTCAGACGGCTAGCGTTGTGTTGTCAGCTAGCAACCAGTGTAGAGTTGCGTATAAGCGAGAGACAGAGAACGTGTAACAGTGTAGGGTGTGTATTGTATAACGTGTACAAAGTGTGCTTGGTGTTTAATGAAATAATTGCCTCCAAGAAGTTACGTCTCCAAGTCAGTCACTACACTTGTATTATTGACCACCAGATGGATGATGGACTGTGTTTCCAATGGATTGGGATTTCCAATTCATTGCTCAAATGAGCTATCGAGGCAGTATGCATCCAATGTATAGTTATAAAAACTTAACTGCAGGAGGTAAATGTATTATTAGATTGGGGATACACTGTGGTCAATAGGGCAGTGAGGTAAAATGTGTTGTACTACTGTAGTGTCAACGATTCAAAGCCAGAGTTTCTCGGAGGCACTTTCAAATTAACAACTTTCACGGTCTCGTCCGCACACTCTCCACAGTAGCTCAGCCTAGCCTGTACATTACACTAGCCATCTAACACTGACGGAGCTGACTGAGATAGCCAACTACTATCTTGTAGCGCAATATCTAGCGGAGATGTTTAGCGACGACGGCGACGAGACGACAGCGACGATGAGACGAGTCCACTCCTAGAACCGGCAGCCTCGAGCCCCCACTCTCAGCTCCTTTTATGCTCCCAGCGCGGCCTGGCTCCGCCCTGACCGCGCCTCCCTTCTCGAACCCGCTAGCAGGTTCCAGCGGCCTCCAAATGGGGTCCTCTGTGACCCTTATCCTAGTTCCTCTGCTCTGCCAACACACCCGTGCTCACGCTCACCGGCGTGTGTGTGCAGTCTGTCCACCACAGTTGCCTCTGCTGTCCAAAGGCCGGCGCTGTAACACTACACGACTATGCTCCCACGCTTATTCTCCCCAGCTTTACCAAACCTGCACTAACCAGTGTGGTGAAGGGTCAAATAGCCCCTCATACCCACATGTTGTGGGGAAGCCCTCATCCAGCAGTTGATTGACAAACAAGCGGTACATTAATACATTTGTAGTACTCAATCCAAAAGAGAGCACACAGACCATGAAAGTCTGTCACATACAAAACAAAATTGTTCCACTGTAGCAAATGCCTTTTTGTCCAGATTTTTTTCTGATCAAATATGTATACTGCAGCTGCTGACTCAAAAGCAAGGTTGTTTTTTTCTATATATAGTGCTGCATATGTGCAGTACACGATCTCCTGCTTAAGTTGTACACTGGGTATATGTTTATATATTTACAATCACTGCCCTTTGTCAATCTAATGCTGAATTAGAGCCTCCCAATGTTGTTGTTGGTCATGGGCTATGCTTGTCCATACTTCACCACGCTTGTCAGTGTGGGTTGTCAAATGCGCATATGTACACACACCGTAACATAAATGTTACAGATATCGTGTGTGTCAGGTCGTGCGCAGGTGATAAGTGGATTATTACATCGCGGGATCGTAAGAGGTGGCCACGGCTTGGTGAAACATTCATCAGAAAGTGGATTGTCCACGGCGGATGATGATGATGATACCGTGTGCATACACAGCATGATGGCATGTGTAAGATATATTGTTGACGCCTCTGCAGGCACGCGAACCAAGAAGACACGCACCTTTGATGCACTACACCGGCGAGGCCACCAGCATTGAGAGAGATTAATTGGTGCCTTCATTAGTCACCGATCGACCGCTTCTCCCATGAAAAGGATTTGAGGCTCAAGGAATGTGAAGAGCAGTATCCACTTTCTGGACTGCTCAGAAATTCCAATGAGCTGATTAAATCAGGTCACTCGTGGACTTATAGGCTCTGCAGTGAACCAAACACTAATTGGATATCGTGCCCATCAACGTATTACATATGAAACGCGCCCTGTAAATATAACGCGTGTATGGTATGTGCGACATCACGTGTCACTGTAACCACAAACTCAAACTTGAAATATGCCAAAAGGACAATAATTACTTATTGATGTTTTATAGACTCAACCTGACCTGCACACTCGCGGGATGGGTGATAGGCGTGTGCTTGTCGTTACATATGGCACGGTGTGTTGTATTCACAAATGGGGTCCGTGTCAATTTTAGAGGTTGTGTGATTTACTGGTAAGAGACAAAACAAAATCCCTTGCAAGGCAGAAAAAAATGGCATGAAAACAATCGCACGAAGGTTGATAAATTATTCCATCCTAAAGCCACACTCACAGCACTAGGCACATTCGCAAAATATAAACCTGTTTCATGTTTTTGTGTGTGAAATGATGATTCTAGAAATGAAGTCATTTTTTTCCTTGCCATTTTGACACATTCAGTTACATTTATATATTTATCAAATTACTATCGTTTTTTTTTTACAAATCATGGCTAGAGATTGCATTGCCTTGTCAAATAAATATACAGTTTCATAAAAATGCTATTCATACTAATGGTCTCACATTATTAATATACATAACTCCAGAAAAATGCATTTGAAATATTATATGAACGACCTTCAACCGAGTGAACACCCACTGTTAACGCCATAATAACATAGCGAGACTGCTGATATTATAGTAACTGTTAACAACGTGCTTTTTTACGCGCCAGTATATTCTGGCATTGATCATGCAGTAGCATGCGAATGCGTTTGAGAGTGAATGGCTGAGCTACTGCACAATAGCTTTAATTTGTCCTATTAGTCGTAAGCAGCATGTTGAGGACATGCCGGAAGACTGATTGCTCCCCCAGGCTCCATGCTCTCGTATCGTTTGCCACAAGCCAATAGACAGTCACGAACTGTCTGCTTTGGGCTAACTGGGAACAACATAAAGGTCCCCAAAGAAATTAAGGATCTCAACATTTCACATGCACTTGTATTTTGCTCTTGGCGTGGAATAGAGAGAGAGAGAGAGCTCGCAAAGCTTTGGACGCGACTTGAAAACACCCCCGGAGGGAAATGGACACGGTCCACATATTAAAACGCTGCACCTGTGGTGCTCCGTGAAGATCTTTTGGGACGTGCACAGGTGCAAGTCATTAATTGTGGAGCACGCCGTACCTTTTATGCACACTTCTCTTCTCGATTACCCACTCACGATTCACCCCTGCTGCGTTACAGGTTCATTCTGTGTTTTCCACTGCCCTTCTCAGCATCGTAGCAATTCAACTTATCCACAAGCAGCTTGAATCATTAAACTGTTATGCTTCCCTCAGTTCCGTGTGTTGCTCATAGCGTTAAAGCAAATGGCGCCACCTGGCTTTCAGTGACATGGCCAGTGAATTCACGCTCCACGCACGCCGTGCACAGTGTTGCACGGCTCCCGCATTCAATTGCTCAATGCTTTGTTGATGGGCATACGTGCGGCGTTTCCACGACTGCTGGGGAAGTGTGCTGGGCCAACCTACTTTAGGATCCATAATACTGGTAGGAACCTCCTGGTTCCACCAGCCCACAGGGGATTATTGTGTCCGTCCGTCCGTCGTGCATCCAAAAATGGGAGGGGTGGGGCTGGTTGGAGAGGGGTGGGTGGGGAGGGGCTGGGTGGGGAGGGTTGGGAGGGGCTGGGTGGGGAGGGGCTGGGTGGGGAGGGTGGGGCTGGGTGGGAGGGGTGGGGCTGGGTGGGGAGGGGCTGGTCACCCCGTGGTGCCCTTATAAAACTCAACGTTTAACCTACTCACGCCGGCTTGTGCCCGCCCTCACAGTCGGGCATATTTGCGGAATACACCACGCCGCCGTTGACCCTGGCCATTGACCGAGCAACCCAACGTTCCTACCAGCTCCCTCCGCAGGAATGTGTTTAATCAGCACAGAGGCGCACGCACCAATATTCAAATGACGGTTGGAGGATGTAATGACGTGCCCAACTCACCTCCGACCATTGGGCCAGCATACTGTGACATGTTACAAGCTGGTGGACATCACATATAACTGTCATTTATGCGTTATCTGCCATGTCGTTAATTCTCAGAACTGTCTCGATGCTGTTGAATGGGGAGCGGGCCTAAATGGGGCCTTGAGACAGACAGAGAGTGACAAATGCTGCACTTCCATGGCCACAGAAATCAGACCCCAGGTAGTGATTGGTCCATTCCTGGAAAGGTCAAGTCCAGGCCGTTTCTTGTCCTATTGTCCGCATCCATGAGTTCAACAGGACCTCTTGCTCACCGCCTCTCTGTTCCCTCCACTGCCTCAAGGAAGCAACCCTGAGTTATCATTGTTTGTAACAAGGTTTAATGTATTGCCAGTGCCGATTTCGAGGTTGGGCTGCACGTTTAGCATTTTCTCTCCGGCTTTCGCCACACTTACTTATTAAATAAGGTACGAGAACATGCTTATGTTATGTCACGTGATCATATTGCATTTCTTTATGTATGTGCTTATGAAGAAGGAGCATTGAACGAAACGTTGCCTATTATATCGTTTTCCATTCAAGGCCACAGTGTTATTGACGAATGTGTTGATGTTTTTGTACTGTGCTTGTGCACCACTGGCAATGCAGCAGCATCAATCACGTCGTATGATATTTTTGTACATTTTCACCGCGTTGTTATCGTAAAACATTGGCTCTTAAGTTGACCTAATCGAGAGACGCCATGGCTGTTTGAGGGTGGCCCAGCATAGCTCATTTTGCAAAGAAAGCTAAGCAGCCCACTAAAAGTTGAGTTACATGGCCCAGTTGTCCATGTTGCCATGGTGCAGCTCACTTGTCCCGGTGAGAGTGCTGGGGGAATTCTGACCAAGCCCATTTTGTAAACCCTGCCCAGCCTACTTTTCAGTGGTCATGGGAAAGCGGTTAAAGAAACACCAAAAAGAGATCAGCACCGAGAGAAATCCATATTATTTGTGGAGCCCTCTCTATAATTGCGGGACCATTGCACATGTACATGTTGCACAATCATACAGACGACAGCAACGATTGCTCCATTCAACATACAGATGCACCAAATTGTCATAAGACCTTAGAAAATTGTGCCAGTTAACCTCAGAGGCATTGTATGCATGCATGCCATTTTTTGGCAATTAAAGTCCATTTTGCACAAAGTATTTAAAATGAATCAAAATATATCAACTACATTCATCGGCAGAGTCAGGTGTAGGTTATCTTTGCCTATGGGGCAGCAGCGTAGAAAAGATCCCTCCCCTAACACACACAAATTCCTCCACCGTTGCAGCCAGGACACACTACATTACAGTATACTTATGTTACAATCGTGGGCCTCTTTGGCGTTTATGGCCTTGGACAAGCATCCCATTTGTACCCCTGCCCGCATCCATCCATGCCCATGAGCTTTAAAGAATATTAAATGCATTGACTCAATGTTAGTAAGGTATACCCTCACTGCAAATCGAGACACCCGACTGATTGACAAAGAAAGTGATGCCTGCAGGTGGAGACACGCTAAGCTGTTTTGCACTCGTGATTCCCCACTCAGCTACTTCTCTTTCGAATTACGTCTGTTGTTGTGCTCCCTGGGTGCCTGCGCTTGTATTCTTCTAACTTCTAACCACCATTAATAGCCAGGCTCTGCGACGACCTATCTGTGAAGGCTCTCGGCTAGGGCTTTTCATGCAGGCTCCGACAAAAAAAACCCCGTTACATTCATGTTGAATACTAAATGTATTTAGTCAAAAGATATTTTTTTCTCGGTTATAGTTTCTGGTGCTGAGGAAGCGTTATTTTGGGTTGTACCGCACACTGTTTAGCAAGATAGCTTCAGGATCCGAAAGAGCACATGGAGAAGCACGTCTGACATCTTGCCGAACAACTCGAAGCACAAACTGACAGCACACCGGAGAGTACATGTTACTATGCTGTATTTACCAAAGGTTGTTTATCCAGTGCTTTAGAGGCAAGGATTGGTGGTTTACATGGAAAGGTGGTGGTTCACATAGAATGGGGTGACCAAGAGATAACAATACAATAAGTGCCATGTTTCTAGTTTATTTTGTTTAACCAAGTGATGACGGCAAAAAAAATCCCCAACGAAGAATTAATACATTAAACAATAACATCGATGGATAGATAGCGCTAGTGCTTAATGTGTATGCCAGTACTCTAAGAGCAGTGTTCTCATTTCCAGAGGGGGGGACACTTTCGCCGATAAGACATCAGTGTTGAGGGCCGCCACACATTTGAAACCATTGGGTTTGACAGCATGGCTTTTATCATCCATAAATATATAAATGTATCGTTTAAACCCACCACCACCCGACACAGCCATTGACTCATTAACCCCCCCCCCACCCCCACTTTGCGCAAGAGCGCAGATGTGTGGTCACCACATCTACGCCTCTATATAAGGAACGAAACAGGTGGACTTCTCCACAAATCTGGCTGTCGCCTGATGAAGCTAGTTGTAACGACTGGCGATACGTCGTACTCAGATTGTAAATCTTGTGGCTTGGCTCTCCAACACACCGGTGTGCTGTACCAGTGACGAATTGGCCACGTTCTGTTTATTGACAACCCTTACTAGTTGGCTGTGTCGGATGTTGGCGGGTTTTAACGACACATTTATATATTTACGCGATCTAACCCAAAAAAACACCTCTATTATGGATGATGGTGGGGGGCGTTTGTACACACTCTGTGCATTGTGATGGGGGGCCGCGCGCCAGGATCCGCACGAAAAGCCAACCAGGGGCTGCCAGTCGCCCGCAGGCCTAGCAATGAATGACACTGCTGTCTCGGATATTGCACGGTTACATTCATCCGGGCAGAGGTCGCAACCGGGTACCCGATACCCGTACCCTACCCGATACCCGGCTACCCGTAACCGACCGGGTACGGGTACGGGTAGCCGTTTGCGACCCTGGTGCGGCCGGGTATGGGTACGGGTAGGCCGTGAGTAACTGGTGAGTCACCGTTTGTCACTCATTTCCCAACGTCTTGTCTCTTCTCACAATTCAAGTTCCTAGAATCAACCCACCCGCGTCTGAAACATGGCTTCATCCCAGAGGTCGCAATCGGGTACCCGTACCCGTACCCTACCCGATACCCGGCCGGGTACGGGTAGCCGGGTATCGGGTAGGGTGCGGGTATCGGGTACCCGTTTGCGACCCTGGTGCGGCCGGGTATGGGTACGGGTAAGGAATCAAAACCCGTTTGCGACCTCTGCATCCGGGTAATTGTTGGTCATAGATATTTTTTCCTGGTGGATCGCAGAGCCCGTTGGGATGCACCAGTGCTTGGTGGATTGGCCACCGCTGAGCTAGAGGATTCCCGGTCAGGAATATTAGTTGTTATATTGAATGTATGAGGGTCGTCAGTTAATTCTGCAGCAGTGCTTTTCACTGATACCACTCGTTATTGTGATGGCAACACACGTACGCGTGTGTTCATTAAATTAGTGCAAAACCCGAAACGTGTAATTAATATGAGGCTCTATCGCGAAGCAAATGAGAATTTCTAATTCGCGATTTTAATTGATAAGGATTGTGAACTGTCGTGTATTTTAATCCCATAAGATACACGACGTAACCAATACACTGTGAATACACACACACACACACCTTTAATTAACAATTAGGTAATTTAGCATGCTCTCTATACGTTTTACTAATAGCACGATGAAACGTAACAATCACGCCAATTATGTACTTAAGAAAGCCTAATTGAGTTATTGGCATTCAATAGAAAAAAAATATTCCATGCGTTTCATAGCACATTCTTCATGTGCTATGAAGAAGGGATATCACTCGAAACGTCGCCTATTGTTTTTCTTTTAAGGCAGTGTTATTGACGAATGTGTCGAAAACAGAGAATGTTTAACGTACCTCATCATGCTGGCAAGCGTAGGTTGGTGAATGGGGAGAGAGGGCCATGGCCGAATCAGATATCGCTTGCCACCGATATTATCCACAACCGTGCATCGAACTCACGGCTCCCGATTCAAAGCAAACGTGCACCCCTTTATGGTATTACCATTACATTTCGATTTAAAGCTTTCGTGACTGCAGGGATTCATATTATTGGTTCTTTCGGTAAAGTCACGTAGAAGGGAAATAATAAAATAATAAAAATACAACAATTAAATTCTCACGACGTTTCGGCCACAACGCAAGCAGCCGTCCTCAGGTGAAGAACAGAGCTGTTTGAAAGACAGCGTCCTAATGAACACTGCTAAGCTTGGCAGCGTATTTTATTATGTTTAATTTTTATTATTTTATTATTTCCCTTCTACGTGACCTTACCGAAAGAACTAAGAATAGGTATTACCATTGTTGAATGTACAGCCTCTACAACACGGCATGCGGAGTAGGCTGACTTTAGTTAGTCCAGGGCGTCATTTCGACCGGGTTTGTCCGGGTCAGCACCCGGATCACTACATAAAATAGGCCTCTGGGCTATGGCTACTAGTCACGTACCTACATAGCGTTGAAATGCGGTGATTTTTCTGGAAGACTTTGCTGTTTTTTCCAGGATTTTTTCTGTTGCGTATAATCACTTTAAGATGTGTCTTGTTCATGTTTTGTTTTGTTGCGGTTGCACCCGAGTCAAGAGCCTCATGGCTCACAGGGTTATAGCTAATAAATAAAACTGAAACTGAACTTAAGTCTACCAGCTATCTGGAAAATATTTAGTCGTCAATTAATCTCCAAGTTTTGCCTACGTCCAGATTATATACTAACTGGTAAGAACCTAGTGAATATTTTCAAGAGAGCTATTCGCTAAGCTTTGGTGTGTACCCTGGAGGTAAAACTAACACGAAAACATAACAGGCGCGTTTTCCACGCAGTTTTTATTATTTATATTACGTTTGTTTACCAAAGAAAGCCTCTAAGAGCCTCATGACTCTTTTTCAGGAGGGTTCTGCCAAGTTTTCACGTGAGGGGAGTGATGTTTGTGATGTACAATCCCAAAGGAGTAATTTGACAGGAGAGAGCTTAAGACTAGGGACTCATATTTTTACGAAGATGTAATCACTTCTACACCATAATACGAGAAAGATGCATTTCTAATTTGGCCACAAAACCAACGTACATTAACGGCGAACTTTCTCATAGCTTATCAAGGGACCTTTAACAACTCCGCGAGTTTAATGCCACTTAATCAGTACTATCTTAATGCCAGAATTCTCAACTCGCGAGCACAGTCACTGTCTCTATAGGCATATGCCGATTCTCTGTATCACTGACCCGGCGTTTCCCTACACAGTATACCGAATATTCGTCAAACAATATGTGGTCACTAATGGATGAGGGCGTCACCATACTGTACAGCCCGTGGGGGTTATTTGACCATAATTCACCACGCTATGTAATGTGCGAGTGGGTGAAAGGGGAGGGATAGCAATGAGCGGTCCAAATATATATCACCACCGATGTTATGAACGGTTAACGAATTCTTTGCCGGGTTCACAGCGCAGTGCACTAACCACTGCGCCACTCCCTGCCCCAACAGCCACATTCATATATTTCAACAATATGACAAAGAGCCTGCAAAGTCCTATGACCCGACTTTACTGAATTTCTAAATCCAAAACATATTCATCAATGACACTGCATTAAAATAGAAACAAAACATATATCGATTTGAAGTTTTCGTGACTGCAAGGATCCATACTCTTTGGTTTTTTCGGTAAAGTCACGGAGGTGAAAATAAAATAAATAACATAAAATTGAAAATAACTAAATAAAATCACGACGTTTCGGGCGCAACACAAGCGTCTGTCCCCACCTGATGACGGACGCTTGTGTTGCGCCCGAAACGTCGTGATTTAATTTAGTTATTTTCATTTTATTTTATGTATTTTATTATTTTTTATTTTCACCTACGTGACTTTACCAAAAGAACCAAAGAGTATAAAACATATATATGTGTAATCTGCGACGTTTCTGGCAACGACCAATCCGCAAAGCATCAGGGACTCGTCGCGCGCGTGCGTCCGCGCGTGTGCCGCAGTACCCGCGTGAATCGATTCGGCGCGTCTCCCCGGAGCTGCGTGGCGCTCGCTCGCCGCCTCGACCGCATGTCGCGTTTCCCCGCACGCGGGCCCCGTGTGTGCGGCTCTCACTCAGTCGCTTTATAAACCCCGGCGGCCACGGGCAGTCCGCCTTAAACCCGCAGCGGTGGCAAGTGGGTTTCATCCTTTCATTAATGTGTAGACTGCATATGGGATCCTCCCCCCCCGTGTTGCGTGAGTGCAGTGGCTGGCTGTTGGTTTATGAGACCCGGCATTCACGATGAGACTCGGTGAAGTTGCAAGAAATACACAGGATAAGGATTCGCATTTATGGGGAGACTGTATTTAAAATGCCGCGATGGGATGCTGCCGCGCGTGGTGTCATCGTGTGGGTTCGCACATGGGACTTGGCAATCCAGATGGCGCAGGTTCGATGTCCCGCAGCGGCAGTTTAACAAAAAATGTGCAAAGTGTACGCGGAGGTGTAATAATGAGGTTTACCACAGTCGATGGGCAGGTCACGTGTGGTGGGGTAAAGTGTGGGTACTCCCACTTCCTCCAAGACGTCCGGCCAGCATGGAAGAGTAGACCAAATGCCCTCGAGATGGCTTCTCCAGTGGAAACCCTTCCGCTGACAGAGGTGTGTGTAAAAGCAATTGCAGGGTTGCACTTCTAGCTTTACCTCTATATATGTACTTACAACGCGCTCAAGATGACGACCGCCGCGGAAGATGCAGCGATGGGATCAGTGAATGTACACGTGTGAGATGCAGGGTGGCAGCAACATGACCCGCGAGGGACAGCTACCGCGTGGGTGGGGTGGCTTCACCCAGTGGATAGAGAATAATGGATGATGATGATATACACTGACAGATACGGCGTATAAAAAGCCCTTTTTAGTCAATACACCACTGTAGGAGGCCTCTCACGGCCCCTTCCCACCGTGGTTTGGTGTCGGCAGGGAGCATGGACGTGGGCGGTTAGAAGCATAGCACAACGGTGTATTTCGACACTGCCCACAACGTAGTCCCACAGCCTATAACACCTATTGTGCATTGCGGTCACCAATTCAAGCTGCTTAACATCTGTGGGATATGACGAGATGGGATGGATTTCGGGTGATTCGGTCATAGGGCGGAGCCAGTGCGTTTATTCATCATTACGTGTACGAATAAATCCTCACGGAGGACAGTACCATATGCATATTGTCCGGGCGGGCACAAATTGAATGAATGATCTCTGTGACGTTAACACAAGTGACAGTTAATCAGCTGGCGCCACTCCTGGCTTTCTCGGGAATTATTGCGACCGTGGTATGCGAATCTTTTAGCCACGCAGCCTGTCCCAAGTAGCCTATTATTCATTGATGAAAGCGGACACAATGTTTTGAGCATTGGCTTTTAGAATTAACACCCAGCGTTTTTTTAACTTTCAATACACTCGTCCTTTAATTAAATACAATTATAATAATTGCATCCTTATGCCAATCCACTGCTGGATGAAGGGCTCCCCCAAAGCTGTGTCGGTGATGCGGTGGACGGTAACATCAGTACGCTGATCAGTGCGGCTGAGTGGGTGAAGGTGGAGGGACGGAACTTGTACGGTTCAACTATCACTGCCCACTGATGTTCGCCGATGCCGGGAGACGATTTCAGATACCCGGGTGCGTAGCGAAGTGCCCTACCCACTGCGCTATCACTCTTATTTCCTTCCTTTGATAATATAATTGTGTTTAGTTATCAGCGCATATGGGGAGGGGGAAGGGGAAAGCGAGTTATCTGTGTGTATGATTGACTATGCTTGTCTCAGACTAGTTACGTATGCTTCAGGTGTGTAGTGTGTGGAGAGATGCGCGACTAAAATCAATTTGGAAAACTAATTTCACGAGAAGGAGGTAAAGAAGTTTACTTTTCAGCCAACGTGCTGCGACAGAGTGTGGAATCACGACACCCACCGTAAACTTTAAATGCTATTATATGCTGCCAGTTCTGATGAGCGTTAAACCTCTCACGTTTGGCTTTATTAACTTGTCTGCATGCGCTGAAGTTTATTTGAACTCTAGGCATTGGCCACGCGCCACCACAGATTCTATTTCTGCGCCCACATTCTTTGTGGGAGACTACTCCTCATCCTCCCTGTCGCGTCAGACCTCTCGCTGGCCATTGCTCCATGAGACCAAGCAATCGTGATACGCATCTAAACCAACAGGACCAGTGATAAGCAAGGATGTGTATGTTTAGGGCGCATGAATACTTCAATGGATGGCTGCCGTGGTGTTCAGGGGCAGCACACTGGACTTGCAATCCAGATGTCGCCCATTCGATTCGATCTGGCGTCGAAGTTGAAATGATGGGCAAGTGAATTAAATATCCCTTATCTCTCTCCACCCAGCAGTATAAACAGCAGCAGCAGTAGCAAAATCAGATGTCCATAATGCAGGTTTTTTGGGTGGTTAAATCGCGTAAATATGTGTCATTAAACCCGCCACCAACCGACACAGCCAATTAGTAAGTGTGTTGGAGAGCAAATCCACAACATTTACAATCTGAATACGACGTTTCGCCAGTAATTACCGGTTACTGGCGACGCTTCGCCAGTAATAAAAATCAGATGTGGTGTGCTTATATGCCCTCACAACTATGCTCCAACGCCTTCACCAGCCCGCACTAACCAGCGTGGTAAAGAATGGTCAATTACCCCCCCCCCCTACTACCCACATGGAGGCCTTCATATAGCAGCGGGCTGATTCAATGGGCTTTAAACGGTGCTTAATTTTAGCCAAGAGTCTGAAGGCTGTTCGGGAATTTATTTTGGTATTGACAATACTTTTTCATTACTCATTTGGTAAATAACGCGTTCATAAGATTTATATTTGGAATATGCGTACCTTGTTCTCTAGTGGTAGTGCCTTACACCGATTATACCTACTCAAAGCCAGCCTAGCAGCATCCCAGAAATAATCTAGGGAGAAATTAGGCCCCTTGATGCGCGTATTCAATGTGTTTAGATGAGATTTCGGACACACTGCCGATTTGGCGCAATGCGGGGGGGGGAGGGATTCATTGCTCGTCTGTTGATTCAGGGCGTCGCTTTTAAACGTTTTCGATTTTTTTTTTATTATAGTACGTGCAAAATGCACGGCGAGAGAAATTCACTGACGTGCAATTAAAACTATCTAAAATGGTTCACAGATTTGCATATGCTCCTGAAGTTAAATAATAGGCTGCTAATTGAATGCAGCGCGCACTAAGTGATGTACTGCCTAGTCGGACACGATATACCGCATATTATCTCAGCCACTGGCAGCCCTAAACGCGTTGAGCTAATTAGTCAATCACCCCGCCCTCAGCAATAAACCAAAACGCTCCACGTGGTACACGTCGAATGTAAACGCACCCCTCGCGTCAGCACTGCCATAAGCATCTATATATAGGCACCATCCATAAAACATGGTCTATCTACTGCTGAATGAAAGCCCCGCAAACCATCGCCATCGACGGAGCTATTAATTCAGCACGAGTTTATTTAATAGCTCCGTCTCTGCGGTGGACGTCCTCTGAGGAACGTTTCTTCATTCCCCTACAACTGTGTCGTTTGTCCCAACCTACATGAACAGCTGTTGTGCCTTCACCTCCTCTGTACATCATAGCAACCACCTGGTCATGAAATGTCGCCTGCCATATAGTAAATATTTATGCGTTCTTATTTTGACATTTAAATTCTAAAATCGAGTCAGTCTCGCCCTACAACAAATGTACTGTATATGCAATGCTTAAAGGAGCAATGGAAAGGTGATGGTCTGGAGAGGTGGTCGGATGTATTCACAGCAAAAATGGAAATATGCAATATTGGGCCAATGGTGGCATGTGGTTGGAACCGTTGGAGCAACGTTCCATGTTAATTTTGGAGCTTTCGTGACTGCAGGAATTATTCTTTGGTTCTTTCGGTAAAATCACGTATAAAGATACAATAATAAATTAAATAATAGCATACTACGACGTTTCGATTGCGACACAAGCAATCATCATCAGGTATAAAAGAAATAGCAACAAAAATCTAACCAGAAAACTATAGACAGACATTTAAGCAGACAGACATCACCAAGATACACAGAGAGAGAACACGTATCGGCACAAAGAGAGAGATCGTCTCTGTGACGAGGCCTTAAATATAGAGAGGGGGCGGGGGCGGAGAGAGGGAGGGGCAGAGAAAAATTTGCATGTCAATGAGTGGACGACGACGTGGTACGGTACGCAAGCTTACTAGGTTATTTAATTTTAGTGTGTCTTTCTCCTAATTTTCAAGCTTGCGTACCGTACCACGTCGTCGTCCACTCATTGACATGCAAATTTTTCTCTGCCCCCTCCCTCTCTCCGCCCCCGCCCCCTCTCTATATTTAAGGCCTCGTCACAGAGACGATCTCTCTCTCTGTGCCGATACGTGTTCTCTATCTGTGTATCTTTGTGATATCTGTCTGCTTATATGTCTGTCTATAGTTTTCTGGTTAGATTTTTGTTGCTATTTTTTTTATACCTGATGATGATTGCTTGTGTTGCAATCGAAACGTCGTAGTATGCTATTATTTAATTTATATCTTTATACGTGACTTTACCGAAAGAATCAAAGAATAACGTTCCATGTGTTGAGGAGTGGAGTGCTGACGTCAGGTCACACTCGCCTCGGGGGGAATGCCGTCAAGGTAAAGTGACGTCATGCCCCCCGGGGTATTTGAGGGAAGACCCGTGACGTGGACGGGGTCCTCGCCGTGGGTCAGAGGAGTGAGCGTTAGGGGAGTAGGGGGCTCAGGGATAGAGGGTGGAGAGTCAGGCTAAAGGGGGGCTGCTTTACCCGGCTGGCCGCGTTGGATGAACCCTCGGTCAGTGCTGTGGGAAGAGCCTGATAGCCTGGTGGGGTGTAGGGAACTCCCAGTACCCTTCCCCTGGGGAGATTAGTTACTAACTCTGTGTTAACCCCTTCCCCTGGGGAGATGAGTTAAGAACTCTTGTGTTAACCCCTTCCCCCGAGTTAGGCGTAAGCCCTAAATAAATAGTTTGGCGTCAGCCCCTACACGACCGCATTCAGCGTCCTTTCTACCACACAACACATGTATACTGGGTCATAGTTCCGAAAATCTAAGCCGACACTGCTGATCTTCTGGGTTTGAATCCAGGTCTTCAGATTAAACCGGTTTCTTAAGTGTAGCGTGTTGGTGGTGGTCTCAGCACGGTCACCAAAGACTGTCCACAGTACTGACAAAATCACCCTGTTAACTTTGTTTTTGTCGTTTCATTTGGCAAATCTAATTCTGCTGTGTTGACTGACATCTGCGTGTGAGGTGTAGCGGCCCCTCGTGCGGATAAGAGGTCATTTGACGTTCTACGATGCACAAGTTTCCACGAATGTCGTCTCATGCATCACATGATGCCTATGGCGTAACAGACAAAAACGTGCAGTCGTGAAGGCAGCTTTTATTTTATTCACGTGACATTTTAAATAATGATCTTAATGACTCACTTTGCAGTTAAGGCGCCTTGTCTACCCCAGGTGCTGTGTCACTGCAATACGTATGACGCGCTTTCTCGAAGGGAAATTACTAATTTAACGTGTGAGGTAAAGAGTTGTGAAAACCACACCTGTACCTTATAAAATCACAAAGATCTCCAGAAGAGCCTGTACAAAGAGACGGTTCGTGCAATGGCTGTTAGCTTGCACTTGGTATGGCCGGAAAGGGCACATGAGATAATTGTGTAGTCATCACCAACGTCCGACCACCTTACATTTACTCACCAAACTGGTTACTCTTTTGTGCTTTTATTTGTACACACCACAGTATTCTTGATTATTTCGGTAAAGTCATGTGACTTTACCGAAAGAACCAAGAATATGAATCCCTGCAGTCACGAAAGCTTTACATCAAACTTCACACCACAGTAGTTACTCTTTAAGGGGTCAGGTCAACATAATGGAGTCCCGGGACCGGTTCGGACATCCCCGATGTTATCCATGTCCGGGAATCGAACTCAGATCGCAGGATTCGCAAAATGCTGTGATTGGCATAATAAATCCACACACACATACATAGATGCAGTTTAAAACACATTCCTGCGGAGGGAGCTGGTAGGAACGTTGGGATGCTCAGTCAATGGCCAGGGTCAACGGCGGCGTGGTGTATTCCGCAAATATGCCCGACTGTGAGGGCGGGCACAAGCCGGCGTGAGTAGGTTAAACGTTGAGTTTTATAAGGGCACCACGGGGTGACCAGCCCCTCCCCACCCAGCCCCACCCCTCCCATCCCCCACCCTCCCCACCCAGCCCCTCCCCACCCTCCCCACCCAGCCCCTCCCCACCCTCCCCTCTCCACCCAGCCCCACCCCTCACATTTTTGGATGCACGACGGACGGACGGACGCAATAATCCCCTGTGGGCTGGTGGAACCAGGTGGCTCCTACCAGTATAACGCCACATCAATGAAAACAACTGTGGCAGATGTGGATTTGACGTGTCTCTGCCTCCCTCTAGTGTGGCATTATTTAAACGTTGAACTTACGGCACAACCTGCGTCCCAAGTCACCCAGACTCACAGCACTTATCCATCGTTCAAGTTTTTTGGTTGGGCCACGTGGTAATTCTATGCCAAAATTATTGTCATTAACCCCCCACTACTCGACGAGATAATTACTATTACAGAGTTAGTATTTCTACATGGCAATGTATTTATCAAATTCTGACCAATAAGGTCATCAGTGACTTCAGGCTTTAAAATGGCTGAATTTAACATCGATATCCTACGTTTCACTCAGACTGCTTTGAGGTTCTTCACAATAATCAATAGCTAACGGTTTAATAGTTTGACTCCAATACATTCCAAAATAATTAACGTTTTCTGCGTGCAATTATTCCTTAAAGCACGAATTTTACATTGCCAAACGGAAACAGTTTTAATTGAGGGGTATTCTGGATTAACTTAATAACCCACAAAAAAGTTGATTGTCCAAAAAGGCCTGAGACCGGATGGTGTCATACTGTTACAGAAATCTTGGAGGTCGCGTGTGTACTGTGCAGTATCTGCGGGATCGGGTAGAAAGAAGAAAAGTTGCCACGGTGTGGTAGCATCAACAGCTTTGGCCACGATGACATCTTGATTCTGAACTTGTCTTAGAATGTCCCCTTTGTGGAGAGTGGATGACTTTAGTGGATGAAGTGAATTACAGCATACACGGCATAATGCCAATAAAACACATTCCTGCGGAGGGAGCTGGTAGGAACGTTGGGTTGCTCGGTCAATGGCCAGGGTCAACGGCGGCGTGGTGTGCGGGCGGGCACAAGCCGGCGTGAGTAGGTTAAACATTGAGTTTTATAAGGGCACCACGGGGTGACCAGCCCCTCCCCACCCAGCCCCACCCCTCCCACCCCATCCAACCCCACCCTCCCCACCCAGCCCCTCCCCACCCAGCCCCTCCCCACATTCCCCATCCAGCCCTTTCCCACCCTCGTCTCAAACGGTGTTAGGCCAGAGGACACCAAAAGGCTCAAAAGAAAGCTGTCTCTGGTGTGGACCAATCAGTTTCAAGGACAATGCATATACAGTATTATCAGAGTATGTTTATTGTTTGCATTCTGACCACAAGCATTGTGGTTAACGCAGACATGATTCCTTGTAAAAGGTTTCAGTTTGTTGTTTTAAAATCTTCAAACCTGTTTTGTTGACAGAAAAAAGGGAAAACCTATTATCATATTTTGGTACTGGCAAAGGAGATCCCATGATATATATAGTGTCATTCATGCAAATTGCATCTCACGACGCTAAACATCGCAACCCATATGAGACACACGATGCAATCAACACAAAGTTGAGTGACAGTTATCGCTACAGCGCCTGACATCAGCGAAAGTCGAGAGAAGAAAAATAATACTTTGATCTCCTACATCACCATTCATGCAAAAAGCACCCCACACAAACAATTCATGAAAGTGTTTTAATGCATTCAGTACAGGTAAATAACGTTCTCTCCCCTCTCCCTCTCACTTTGCCAGCGTTTTGCATGTCCCTTCATATCCATGCTCAAGGTTTTCACCTAGACCAAGGGATCTGTATCCTCACCTGCAATTGCACACTCATAAACCTTAGATGCCTTGTTCCTTGTTTGTCAAACGCAGAGCCGGCCCTAGACCTTTGGGGACCCTAAGCAAAATTTGGTTGGAGGCCCCTTTGACCGTTTTAAGTAAGGCCTAAAGAAAATCAATGACTATCTTATAACTACACTGTACATATTATATCTACTATGTTATTTTTACATTTTTTTGTCTATAAAATTATGTTTTAATTTTTCACCCACTAGCTAGCAGTGACTCTAGGGGGCCCTCTGCTGGCCACGGGGCCCTTTGCAATTGCAAGGGTCGCTTAGTGGCTTGGCCGGCTCTGGTCAAACGGATTCGATTCTGCCACCTTTACACTCGAGTCTTCTCTCCGTCGTTCTAATGTCACAGCATCCTCACACAGGCTCACAGGGGCTCCAAGTGGTCTGGGACGTGGCCGGCAACCTGCTGCTCTTTAAGGACTGCTTCGTGACGTTATTCACATGCATTGCGACTCTTGAAATATTTAGTATTTTTCCCAAATCCGAAAAAAATGGTTCTTATTATTTTGGTTGCCGACCCCTGGTTTCGAACTCGAGGTTGCACCGTGCGCGCATGGCCGTGTCAACGCTCGCGATGGCGCCATCACGCAATTTGAAAGCGATTGTGCTAAATGAAAATTTTCTGCAATAATCAACATAACTTTTGAGTATTTCCTTTGCGCTTTCATGTAAATAGCGGGATAAAACACCATCTCAAACATTCAACATCGAAAAACATTGATGTTTTAGTTCTGATATTTTAGTAAATATCGATTTTAGATATACTGTAGCGACGTTTTTTTCTTTCAATGCCCCATCCCTGTGTATTACAGATACCGCTTCCTCGATTAATATCGATTTTTTTTTTAATCTCAAACGACATGCATATATTCGCCAGTGCTATTGCCATCATTGCTATTGGATTTGTTGTATCCTTGGATTCACTTGACCCCTGCAGCCGCTAGAGGTCACCATAGTCACTCAAATGCTAAGAAAATATATATTTTTTATGAAATCGCAGTTTCAGTTTCATTTATTTGGTATAGCCCTGTGAGCCATTCGGCTCTTGAATCGGGTGCAACCGTAACAAACAAAAAACAAAAACATGAACAAGAAAACATCTTAAAGTGACTACGCACAAACAGAAAAATCCAGGAAAAAAACTGCAAAGTCTTCCAGAAAATAAAATCGTACACCAACACTGCAAAAATCACAGTGGGATGCAAGTCAAACAACAACCACAAGACAACTTAGATTAAAGCCATCATTCTAACTCCGTACTACAACAAACAAACAGCCAAACCAAAAAACTTTTCGAAACCACCAAAATGAAGCCATACGCAATGTAACAGTGAGTACCCGGACGTAAGAATGCCTGGAAATACTGTACCAGTTGTTATAGGCTCGAGCTGCGAGGTGGCTAGGGAATGACAACATACTTGTCACCCCATACGGTTTACCCGTATTATTGTACAGGGAAATCGAGTTTTCAGGTCCATACGGCGTACAGCCGTTTCAATACGGGCAAAAATGTGGATATTTGCTTGTTTCTCCCTTGAGATGGCACTGTAGGATTAACGTTGAGATTTATAAGGGCACGGGGTGACCAATAAAGTCTGAATTGGTCTGTAATCAGGTAGGCACTGACAAGGGGTTGACAGGTATGTGACAGCAAAGTAGCGGATTCTTGAATTAATGTGTGTGGAGATTTGAGCGTGACTCTGCGTTTGCTTGATGGATATTCTGAGGGATCTCCGATTCTATGATTTCCTCCCAGATGGAAGTCAGTCATTAATAGAATTGGCTAAACATTCAAATGACAGGGTACTTTGTAATGACATATGCACATTTTACAGAAAATGTACGTGATGTGAACTACCACATTGTGAGTTATGCGAAATTAGTGTTGGTTATCGAATTTATCTACCAAATAAATATTGTACGCGCCCCCCTACACACATGATATAGAGAACACACGCAGATCAAATACTTCATAGACGCAGTCACACACAGGAGATCGAGTCTTATTCCCCATTTCGGTATCTGCATCTTCCGTGGTTTGTGTGGATCCGGATAAGCGCTGCCCATTGTTTTCGTGCATGGTAGGCGGGCAGTGTGGTGGTGGTGGTAGTGGGCTCACTGATGAGCTGCGTGCTGTGGAAGCCGGGCAGTGTGGTAGTAGTGGTAGTGGGCTCGCTGATGAGCTGCGTGCTGTAGAAGCCGGCCAGTGTGGTAGTAGTGGTAGTGGGCTCGCTGATGAGCTGCGTGTTGTAGAAGCCGGGCAGTGTGGTGGTGGTGGTAGTGGGCTCGCTGATGAGCTGCGTGTTGTGGAAGCCGGGCAGTGTGGTAGTAGTGGTAGTGGGCTCGCTGATGAGCTGCGTGTTGTGGCAGCCGGCAGTGTGGTGGTGGTAGTGGGCTCGCTGATGAGCTGCGTGTTGTGGAAGCCGGGCAGTGTGGTGGTGGTAGTGGGCTCACTGATGAGCTGCGTGTTGTAGAAGCCGGGCAGTGTGGTGGTGCTGGTGGTAGTGGGCTCGCTGATGAGCTGCGTGTTGTGGAAGCCAGGAAGTGTGGTGGTGGTGGTGGTAGTGGGCTCGCTGATGAGCTGCGTGCTATGGAAGCCGGGCAGTGTGGTAGTGGTGGTGGTAGTGGGCTCGCTGATGAACTGCGTGTTGTGGAAGCAGGGCAGTGTGAGTGGTTACGGGCTCCACTGAACAAGGTGTTTATTGGGCAATTTGCTTGAATCCCACGAATTCGTCCGCGCTGTTTCGATTAAAAAAATTCACCTTGTGCGAAAAGTGTTTTCAAAACGGCTTTCTGACGGCCGAACGTCCGCGGTGGGTTGATCATGACCCAGGGGCCGGCAACCAACATAACAAACACATTCCTGCGGAGGGAGCTGGTAGGAACGTTGGGTTGCTCGGTCAATGGCCATGGGTCAACGGCGGCGTGGTGTATTCCGCAAATATGCCCGACTGTGAGGGCGGGCACAAGCCGGCGTGAGTAGGTTAAACGTTGAGTTTTATAAGGGCACCACAGGATGACCAGCCCCTCCCCACCCAGCCCCACCCCTCCCACCCCCCACCCAGCCCCACCCCACCCTCCCCTCCCTACCCAGCCCCTCCCCACCCAGCCCCTCCCCACCCTCCCATCCCCTCCCATGCACGACGGACGGACACAATAATCCCCTGTGGGCTGGTGTAACCAGGAGGTTCCTACCAGTAGAAGAGTAATGTATTTAAACATTCGGTAAAAAAAACCTCAATATTTTAAGAGGCGCAATGCTGCAACGTGATTACAAGACGGTGGTCCTTAATAAATAACGTCACGAAGCAGTCCTTAAAGAGCCGAAAGTTGCTGACCCATGATCATGTCTGACGGTGACCTCCCAACTCAGCAACGGTGACCTCCCAACTCAGCAAAGACAAAGATCCCCCATGTAGCCTGTAACAGACTCTAGGGGCAAGTGTTGTTAACGAGCACCTATGAAGGCCCACACCCGGCCACCTTTGTCTCCCCAGTGGCGATGTTTACACACCGCACCAGGTACTCATTTGAGGCTGAGTCGACCTAGGGGAGGCCCGGGACCGGTTCAGATAATCGTGGCTGGTGTTGGCCGTGAGAGGGAATCAAACTCAGGCCGCCGGGTTCGCAGCGCAACGCGCTAACCGCTACACCACCGCTCCCACATTCACATTTATAGCTTTGTTTTGGTGATTTCGAAAACGTTTTGGTTTAGGCATATTTGTTTGTTGTAGTACAGAGTTAGACTGATAACTTTAGTCTAAATTGTCTTATGGTTGTTATTGTTTGACTTGCATCCCACTAGGATTTTTGCACACAGCGTTGATAAATGGTGCTTTTTTTTGGAAGACTTTGCTGTTTTTTCCTGGATTTTTCTGTTTGCGCATAGTCACTTTAAAATGTTTCTTGTTCATGTTTTTGTTTGTTGCGGTTGCACCCGATTCAAGAGCCGCATGGCTCACAACTATACCAAATAAATGAAACTGAAACTTAATTTGGAGCTTTCGTGACTGCAGAAAATCCTCTTTGGTTTTTTCGGTAAAGGCATGTATAAGGAGAAAATAATACATTCAATAATTATTTTCTCTTTATAAAGTCATGTATAAAGAGAAAATAATAAATTAAATAAAAATTTTCTCTTTATGAAGTCATGTATAAAGAGAAAATAATAACTTAAATAAATATTTTCTCTTTATAAAGTCATGTATAAAGAGAAAATAATAATCTTCTTGGTTCTTTCGGTAAAGTCACGTAGAAGGGAAGTAATAAAATAATATTATTTTATTGCTTCCCTTCTACGTGACTTTACCGAAATAATATTATTTTATTACTTCCCTTCTACGTGACTTTACCGAAAAAACCAAGAAGATGAATCCCTGCAGTCACGAAAGCTTTAAATCGATAAAAATAATAATAAATTAAATATTTTTTCCCTTTTTATAACGTCATGTATAAAGAGAAAATATTAAATTATATAATTATTTTCTCTTTATGAAGTCATGTATAAAGAGAAAATAAAAAATTAAATAAATATTTTCTCTTTATAACGTCATGTATAAAGAGAAAATAAATAAATTAAATATTTATTTTCTCTTTATAAAGTCACGTATAAAGAGAAAATATTAAATTAAATAATCGTTTTCTCTTTATAACGTCATGTATAAAAATAAAATAATAAATTAAATAATTATTTCCTCTTTATGAAGTCATGTATAAAGAGAAAATTATAAATTAAATAATTATTTTCTCTTTATACGTGACTTTACCGAAAGAACCCAAGAGTAAATGAAACTGAATGAAACTGAAAAACTCACATTGGCCTCCCCCCCCCGTAGTGAATTGCCACTTGGTTTAACCCGCACACCCCCGCGGTTTCACGCCCTGTTCCCCCCCCCTCCGCTCGCGCCACTTGGTCTCTCCCGCCTCCCGGCATGCTGCCCTCCATCAACATGGCGGCCCCCTTGCGGCGCGGCTTGCGTGCGGGACGCGTTCTGCGTGCGGGACTCCGAGCTCACCTCGTCCTCGTTCCCGCTGCCGCTCCCCTCGCTGCCGCTGCAGGCGTTTCACCTCTTCCCCGAGCGGGGCCCGCGGCACTTGCGGCCGTGCGCGCCCGGAGGTGCACGGTAAGCAAGAGGGGGGCCTGTGTGTGGCCGGGCAAGCGCGACCTTGTGGGTGGCAGGGCGAAAGGGTTATTCGTGACTTGAGACGCTGTTGCTCAAACTTAGCAGAGCCTTAAGTGCACTGTAGGTCAGACGGGTTCAGCGACGGTGGGGCTAAGCTCTTGATTACAGGGTGGTGGACATTCTGCGTTACTGTGGCGAGGTTGAGTGCGTGCAAAGATTGGGTAAGCACTGGCGCTCGTATTATTGACAAGCGACGGATGTAACGACGAGTTTATTGTGTTCAGCACTTCTCTGGACTTTGCGCTGTGTTGTTAATTCACTCGTACAAACCAAAACGGGATTGGTATAGAACGCAAACTAAAACAAACATTACACCGGCCCCACCTTCACCAACCAGTACACTCGTATTATACAAGGGCCTACACAGATACTGCACTCAAAGTCACGAGGAATTGTAAAGTACAGTACTGAGCAGTGGTGGTGGTAGTGACTGTAGGTATCTACTAGTCCACTCAGGTCTCCCATGGAAAGAGGTCGTGAATCTATGAACTTGATTGAAGGGTGGTGTGAGATGCCGTTAAGTTCCTATTAAACCAAAGCTAGAGTTCAGTAGAGGTATTTTTCAGGCCCACGTGTTAGCGGAACGGAAGCTATTTTAAATTAGAGAAGTAACAGCTTCCTCTGTCCAACTACAGTACTGCATTTTCATTGTAAAACTCGATCTCCTTTAAGTAGGTGAGAGGCCAATCAGTTTATTCTGAAAAAGGATTGCGTCAAGGAAGATGTGATATATTGTCTCTTGCAAACGTTCAAGTTGTCTGCAGTTTAATTTTACGGCCGAAGTCCAATGTAAGGCGAGCTGTTGGCAAGAGCGTTTTAGTTTTCCTTATAGCACACTTTGTAATGTGTCTTTTAAACAGTTAGGGTTGTATGCTTCATTATTTTACATTGAGTACTTTTATTATGTAATGTTTTACTTGTATACAAAAAACATATACCAAAAAACAAAAATATACTAAATTACGATTTTTTTTGTTGCTTTATGTCAATACAAAACTTTGCACTGGGTAGCCTCAGTTGTGATGTACACGAAACTTGTATATATACAGTACTGTACTGTATTTCTTTCTCCACACAGCCCTGCTTAAGGCCGCTGTCCTTCACAAGGGAGACCAACTGCACTGTAATCTCAAGGTGAAATGCTCAAAATGAACATATTAAAGACATTGTGTTATTGTGGAGCATTATGGGTAATTAAAAGATCACAATATTGTCTTCATGAATATCATGTTATTGTTCATCACCCAATGAGCTTTTCGGACTAAAATGATCAAGCAGCATTTGTTTAAACAAGAAAACTGGACAATTTTCTACCTTAAGTCTTATAAGCAGTCAGGCTTGTTAAACATACGGCTAATATAACAAATTGTTATATACTTGATTACACTAATTTACAAAACTGCAACACTGATTTAACATGTACAGTACTCCAAACACCAAATAAAGCACCTTTTTTGCTGTCTGCTTTTGTAACTTAAAATCAATTCGAGATTCATTGTTTGCTAATTGTTATAGTTGACTACCATTTGACCATTCTTGTGCATAAGGCGTGATCAATTACAGACTTAAAAGGTGACAATAAAATACACAAGCCCTTTGTCTTTTTTCTCATTCTTTGTGTTTTTATACATATTGCATACACAAAGTTTACGTGCCAAACAATGCTGTCTGTTTTTACATTTTATTCATCAGCTACAGCAGGTTTTTCCACACTACGTCCAGTGCCTATCGCTGCACGCAAGCACCCATGAAAGAGCGGCACCAGAACCCATACAAACTGGTGCAGGATGACATGAGCAACCTTTGCGATGACATTAAAAAGGTATGGTGTACTTGTAGCGCTCATTTATTATCCCTTACTGATGAGTAACGAGCACTTAACTGATGTTCAGTGTTTATGGACATAGCTATCAATGAATGGCTACTCCTAACGAGGCTTGCTTGCAAGTTACATATTATTTTTAATACTGCAATGCAACATAATGGTAAGCAAATGCTCTAAGACAGGATGCAAACAGTGTTAGATGCAGTGCAAGTCTTGTTGGATGCTGTGCAAGTTGCCCTCATTGACATTCCATGGAAGATGGGGAATCTTACTAGGCATAAGGGCAGCTTCTGATAGCTGCCCTGTGTACATGTGGTTTTAATGTGATATGAAGAAAACATTGGTCGACACCTCAAATAACACGTTGCATATATGAAACCTCAGGAGCTGGTGACAGGAATCGCAGACCTCAGGGACATGACTCATTACTACTTTGATGGGAAGGGAAAGTCATTCCGGCCGATGGTGGTGCTGCTGATGGCACGGGCATGTAATTTCCACCAGCACAATACCAGGTATGTTGAACTTGTTTCTGAGGTGCAGGTATAAGCTGCTCATAGAAAAGTTTCAATAATGTAGGACAAGTAGCTTAAACAGTACAGTAGTCCCTGAGTTAACAGCAACATCAGTTAACAGTTTTTCGGTTAACGTTTTGCCTCCCATAAGACCCCATCGTTTAAAACGTTAAAATTAACGTTAACGACTAACGTTAACACTTGTATTAACGATATGTGTACGTTATGCACGCGAGCACTAATTATGGCCAGTCCAAGTTCTCGTAGGTGGGTTGAGCGTATCTCAATCGGCGACGCCCATTTATGAGCGTTTAGACCTCGACTGGCTTTGTTTGCATTGTTTTCTATTTTAGCAGAAATGTAATTCCTAATTCGATTAACATTTATTTAGGTTAACAGTTTTCGTCGAACGGATTAAAACATTAACCGAGGGACGACTGTACTCTATTTTTCGATTTAAAGCTTTCGTGACTGCAGGGATTCATCTTCTTGGTTCTTTCGGTAAAGTCACGTAGAAGGGAAGTAATAAAATAATAAAAAGAAAACATAATAAAATAATATAATAAAATAATATAATTATTTTATTTTATTATGTTTTATTTTTATTATTTTATTACTTCCCTTCTACGTGACTTTACCGAAAGAACCAAGAAGATGACTGTACTCTACTTGACAATTGGTGAATTTATATTTCCAGTGAGGTGAGCGACAGCCAACGACGGATAGCCATGGTCGCTGAAATGATCCACACAGCCAGCCTCGTGCACGACGATGTAATTGACAAAGCCAACACACGACGTGGGAAACCTGCGGTGAATTTCAAATGGGGTGAGAAGAAGGTAAGACATTGATGGCTGTAACTGCGTGTTGGCCCCTGTTGAAGCAAATTCATCTCAAGTAACAGCACCAGTGTATTGTCTAAAACCACATTAATTTATTGCAACACATTAACAACTCGTAGAAATCCTTCCACATGGTAATGAAAATCTACCAGTTTTTGAAATGTCATCCAGCAGTTTTGTTTATGGGAACGTGCAGCATACTGGGGGTTTTTAGTGGCGTGTGTGGACGATGTATTGCAGGCGATCCTAGCAGGAGATTTCATTCTCTCTGCAGCCTCAGTAGCCCTAGCCCGTCTCGGGAATGGAGATGTTGTGTCACTCCTGTCTCAGGTCATTGATGACCTCGTCAATGGTGAGTCTCAAGCCCGTCATCTAATGTCTATGGTTCATTCTATTGCATCATTTTCAAACCATTACAATGCATATACTAAGTGTGAAATAAATATTGCATTGCACTCTCTTGGCTTTGGATTGCACTCTCATGCTCGCATGTCTTTTGGATTGCACTCATACTCACAGGCCCTTCGTATATTACACCTGTTGGGTTGCACTCCCTCGTCGAGGAGGCCCACCTCTTCTCCTTCCTTTCTACAGTTACATGCTTATTTCTCACTTTAACATCATGCTAATCCCTCACATTAACATAGCCACTTCCGTGCCCTCTAATTTCTCACTTTAACATCATGCTAATCCCTCACATTAACATAGCCACTTCCGTGCCCTCTAATTTCTCACTTTAACATCATGCTAATCCCTCACATTAACATAGCCACTTCCGTGCCCTCTAATTTCTCACTTTAACATCATGCTAATCCCTCACATTAACATAGCCACTTCCGTGCCCTCGTTTAGGAGGTCGCTCTTCTATCTTACAGTTACATGCTAATTTCTCACATTAACATCACTATCCCCGGCCACTTTTTTATAACCCTTGAGCTACACCCATTTCAAACCTTTTAAAACAATCTGCCTCAGCAGCAGACTATGCTTTCCCACCTGATGACGGACGCTTGTGTTGCGCCCGAAACGTCGTGATTTATTTTATTTTATACCTACGTGACTTTACCGAAAGAACCAAAGAGTGTATGGATTCCTGCAGTCACGAAAGCCTCAAATCAAGAGTGAAATAAATAATTACGTTTCTGTATGCTCCATTTGTTTTGCCTGTGTTCAGGGGAGTTTATGCAATTAGGCTCGAAAGAGAATGAGAATGAAAGGTTTGCGCACTATCTGAAAAAAAACTTCAAGAAAACTGCGAGCCTTATTGCACACAGCGCTAAAGCGGTAAGTTGACACATTTGTCATGGTCAAAGCTAAATTGAACCATTTTTTTAATTTACGGTCTCATTTAAACTGTTTTTCATTTTCTTCTGGGTCTTTTTAGGTTGCTGTTCTTGGTGAAGTAGATACCGATGTCCAGGAAATCGCCTTCATGTATGGCAAACACTTGGGGATTGCATTTCAGGTATTATCACTTACAGATATTACATCAAGAGGTTTCCAGTATCCCAGCGTGATTGTATATACATTTTATAAATGCTTCATGTCTTATTCTCTCTAGTCTAGACACTCTGTACTCATCTTATCCAGCTTATTGCTAGTTATTGTTGCGATTTAATTTTCTCATTCTGCAGTATTCTCCTTACATCAGTATTGGCACAACTATTGCATGGTACACCTTGTGGTTACATTTTTGTAAATGTACAGTTTAAATTGCGAGATTAAAATGATAACCTTAAATAATGTCACTTTCCAGTAAAAATCATAGGAAACTAAAAGTTTCTCATAGAACTACGTGAATAAAGCACGTGTGCTTTTTAAGTCTGCTTAGAAATAACTACAGATATTTAATGTTACAGAAAAAAATGGTTCGTACTATTTTATCAAAAGCTAATCATTGTTGAGACTTCAGAATTTCAAAGAATGACTATTAAAGAAAAGCCAGGTTGCAATGAGTACAAGTATTGTACTCCTGTTTGCTTTAGGGAAAACATAATCCTTTTTCTGTCAATGTTTTGCAAGAGGTGTCCTCGATGAGACATACAAATATGGTCCAGTCAATCTTACAGACATTAAGCGCCCACTGATTTTCCATATCAAGAAGGGCGTTCACCCATGTGTTCTGAACAAAAGCCCACAACAGCTGAAAACAAATCTGGACGCTGGACTATCTGATAACAAGCATATCCGATAACAAAAAATTATAAACTTTTAACCCACAATGAAACACACCTTTACCAGCTCACTGACCAGCGTGGTGAAGTATGGTCATATAACCCCCACAACTTGCAATCTGAAGAGGCTTTAATCAATGGATTGACAAAGGACTGGACATGTACTGTCTCAACTACTTGACAGCTTGCAGAAAAGATCACTAATATGTTTGTTTTCTAAATGTATGACTCAACTAGGATTTAAGCTTGGGTTATTTTTTAACTCTTGGTATATTCACATTCATTAATCGACTTTACCCCCCCTCCCCATTTCTTTGTGGTCAGCTGATTGACGACGTTTTGGATTTCACTGCATGTGGAAATCAGTTGGGCAAGCCAGCTGCAGCTGATCTCAAGCTAGGGCTGGCCACGGCACCTGTGCTATTTGCTTGTGACAAGGTGAGGCCTAAGTCTGCAGTCTCACAAATTATTCCATAGCTCATATAATGGATGTGTATTTCGTACAATACTCAGAATCTGAATTTTTTTTTTTTACATAATGCTCCTTTTTGTTAAGTTAATAATCTGTTTCATTGCTTGCATTTGTTCTGCTTGGACTGTCAGCACCCAGAACTGCACAGTATGATAATGAGACGTTTTAGCCTCACTGGAGACGTTGAGAAAGCTTGGGAGCATGTCTTGGAGGTGAGGATCTTTCTGCATGTTTTTTTTTATTTCTGTACATGAACATCACTGCTTGTAATTTGGCAGTCCATTTAAAACCAAATGTTTTTTTCCTCTCTCAAGAGTGATGGCGTACAGCAGACACGAGACCTAGCGCAGCGCTATTGCAGCGAAGCTGTCAAGCTCATCAGCACCCTGCGGCCATCACCTGAACGTGATGCACTCATACGGATAACGGAGATGGTGCTCACACGAGATAAATGACTTAGCGTTAACACCGCAAGCCGCTATTAAATGCCAGTGCTGTTAATGCTTCCTGAAGTAAAGGTCTGCATTGGCCTGAATTTATTGTTTTGGTGGTGGGAATGACATGGGTTGAATAGATTAGTGGAAGGGTATGTGTGCACTCGGTGGAAGGAATAACGGTGCCCAGATTCAGTATGCAGCTGTGCATAAATTGTGATTTGTACAAGATAAATGCGAAACATTTTGCAGAAATATTGTGCGACATTTAAGGGTGCTGATGAAAACTTCTAAAGCTGTTCAGAGTATTGCTACGTTTGAACGGTTATCACTTGAATAGTTTTTATTTTAAACACTTGTGTATAATTTCGCATGAAGTTGCAAAATGTTTGAAAGTGTCACCAAAAAGTGTTTGTAATCAAGCTTTTTAAAAATGCAAACATGTTTACATAGTTTTCAAATTGAGGCCAGTAACATTCATTGCCATAATGGCTTTTTTTACATCTGACTGGCAGCTGTATATTTTAAGGCCTTATTGCAACTCGGATGTCTGAAGACATGAGTTTTATCTTGTATATAAAAAAAAAACTTGCAGTCAATTGCGTAGGTTTTTATTTTATTTTTTTGAAAATGTTTGTACATAATATATACACAATGTCAGAAATATGCAAACAGCATGCAGACCTTAAAGTAGCAACAAGCAAGGAATTCTTGAAGGTTGAGCTCAGTTACCTCCTACATATATATTATAAAGCTGCATTAAGATGCATTGTTTCACATACAGCTTATCCAACTGTTAAGTAGTATATGTGTGGCCAACCGCAGTCTTGAAAAAACAACTGAGGATTAGATGCTGTTGTAGCAATTGGCCCCACCTGGTCACATTTCAAAATCAAGCAGTGACTTAACATTAAACAATTACAAAAGTCAGAACAATCACTATTACATATAAGTTTACAAAGATGTACAAAAACCACTCTGCCACAGTTTTTTTTGAGCCTTAGATTACCAATACACTCTGGAAGCTCAAATACAAAATGCAACAGGTACATAGCTATAGTAATTATGTTCTTTCACAAACTCGGCTGCTCTTAGTCATTGACCTATAATAAAGTGAGTCCTTCCAGTCGTTGGAGAAATTCGGAATATAAACATTTGTTCACAAAAGCATTCCACACCTAGGATAAATGCAGACATCCCATAGCAAGGTGTGAACACAGTTGGGCTAGCTGCTTCTAACACCTTTTAAACATGCCATGCTTAAAGTACCTCAAGGTTAACTAAATTTTGTAAGCATGCATTATGCGAGTTACTTTGGCTATGTGGCTCATGGAAAGTCTGGGGTAAATTTGTACACTTGGTGTTCTTAAAAATGTATCGCATGCAAATAAGCCAATGAGAAGTTAGGATATTGCTTCTCTAAGGCAATGGTTTTCAATTGTTGTGGAAACAGACCATTAAATGTAATGAAATTTAGAATCTTCACATGCCTTGGCAACAATTGATTCCTTCCAACTTCACCGAGCTACACCAATCTGCACAAGTGAGGAAAGCTTAAAATGACACCATAATACTGCACTGCACAACTTGATGAAATTAAAATGGCCCGTACATTGTGGACTGACAAGTACTTTCCACAATAGAATGTTATTTACAGACCAATTATAAGGATCGCTTATACAAACTGTCTATTTTGTAGATACTCAAACATGTGAAAATTATCCAATCCAGTAACCATAAAATAAAGCCTCTGCAAGATGTTATTAAAGTGTAGCTCTTATTTTAACAATCACTAGAGCTTTCCATAAATCTCTGCTAAGCAGTAGTTGCATTTTTTTTTCTCACACCACACAACCCACATCACAGCTGTGGCACTCGAAAATTATCCAGATTACGCTAAGTCCATCAAGCAAAACATTCAGCATTAAAACACCATTGTTTCGTTTTGTAACATGAAAATTAACTTAATTTTAAATTACACTTCTACAACCACAATAACCAGTATATAAAAAAAAATCTTGATTTTTGACAAGCTTAAGAGATGTATCCAAGTATCTCATACACAAGTACTGCTGCAAAAAGTTTGTGGCAAGATTTATCTGCACAGGACAAGATATCTATACAGTACTGTTCATCCACCAACAGAATAGTTGTTGAAATGCTGCAGCAGTTAAAAGTCCAAAGCTGCAAGAAGTCTGTCCCATGGATTGGTATTTGGCAAGAGTGACGCATCGGAGGGGCACAGAACGCTGAGACCAGAGAGCGTAAATCTAGCTGGCGTAGTGTAGGATGGGTTCAACATAGTTTCCAGGGAAAAGCCCCGTCTGGCCGTTCATGGTGCCCTCGTACCAGCCGTCATCATTCTTCTTTATGACATAGATTATTGAGCCCTCCTGGAAGCTCAACTCGTCCTCTTTGTCCTTGTTGTAGTCATACACGGCTACCACTGGGGAAAGAATGGACAACAACACCACAGCTGAATATTGTGTAGGTAACAAGTGTGTTGTTTGTGTTTCTGTGCACACAGACACTTGCAGTGACACTGGTTAAGAAGGTACCCAATGTGTCCTAAGCTCCCTAGTATAACGAGTAAAAGGTAAGGTGCAGCCCAGCAATTGCATAGTCACATTACTGCTGGTGGATTCTCCAGTAGCGGAAGCTCTAGAGCCCTTCTAGAAAGTATTTAGGCTACGCTTCAGGAATATAGCAAATACTTAAAGTGTTATAGTTATTTCTTGTCTGAGGTTCTTTGGCTGCATGCGTGTGCAATGCAGAACCTTGCCATTACCTTTTTCCAGGTAGCTTTTGGGTGCCCATGGAGGGTCAGCCTCAGCATAGGGATCACAGTACTGCACAACAGCAGCTTCCTCTTCCTCGTAGTCACCAGGTGGAGGTGGTGGCATCAGCGGCTCCACAGGCCCCGCTCCAAACCCAGCCAGCTCTTCAGGCGGCGGTGGCAATGGCTGTGACGGGCCCTCCGTGACTTGGAGCAGAATGGAAGATCATCAGCCATGATAAATCCACTGCTGGATGATGGGCTCCACAAGCCATACACTTTCTCATGGTTCTGAGATGTAACAATCTACCTTGCACTTGCACACAACCTTATTTCAATGAGTATCACAAAAGATTGAGATAGATTTGGTACCTAGGTACCATATAGTTTTAAAAGACAATACATGTAACAAAATGTGCAGCTCATTTTTGCTGACATGGAAATGTATTCAAAATAATTAATGTCTTACTGTACAACATATGTACAGCCCTTTGTCAATCCACTGCTGGATACAGGCCTCCCCACGCAGTTCAGGTCATGGTGGATCTTTAACTACACTTTACACTGGTCATTGCGAGTTGTTGAAGATGGAGATGGTAGATGTAGTGGTCACATAAAAGCATAGAAAAACTATTTTGCTGCACTGCCCTCTGCTGCCCACCATACAGCTACTGTGGAGTATCTCCATATAAATCTAGTACCTTTACAGTGCTCTTTAGTCAAGGTAAAAAACTTTCCAAGTTGAGCAGATCTAATTCGTTATCAGTCGCAAATCAGTAGTAGTCATTCCAGATTCCTATGGTAAGGGGACTTTTCTATACAGAATTACCACCAATGACTTTATGACCATAGGAACAGGGTATAGGCCAAGTTGACCAACCTTGTGAAATGGGCACTAACCAGAGGCCATAATGAAAAATGTAGAAATTACAGGTACTCACTGTTCTCCTGCATGCGTGCCACGAGGCCTGTGAGAGGGATCTGTGGGGTGAGCTGAGGCATCGGTGGAGGTGGTGGTGCTTGCATCACTAGAGCACGCACAGAGCAGCTCCAGTTCAATCAAGCGACAAAGTCTCATGGGAAACAAATAGTACGACGCAGTCACCAGTGATGAAAATATTCGGAGAGACAAACTGCCCTGTGTTGTAAGACCAAGTGCACATGCATCTTTGCACGCACTCGGGTTGTGACTGTAGAAGGGACCTCCGTTGAGCTGCGAGCACTGTGAAGTAACCGAGGGTGGGCGGCGGGGAACGCCTGAGCTGATGGATGTGGCTGAGTTGTGTCGTGACATCTGCCTGGGCATCGAGTTGTATTGGGGTGCAGGACCAGCTATACGGGACATACCATTCACAATACACAACACACCAGCCATTAATCACCACCACTCACCAAGATTTGTTGCCAAATTATGTTCATTGACCTCAGTCTAGTTAAAGTACGACATTAAACCAATACCATAAAAGTTTATATTGTGTACCTTAAATTTGTTCCAATATGGAACTAAATTGGGATGATTCAACATGAACATGCTTTTCTCATGTATGATAAGACACAGCCTTACTTAAAAACTATTCATACTCACGAAAATAAATGTATACTTAAGCTGTAAACATTGCACCACATACACAAATAGCTAAAAACATAAATTATTCACATGAATAACACCAATTAGTTCAAGCAAATGTATGCAAACCTATCGCAGATCCATCTCCATAACTTTCTTGCCAGACAAAAATTATTTGCCTCCAATCAAAAATAAACAATGCCATGTCCAATGACAAAGAATGCAACTCAGCATAAAACCACAAAATGCTGCCCAAGCCTCATCAGAATTGTATTAGGGAATTAAGTCAGCAAATGCTACCATTAGGTGAGCCATGCAATAATTAAGACAGGAGCATTGCCAAGATGCTTACTACGCTTATTTCCCCAAGTGGAGTCTTCAGGGGCTCATGTTATATGAAAGGGCCATTCTTGTTGGCTCTACTGCTACTCTAGAATTCAGATGTGCAAAAGCTCCCCAGCGTTAGTCACAGCAGGGACTTGGATCCTTCTTATGGCAGCCTGGCGACACCCCCGCAAAACAGACTAAGCTACTATGGACACAGCATACATTTTGTCTTACCACCGAACACAGGAGGGGGGGGAGGAGGTGGCGGCACACCCATCATGGGTGCTGGTAGCCAGGGAAAACACATACAGCAATTACATATTCAACTATTATTTGTCTACTAAAGTGATGTTTAATGTCATCATGATTCTGTGTTGGTGGCATGTGTTGCAACATGAGCCAAGGTGAAAAAATTACAGCAAGATAAGAACACCAATTATTTATTTAATTAATACATCATATACAGGCTAAGAGCCAATTTAACTTGGCCCAGACTGCAAGTCAAATAATGAAAATCTAATTATATTTCTAATTACATTTTTGCAAAGTAGCATACAAGAAAATGACAGATATTTAGCACTGCCTAATTGACATGCGTGACATCACACAGCATGTTAAGCAACGCCCTTGAGTACACAGATGATGACATCGATTTGGCAGAGGCATTCAGCTAAGGCGAAGGTTTTCGCCTGACTTGAGGTCACGTATCGATCAAGCACATTGAACCAATGTACATAATACATTTAAAAATATTAAAATGGTGATAATAAAACTAAACAGGCAATCCTGCAGATATAGCAGATTTAAAAATGGCTAACCGCACAAACATTTTCACAATTGCCTGTACAAATTACATGGTCATGCATCACTGTAAAAAAAATGTATGATAACACAACTTTAAAAATTAAATAAAAACAATTAACTCATCACCACTTAAGACATAAAAAAAAAGTAATTTTACCAATTATATAAATTATGGATGATAAAGTGTCTGGTTAAATGTATAAGTATGGCTGATATGGACAGAGACAGGTGGATGAACTATGAGATGGACGATGGCCAACAGTGCGGGCCAGAACGGTGGCGCAACAACCTCTGAGCCATAGTGGGGACTGACCTGCGATTTGTGCAGGAGGCAGGGGCAGTGGAGAAGTGAGGCCATCAGGTGGCAAAGGGGACGGGGCAGCTGGGTAATTTGAGTGCAGGTGAAAAGCCGAGGCACGCAGGTAACACATGCAATTACACGTGCAGAAAGGTCACCGAGACTTGCAAATTCAAGGTTATACGTGCACATTTAAAGCATAAGTAACTCACTTCCACATAATCGTGCCAGAGAAAACAAGGTCAGATATTTGTAAACACATTGCATACTACTTGCGGAAGCAATTTACACAGTAGCCAACTTTTAAATTTGCTTTTTTAAGACTTCCACAGTATGTATGAGAAAATATTTGTATTATTATTGTAGAAGGAATCTATGCTCGGAAATGGTATAGGAAATGTAAAAAGTTAGTACACATTAAAGGTTCACACAAGTGGGTAATTTATAAAGGATATTTATTTATACAGGAGTACTGCACTCCATGTGTATTTCGAGGCATGGGCTGGTGATTTGGCTACAAGGATGCATGTGATACTGACCTGGCCCGTAAGCATTAGGAATGAATGGAGTGGGGACCGGTATCGGAACGCCCACACTGCCACTGCCGCTGTTCTCCCGGCTGCCACCACTACGGCTGCCACCACTGCTGCCACTGTAACCACAAACAAAAAGCCAGGGATCAGATGGATGGAATAAAATTAACCAAAATGCATAAAAGCTATATTATACGCTGCATTAAACACATACTTATTTGCGGTCAAATATGTTCCAAGCTTGAAATCAAATGATTTCAGTTTGTCAAAGAATTAAATCAATTTGCCCTCCAAACATTTGTTCTGCATTAAACTTACAACAGAAATGAAACATTCAGTAGTCTCAGTTTTTGGCTCTTTAATAATTTCGTATATATCTGTTAATTTAGTCCTGGGAACTTTAGATGCACTGTTAAAGCATTATTGTGTAAACAAAAATTGATAGAGTAAGCAAGTGCATAAGACTGCCAGACCTTACAAAATGGTGGCCTGTAGGTTATTATTGGGATAGTTCCACCAATTATGCAACCTCACCTTCAACTTTTGAGTATCATCATAATACATGGCATCACAATGAAAGTATGTCAAAGTAAAAATTCACTTCATGATTACTGTATACTGATTACCGACATGACTCAAGTGTCTGATAAGCACATCAAAAATCGTGTAATTGCTTGCCGTCATTAACCACGAGGCAATTAATGGCACCTGTATGTGCGTGCCCTCTGGTTGAGAGAGGCGGTACGTGAAGGACTCTGTGCCTCCTGCTGCGGCGGGTACGTAGGCGTGGCACGGCCGGGGCTTGATGAGTAGTCGTTGGGCAAAGCAGGCGGCCTCACAGGTTCCAGGGTGCGGTAGGGCGAGCTCCTCCTGCCAGCCCCGGCAGGACAGCACAGACACACACGTACATGTACGCACACGCATGGGGGCCGAGTGCATTACAAGGGGACATGGTGCACAACAACAGAGGCCTCACGATGAACAGTTAATGCGGCAGACAAGGGTAATGATTCTGATAAAAGTGTTGTTACAACATGCAAAGCTTGTGTGCTATTTGAGAACCCAACTTGGACCATCTATATATAAAAAAAGAAAAAAATTGTGTGTGGGTTTGTGGCAGGGTTTGTTTGTGGGTTTGTGTGTGTTCGTGCGCTTGGCTCTCCAACGGTGGGGTTTATGTAAAATAAAAATAGCCAGGTATCACGCCATTAATCCCTGCCGTGAGCAAGCGCTATTCCTTTTTCACATCCGTCAACTTTTAATTAGTTTAGCGATTTTGTGCGATTTTTGCGCACTTCCCTTGTATTTATTTATTTATGACGCATGCACGACCATACCAACTCACGCGCCTTTGGTGGGGGGGACGGCCCATGCCAAGTCGCACGCCTTCGGTGGGAGTGAGGGGGTCATTTTCTTTTGCGTTAAAAATCCTATAAAAATACACTAAACGCTCAGGTAAATTCTTCACTGTGTGATGTCCCCCCCACCCCGATGCGTGCAGTGATTACTACTATACAGTCGCTACATGCTACCACTATAGGCCATAGATATTACTGAAGAGCGGCCGGGGAGATCGTGCCTGGGGGGGGGGGGGGTCAGGGTACCCCAGCCCCAGCCTGCCAAGGTGCCACCTCGGCCGTCTGGACAATCTAGGCGAGGCCGTAGGCTCTGCACGGGACTAGGCCTCACCACGCCACTGTCAGGTGAGTACTTTGTGCTATACAGTCGATAAATACTGCTATAGAGTCAGCATGTACTACTGTAGTGATAGCAGGTACCACCACAGTCGGTATGCACTGCTGTAATCATAGCAGGTACCACCAGTCGGTATGCACTGCTGTAATCATAGCAGGTACCACCACAGTCAGTATGCACTGCTGTTACATTTCTAAGAGGAGGTTTGAAATATTGTTTTGACCCGGGCAACGCCAGGTACCTCCTGCTAGTTGAAAATAAAAGCCACATCCAACTTGAATCCTCTGGCACAAAAGATGCAACCTCAGTATTACCTCACTGGGAAACCGGCTTTGCCAATTCAATACTGCTGCATCGGATTAAAAAAGCTATAAAACAATGCATATTATTTCAAATGTAAAAACTGCCACAGCATTCAAATTTTTTTCCAAAGCCAGACAGGCCCTGTGTAAAAAGACTAGAAATAGGCTGAAGGAGGAGAGCTGATAGCAAAGACGACGTACCCCTTTCTTCCCAGTGTGCTGCGGGATCGGACGGCGATCGCGTCGCCGGAGTTGTGGCAAGCAGGCGAGTAAAGAAGGGAGCTGTGGTTAACTTGGCTTTGTGAACAATGTTCAAAGAATAGGAGTAAACCTTTTATGGTTCACGCATGCCAAGACACAGCATTGAAAGCTCATATTTTGTCCCTTGAGAAAAGCCACAGCAATGTGCAGCCCAGGAAGACTTTGCACTTAAATTTCACCCTGGACATTTTTTTCAAGGCATTAAAGATCTATCAGCAGTTTGGGAAAAAATTAGTATGCCGCAAAATTGATTTAAAGAGACTGCCGAGTTTATTTTAATTCAAGTGGCAATTCTCTACTGAACCAGGATAAACAGCAACTTTACAAGCAGCAGCCGACTTCCACAGAAAGCACTCCATTGTTTATGCTTGGTCAAAGTTATCCCTTTCATTTCAAGTTGTAGTCATATTCTAAGTGAGGTGCGTGTATTTAATGAGCTCAATATTTTCTTAAATTGCATTTCATTTATACTTTAGCCTATCAGATCAAAACGATTTAGTCACACCAAGACGAACTTTAATAATCATCTATAGTACGAAGCATGAAGACCTTTTAATTGTTTTATACTGTACCCTGCACACTACAGCGCAGTAAGAAGCCAGAAAACCTGAAACAAATGAATGACACTGAGCTCCGTAGCCTTTCGGGTCGCTGGGGAGACTGAACTTGTGCAAGGCTTGCATTGAAACCCAAACTGATTGAGTCCTAGGAAAAGTGTATTATTCTCCCTTGTCTGTTTAGCTAAAAAACACATATGAATGGGGGAAATGCATGCAAGGACGATGCCACATTACTGCCTTTGCACCAAGGTACTTAAAACCCTTTGCACGCCCTAGTCTAGGCATATGAAATTTCACAGCACAAGTTTTATTACATCAGCTGTGCGAGCACTTGTAGTTCACACAACCCTAGGGATGATGGAAATACAGCTACACTTACGTAATCATTATCAGAAGAGTGCAGTGTTGTGCGGAGAGGACTTATATTGGAAAACATGCAAAAACGTAGGTTGTACGAAAAGGAATGCAAAGTATGTTTGCAACCTGAGGGACCGCAATGCAAGCAGAGTTCAAGACGACAGACATGTGAGGGGCATACCCCATGGTGCCACGACCACCCGCTGGTGGGCTGGGGGGCCTCTGAGTGGGCGGTGTGCTTCGCGGAACGCTCACGCTACTTGTTCTCCCATTGGGGTTTCCTCCCTGCTGCAATGAATGCAACAAACCAACAGCATGCAATCTTTAACACTATATTATTATAAAGTACTTGGCGCGCTGATGTTAATGCAACATACATAATACTAATAACATGACTGTAAATACATAATCCTAAATAATCAGGATTCATTGGCTCAAGTAAACATCGTGATAAACTCCCACTAGGGTATGTAATGGCATCTATCACTATACACGTGGCCATCATTGCACATTTCTGTCATATGTACATACAGATTGGTATTTCAAAAGGAAATATTTATTTTTACAACAATGTATAATCACTTTGAAAATTTTAATTCAGCCATGCCCAAATTATGTACTGAACCAGATTAATGAAATCCCTCGAGTGTGCGGTCATTCACTGCAACACATTAAACATGCTTCTTTCTTTACATCTACCTATGCAGGGTACATGTTTCACTTATAACGCAAACAATGCACAGTAATAAACTAAAAAATAAATCTATAATAAGGCATCCAACCTTCAAATACTAAGATATGTTTTACTCTGGGTTTTCAAGAAACCAAGAATACACTTCTTACCTTGACTTTCAAAAGCCACTTTGTGAAATGCAAAGGAGCAACAAAAAATATGTCTTGAGTTAAAGACAAACAAATGAAGGCTGTTTTTAATGACTTTTACGATTTTAATAAAATACTACTTTTTATTACGGCATTAAAAACCAAGTTACATGGGGCATGCATACATAAAGTGGTGTGTACGTATACACACATACTATGTAACTTTAATTATACATAATTGCACTAAACAGACCAAAAAGTTATGCTATCTACACAAGGCCTTTGGTAGCCACCATCTGTACAAACATCTGCTACTTGTCTCATCCTTGTAACTTCCCCCCCCCCCACATTCTATTAAACAAATCCAAAAGTGTCGAGTTTTTTTTCAATAACCTCGACACATGATTCTTAAAAATAAACATTTTGGTTGCGACAAATGTATACTATTAATAGATCGTACAGTAATCCGTATACACGCAGACATAACATTAAATTTTGTCTACGTTTAAAAACGTTATCTTTTGACCATACAATTTTACTATAATGTGACATTAATAGGATTAAGAGCTGTTGCACTGTCAATTAAAAAATGTGTACATCATAAAGGATGTTTTCATTCATGTAGCATTAAGATTGAAAAACCTTAAGGTTCATAAACATTTGACCATCTGGAAAAAGGTGCTGTAATCAACCGAAACAACATGCAGGGCAATACGACTTCCTGTGTGGCCAATGTGTAAGTGTATACACTAAGGAACTCCTTGGAGAGGCAGGCTTGGCTGTAAGGGTAAAAGGCTAACTTTTTTTACTTTAATAAACATTTTGCACATTGCCAACTGCATTGTAACCAAATACATATACTTTACAATTTCGATCAAATTCACAATTCTAAGGTGAAAAGCAGACGTATTTCATTTGAACAGTAGTCATGAGGCTTATTAATTATTACCAAACTGCGTAAGTGTCAAAGCATATTTATGAAGGTATCGTCAGAAAAGTATTTTCAAGGAACATTCTGAACATTTTATATATGATGTACATATATTTTTACGAATGAAAAATCACCACCTAGTGGAATATATTTTTGAAAAAATATCATATACAGCAAATAGATGCACAAGCTTGAAATACAATTTAAGGTGTAACAGACCTTGACAGAGAACAAAAACTTGTAAATTGGCCATGTGCAGTACTGCGCCTACCTTCACACCATGCCCCACGTCGTCCAGTGCGCTATAGTCCACCGGCTTGCGCACGTAGCGCACAGGCCTCTCAGGGTTGACTGGTGCCAGGATCTTGTGAGTGCGAGACGTGTTTTTGTTGGTGGTCAGGATTCCAATCTCACGCCGTGCCACCTTCTCCTTGTGGATGTCCACTGTCTGAAATAAGATCAGCCATCATAATCCATGATTAATCCACTGCTGTATGAAGGTCTCACCAAGCCATCTCTCACGGTGCAGAAATTTAACAATCCAGTACCCAGGATGATGTCATCGCTCCATCTGCACGGTGGCAAGTTACCTCCCTTGGATGCCAAACTAGCCCTTCAAGTGACATGCCCTGTCCATGTTTAATTCATGATTCATGTCTAATGTATAGGAAACAAAACTGAAACAATTAAATCATTGTACAATGGGCTGAGTGTAGTGTATTATATGTATGCCATAGATCTGCTTTCAATTGGAACTTTTGATACGTTATCAGGAAAAAAAAACTATCACTTAATATTACACTTAAGTATATTGCATTTAACAACAAATATAATAATGCAGCTTCCATTAGGTGAATACAAATTGTGTAGTCCAATCAGAAAAAATTCAGCAATTTAAGCTGAGAGAAGGCATTTTTCAGATCACATTATTAAATACAGGGACAGATTTTAATTATGTGAATCTAATTAAAACATCTACATAATATGTCTAAGAATACTATATACATTGCACAATTTGAAATGTCTCGAACACTTAATTTTTTAAAGCCTAAGTGTGATGATGAACCTTCACTGACTGCAAATCAATGCAACAAGCTAGCATCAGGGATCCATTAATTTTATCTCTCTGCATCAAAACAATTACAACAGCAAAAACTGCCACACTGTAGATCTGCCATTTACTATTAAAAAAAATTCCCGTGACATTTCCATGTAAATTGAACTGACACAAGGATGCCAATATGCTTCAGCTTGGCACATGTTATGCACGATAGACATTTTTCCGCTTGATACAAGCAGAGCTTGCATAAACATTGCTGGGATTAAAAATTATCGGACCAAATGCTGCACAGGTCAAAACCACCAATCTTCACAGTGCACGTATGATGTTGTCAGTGCTTTCACTTTTACAAAACATTAATTAAAGTTGCTTTCATTGGTTTAGATTTTTCACTGAAAAACAAAGATTAAAAAGGCTCCGAAAGTAACATTTTACCACAATTGCACCCTAATCATCTTCTGTACTATGGTCGGTGATTATCAGGTATCAATATGCACTTTCAGCATGCAATAAGCCACTGAATAGATCATTTGTGGGAAATAATTAATTTATTGAGCATTTCTTCACTAAAAACACAAACCTGATGAGAAATTGAAAATATTAAATATTCAAACAACCTGTGCATGCCCACGTTTAGTGTTTATACATCACACTTTAATTACCACAAAATCACTGCAAATCGAAATCAATGCTTAGACTTTAAGAAACCCAAACTATCACAAATGGAAAAATACCACTGCACGCATGCATTGACAATGATGTATTATATTCACATATGCTATAATAGCAAAAAAATCATTAAAGCACACACTTCATTCATCAAGCCTCGACAAACATTTCATGCACTGGTTGCAAGCTGACCACACTGCAAATCAGTTTAGAGGGTTGTTTTGACAGCAGACAAAGATCACCTTTTCCAAATGTTTATTAACAGCACTCGACACTGCTTCTTAGTTAGATCTTTGGCTGCATTCAGTGCAGCCTACTAGCAAAATTAAGGTTGTTTTTATTATTACGTTAACTTTATTTAGAAAATAAACCTAACTTTTCGAATTGATAGTCGAACATAACCAGTGTATTATTAAATCAGCTTGTTCTTGTTAAGATTTTTCTAAAGATAGTTTCTGCAGTTTAACAGTTAATGCATTTTCCAGAGTTTCCTAACAGCTGGTTTGCAGATATTACCTTTCAAGTGGGCTTCCATTTTGCCACAATTTATGACGGAATGATATTCATAGTCTGAAATAATAAGTTTACAAAATGATATCCCCATTTACCATGTTTTCATGAAGCACTACATTTTTCTGAGTTACACTTGCCCATACGTATATCCCCAGTCTATAATATATTGCCGTATTACATTTTCCAAGTTGGACTACTAGCACTATGTACCGAACACCTATAATTATCAAGGGGATGTAACATAGTATACATATACAGTATAATGATAATGTACAGCCCTTTGTCAACCCAATTCTGGAAGAAGTCCCCTCCATGCTGTGTGAAGAATGAGGGTTATTTCACCATACCTGGGCAGATATGGCTTAGCAGTTAAATGACCTCACAATAAAAAGGTTTTAGTGCAAAGATTCACAGCTCAAATCCAGCGGCCATCCTGATTATTACTGCAGGTGTAATAAACATAATAACATGCGCAGCCTGCTTCAGTGGTTGTTAAAGATCCCCCGACGTAATTTGCAATCGTAGGCAATTGTGATTTGGCATCAGGGTCCACATTTTCCAACTTAGAATATTATCCAAAAATGATGAAATGAGGAATATACGTAGCAATCATTGCCACCTACTGGCAGACTAATGCCCCAAATCACCCTTGCATGAGACAATCCTAATTTATTGAGTTCTCTCCTGATTTAACAAAAAAGTAATGAAACATTCTTCCTCAACATACAAGTCAGCAGAGATTGGCGAAGGGAAACCCAAGGTATAACTCGCCTATGATTTTAGCTATGGCCAGGATTCGAACTTATGTTGCTGAACTTATAGCCAAGTGTGAATATCACTGTGCCACTCCTCCACACCACATATATCACATGTACCGGTGTGCAGAAGCAGCTCTAGATCTCAATTTGCCAAGGAAGCTTCACTCTTCACTTTCAATAATTTCACAAATGTCAACAAGAGCATTTTAAAAAATTTAAATTATTTTGGATTCATATAAAACCAAAGCTGCCTGGCAGCTGCAGTAGTTTAAAACTGCTGTAATAAAACAATCCCAGTTATAGTATTCGCTATATGTAAATAATGCAGTTAATACAAAACATTACTGCCAAAATTACTTTTTGCAAGAAACGTCAGATGGATGTTGGGCAGAAACACTTTCCTCTTTAATTTCAGTTACTTTTAAATAACAGTGCAAATGGTTTTCATTTTGTAAAATAGCCATTGAAGCAGCAAATACAAATGTGTACTTCCTCAGACATCAAACAGCCACTTAAATAGTTTGTAAATTTGTAACCATTTATTTTAATTCAACGAAAATCCGGCAATATATTATTTTACAAATTGGACCAAAAACTATTATAATATAACATTATAATATAACATTTCTCCTCCGTCGACGTAAAATAATGCTTAATAAGAGCGGTAAGATTTTTCTATTAAATTTAGTCAAATGTTTATTTTATGAAAAGATCAATTATAACCATATGTAAATATGTCACCAACTGTTCATATGGTTTGTCAGTGGACTGTATACGTAGCACATATGCTAGCCAAAAACCTGATCTTTGACAAGAGTATTGAATACGTGTGACCTCAGCAAAAATAACTAAACATCCTATGAAAATCGGTCATTGTACGCGCTATTTGACCTGAGATATGTGGTTGATGGAGGACTCCATCTTGCGAAGCTGAGAGGCCTGGATATCCAACATTTGCAGGACATTGTTGGCGAGAGTGTTTATCTGGTAGGCGACGCTTGCCAGGGACTGGGTGGTGTATGCCTTGGTCTCCTCGAGAGCCCGCCACTTGTCCTGTGCCTGTTAGGGTGCACAGCAAACAATCCAGCTGTTTAACATTGCGCGTGTTGCACTGCAGGCCGCTTATTACTGCAGCAGCAGCATTCCCACAGTAATAGGTGGTGGCTGAAAACAGGGCACACACACACACACTCATCAGCCCACCACAGACAGTACTGTAATACGAATAGCAATCAAATATACAGCCAGCGCCTGCTGCAAAAAAGACATCTTTTGCGCTGCACTGCCGCTTTTCCCCACAAATTGCACATTCACGTACGACCCGGAATTTCTATCAACGTGGAGATTGTAGTATTGTTTTAAATACTGTAAATGACATTGTTTAAACGCTGGCTTTCTCTTGCACAAACAAAAGATTCCAATGCAGAGAATGCATGCACTACAGTTCGCCTACACGCTGAATATTAAAGGAGGTGGGGGGGGGACGTTCCATTTCTTGTACAATTTTACATCTGCAATTGAACGATTTTCGTGTGGAGCATGTGACCGCATTTCTGCTTCAGCGGTGGCGTTATACATGACACACGTGTAGAGTAGCACACGCGAGTAAATCCGTGCAATATTTTAAGTGCCCTTTTTTGTATGCGATTTAAAGAGCAAAAGCGTATGGCGGTTGCAGCTTCTGAAGCCACGGAAAACAGCATCACCTCTACCCACCACCATGCTTCTTCCATTTACTACGACCACATCATGTCTCATCACTTCATTGCCCTCGTCATCAGCAACTATAATTCTTCATAACCACCACCTCTTGCATTTATTTCCATCAGTATTTCTTACAACTACCGTTCCATCATCTCTTTCTCTCTCTCTACCATCACTCACTACCATTACCTCTCATTTACCACTATCCCCATCATGCCTCATCACGTTATAGCCTATATCAAGCTATAATTTTCATAATTACCACTACATATACAGTATATTGGTATCGTCAGCATGTCTTATAACACCGCCATCACATCTCTCATCATCACCACCACCACCATCATCATAATTTCTGTCATTCATCATTCACTTGGACTACCCTCCAATCAGCTCCAGCAACTGGGTGCCACTAATTGTCTTGCCTTAATTAACACCACAGCCAGTGTGTCATCAGGCAATGCATTATAGCGTACTGCGTGTTAGAACAAAACACAATACGGCATTTAACATACAGTATTTTGCCAACATATCTTCCTCCAATCATTAAAAAAAATGTTCAACAAACACGCCGATACCCGAGCTCGATCCGGTCATTCGTTGGGAAGCCAAATGATCAGAAAAGTAGTTTTGATGATCACAATAAAAACTAAGGATATGTGTATATCTGTTTTTTCTCATCTTTAGACCGCGATTCGTGCCGTATTGACGGGCCATCCCTGCCCACGGTGATGATGATGGTGATGATGATGGAAGTGATGATGTTGATAATGGGCGATGATGAATAATAATTGTGGCGAGAATGAAAGTGCCGACGACAGTGGTCACGGGTAGCGAGGATAGTGATTTCGTCGTACCCTGGTACCGTAATATTCATATCGCTGTTACCGATATTGACTATTGTCATGATGACCAGTGGTGAGGATATCGATTATGACGTTCAATCGACGATGATTCGTGGTTAGAAGTGTCAATGCTGCTGTCAATGCTGCTGAGTGATGATGACAGTACAGTATTGACAATGAGTGTCCACGAGCAAAATACTTTCTGACGTTACTCCTCCTGCTGACAGCGGCGAGATTGCTCCCCATGATGCCAATGCTATTGTTCGTGTTGCTTATGACACTGTCGCTGTTACCGATTGACCATAACGCCTATGACACGGCAAGTGGTGAACGTTACCATAACGAGTGTCCATGATCACGACGCCGTTATTATCATTGCCTCTGCTGCCTCTGCTACTGCTGCTGTTGCTATCGTCGTTGTCGCTGCTGCTGATACCGACGAGACCATCGCTGCTGACGGGCAACAATAAAGGCGACCACGACAACGAGTGACCGGTGCTGACGACGCCGCCGTTATTGTCATTGCCTCCCACGACTGCTCACGACGATGATGCCCAACGATGATGGCAATGCTGCTAACGCCGACCGGTGTCGACGGCGAGCGAACACACACACACGTGTGGTGGGATGGGAGACGTGCCTGTATGTAGTTGTTCTCGCAGTAGTCGGCCACTCGTTCCAGGTTGCGGTGGCTCTCGATGAGCGCGTGTCGCGCCACGGGGATCTCCTCCTCTAGCAGCATCTGCAGCTCCGCCATCTTGTGCGGGCGCAGCCGCGTCTCATGGCGCGCGCCGCGGAGCCGGGAGCGGCGGGCGGGTGGGGGGGGGAGAGGATGGGGGGGGGAAGAGTTAGAGGGGGGAGGGGCGGGGGGAAGAGGAGGGGGGTGAGAGGGGGTGAGGGCGGGGAGAAACGGAGGGGGAGGGGCTATGGTTGAGGGAGCTGAGGCTGAGGGGGGGGGGATACAAAGGGGGGGGGGGGTGATACAAATGGGGGGGGGCTATGGTTGAGGGAGCTGAGGCTGAGGGGGGGTACAAATGGGGGGGGGTTATGTTTGAGGGAGCTGAGGCTGAGGGGGGGTGATACAAATGGGAGGGGGGCTATGGTTAAGGGAGCTCAGGCTGAGGGGGGTGATACAAATGGGGGGGGGCTATGGTTGAGTGAGCTGAGGCTGAGGGGGGTGATACAAGGGGGGGGGCTATGGTTGAGTAAGCTGAGGCTGAGGGGGGGTGATACAAATGGGAGGGGGGCTATGGTTGAGGGAGCTGAGGCTGAGGGGGGGTGATACAAATGGGATGGGGGCTATGGTTGAGGGAGCTCAGGCTGAGGGGGGGTGATACAAATGGGGGGGGGGGGGGCTATGGTTGAGTGAGCTGAGGCTGAGGGGGGTGATACAAGAGGGGGGGGGGGGCTATGGTTGAGGGAGCTGAGGCTGAATTGGGGGGACTATGGTTGAGATAGCCGAGGCAGTGATGAGGGGGGGAAGAGAGGGCGGGGCGATCTATGCAGGGAGAGTTAACGGAACCGCGGCAACGTGAGCCGCTGTGTGCAGGCGAGGGCGGGGCTATACGGGGGGGGGCGAAGTGTGGGCGGGGCTATACGGGGGGGGGGGGCAAAGTGTGGGCGGGGCTATACGGGGGGGGGGCGAAGTGTGGGCGGGGCTATACGGGGGGGGGCAAAGTGTGAGCGGGGCTATACGGGGGTGCGAAGTGTGTGCGGGGCTAAAAGGGGGGCGAAGTGTGGGCGGGGCTATACGGAGGGGGGCGAAGTGTGGGCGGGGCTATACGGGGGTGCGAAGTGTGTGCGGGGCTATACGGGGGGGGCAAAGTGTGGGCGGGGCTACACGGGGGTGCGAAGTGTGTGCGGGGCTAAAAGGGAGGCGAAGTGTGGGCGGGGCTATACGGAGGGGGGCGAAGTGTGGGCGGGGCTATACGGGGGGCGCGAAGTGTGGGCGGGGCTATACGGGGGGGGGGGGGGTTGAGCGAAGTGTGGGCGGGGAGAGTTAACGGGGATCGCGGGGATGGTGGATGGAGAGGTGAAGGGGCGGAGAAAGTTTAAGGGGGCGAGGTTAACGGGCCGGGCTCGAGTGAGGGGAAAACCGTGAGAAAATAGCGCGTGAAGGGAGAGAAGCGAGAGGAGGGGGGTGCGGGGAGAACAAAACGTGAGAGGAAAGCAAGATAAGAAAAAATGGAGTAAGTGTGACGGCACAGCGAAACGAAATAGCAAGGGGAGAGGGTGGAAGAGCGAGAGGAGAGCGCAAACGTGAGGAGGAAAGCGAGAGGAGAGAGCAGAATGAGCCCGTGGCTCACAACTCCCAAGCAAACGCAGCCGACGACGAGCGTGCGACGTTCGATGATTGCGGGGAGGGGCGGGGCATTGGGTAAGTGGGCGTGACTACAAGGACGATACCAGGTTGGGTTGGATTGGGGGGGGAGGGGGTTGGGAGGAGGTCGTTCTTTTTGGATGAATCCAACTCAATCGGGTAGAGGGGGGGATATAGCAATGACCAGAGGCAATTCTCGACCTGCGATTTCATTTCACAGTGGGGCCTCATCACTTTGAGACGGCCACTCAACGATATTTATCCATCACGACCAAGCATCTTAGCCGCACTTTCTACTTACGCGGCATATTTTATTTAATCTTGGGAACAATACGATATTTCTCTGTCAATTCTGTCGCTGCAAGGATGTCAGTCAGCGACTGAGGCGTGTATTTATGTGGGTCATACCAATTTTTTTAATTCCATTCGACCATCGGGGTAATTGTTCCCTACCCTTCAATAAGTGGTGGCGAAATCTCCTTCGCCAGGTATACAGGATGTCGTGGTTTAGATCCCGACCCTGACGCCTGCTGCTGGATATTTGGAGTTTGCGGTGCTACTCCCCCCGTGGTCGCGTGGATTTTTCACGGAGTCCTCCGGTTTTTCCCTCCACATTTAGAACCCTCCATTTAGGGGGCGTCCATAAATGACGTCACGCGATTTTGGACGATTATTGACCCCCCCCTTCGTCACACGGCGTCACAAAAAGTCAGACCCCCCCCCTCAAATATGACGTCACAAAGCTCTGCCTCCTCCCCACACAAAATAAAACATGCTTCAAATCGCTTTAATCTATTGTCATAGTAGTGCGTATTTAATGTGGCGCTGCACTCTGATATTGTAGGAGAAAACATGTATTAAAAAGTCTATTTAATCAAGTAGAACGTGTTGTCTATATTTAAAGTTGCGCATTTTGATGTGACGTCACATTTCTCAACCCCCCCCTCGTCACAAATGTCTGACCCCCCCCCCCCTAGGTGCGTGACGTCATTTATGGACGGCCCCTTGGAGTATTTGGCGGCTAGAAATGTCCACATGATAAGCCACTTCGTTGCGCTATCATTTGTGGCCAGGCCTCTTCTGAACCAACTCTAAATAAAAGCGTGGGACGCGCGTACTGTTTTGGAGCAAATATGTCTGTATTGACAATGGGAAGTGTTCATATCTTGTTAATATGTTGTCATTAGACTTACCTGATAAAAAGAAATCGTTGAGTGTATCACTGCCGCCTGTCAGACGGTAACAATTTCTCGCATTTATTTTGATAGTGACCTAAAACAGAGGGACCGCAATGTACTAATGTGGCTGCTGATGCTTTTACTTACACGTTTTCGTGTGTTGTTTTGAGACTTAGAAACCACCTCCATGCACTTTGCGCCGGCCCTTTAACTCGACAAACCGCACGGGTCCTTTATTTCGCACGCGTTTGCCGATTTCCATCCATCTCCCCTTTTTATTGCCTTTCTCTGGAAAATCAGACATTACCCGTCTGCCCGGTACGGCAGCTGAATACAATACAGTACCGCTTGCATTATTTCCCGGCTTACAGGGTAGGGCGACGGCGTTAACAACAAGGGGGTGGTTCATGATTTTGTTTTCATAGCCAGGATTTTAAATCCATGCGAGCGCGAGGTCGGCATAGAACAGCCCCGTCATTGAAATTCCAGCCAGTTTAAATATTAATCCGTCCAAACAACCAAACCCGTCGCTTCACAGTGTTTTGTGAAGCCGAACAGAAAAAAAAGAATCTGCAATCAAGGTTAAAATTAGCATCGTAAAACAAAAAAGTAACCGTGGCTTGTGTCTGCTGATGAGACTCAGTGGAAATCGGTAAAAGGGTTTCTCGATTTTAACAAATGCTGCGGGGAAACATTGGTCTTAATGCCAATAGTTATTCTAAACATTTATGGATGTCTCGTCTCAATTCACTTTGTAGTGGTGAAACAATTATCTAAGTGTATCCATATACTTTGGACGTCACGGTTTTTTGCCTTTAGCGATTTGGTTAATTGAGAAATTTCAGGTTCATGATCTTAATTCGTTTATGCTGCCTTGTTTGGGGTGTCTTCTATGTGCTAACATGCTCGTTTAACTAACATAAAGATTACATTTTCACGGACAATATGTGCTAAATGCTATTCCATTTGTTTACCCAGGATGGCCTGAGCTTCGTGACTTTTTCAAGAGGATCCTGCCAAGGTTTCGCAGTAGGGGGCGATGAACATCGCTATGTACAGTATACAATACATTGTCGATACAGTATTTAAAATTTAGCGACGTTTGAACCCTTTCGATCGTGTGGTAATTGATATAATTGTATTGAGTAGATTAGTAATTGCAATAGATTGATAATTATATAATCCACGCACACATAAAATGCCCGACAAATTAATTATGTCTTCCCTCTCAATGCCACAATTATTCCACCGAATCTATCATAGTTTTGTGAAAGTACTGTTTATATTTTTTTGGCAACGGCAACCTACCCATCAACCAAGACTTCAACAATGTACCTCACCGCCAACTCAAGTTCCTTTTCCATCCCTTCTGGGATCACCCTGTCACCATCCGAGAATCTCACATAGTTCCAGAAGAATACTGGCAAACAGAGTGGAACAATGCAGAAGTCCAGAATTAACATCATTGACATTCCTCCTGAAAGACACCGGTGGGACCATCAACAGCACCAGAACATCAACAGGTCGATGCACACATCTCGCCACAGTAGCGAGATGTTAACTATCGCGCCTGGTATGCAGGAGCTCGTGGGTTCGATCCTGACCCCGACACCTGTATATTTGGAGTTTGCATGTTCTCCTTGTGGTCGCGTGGATTTTACTCCGGGTCCTCCGGTTTTCATCTCCACACTTAGAAACATGCGTGTATAGTATTTGGCTGCTATACATTTCCACGTGATAAGCCACTCAGCAGAGCTATCATTTGTGGCCAGGTAGATTCTGAAAAAGAGCTATATAGCTCAGTGGGCCTTATCTGGTAAAATGTAGAAAACAAGTTTAAAATGGAAAATTAAAGACACAATGAGGTTGTCACCATGCAACCCAAACTATGGACCATATAGTCAACCACTGTAGTATGCGGCTCTTTCAAAGGAGGAGGAACTTCTCCCGAAAGCCTCTCGTGGCTAGCAGACATCCAACACTGGCATTCATCTCCTGCATATATTGCCATACGCAACAACCTAATGGGTGCTCATCAGTGGCCATACGAAACTCAGTGGTGGAATGGGCCGGAATGCTCCGTAAGGCCGTGGTGGGAATGACAATTTGAACTCGACTGCGTTCAGAAAGAAATCAAGGATTCTTTTTTTTACTCACAGATAAGACTCCTAGGTCCACAGACACGCACTGAGACTCACAGGGACACGCACAGGCGGAGCAAAGCTCCTCCTCAGGTCTAGTGGGGATCGGAGGAATCATCTTCTTGGTTCTTTCGGTAAAGTCACGTAGAAGGGAAATAATAAAATAATAAAATTAAAACATTATTAAATAATTCTCACGACGTTTCGGCCACAACGCAAGCAGCCATCCTCAGATGAAGAAGAGGTATGTCCGAAAGACAGTGTCTGACACTGGAGACGTGAGAATCATTTTATTATGTTTTATTTTTTATTATTTTATTATTTCCCTTCTACGTGACTTTACCGAAAGAACCAAGAAGATGAATCCCTGCAGTCACGAAAGCTTTAAATCGAAATCGGAGGAATCATTTATGAGTTTCCCTCCCACCCAAACAATATCTTCCCATTTAAAACCCGGACCAAACCCATCAGCTCTTTCCACTGCAAAGCCACCAACCGCAAAGCCACCACCACAACCTCGGCAGCCAACCGGGGTCAGGGGTCAGCGGTGAGGGAGGGGGGGTGGAACAATGGATGAAGAAGCGCTGTCCCACTCCAAAACGACGGGGGGCAGCACTGAGCAAGTCTGCCAAAGGTGAAGGCGGCTACTTTAGTGACACAGACAGAGAGAGAGACTCGGGGTTGGTGGCGGGCGGTGCGGGTGTGAGACGAGAGGGGAAGAGAGTGTTGTTGAAGCAGAGCTCGAAGGGGTCCGTGACATCTCAACGCCGCAGCAAAGTGCCGCTGTGGCGGCTGTGGCGGCGGCGGCGGGGGATTGAAGCGAAAACGACGACGGCGACGGCGGCGACATCATCAGCGTCCTCGAGGAGGTTACCAACGAGACGTCGTCCTGGTGCGACAAATAGCAAGCGACAAAGCGGGGCCGTGGGCCAGACGCATTGGTGAGTGTCAGACGTGCAAGGTTCGATGCCCGTGGGGTGGCGTTAATGCTGCTGCTGCTTCTGTGCAAGTCAATGCTGTTTGTAGTGGACAATATGGACACTAACGTCGTCACGTTATGGTTTCACACCGTGTTAAAGCCACACGGTTTATACCCCGTGTTCTTGTACAGGGAAATTGAGTTTGCAACAACAAGATGTTTTTTTGTGTCTTATTTGTTTGTGTTTCTCCCTTGTGATGGGGCATTGCAGGATGAATGTTGGGATTTATAAGGGGCAAGGGGTGAACGATAAGGTCTGAATTGTTCTGTAATAATGTAGGCACTCATAAGGGGTTGACAGGTGTGTGTGTGTGGTCTTATCCGCTGCTGAATGAATGCATCTCCATGATCGATTGTTCATTCACTTCTGGACCAAGGCTCCCATGTTATTATAATAGCCTTAGCCTAATCCATTGCTGGACAGTGGCCTGACCGTCGTGTTTATTGCAAATCCACTTTGATGAATGCATCTCCAGTATCGTCATCCGCAGTTATCGACGACTGGATGAATGCATCCCCATAATCACCTCCGATTAGCAAGGTTGGCTATGTACGGTGCGAACGAAGTTCATCAAATGTCCTGTTACTGCACGCATTGTCTAAGCACTGTTGTATGAATGCCCTCATCCTCTTCGACATCATCATCAGAGCTACTTGTTCCCCTTTAAAGTTACAGATGTTAAGCGTACGGATAACTGCGTTTGAATGCCATGAAATGGATGATGCAGTCACTTGATTTACCTTATTTGTATTTTTGTATTTTTATATTGTATATTATAGCTATTTTATATTTTATTTTATTCAATTTTTTTACATACGTTAGCCCCTTAGTATTAGTTAGACTTTGTACATTTAGTATAGTTCGACTTGTACACCGCTTATTTAAGATTTAAGATTCCTATATGTTGAATGTAAGCACCTTCCTGCCAAAGTAAATTCCTTGTCTGTGCGAACTTTCATGGCGAATAAAAAAAACCCTTTCTGATTCTGATCTTGTGATACCGTACAGTATCACAATTGTGTCCAATTCAGATTCTCGATAGTTGTACAAAGACCAATGGTTATCATGCAATCGATGATTATGACGATGATTATGATGATGCTCATCTATAGCTTGCTTCCCTCCCTTCACTACCCATTCTTTACCTCTCGATTCGGCCAAAACACGGTGTTTATTTGCACCTGTACCGAACTTTCTTGGGCTCCTACATGTGTCCTGTTGTTTTTCGATTGGCGTGTGTGTATGCCACTGTTTGACTAGACTATGGACACATTCCGCTTACTTTGCTGCCACCTGTACCCAACTTTCTTTGGCGCCGCTTGCTCTCGTCGCATTTGCACACTTTGTGCTTAGATTGTTAAACACCTCGTTTGTTATTAGTTGTGCAATATTTCTTAAGTACCCTGCGTTTGTTCTCTAAAATATTTACGGCTATGCTCGAACACCACGGATCTCCCTTGCAGAACGGCCAGGAAACTGGTTAAACGAGACCATCCGTGTCTCAAATCAATATAAAACCAACTTGTTCCTCTCTCTCTCTCTCTCCAGGTGAGTCCGGTGTTATAGGAAGGCGAGGCAGGGTTCCCAATGGCAGACGGCGGATCTCAGCATCAAAAGCAGTTTGATGCGGCTGTTAAGCTTATTCAGAGTCTACCCAACAACGGTGAGTCCTCCCTTGTGTCATGGTTTTCGGGGTATCAGCATCGCCAGCATTATGGCTGCGGACCTGCAGAGTTGTGTCACCTGGCCTGCTTTCCTCAGTGTTGGCCTCTTTTGGAGGTACACAAACCGATAGCGTTTTGCATTAAATAGGGCTTACATGCAGTCCTCGACTTACGAACTGGTTACGTTCTTGAGATCCGTTCGTAAGTCGATTTGTTTGTTTGTCGGAACTCAATCTTTAATTGTACATACGGTATACTGTATATTGAATAAAACATAAAATAAGGTGTATGAAAATAAAAAAACCTGTTTTATTGAGTCAAACGGTTCACCGTCGTGCATCACACGGGATGCTGGGACTCATTACATCCTGCGGAGGATCGTTCCACCGAACAAAATTGTTCTGCGGTTCGGTTCGTAAGAACAGTAAGGTGTCAGAGTACGCGGGCTCAGAGTACGCAGACGCACTCATACGCGACCGACCCCGATCCATACTTACACTTGTGACTCATACTTTCGCTACACAAACGGGGCGGGAAACGAGTCAAATCATGCCCCGCCATCACGTGAACGTTTATTTGATGGTGTGTAACTGTATCGCCCGTGCAAGAAATGAGTACACCCAATTAGCATCTTTCGTATATATTATATACATATGATTAGTGAATAATTTACTGCACAGTACTGTACTTTATTAAACATTTATGTATTTATATACATTTTATATACATGCTTACATTTTATATACCCTCGTATAGGCGAACCCCAACTTACGCGAATTCGCACTTACGCAGAGGCACACAGAACTTAACCCTCACGTACTCTGAGACCTTACTGGACAAGCAAACGTTTGCAATTCGGGTGGTTAAAAAGAATATCATCTTATGGCGGTTCACATGTAAGTGCAGATGTTTGTAAGTCGGGCGTTCATATCTCCGGGAAATGTCTGTATATTGAGTGCTCCTCTTGCCAGTAACTGATAATGCAGCAGCATTTGTTTAATAAGCATATTTTAGTCCATCAGATGAATGGGTTTCCAGATCAATATCAAGTCGAATGCGTTTAAGCAAGTAAACTCTTGACCTGACGAGAACCAGAAGGTAATATTGGTCTGGCTAATGGACTAAAACATGTTTCTATTTTTTGTGTGGAAACACAGATTGGAGATCTGAGTATACGGTACTGTATATATCTGTTTTAGGTAGCTATTCTTGGAAACCTGTAAGGCTTCCTTGGACATTCAAGTCAGTTTTTGTCAGTTACATAGATATACACCACTCAAGACAATACATTTACACATGTTCTCCCATCTTCTGGTAATTAATAAGATATTTTTCTTCCCATGATACATCCTGGCTTGTTGTACCTCAGATGTGGCACCTGTATGTAGGAGACCTGTGGTCAATCTACTGCAGGGGTAGAGAATCTTATCCTTACTATAAGGGCCAAATGGAAATTTTAGCAGGTAACCACACGTTAATACACACCTTAGCGTTATTCAATAATAGAGCAAACATATTTGGGCTCACCTTTACAGGTGATTAAACATGATAAAACTAGAAACATGGTGGTGTCAGGTTGAACATATACCCCTCTAGTACCCGTTTTTAATGTGGCCAAAATCCTTGCAGCCCATATGGAATTGGGTTACGTATCTTATTTCGCCTGGGGGCTGTAGGTTCCTACTTTACTGTTTTGTGCAAGGTGTCGAAATGTCATTAACTCTAATATTGGTCAGCAGTATAAACTACTCTCACAAGGTTAAGTTGACTTGTGCAGTTGTCCAAGGTGACCTTGGGCATGCCCATAATATCTAAGATTACTTGTGCAAAGTGCTAATGCAACCTAATCCTACTGGCACAAAAGGAACCTGTGTAGATGTACTTATACACATGCCAGACATTTGTATAGAAAGTTTTACTGAGCATTAAGCATCTGTTTTTGGAGGGACCTGCATTGGGTTTGGTTAGCACTATTATTGAGTGTTTTGGCATGTAGGAGGAAATCAGAGAACTTGGATGAAACCCACGTGTCCTCGGGGTTAAATGTACTGTCCTATGGCCGCCTCACAACCCCATGACTACAATACTTGGTAATCTTTGTTGCTTAACCATAAAAGTACAAACCAGGCCCAAGACTGCTTAGCTTCCAATATTTAACAAAATCAGGTGCATTTAGAGTGATTATCTTTGGCACCAAGCTGCTGTCACAGCTTCTACAATGTTTGTTAACACTGCCCCTAGGGGCTCTTGTTACAGAATATCCTTATGCTACACACTGCTTGATGCATTTCTGTGCATCAATCTTATATTCTAGGTTGAGACCCACAAGGCTAAGGTTGAGATCGAGGTCAGGAGCTTTTTAGGTCGAGACTAATGTCAAGGCCAGTCAAAGCTGGATCCTCTATGCTGAGGCCAGTGTCAAGGTGGGGTGCCTCTATGCCATGTTTTCAGACTGAGGCCATACCGCTGAGGCCAAGGTGAAGAACTTGAGACTTGAGAAAATGTCCTCAAACTGGCATCAATACCAAGGATTGGTCTCGGAGACCGACGACTGCTGTGTATACCCATCCATACCTGACACTCAGGCAAGGTTGGCAGTACAGTAAACTTTCGCAATGCACGAGATCTGAATTCGAGAATTTTGCATATTTGCGAGCTACTAGCTGGAGACTAATTCCTTATTTGTGACCCGTTGGACTACAGTATTCGTGAATGTACGTGCCAGACCACTGACACCGGGGAAGTACGCGCAGAATATTGCATTTGAAACTGTCTGCGAAGATTGGGCACACCCCCTCGGCTGCAACATTTAGTCCTCAGTCTCGCAGCAATCCCCTTCTCTATTGTGCGTAAAAAACACATTGTTCTTTACAATATGACATTTATATATTATAGTCATTGTGATGAAACATTTACCTTTTCCCCCCTATGTGCACTCGTACCAGGAACATAACCCCATTTTTACCATTGGAACAAGGTTTCTGCTTTTGCTAATTCTGTATTCACAAGCATTTTCAAGAATGTAAGCGTTGTGGATAGAAGAGGGTTTGCTGTACTTGCAATGATGTTTGCTGTGGCGGATATAGCTCTTGACTTTAAGGCACCAATCAGGTGCCCACTTTACAACCATAATTTGTGGAGTCTATTTTAGTAACCTAGCAATACAATGCAAGCACCTCTGTGGCCACCACCACTTGCCATGCTGGTACAAGGGATAGGCATATTTCGGTTACATTTTCCATCCACAGCCATGACCTTTCCCCACAGAATAAACTGTACATGATTATTTTGTAATAGCATGCATTCATTATGGCACCAGTTTTGTTGCAGCCTTGTTTACGACAGACATAAAAAGCATGGAATCGAATGGTTGTATCTCATTCAGTTGACTGCAAGTAAATGTATTAAAGAGCCAGCTCGTAAACAGTCTGCTCATCATCACAAGAAGTAGTTCATAAAAGTGACTGGTCATCATCACCAGAATAAGTTGTATGCACATTCAGTTTAATATTGGATGTCAGTCTGTTTCTCTAGCTGCCATTTAAAAAACTTTGCAGAGCCCGTATCAATCAAAATACTTATTTTTGTGAATCATGTTCATTCATGTCACCTAAAATTACTGTCTACAGCAGTTTGCCCTTGAAGCAAGGATTGACTTTAGACCCCAATTTTGATGGAATAAAGCATTAAAATACCACGCTTCTGATCTGTCGAATAACGTGACTTATATACATCTACGCTTCCTGCTTTCAACCAACCCACACTGACAAGTGTGGTGAAGTATGGTGAATATACCCCAGAGCCCACATGGCATGAGGAGGCCATTATCCTTCAGTATACAGTATTGTCAAAGGGTCTATATTTCGATTTAAAGCTTTCGTGACTGCAGGGATTCATCTTCTTGGTTCTTTCGGTAAAGTCACATAGAAGGGAAATAATAAAAATAAAACAGAATAAAATAATTATCACGACGTTTCGGCCACAACGCAAGCAGCCGTCCTCAGGTGAAGAACAGGTCTGTCTAAATATACGCTCCAAGCCTGGGGTGTTTCATTCAGACGCTGTCTTCCCGACAGACCTGTTCTTCACCTGAGGATGGCTGCTTGCGTTGTGGCCGAAACGTCGTGAGAATGATTTTATTATGTTTTATTTTTATTATTTTATTATTTCCCTTCTACGTGACTTTACCGAAAGAACCAAGAAGAAAAAAGGGTCTATACTTGTACTTTTGACGGACACCTTGCAGGTACCTCTGTTGGTCACATGCAGTGTAGTGAATTCCTGTGTGTAATAATAGATCACTATGCTTGTAAATGAGTATCAGCTATGCCTGGCACATTACTATGATAATAGCAAACTGAAGCTCACTCAAATCTTTACCAGCAATTTTGGCAATCGTGTTTATGAAGAATTAACAGGAAGCCTAATAAAAAGGAAGGTGGCATATACAAGAACATACCCTAGGTAGGTCAGCTGCAGAAATGACATAGATGATTCTGCAGGGGAAACTGGTAGGGAAGAGGAAGGAAAAATGTGAATAGTTGGACAGATACCTCTACGAGAGATGCTGAAGATCGTGAAATATAGAAAGTATCTGTCTTGGACATCAACCCTCCATTATGAAGATGACATGAGATGGATAAATGACAAAGAGCTGTTTCTAATGGTGTGGAAAAACTATTTTTTGTAACCTATTCACTTCCAATGCCTGCCTAGGTGACACACTTAAGCTTTTCCCCTATACAGAGTCCTGTATCTTGCAGAATGGTGCTTTAGTACAACCTATGTGTGGTCTTCTCAGCGAAGCGTCATTCTACGTGGAATACAGAACCATTGGGAAAATAACGAAAAACCTATGCGCAGGTGGCATTTGTGTGTAATATGTGCATGACAAATCCGCAGGGACATATATTTAATAACCAAACCAGCGCTCTTCAATTGGCACATGGTCCTAATTAATATGGATAATCAAGGGACTTCCATAATTGGTTGTCAATTACATTAGCAGGTGTTTTGTACATGCAAAATTGTCTAAATGTCTGACATTTCACTCCATTTTGCATTCAATTTCTGGAAACTTAGAATGTCAGCCAATGTCTGAGAATAGGTTTCCCCCTTTTTTCTGGCAACAAAACAGGTGTTAAGATGTTAAAACACCAAACTTCAACCTTGTACAAGGAATCATGTCTGCATTAACCACAATACTTGTGGTCAGAATGCAAACAAAAAACATACTCTGATAATATATGCATTGTCTTTGAAACTGATTGGTCCACACCAGAGACAGCTTCTTTCGAGCCCAGTCTCATGTTTTTTGTTTACATTCTGACCACGAGTATTGTGGTTAATGCAGACATGATTCCTTGTAAAAGGTTTCGGTTTGGTGTTTTAACATCTTAACACCTGTTTTGTTGCCAGAAAAAAGGGGAAAACCTATTCTCATATTTTGGTACTAGCAAATGAGGTCCCATGATGTCAGCCAATGTCATGAACTAAAAACAAATAGAGCCAGATTGATGAGTCAATTAAGTTGAATAATTGACTAAAATTTGTAATCTACTAGTGCTTTTGTGGTTGATTATTCAGGCTTCTTTAAAAATAGCGGAATCTCACGCAGCCTGCCTCTCACAGCCAGTGTGCGGCAGTTGATAAAGCCAATGAAATCGCTAAGTCCCGCCACCGCCTCGCGTTCAGCGGCGGCAAACATGGAGAGGTGAGACTTTCTTTCGTGAGATATTTTCGTGTTCCCCGATTTAGTCGTGTAGGTGAACCCGAAAAGCGATAAATTGGTTACTTAAATAAATGGATTAGCCCAGCTTAAAGATAACGCTGTCACGAACTTCAGTGTGGAAACAAAATTTCCTTTTTTTTTTCTTCACATGTGCTGTTTTAGGATCAGTCCAGCCGTCCAATGAGGTCATGCTGAGACTGTACGGATTCTTTAAGCAAGCCACACGGGGGCCATGCAACATCTCAAGGCCTTCTTTCTGGGACCCACTTGGACGCCAAAAGTGGTAGAGGAAGCAAATGATGTTGACACAGATATTTTCACGTGTTACAAATCAATATGATTTTGGCTTCAAAAGACGTGTTTGCTTCTATATTGTATACTTTTATTGTGTACTGTAAACTGGGTTAAATAGAGCATATGGCCAAATTGACTGGAATGTTCCTGATCCTGTCTTGGAAGCTGAGAAGGGATGACCCTGGATAGTGCTTGGATGGGTGACCACCATGCACAAACAGGTTGTCATTATGTGGGGCTACGTAGTGGGCAGCAGATGGCAGTTCAACTAAATCCATTGTTTTTCTATGCCCTCACCTCTAGGCTGCTTACTTTGACCAATCCACACTGGTCAGTCAGCAATATGATGTATCGTCAAATAACCTCTGTGAGCTATACTGTGTGGGGAGGCCCTCATCCAGCATTCGATTTATAAAACAGTTTTATGTTTACTCTAAATTGAAATGTGGAATGGAATTATCATGCATTCCAAAGTGGCTTAAAATAAAAAAAAAATTGACCAACATGATTAGCGTTGACATGCAAACATACATATTTTACATGTCACTTTAGTTTCCTTTTTTACAGTGGAGGTTATTTTGGAGAGTTGCATCTATTTTTTTTTTATATCAAATATTGTCTCATTAATGAGATATCAAAATGAGCACTTGTTTTTTCCAGTAACTGTATCATGTCTAGCTGTTGCTTTGTGTTAACCTACATTAAGCAACCTGCTAATATAGTTTTTTTATGTTAACTATATGATTTTGCATGATATTCATTTTCCCCTTTGGCCCTTTTGAAGTGCAACTTCCACTGCAACAGTCTATAATCAAATGCTTTGTTAATTTGTCGATAATGATGTTGAACATGTATAGCCGAGTACAGTTTTTTTTTGCATAAATCTGCCAGGGATGCCTGGAATGCACTGAGTCAGATGTCAAAGGAAGAGGCCATGGTTGAGTACGTGAATGAAATCAAGCAGGTATGTATGTCTACGTAAGCAGAAAGGTACCTGTCTTGTAGTTTTGCACAGAAAGAGTCAAGACAAGCTATAATATGGTAATATATATAATAAAGGATAAGTATTAATTTACAGACCTTTTTCAATACACTGTTGGATGAATGCTTCCTGACGCCATGTTGGTTATGGGTGTTGTTTGACTAAACTTCACCAAGCTGGTCAGTGAGACTGGGTGAAGGTGAGTAGGTCAGGACCGGTTCAGCTATCACTCACCACTGATGTTAGCCATGACCGGGAATCGAACTCAGGTCGCCAGGTTCATAGTGCAGAAAACATGAAAGCATAATAAGTTAATGTTTTATATTAACAATGGTTATTAACTTTGTCATTACAGATATTGGAAATGTTGCCCATTACAGACCGAGTGGAAGAATTTCTTCTCACGCTTGGTCCTTTTTACGAGATCGTAGACAATAGCCTGAACATATCGACAAAACAAAACTTGAACCTACCAAACATATCGGACTACCCCAAATACCTGAGCTTGGGTAAGCAATTATTAAGTATGCATTTGTCTAACCTGCACAAATAATAAATGTGCATTTGAAATACGGACAGAATTGCATGAGACCTGTATGAAACCTCAAAACAGGGTGAGTTGTGGAAAATATCGGTGTGCGTGTGCCTGTATTGCAGAACCAAATGACTGGCATAAGTCTTCTCCCATGCAGAATGGCAAAGACCCACAGCAGAGCCTTGATTCAAAATGTCATGACATAAATTTAAATGGAAAATATGACACTGAAGATTATCTTGATGATGAAAGAAACAGTAAACATTTGTAGACTGCAATAAATGGCACTCTTTCATTGTGACGTTTTCACATTTGCATATGCTTTAACTGGTATTTTAAATGTACAATGCAAGTCTTAAAAGTAATATAAAATTAATTTTTACGTGTTTCTTTTTCTCAGATAAAAAGCGAATGAAAAATCGTCAGATGAACGAACATGCAGCTGACGGTCCTGCTTTGGGTGAACATAATGGATTCCCTTTGACTGCTACAACGGGCACTGCTTTAAAATCCCTCCAAAAAGATGAAACCAATAAACCAAAGATGAACTGTTTGCACCAGGATGAACATTTACAGCATGAGAAGTCCTTTTCCCCTGAGAGGAGTTTGCTCAATCTTCCAGCCTCTGGATGCACCCAACTCCAAGGTGTCAACTTTATGGCAGATACAGCAGCCAAAGGCAGCAACCCAGATGAAAGCAAAATAAGCTCCTTTACAGTGGAACAGGAGCCTTTGCTTATGCTGAGACACGTTGAAGGAGAAGAAGGCAGTGCATCGGATGAAATCACAATCTCTCTGAGTGGCAGACTAAAACGGTCTGCAATAGATGGAGGTGTAATTTTGCCACATTTCACAGGTGATTCGGACAGCGAACATTACTGTGACTCCATGGAACACCTCAATGTTGAAGAAGCCACAGAGGGTATGGAACATAGCAGAGCCCAACTTAACTGCCCTGTCAATGACGAAACTAAATTCAAGACATATCGTGGCCAGCAGATGCTTCTCAATGGCTCGTTTAGGCCACCTCATTTTGAAAGAAAAAGTAAAATGATCCATAGTGGAGAAGGAATGTCGCCAGAAAAGAATGGTATCCATTACAGGGAAGGGACAATTTGTGCCTCACAATGTATTATTCAACTTCATGGTAAGGAAATCCTAAATGAAGACACTGAAAAATTCAAGAATCAAGCGGAAAAAGGTGATTAACAATATTTGTTTGCATGTTTTGCTACAAGGTATCTATTTTGTGTTTTACAAAATTAACACCTGTTTTATTGCCAAAAAGGGTAAAACCTATTCTTATTTTTCATAGTTTGATACTGGCAAAAAGATCCAATAGAAATATTTATTTAATCAACAAAATGAGTTATGAAACTATTGTAAATATTTAATATTTGCATAATAAAAAAAAGCGGTTCTATCGCGTAAATATAAAAGTAGTGTTAACCCACCGCCACCCAACAGCCAATTAGTAAGATTTGTCACGTGAACAAAACGTGCCAATTAGTTACTACTTCAGCACACCGGTGTGTTGCAGACTAAACCCACAACATTTACAATTTGAGGACGTTTCGCTGGTTATTACAAACAGCTTCAGGAAATTTTCCAGAATTGTGAAAACGTCTTCCTGTTTCGATCTTAAATAGAGTAAAGGTAATGTTGTCACTGTAAGCCTGTCAGGTGTGAAGACCAGAGGAGAGTTAATGTTATATAAAATACAATGGATTATGTTAATCTGAGAATATGCAGCACCTATTATCGGTTGGGTTATAACTCCCAAATATGACATATTTGGCATTTTAATTTAAAGCTTTCGTGACTGCAGGGATTCATATTCTTGGTTCTTTTGGTAAAGTCACGTAGAAGGGAAATAATACAAAAATAAAAAATTGTATTATTAAGAACATATTTGGCATTGATAATAACATGTTGGAGCAATATGCTTTGCTTTGTTAGAGTTTTAATGTCTGCATACATTCCCACTGAATCAAATGCCTTTGCAAAGGACAAAAAAGCTAGACAATTGTATTTGGTCTTAATTTAGGAGCTTTCGTGACTGCAGGAATTATTCTTTGGTTCTTTTCGGTTAAGTCACGTCTAAAAATAAAATAATAAATTAAAATAACATATTACGACGTTTCGATTGCAACACAAGCAATCATCATCAGGTATAAAAGAAATAGCAACAAAAAATCTAACTAGAAAACTATAGACAGACATACAAGCAGACAGACATCACAACGGCACACAGAGAGAGGACACACATCGGCACAAAGAGAGGGGTTGTCTCTATGACGGTCCCTTAAATATAGAGAGGGGGGGCGAGAACGGAGAGAGGGAGGGGGCAGAGAGAATTAGCATATCAATGAGTGTACGCCAACGTACTGCTGCTGCTGCAAGTAAGATGACAATGTGGAACGCGCACGCAAAATTGAAAACTAGGAGACAGGCACACGAAAATTAAATAACCCAGCAAAATATCGAAATGTGATGTAATACAACACAGAGAGTCGGTTAACACACAATTAACGCATAGCCTGGTTGATTACGTGTTTCAAAATTTGCTAAGTTAGAATTTTAAGTGTGAAAATTCCAAAGAGAGGACACAGGCAGAGAGAACAAATAGCCAGAAAGAAAAAGGATAAGCTTAAAACTTCCCCGTAGAAGTGGTTCAATCTTAATTTAGGAGCTTTCGTGACTGCAGGAATTATTCTTTGGTTCTTTTCGGTTAAGTCACGTCTAAAAATAAAATAATAAATTAAAATAACATATTACGACGTTTCGATTGCAACACAAGCAATCATCATCAGGTATAAAAGAAATAGCAACAAAAAATCTAACTAGAAAACTATAGACAGACATACAAGCAGACAGACATCACAACGGCACACAGAGAGAGGACACACATCGGCACAAAGAGAGGGGTTGTCTCTATGACGGTCCCTTAAATATAGAGAGGGGGGGCGAGAACGGAGAGAGGGAGGGGGCAGAGAGAATTAGCATATCAATGAGTGTACGCCAACGTACTGCTGCTGCTGCTGCAAGTAAGATGACAATGTGGAACGCGCACGCAAAATTGAAAACTAGGAGACAGGCACACGAAAATTAAATAACCCAGCAAAATATCGAAATGTGATGTAATACAACACAGAGAGTCGGTTAACACACAATTAACGCATAGCCTGGTTGATTACGTGTTTCAAAATTTGCTAAGTTAGAATTTTAAGTGTGAAAATTCCAAAGAGAGGACACAGGCAGAGAGAACAAATAGCCAGAAAGAAAAAGGATAAGCTTAAAACTTCCCCGTAGAAGTGGTTCAATCTTAATTTAGGAGCTTTCGTGACTGCAGGAATTATTCTTTGGTTCTTTTCGGTTAAGTCACGTCTAAAAATAAAATAATAAATTAAAATAACATATTACGACGTTTCGATTGCAACACAAGCAATCATCATCAGGTATAAAAGAAATAGCAACAAAAAATCTAACTAGAAAACTATAGACAGACATACAAGCAGACAGACATCACAACGGCACACAGAGAGAGGACACACATCGGCACAAAGAGAGGGGTTGTCTCTATGACGGTCCCTTAAATATAGAGAGGGGGGGCGAGAACGGAGAGAGGGAGGGGGCAGAGAGAATTAGCATATCAATGAGTGTACACCAACGTACTGCTGCTGCTGCAAGTAAGATGACAATGTGGAACGCGCACGCAAAATTGAAAACTAGGAGACAGGCACACGAAAATTAAATAACCCAGCAAAATATCGAAATGTGATGTAATACAACACAGAGAGTCGGTTAACACACAATTAACGCATAGCCTGGTTGATTACGTGTTTCAAAATTTGCTAAGTTAGAATTTTAAGTGTGAAAATTCCAAAGAGAGGACACAGGCAGAGAGAACAAATAGCCAGAAAGAAAAAGGATAAGCTTAAAACTTCCCCGTAGAAGTGGTTCAATCTTAATTTAGGAGCTTTCGTGACTGCAGGAATTATTCTTTGGTTCTTTTCGGTTAAGTCACGTCTAAAAATAAAATAATAAATTAAAATAACATATTACGACGTTTCGATTGCAACACAAGCAATCATCATCAGGTATAAAAGAAATAGCAACAAAAAATCTAACTAGAAAACTATAGACAGACATACAAGCAGACAGACATCACAACGGCACACAGAGAGAGGACACACATCGGCACAAAGAGAGGGGTTGTCTCTATGACGGTCCCTTAATTATAGAGAGGGGGGGCGAGAACGGAGAGAGGGAGGGGGCAGAGAGAATTAGCATATCAATGAGTGTACGCCAACGTACTGCTGCTGCTGCAAGTAAGATGACAATGTGGAACGCGCACGCAAAATTGAAAACTAGGAGACAGGCACACGAAAATTAAATAACCCAGCAAAATATCGAAATGTGATGTAATACAACACAGAGAGTCGGTTAACACACAATTAACACATAGCCTGGTTTATTACGTGTTTCAAAATTTGCTAAGTTAGAATTTTAAGTGTGAAAATTCCAAAGAGAGGACACAGGCAGAGAGAACAAATAGCCAGAAAGAAAAAGGATAAGCTTAAAACTTCCCCGTAGAAGTGGTTCAATCTTAATTTAGGAGCTTTCGTGACTGCAGGAATTATTCTTTGGTTCTTTTCGGTTAAGTCACGTCTAAAAATAAAATAATAAATTAAAATAACATATTACGACGTGTCCTCTCTCTGTGTGCCGTTGTGATGTCTGTCTGCTTGTATGTCTGTCTATAGTTTTCTAGTTAGATTTTTTGTTGCTATTTCTTTTATACCTGATGATGATTGCTTGTGTTGCAATCGAAACGTCGTAATATGTTATTTTAATTTATTATTTTATTTTTAGACGTGACTTAACCGAAAAGAACCAAAGAATAATTCCTGCAGTCACGAAAGCTCCTAAATTAAGATTGAACCACTTCTACGGGGAAGTTTTAAGCTTATCCTTTTTCTTTCTGGCTATTTGTTCTCTCTGCCTGTGTCCTCTCTTTGGAATTTTCACACTTAAAATTCTAACTTAGCAAATTTTGAAACACGTAATCAACCAGGCTATGCGTTAATTGTGTGTTAACCGACTCTCTGTGTTGTATTACATCACATTTCGATATTTTGCTGGGTTATTTAATTTTCGTGTGCCTGTCTCCTAGTTTTCAATTTTGCGTGCGCGTTCCACATTGTCATCTTACTTGCAGCAGCAGCAGCAGCAGTACGTTGGCGTACACTCATTGATATGCTAATTCTCTCTGCCCCCTCCCTCTCTCCGTTCTCGCCCCCCCTCTCTATATTTAAGGGACCGTCATAGAGACAACCCCTCTCTTTGTGCCGATGTGTGTCCTCTCTCTGTGTGCCGTTGTGATGTCTGTCTGCTTGTATGTCTGTCTATAGTTTTCTAGTTAGATTTTTTGTTGCTATTTCTTTTATACCTGATGATGATTGCTTGTGTTGCAATCGAAACGTCGTAATATGTTATTTTAATTTATTATTTTATTTTTAGACGTGACTTAACCGAAAAGAACCAAAGAATAATTCCTGCAGTCACGAAAGCTCCTAAATTAAGATTGAACCACTTCTACGGGGAAGTTTTAAGCTTATCCTTTTTCTTTCTGGCTATTTGTTCTCTCTGCCTGTGTCCTCTCTTTGGAATTTTCACACTTAAAATTCTAACTTAGCAAATTTTGAAACACGTAATCAACCAGGCTATGCGTTAATTGTGTGTTAACCGACTCTCTGTGTTGTATTACATCACATTTCGATATTTTGCTGGGTTATTTAATTTTCGTGTGCCTGTCTCCTAGTTTTCAATTTTGCGTGCGCGTTCCACATTGTCATCTTACTTGCAGCAGCAGCAGTACGTTGGCGTACACTCATTGATATGCTAATTCTCTCTGCCCCCTCCCTCTCTCCGTTCTCGCCCCCCCTCTCTATATTTAAGGGACCGTCATAGAGACAACCCCTCTCTTTGTGCCGATGTGTGTCCTCTCTCTGTGTGCCGTTGTGATGTCTGTCTGCTTGTATGTCTGTCTATAGTTTTCTAGTTAGATTTTTTGTTGCTATTTCTTTTATACCTGATGATGATTGCTTGTGTTGCAATCGAAACGTCGTAATATGTTATTTTAATTTATTATTTTATTTTTAGACGTGACTTAACCGAAAAGAACCAAAGAATTGTATTTGGTATTCATATGCATTTTCCAGAATTCTATGATATATTATTACTGATATATTATTGCATGTGGTGTGGTGCATAGTAGAAAAACACTTGAATCCAACTCATTCATGTAGTCGGCTGTATGTGGCATTAAAAAAAGCGAGCAGAGTTATAATGCTTTACCACCAACCCAAATCCATCACCAGGCCAAGGACTCGCCATGTTGGTCGATGGAAGCATGGAGGAGCCAACAGCTGGCACTAGCGGCAGCAGCAATGAATTTGACCAGTCGAGACGACGGACGTTCAATATCAGCAAACAAATCACTATCACCCTCCAGCGGCTGCAGGAGGACATGGAGAGGGTTCTGCGCCAGCTTGGAAGCTTGGAGGCACTTGTCTCCTCTCAGGTCAGCGTGACAAATTTGGCTCGGGTGACATGAACCTGTTTTTAAATCCTTTATATTAAGTTCGCTTGCTTGCTTGCGTGCTTGCTTACGACCGTGCAAATCTTTCGGTCGTTTTTTAACCCACTTCCCGTGATCCAATCGAGCTGACATTTTCCACACAGACTCGTTGTGCGAGACAATGTTCGTGAAAAAAAATTCCCAAAATTTTACACTGTTTAGGGAAAACAAATTAAATATTTTATTACCAATTGCTTAATACTGGCAGACAATCATCTGACCCATAGGTGGCAGCCATCTCAAGCCAGAGGACGAGAAGACTCTAGCCGCCACGCATATAAAGGATTTATAGTGAAAAACTTTGTTTTTACGGGTTTACTTGTTAGAGAACTAATGCTCCCAAAATGTTAATTTGAAACCCAAACATTTTCAGCAACCAACAAGAATCAAATCTGCATTTGTTGACCTACGTTGGGCTAATCTTTGCTTAATGTCAACTTTGTTTAAATCTATGGCTTGATTTTACACCAATGCTTTATCCAAATTATGAATTTTATCTTTGGAAAGTATGTTAGAGGTTGCTGTGTACTGACCACACTTGCTTCCATGTACAGCCCTTTTGGCAATCCACTGCTGGATGACGGCCTCCTTGCACGGAGCAGGTTATTTAAACATACTTCACCATACTTGTCAGTGCAGTTTGGTGAAAGTGGGGAGAGGCTGCTGCACCACCCTGACATAGCCCTGCAGCAGCCTACAACACCTGTTTTATGCATGGTGGTCGCCTATCTAAGGCAAACCCTGCTTAGTGTCTGTGATCTGACGAGATCAGTAGCACGTCACGTGATTTTGTCACAGGCATAGTGTATTGTGTATTTAACTGTAAAAGTTGAATTCTTTTCTTTTTCAGGCTATGTCGGCTCTATCTCCAACGAGGGTTGAAGGACATGTGCCGTTAAGATTGGTGAGTGTAAACAAAGTCGCTTACAGCAGATTTCGAGGGTTGGTCCTTGTTGCAAATAGTGAGCACATGTTGTTCTGACAGCGTGCTGCAGGAAAACGCACCGGTCTGTCACGCCTAACGCTGCTATTTCTTCTGGCGTGGCCATTCTTCGCCCAGTGGATTGTCCGTGTCATTCTCAAAAGGCGTAGGTAAGTAATTACCATACAGGCATGTGATTGCTTGATTAATGAAGAAGTTTATGACACTGCATAACAAACACTCGACGGCTTGAGGACACACGTTTGTTTCTTCTTTAGAAAATGGCGATAATGTATGTTGACTCAAATTTGTTTGTTTTTTCCACTTTTCAGAAAAACCGCCTAGCAAAGGTTTCTTCATATTTTCACAATCAATGATTCGTCCAGGAATGATGAAATTGTAGTTTTAGAAAACTGATGAATGTAAAAACTACTTCTACAATAAAAATAAGTAATCCTGTTTAGCATGCCGATTGTATGACTTATATGCAAGCTGTTAAACATGCCTTCTGCTCTTTTGGGATTGCCAGCTCTAGTTTCGCATTAAACAATTGAATTGCATGATTGCACTAGCACCAATACAATAACCTTTCGAGATAAGTACCATTGTATTAGGTTCCACACCTCCGTTTTAATGAAGTTGCCGATCAGTGGCTTTAAGAGTTTATCATTCATAGATTTGTCCACCATTGGTATCAGGAAATATTGGCTCCTCACTGAAAATAAGTCAAGTTTACAGATATAAACCCCGTAAATCTTTAAAATCGTTAGAGTATAAATTATGTTCATGCAGTAGATGACCGATACATATTAAAGGTAAATAACCACTGCTTGAGTTTTATTTTAGAATGTGATGGTTAATGTAAAAAGTATGACGTACTGATTGCAGTAAATACGAAATGGTACGTTAAATGTTCAACTTTGCACTAATTTTTAAATATCATCGTGATGCTAATGCATGACTTAAATCAGTTAAAGTATTAAGCAACAGACAAATGTTGCCACAACACATGAATGTAGAGATGAATCATTTATATTTTTAGTCATGAGCACTTTCAGTTAAAATTTTGTAAAATAATGTAATGTATATCAAAATCTCAATTTTGTTGAATAAAATATTGGATGCGCATGACATATTCAATGTGTTGCCATTTATTGCGGCAGACACTGTACCCTCGTGTCTTTTACTTGTATATTCCTTTACCTTGCAAACTGCTTTTACGGTATTTCACTCCATTTAGTCGATTGGCAGGTTGTGTGGTGGGGTAGAGTGTGGGTATTCCCACCTATTCCAATACCTTTATTTCCCACACCTTCGATTAGCACGATTTCTTAAGTACAATGCGAAATAAGTTCATACATACTGTACATATACTGCATTCCAGTGTGGTACAATAGGACCACATAGTGGGAGGCCCATCTGACAGCAGTGGCAGACGCGAGTACCGTAATTGCAGGACGACACATTAACTCACCTTGACCTCGCTTGAAAATGAGAAAATGACTTCCATTCGAAATTGTCCAATTAGACTATTTTACGAACAAAAAAATCTAATTCAATATATAAGACCTGTAAATACATTTCAAGGTCTTTAGTTATGTTTAGTTTGTAAAAGTTAAGTTTTTTTTTAATTCCCATTCATTTGTAGTGACATAATGGGGTCACTATGGCGTTTAGCGCTAGCTACTGTCACAAGAGTGGAGCTGTGTGTCTTGGATCTCTCTCTGGCACTAGAGTGGGTATGGCAAGGAATCAGGCCCTAGGAGGCATAGTTCTGGTGACAGTGAGAGAGAGGTCGAGTGAGGACATGACAGCCTGGGTGACCCCGAGAGGGCACGTGACTGGACGACGTGGCAAGGGGGGCTCAAAAGGGGGAGAGAGGGACACGTGATGTAGGGGCCAGAGCCTTCGGGAAGGATCTGGAAGGGGATGTGGCCAAGGGCGGAGCCACGCCACGGCCTATAAAGGCCGAGTCCCGATTGCGGCTGTTCTCTGGAATCAACCCTTGGTGCTATGTCACTCCGATCTTCGGTCTTTGCTCGGCATCGTGGGTCAGTCAGAATGTTACTGACTGACTCAGTAATGTAGTTTCCCCCGTTGTGGCTTAGTTAATACTCAAAAGTGGCTATCACCTATGTCGTTATCCCGTATGTTTATGTAGTTACCCTGTTGGGGTGTTTAAATGAACGTGTTGCCTCCGAGTCAAGTGTATGCCTCCATGAAGAACACTACACACTGTTGTAAACCTCGTGAATGATACTGTGGTTTAAAGGAACAAATGTGCATCACGTGAATGAGACTCATTAATTGTACAAGTAGAGTGATTTCTGTGCTAAATGAAAAGTGTAAATAACTGCTTTGATTGGCTGTATTTGTCAAATGATTGCACTTTACGCAGAGTAAAGGGTTTATGAACTATAGTACATTAATATACAAAACTAGCTTTACTACCCGGCTTCGTCCTGGACTTTGATTCACCACGCCCGGCCGCCTTTGTCCCCCCAGTGGCGATGTTCACACACCACACCAGTTACTTGTTTGAGGCTGAGTCGACCTAGGGGAGGGCCCAGGACCGGTTCAAATAATCGTCACCGGTGGTGGCCGTGAGGTGGGAATCAAACTCGTGTCGCCGGGTTCGTAGCGCAGCGCGCTAACCACTACACTACCACTCCCCACACATACGCGCGTCCATAGGTACACAAACACGTGCTTGCTGCAGACACAACTTTGAGGGTGCGTACGGCAGTAAACGACTGAAATAATAAAGCAATGCTGCGCGAAGAACGCCTTAGACCTGCAACACATTTGTATGGCACTTTACTCGCGGAGGGTTGGGAGGGGGGTGACGTGAGCAGGCACACTGCGTGACGCTTCCACGTGCGTGGGTCACATCACAGATGTGACGTCACCGCTCACTTGCCGCGCAAAATATATCCATTATTGCACCCCCCCCCCAAAATACAAAAGTCTATTTTAATAATTTTAGCATGGTGTACAGTCTGGCAAATTTCAAGTTTGTTGCATGTCGGGAAGTATGCTAAACACATTCACAAATTTCCCTTTTTTATATATATAGAAGATCATTTTACTTAAGACACTTAAACTAATAATATATAAGTGCATTTAGGATGCAGTGAAGGATAAATATTCATATGTGGAGTAATTGCCATCCATCCATTAAAATGAGCATTTTTGCTAATTCATCTGGAGTTATTACTATGTAACAATTCATCCATTCAAATCAGTTCTTACACTCACAGAAAGTAAGAGCATTTATACATTTAGAAGCAAAAGGGTATTGAATACATTTGTAATATTTATTGACAATTGTTTGCGATACTGCGTTGGCAGTGGTGCGTATGCCCAAATAAATTAAACACGTCCATCAAAAGAACTAGAAAAGGCCAAATTTCGGGCAACGTCCCTTCATAGCACGTAGAGCCACTTGCAATCTTAAGTCATTGATTCGTGACGGGTCATTGATTACATGCCTTTGGAGTATGTAATATCTCGTACTTCTAACTGGAAACACAATGTCAAACTCGAGTAAAAAAAAGTGATAAATGTTATCCATTTCAGTTATTTTATTAAACACAGCCATTTATCAATCCTTTAAAATATATATTATTGCCATAACTATAGATATGTTGAATTGGTCGTGCTAAATAAATGATTTTATGTAAATTTATTGTGCATATAAAGCAAAAGTTGACGCTATTTTCTGCACTAATGATCATCTGAGATGGTGCGCATACGTTTACAGCCCTAAGTGTTGAAAATGCCCAAAACCTATGGGCAGGGGAGAGCTTATCCATAGGAAGACCATTGTTAATTTCTCCACAGAGTGGTACAAATTTTATCAGCCTTGGATGGATGAATAATTATTGATGATGGGCTGAGTGAACCTACAGCTGAGCCACCTGGCTGTTGCACATACAGTACTGCAAGCTACGGTAATTGCATTTATCGGAAGGAGATATGTTTTTTTATCTTAGTCATCATTAAGTTATATTATTTGTAAGTGCATGCACTTGAAGAAATTCAATCCATTTTTCAAATGTATGTTTTGCACACTATCTCTGTCCGTTTGTGAAAGGGCGGCCAAAACTCTCGTAAAATTGATCCGAAATTAAATAAATGTTTCTATAAATGTGTGTTTTTTGTTATTGGGGAATAACTCTAAAGAAAACCAGAAAAACAGATCAGAGGTTTGTGCAAAACCTTACAAAAAACACAAACATCCACTGCTAAATATAAAATCCTTTTCGGCCAAAGTGATGACATCGCACGCTATGTGCGTGCCTCGCGATGATGCCCGGTATGCGTGATGACATGGAGATGTGGTGTGACTTCATCTCAAGCTGCTCGGAAGATTGCAGTAAGCATCGTCGGCCAATGGTCAAACTACTGCTTTGATGAAGGCCTCCCCAAGCCGTCTTATGATGTAACAATTCGCCTAAGCAGCACCGTGCACGGGAACTCTATATAAACTAAAAACTAAATTTGTATTCTTATTTTTTCAGTTGAGGCCCACTGACATATGTAACTCTTTTACAGAAGCGACCTGGCTGCCTCAAATGATAGCTGCAACGAAGTGGCTTATCGTGTGGAAATGTATAGCAGCCAAATATATGTGGAGGGGAAGACCCCGAGACAATTCCATGCAACTACGGAGAGACACCGCAAACTCCAAATATCCAGCAGGTGTCAGGGTTGGGATCGGACCCACGACCTCCTGTATACCTAGAGAGGTCGTTAACATCTCCCCACCGTCGTTTGTCTAAGGCTCTAAGGCTATAGGTTCTCCCTTGTAGCCTGTATCAGACTGTTGGGGCAAGTGTTGTTAGCGAGCACCTATGAAGGCCGGCACGGCACACGTGGGGGTGGGTGTCCAGCACCACGCCCGACCGCCTTTGTCTCTCCAGTGGCGGTGTTTATACTTCACATCTCACACCGGTACAGTACTCATTTGAGGTGGAGTCGACGAGTTGTTACAATCGTTTGTTTTGAAATATCGGTAACCAAATGAAAATAAACTGGTAAAAACGTTTTCCGATTTGCCGCACACTTGTGTCGTGAAACCCGCCACCACCCGACAAAACCAAATTAGCACACCTGTAAACCCCTTATCAGTGCCTACCAATTCAGACCTTATTGGTCACCCCGTGCCTTTATAAATCTCGACGTTCATCCTACAAAGTCACATTACAAGGGAGAAACACAATCGAAGACACATTTTTTTTGCCCATGTTGAAACGGCTGTACGCCGTATGGACATGAAAATTCAATTTCCCTGGACAAGAATACGGGGTAAACTGCATGGGTTGACACTGAATTAGTAAGGGTTTGTCACGTAAAACAAAACATGCCAATTAGTTACCGTATTACTTCAGCACACAGTTGTTTTGGAGAGTAAACAGCATTTACAATTCGAGCACGACGTTTCGCCGGTGATTGCAACCAGCTTCATCAGGCGACAGCCAGAACTATGAACAAGTCCTCCCATGTCGGTGACGAAACCTCACTAAGAATTGGCGATTTAATCAATGGGAAAAGTTTCTTAAGTCTCGATTTAAAGCTTTCGTGACTGCAGGGATTCATAGTCTTGGTTCTTTTGGTAAAGTCACTTTACCGAAAGAACAAGTTTATTAAGTCCACGTCGCTGTCAAACTCGGCAGTATACATGAGTATTGTATCCACCACAGTACAGCAAGTGTAGGCACGTCTCGTCAGCGTGGAAGAGTTGACACAATGCCCCAATTGCTCACTGTAATAGGCCCTCCCGATAATAATATACGTAAACCATCATCGGTAGCGTCAACAATTACGGAGCAATTGTTAAGTGCTCGAAATGCACCTGTCGTTACGTGTTTTTACTAAGTATGTGCCACATAGAGAACCGTTCTAAATGTGTAGTGTACATCTCAAGCGGGAATTTCCGTTTGAGATAAAGAAACCCACATTTGACTTAAATAACAGAAATAATAATTTTTAAAAACCCTAAAATTGTTTCAATTTTTTTTAACACTTCAGAGAATTTGCAACAAGACCACCTGGAGAAGACTCCAGGCATGTGTTGACAATGATGGCGAACAAGTGGAGACTGACTTTTTGAATCTATTAGCATACATTGTCATCATGTTACAGTGTATTATCAGTTCTTTTCAATGAAAAAACGATAGCCCCATATAAGTGTTAACATTTTTTTTAAAGCACCCTGTAAAACGAATCGCGTTCTTCCTCAGTGCCTCTGCGCGACCCGTACGGAATGCGGTGACGTCACGCGCGTGACGCGTCTGGCTGAGGGTGGGTTGGAGGCCCAGGACGTGAACGAAGCGACTTTAAGGTCGCCAGCAGCCGCGCGGTTACCACTTAAACTGAAGATTATATAACAACAGCGACGACGACAACAACAATAAACAACAACGCCACAAGAGAGTGGTCTCGACGTCGACAAGCAGCCGCTTGCGAGAGAGCAGCCCGCAGCGAACCATGTTCTCGCTCGCCACGCTCCCGTCGCAGGTAAGAAGCGCTTCGGGTCGCAGTTCGCCCGCGGCCTGGAGGGTTCGCAACTTCACTCGGCCAAGCTACCAGGGCACCCTCCTCCCACCTCCCTCCTCAATCTCCCGGTGTTATCCCCGTCTCGATATCGCTACGGTTGTTGAGTTGTGTTTGTTAGTTGACCGTCGTGCGACTCGGCCTGCGTTGGTCGACGCTGCGTTATCTGCTAGTCGGCGTGAGCGCGGCCTTCCCCTTGTGAGTGACGCATTGTGGAGTTCGTGGTGAGGCCGTCGGACGCAGCTACAGGAGAGATGTCCTCCCTCCCACGCCGAGCAAACTCGTTGGCATAACCCTGTCAATCCTTACGGGTGACCCCGTATTTATTCTTGTACGGGGAAATTGAGTTTTCAGGTCCGTACGGTCAAAGAAATGCGTCTTGTTTTGTTTGTCTTTTTTTCCTTGTGATGGGGCTTTGTAGGATGAACGTTGAGGTTTATAAGAGCATTGGGTGACTAATAAGGTCTGAGTTGGTCTAATAATGTAGACACTGATAAGGGATTGACAGGTATGTTATACACTACACTGCTATACATTACACTACGATACGTTACACTACTATACATTACACTACTATACACCCCACTAAACATTTCACTGCTAAACACTACGTACTATACACTACAATACTATACCATACCTGTCAACCCATACGGTTTACCCCGTATTATTGTACAGGGAAATGTAGTTTTCAGGGCTATACGGCGTACAGCCGTTTCGATGCGGGCAACAACAAAACATATGTTTATATCTTGTGGTGGGACTTTGTAGGATGAAAGTTGAGATTCATAAGGGGCACGGGGTGACCAATACAGTCTGAATTGGTCTGTAATAAGGTAGGCACTGATAAGGGGTTGATCACGGGAGATCGGAATGTTATCGGAGTGGGCTCGGTCAAGCGATTGCGCCCCTTCAAAGAGAGATCGCACCTATTCAGAGACGATACATTCAAGAGGTGCCCTCTGGGTTCAGGGACCCATTTTAGAGTTGGCTCAAGAGGGTTAATGCAATTCCAATTTACAGTACTGTGCAGTGTTGGATTTTATAGCGTTCAGATGCCACCGCATCTCAAGTCGCCGTACAGAACGTTGGAACATGGGCACCCCAGGGATAAAGGAGGAGTCTTTATTTCATACGCCGAAGCAGAGGGTGGCGCGGGTGTGGGAGGAAGGAGGGGTATTGTGCCCGGACCTGTACGGGGGCACACAGTCGACAGCACAGATGGTTGGGAGAAGGGAGTTTCAGTTCGTGATAGGGAGGCCGACAGATCCAGGGGGCCAACCCGCATGGGCTTTCACCTTCAGGTGTGCAGGCGGATCATACCCACTTAATTATTAACCATGTGGCTCGGAGATAATTCCATTTCAGAGTCATTGAGTCGGCACTCCCAAAATCCAGGTTGAGTTTCGCATTTTTAGTCGCTCATGATGAAACTGGGTTCTCAAGTGTACGAATTGATAGTGTCGAGGTGGTGTTCCGCTTTTTCCCAGCATTATAATTGGAAATGTCATGATTGACAATGCTGATGGCGCAATTGTAATATACGTGGATGAGAAACGTCGACCATTCGTGAGTTCTGCTTTTATCTCCAACTTAGTAGAATGTAAGTTTTACATGTTAGTAGGCATGTGGGCTGGTGTGACGCTAGTTTATGTCAGCAGAGTTCCGTAATTTTTTGCAGCTGTTCCTGAAACGTCTTTAATGTCCACATTGTACCAGACACGCTTTGGTAATATATTGTTGTCCCGTTACACTTAAATGGACACCCTTTGGCCTGGATTTAGGGAACGTATTTGGAACTAAAACCCCACTCCCTACTTCCTGGTGATGCAGCTGTTATGAAACCAGTTGCATGAGTTCTAATTGCTTCCTCTGGGGCCTGGTTTATTATTAAGGGGTGAGGGATGATTGGGTGGATGCTATGGGGGTCACCTTCACCTTTAGCTTCCAACAAAAAAACTAACTAAGTGTTCTCTTTATTAATTTAAGCATGTGTTTGTGGTATTCCATGGTGTTTTTAAGGGGTTTTTTGCTTTTAAACTTTGCGCAAACACACCTGTGACTTAGCATTTGAGCTGCCTGGTTCATTTGTCCTTGTCTCTCATTCACCATGAGGAAATATATTATTTAAATGACACTTGGTTGTGTAATGGTTTGAGAAGGCTGTTTGTACCCATGTTGCATGTACGTTGCATCACTGCTTAAAAGTCAACACTTGGCTGATAGCATCGTTGTCTACTGCCTATGAATGCTGGCCAGAAATCTTAAATTATCTCACCAGGTTCATATTGCAGTATGCTAACCACTGCAATACCGCTCATCCCCATTTTGCTGATTAAAAAAATAAGTACGTTTACTTCAACACGTGTCCCACCTATCGTATGTTAACAACTTAATTTGGCCAAATAAAGAAATACATGTTTAGACACTGAGTTACGGAACAGACCAGATTCACACCTATAAAAATTGGTAATTGAGAGAATCTGCAATTTTTTGTCAACCATTAGGTACAATGCACATTTTCCAGGACATGGATTGGCTCTGTGTTTGAAATTAGAGCCTACATATAGACTTGACACAATTTTCTGTGTTTAGTCAACAGTACCAATTGTACTGGAATGGTTGACCAAAATTTGGACACAGCTCTGTGAGCTTAGTACAGAACCCACCACAACTCAAGCACAACTAGGTGAATATGGATTGTGACCCACCTCAACTCGGGAACAACTATAGAGCAAGGTACACAACTGAGAACATGGCACCCAACTGGCATTTGAAACTGTGCTGCTGTGTGTCGAGCAGGTGACAGTGCCACTGTCTCAACTGCTGAGTGCCTTGCACGCACTCAAGAGCGCCGCTAGCTCCGTGGGATCGGCGTCCGTGCAACGGCGGCATCAGGAGGCAACGGCCGACTTGGAACGTATTTCATCTGGATCTGATGACACGGTGCGTTCAACTGCATTGCTCCACATGCCACAATTAGTGGCATTTCCATCTCCATGCCACGAGCAGACATGGCCGCTGCAAAGACAGGGTTTTGAGACAGAACAGCATTGCTGTACCAAGTGCCAACCTTATTGGCTAGTAAGCCTTCGTTACCGGCGAGTCATCAATCTCAGGGATAACATCTGTCAATGAGCCTATAGTTGTCTTGTGTTTGTATGTGATTTCGTTTAGATATGTTAAACACAACAGTGACATGCTATTTACGGAACAAGGTCATCATCAGCCACTCTCGCCACACGTTAAAGGCCTCCCCACACTGACAGTATCCGTCATGGTTTTGCAATCCCATAATCCATGTCGCCCCTGCACATGAACACATCGCTCCATCTCTGAGGAATATTCTCTCCTTTGCCTGCCATTCTCTTATCCGTCTCATCCCTGTTAGAAAAGTGTCCTGCCCAAGGGAATAATAAAATAATATTAATATTAAACAAAACAAATTCTCACGACGTTTCGATTGCAACATAAGCAATCATCATCAGGTGTGATTGCTTGTGTTGCAGTCGAAACGTCGTGATAATTTATTTTTTATTGTTTTATATTACTTTTATTTTATTATTTCCCTTCTACGTGACTTTACCGAAAGAACCAAGAATATGAATCCCTGCAGTCACGAAAGCTTTAAATCAAGATTTGTCCTGCCCAAGTTCACCGAGTTCTCAAATTTGCATTTTTTTCTGTGATCCACGTGTTTAATGTTTTGTTTTTAATTCCCAACATGCATCTCTGCATGTTTCGTTGGTTTCTTTTCAGATTTTGTTAAATTTTGATTGTAATATGCTCCAATTGAAACTCTTCTTTAAGCACATTGGAAGGTTGATTTTCATTATACAATCTAAGTTTACCAAACCTGATCCCAGTCTGCCTTAAATAAAGAAACAACAACAATTCTTATTCTTTTTTTACAAGAAATGACTGAAGAACTGCAAAATTTTATATTTGTATGAGAAAAACACAATTCCTTTTCAAGTTTTCTAAACAAAAAATAAGTATTGAGATACTAATGGTAAACACACTGGAAATGCATAACTATGGCATTAAAGACTGCATCTATGTGTATATTTGTTACACTTGGGAGAGGGAAATCAATCAAATCTGATCATTATTTCATCAGGATATGTTTAAAAATCTGTTAAGACAAACACGTAAACTTAGTCTTATTTGCAAGGGTGATGTGAATTATATCATACTAGCTTTACTACCCGGCTTCGCCCGAGACTTGGATTCTTGTCTTGGATTAATACACGGCCTACGCGGAGGGTGGGGGGATACGTGACGTCAGCAGGCACACTGCATGACGCTGCCGCATGCGGGTGACATCACAGATGTGACGTCACCGCTCACTTGCCGTGCAAAATATATCCATTATTGCGCCCCCCCCACCAAAATACAAAAGTCAATTTTTATACTTTTTGTATTGTGTACAGTATGGAAGCTACCCACATGCCAAATTTCAAATTTGTTGCATGTTGGGAAGTATGCTAAACATTTCGAACAGACACACATTCACAAAGGTATCTTTTTATATATATAGAAGAAGAAGAAGAAAGATAAGTAGTACAAGGTGGTCTTGAGGAGAGGGTATCGTGTTGTGGTACGGTGCAGGCGGCGCTGGTCTTCAGAGAGCTGGGGCTGCCGGAGCTGACTGTCGGCCATGCAGAGGAACTCCTCGGCCGGCTTCTGCCTCCTCCACAGCCTCCGTCTGCACTCCCCTCGCTCAGCGCGCACTGGAAATCTTCTCACACCTCCTCGCAGACCTTCTTCCAAAACAAGCATGGTTAGTGAGAGCCGTGTCCGTGAATTAATCTTGGCACAAAGTGTACTTCAAGGCATGCACTCCTCAATGCTTTTTGCACTTTTTAGTTTTTTGGCTTTTATTCCATTTTAGTTGTCAATGTCCATGTTTCTGAGTGATAAAATAAAAACATGAAATGGAGACAATACGAAAGTTAAAGATCTCTTACTCTCTGTTAAGAAAAGTAAGCGGGCCTGGGCAGAACACATCCTTAAAAGAGATGGTGGCTGGTAGTTGAGATAGAATAGGAGTGGCAGCCAGAGTGTGTGTGGAGGAAAACAAACTTTGACAATGTCATCATGACATGTTAATGAGTAACAAATGTGTACTCTGAACAACTGACCACTCCGGGGTAGCTATCTCTGTGTCAACATCTGTGCTCTCACAAAAATGTAAGCAAAGTTGAAAGATATTCTGGAATTTACAATAATGTTTCAATGGAGTGTTGATGCAGTGGCTAGCACATTGTGCTTTGAACCCAGTGACCTGAGTATCCTAGCCTCAACTAATATCAGTGGCAGTGATATTTGAATTGGTCCAAAGTGCACCCCCTTCACAATCTCACTAAACAACGTGGTATAGTGTGGTCAACAACTCATGTTACTGAAGGTCCTGGGTAGGCCTTAATCTGGCAGTGAGGGTACGTACATTTGTTTAATGGTCTTTTTGCAATTACCCATAAACATTGTAGCCTTAAACAAAACTGTATTGCTCGGAGTGTTTGTCTTAAGATGAAGCTAATTATACTGATGTGTGTGTCTGAATGTGTCTTTTATTATGCATTGCATACGTGAAGGATTTCCTGCCAATCTACTGAGACGCAACTCGCCATACATGTCCTCCTACCTGCAGCCCTGCTCTGTGCCCACCGTTAGCTACACCCTGCAGTTGCTGCATGGTAAGCACTGAAAACGCATCTCTTCTCTTCTCCCATAATGTAAAACTCCACATTCCTGTGTTCCTGCGGATTACACAGTGGGTGGAGTGGTGGGGCAGTGGTTCGTGCACTGTGCTGTAAGCACAGCGACACAAGGTAATCTTCTGACTACGGTTAACATCACTGCCGAGTCTTATTTGAACATGACCTTAAGCTGCATTAACCAGTGTGTCGATGTACGATACAACTTCCCCCACAAACGACATGGTGGAGGGATGCCTTCATCCAGCAGTAGATTTAATAAGGGACTAAAATACTTAACAGGTGCATAGCGTATTGTGAAGGCTGAATATCACCGTGATGCTGCAGGGATGGATCAGCGGCGTGGGTTCAAGACCCTGCGCTTGCACGGGGTCCGTCGCAACACACTCCAGGACCGCGAAGAGAGAGGAGAGAACAGTGGACAAAATTTCGTCAAGGTATTTCTGATTTTCCATCACAGGCTTGAAAGCCCCTTCATAACCTGAAAAGTATACAGCTGTAATTTGTGGTTGCTTTTAAAGCAGTGTGTATGTGTGAGAGGCTATCGGTATTTACGAAATATGTCAACATATAACTCTGGATTTTTAGGGACTGCTAAGGGACAAGGTTGGAGAGGGAGAAGACCTGGATAAGATACTTAAACGGAAGCATATCCCTGAGGGTCACAAGGACGCCTTCAAGACTGGCTTTGCCGAGGGCTTCATGGCAGTGCAGACGTTCACACAGCGGGCCCAAGGCAAGTGTTTCCTGCGCTACACTTTTTCTCCCGGTCGGTTTGCCACCTGTCCTGTTTTTTTCACAATTATCCTCTATTTAAGGTAGCAGTTCTGGAAAATCTGTTAGTCTTCTTGGAACATTATTTTTGTGTAAATTACGTGTAGTTATCCCTTCTACTTCCCATCATGTGTCTCGGTTTTTTGCACCTCAGGTGGCAACAAAAGCTACAGCTCATTGTGTGTGTGTGTATATGCTTATAATACTTGTACAAGCTATTTATGGCACTAATCATTTCTTGCCAACGGTCATGTGAGTTTGTGTTGTAATGTTGTGTTTGGCTGCCGTACAGAATACCAGCGGAAAAGCCGGTTGTATCTGCTGGCGTTGATACTGATCGGCGTCTACCTCCTATACAAAAACCCATTCCTCTCTGGTAAATATGCAAGTTTTTTATGTTACAACATTGCATTTTTTTCAGATTTTAAAATAATCTAGACATCCTGCAATCAGATTCATCATCATGTATTGAAACATATTAAATGAAATGTAATTAGCTAGGTTATTTTGCTTCTTAACGTGTGTGCATGGAGTGTGTATGTATCTTTAAAGGTGTGTTTTATCGTGATTTTGCCTGATTCTGCGTTATTAGATTTGTTTTCATCGGTGATCATGCTGTGTCTATAAATACCGTCTTGTTGTTTTGTCCTTCAACAGCGGCAGTGCGATTCCGCACGTCGACAGGATTTGATGCTTCGGTGGACCCCATCACGATGAAGAACGTGACATTTGAGCACGTCAAGGGGGTATTTCTGATCTTCCTCTTTAAAAAGCATGCACCGCTGGTGGCAGCCTTTGTGAATTTGCTCGTCTGTGTTGCCCTAGCAATCCTAACGTTGCGCTGTTGCCCGTTCAGGCTGATGAAGCGAAGGAAGAGCTGCAGGACGTGGTGCAGTTTCTGAAGAACCCACAGAAGTTCACTGTGCTTGGTGGCAAGCTGCCAAAAGGTCACATTAATCATTCTAATTCTGCCGAATGTTCCGACATTCTGCATGGAAACACAATGTTGTAGCCAGGTCACCTATGTAATTATGGGGCACATATTTGTAAGAAATGTGTGTACTAAAAGACAAAAGCTAAAGGACACATAACTCTTGTAGATATGCACTTAGGTAAGAAATTCCAGGCTATCCAGCATGAGTTGAAGCCTCGTACGTGACAAAAAAATAGACTTTAAAGTTATTCGAACATCATGATGGTACTGTGTAGTGGTGGTCACGGCAACGTCAACTTAGTAATATGGAATGTCAACGCAGTGACATCACTTCAGTGCTGTCACGGGTGTGTCGGTAAGTGTAGGAAATTGTATAATGAATGTACTTACAAGATAAGATCTGTGAATATGTGTGTCTGTTCGAAATGTTTAGCATACTTCGCAACATGCAACAAACTTTAAATTTGGCATGTGGGTAGCTTACAACTGTACACAATGCAAAAAGTATAAAAATAGACTTTTGTATTTTGGGGGGGGGGTGCAATAATGGATATATTTTGCGCGGCAAGTGAGCGGTGACGTCACATCTGTGATGTCACCCGCATGCGGCAGCGTTACGCAGTGTGCCTGCTGACGTCACGCATCCCCCCCCCTACCCACCGCGTAGGCCGTGTATTAGTCCAAGACAAGAATCCAAGTTTCGGGCGAAGCCGGGTAGTAAAGCTAGTCTTGTATAAGCATTGCATAAAATGTCTGGAGTGAACATTTAAATTAGTGCGGTCTTCTGGATTCTCAGAATACCACAGAGTGCATACCAAGTTCACTGCACATATACCCGGGAAACTTTTCTTAGTCTGTGACAACTAGCAAATGTAAAAAAATCCTAGAAAGATGAAAGAGCACTGCCACAAACAGGCCTTTGTTGTGGCTGCTCTGTGCCTTGTCGGTAAGTTTGATGTTATGTTGCTCTCTTGTTATTGCTGTGTGTCCAGGCATCCTGTTGGTGGGCCCACCTGGCACAGGCAAGACCCTGATGGCACGTGCCGTGGCTGGGGAAGCTGATGTGCCCTTCTATTACGCCTCGGGCTCTGAGTTTGACGAGATGTTCGTGGGTGTGGGGGCCAGCCGCATTCGAAACCTATTTCGTAAGTGACCGTGACAAACAATTAATACTGGCCACTTTGACAACAAGGTATACATTTGGATACACTACAACCTTAAACTGTGGGCTCTGCTTGAGGCATTAATCTGTTGCACTGTATGTAATGTTGTCAAATGCAAGTTTGTGGATGTCAAAGTATAAATTACAATTTCTTCGTCATTTATTTGGCCTGTGCCAAGGTGACGGTTAATGATCTCATTGGTTTGTGCAGTGAGGAGTTTAATTGTAAATGGCTGTTTGTGGTGCAGGTGAAGCAAAGACAAACGCTCCGTGTGTCATCTTCATTGATGAACTGGACTCTGTTGGTGGCAAGAGAATTGAGTCTCCCATGCATCCGTACTCGCGACAGACCATCAACCAGCTTTTGGCAGAGATGGATGGGTGAGTTATACTGTTTGCAAGCACCAAAACACTGCAGCTATTACCAGACTACAGCTGATTTAATCTTACGTCTGTCTAATGAAGTATTCCGTTTAATAAGTAATGCTTGCACAGTGCCTGTTCATTTGCATTTGGACACTATATGCTGTGCACGTTTTAATTGATACTTTTTTTTAGGTTCAAGCCCAATGAAGGAGTGATTGTGATTGGAGCAACCAATTTCCCTGAAGCTTTGGATAAGTATGCTAACTTTGAGGTTTTTCAAGTATAAGAGTGGCAATAGCTTTTTAAGCTGTCCAGTGTATATTTTTATAATTACTGACATATTATGATACATTCATAATAACTATTAAAAAATCTGATTCAAGTAAATGACAGTGTGTTGATACATTGTTGTGAAATGCCTTCATCGTCAGTGCTTGTGGTCATGACTGCAATGTGCAACTTGTAGACTAGACGTGTGCGTGTGTGTGCAGTGCCTTAGTGCGGCCGGGCCGCTTTGACATGCAGGTGACGGTGCCGCGTCCTGACGTCAAGGGACGCACAGAGATCCTCAAGCTCTACCTCAGCAAGGTCAAGATGGAAAGTGGTAATTCTCGCACCTCTGCCTTTAACCAGCACACAATCTCCACCTCGCACGACACAAACCATTTGCCACAGCTTCACGAATCCCTTGGCAATGGTGGTAAAGTCGTTGTGCGCGCAACCCTCGCAGGTGTGGACCCGATGACAATCGCGCGTGGCACGGTGGGCTTTACGGGCGCCGAGCTGGAGAATCTGGTGAATCAGGCGGCGCTCAAAGCGGCCATGGATGGCAAGGACGTCGTTAGCATGGTGGAGCTGGAGTATGCCAAGGACAAGATCCTCATGGGTGGGTGTGGATGGAGGACATCATATATTATTTATATAGCGTCTCACACATGCACGGCAGGTCTGGAGACACTGAAATAGCATTGACGATGAGTAACAGAAAAATCCCAAACATATGATCACAACAAGCATGAATTACATGGAAGACATAACCTAAAGACATTTTATTCAAGGCAGTGGTGCACCATATGTTTAGCGATAAAAGTTTAACTTGTAGGCTTTCAAATTGTTTTTTAATTTACACCATTAATTGGGTAATTAATTCCATAGTTTAGCAAACGTCTTAAAATCTCTAATTGTGATTCTTTAATGAGGACTTGGAAGCAGCGAGGTAAGCCGTCTTTGTTGATCAAAGTATTTGTCCTGCCTTATGTATCAGCAACCTGCAGAGTACAGTCATGATGCAGCAAATGGTTACAGCTGGTACTGTATTGAGATGTGTGTGACACAGTGCAGCCCGGCAAAGTTTAAATACAAGTCTTGTACTGCTTCTGGCTGCTCCAGGTACGGAGCGTCGCAGCGCGGAGATTGACTTAAAGAACAAGACCATCACGGCATACCACGAAGGTGGTCATGCGCTCGTGGCCTTCTACACCAAAGATGCCATGCCCATCAACAAGGCCACCATCATGCCCCGCGGGCCCACACTGGGACACGTGAGTACTGCCCAGCTGAAGTAGGGGAAATGGAAACATCAGTCCGCTAGTGGCTGTGGCATGTGCAGCTATTAAGTTTGTTTGATTTCTATATCTAGTCATACCGGGAAGTACCATTGAGATGAATGTGGCTTATTTGTGAAAAAAATACTCGTTATTGATGCTTTATGTCCGTGACTTTTTTTTATTAGCTCAGTAACAGCACACCTTCATCGACATCCCTGCACAAGTTTTAAGGTGGCATTGTGGGAGCGTGATGGCAGAAGCCTGCAAACGTTTACCTTTGCCTGTCTACTCGGGTGCAGGTCTCCTTGCTGCCAGAGGATGACCGGTGGAGCGAAACCAAGGCCCAGCTGCTGGCCCAGATGGACGTGAGCATGGGCGGCCGTGTGGCGGAGGAGATCATCTTTGGGCTCGACAACATTACCACGGGTAAAACATGCATTGCCTGCCATTGCAGCACATTATTGACATGGATGTAGGTTATTAACAGTAATATTGTCAACCAGCTCTGTGAAGATTTCAGATTATGTATCGTAATTGTTTATCATAATTGCTCATAGGTTATTGTTGTGGTTTAATATTTGTGAGGGGTTGATACATTTGTGTGGTTGTGGAATGTCTGATTAATACATTACTTGTTTTTTTTTCAGGTGCATCAAGTGATTTTGAAACTGCCACCAAAATAGCAAGTCTGATGGTGACCAGATTTGGCATGAGTGAAAAGGTAAGTGAAGGTTCCACTGTGATGCATAACATTTATGAAAAGTGTGCTTTAACAGCATAGCTAAGCTTATGACTGCCATGCACATTATTATTGTGAACTATACGTTTAACTTCAAGGACTAAGTTGCTGTTTTCTGTGCTGTACTTTGTTGTGTGATGCAGCTTGGAGTGATGATTTACAAAGATCAGGAGAAGCTCAGCCCAGAAACCCAGTCTGCTATCGAGACCGAAGTCCGGGCAATGCTCCAGGTAAATACCCCAGCTAAAATTGATGCCAATTTCCTTGTGTGTATTGCTGTATGAATGAATAGTTTGACATTTGGTGATATTAATATTTTCAAATTTAGACTATGTGGAATTTAATGGTGGTTTGCTTTCAATAATATATCAAGTCATTATCATAAGGCCACCTATTGACTACCCAGTGGATTTTGGAATTTCACAAATCTACGTGATCTACTGTTTTGCTTTCGTATGTTTTGTCTGGCTTTATCAATGTATGGGTATACCTAATTGAACAAATAAAATAAAGTTTTTCCATTAATTGTAGCAATTTAGCAAATGTTTTGCACACCTTTGGGCCTCTTCCATTTGGGGCATGCGAGTTGATACTCCCACCCTTCCTGGCATTGATCAGTTGTGCGACTGGTGTTCCTCCTACAATCGCACGGTTTCCACAGGACTCGTACGAGCGTGCACGGAGCATCCTGAAGGCGCACTCACGGGAGCACAAGCTGCTCGCCGAGGCGCTGCTCAAGTACGAGACGCTGGACGCACGGGAGATCCGCTCGGTGTTGGAGGGCAAATGCCTGGAGGAGAGACAAGTAGCTCTGGCAAAGCCCATCAGCCAGGCGCTGTAACGCCAGTGTGACATTGAACGTGCACTGTTTTCGTACACTTTGCCCTGAACTTGAATGGAGAAAAAAATCGGGTTCTGTTTGGGAAAGTGATGAGAATCTGTCCTGTTAATTTGTAACAAAGTCCCTGAAAGACCCAGCTACTGCAAAGTGAAAATAACTTGTCAACGCAGGCCCGTGTCATCCATGTTTCAAGTACAGCTGATGAGAAAGTGTAATGAGCAAACAGCTCAATTTGTGACTTTTTGCTGATCAGAAGCCTGATTATTTTGGCATCTGGAAATGTTAAACTTTTTTTTTTATTTGTAAAGGAGCCAGTATGAACCCAAGTACAATGAGTGCAAGAGACCTTAGTCAAACCCGCCATACCATGTAACCATGTAAGCATGTAGCATGTGATGGCAGTGTAGTCTGATTGTGTTCTGGGTAAAGGTCCTGTTATTTGTTTCAATCACAATATGCTGCTGAACATTTGGTTTTAAATATAGTTAAATGGGTCGGTGCATAATCCGATTCATCCAGATAGGCTTTGATGTTTCACTCCTAACTATAGCCCGTTGCTTCTACAAGTCTTGATTGCAGGTTACAATAACTTGCAGTTTCTTGACCAGGATGAACCATGTCTTTTAAGGAGGCAGGATAATTGTAGCCATTTCGGTCAAAGTCAGTAACAGCAATAAATGAGCAGCAAGTGGTATGATAACCAGTCGTCCATAGGGGAGTGCAGGGCCCTGAGCAATTCATACTATGTGTTGCGCCCCCCACCCTAACCATTTACTTCAAACTAAACCGTAAGTATTACATCTGACATCTGGGCCCTCCAAAAAACGGGGCCTGGGGTGGTCACCCAATTATGCTGTATCTTAGGGACATCTCTGATAACTTGCATTCAGCATTTAAACAATGCACATTCTTTAAAAAGGTAAGTTTAGTCCAGTTTAGGACGTAAAATTCAGATTATTTAAACATGTTTAAATTTGTATGTGTGTGCTGAAATTCAGTCGAGACAACCAAAGCCCACGTCTTTATTTATTGAAATTGTTTCCCCTAAATACAGTGTCCAATATACTGTACAACAAACATTGCTTGCAAAAGAACGGCGCTTCGGACCATTATCTGCTTCTTGTACTTATAAAACTGTAAATAGTAAAATAAAAGATTCAACAAAAATGTCATGAGCCGATCAACTTTCAGGAATCCTTGTGCGGTTAATAACATTTGCGCAGCTTAAATGGTATTGTGAGACTGGCGAAATGAAGTCACATGCCACTTTCACCACAACTGACATCACCTCAGGTCGTCTTCAATAGCCTTGAAAAGTCACTTAATGTGTAAACCACACTCGCGTAATATGTAAACCGCATAGGTGCCACATTTGCACAATATTGTGTAATCTTGCTCACAAACGTCCCACTTCAGTAAATAAAAATTTGACGGTGGCAAATTAAACAAGGGATTACAAAAAGTAGTCGCTTAAAAAATGTAACCATTGGTTTACATCATTTACAGGTTTTGCTCACTATGCAATTTCATGTACATCTGGCTACCCTATTTCTACTTTGCTATATGCCGTTTGAATTTACTCATGTGGTTGGGCGTGGGACAACATTGTTATTTCCTGTATGTACTAGACAGTTATTTCCTTGATTTCACTTTGTGCACCCCTTTTTTGGAATGCCTCTACCGCATAAAGCAAGGGAAATCTGTCATTCGAACATAAATATTCCAAGACTTACAAATGTCTGGAAACTACAACTAGAACCTGTGCGGTCATAGATACTAAGACACGTTGCTTTTGTCAATTACATTATAACAACCAAGATATGTTTAAACAGTACCCCGTTAGTCCAAGAAGTACACCGAGCCAAAGTCAAACTTGCCAGTATTACTTTAGCAGCACCTTTTAAACATTGCAATAGTAATACCAAATACTGTTCTTTCGTATTAGGCCATTAGGTTGGTAGAAGGCTGCAGGCATTTGGTAAAGGAAAAACATGCCAATGAAATAACTGCCAAATGCATTCAATATAAAGCTTGCTTTTAATGAACTGTGCAGCAAAAAAACTGTTCAGCTGTCATGTTCCAGGCACTTTTCCACCTGCTTGGGCAGGAAGTAATCGAGAAAGTGAAAGAAGTCTTGGAAGGAGTTCTTTTCATCCTTGATGGGAGTGACTGTGAGCAAAGCCTTAGTGTCCTGAGTGCCGCCAGCCAGCGCGGCCGACAACGTAAAGCTCAGAAGGGGACCTTTATTTTCATCACCTGCACCGGTGCCCGAGCTTTGCTTTAGGATCGCCTCGGTAATCCTGGCCTCTTCTTGCACAATGGTTGGCAGGGTGGACTCCACGCAAGGCTCCTTTAAACTAGCAGGCTCCTTGGCAGATTTCTGCATTTCAAGCTTAACCTGCCGCTTGACTTTCCGTCGTCCCACCCAAATGACGGCGGATATGCTGCAAGACCACCTGACAGACCCTGTGACACAACTCTCTATTTTGGCCTTCTTACTGCTGCTGCAATGGCCACCGTCATCATCTGGGTGTGTTCTCTTGGAGCAGGCAGACGAAGTTTGTTGGACATCAATTTCTTGAGGCATTTTCTCAAGGTGTCCCACTTTTGTTGCTTCAGATTCCTTCGGTTCGCTCGCCAAAACATCAGTTCTGCAAACATCAAACTTGAGCACCTCCATCAGGATACGTTGAGTTAACTGGCAAACTTTGTTGAACCAAACGCCCCTAAAATTGGCCGCCTCTTTCATTTTGTTCTTCAGCGTTTCTGACATGGACGGCACTTTGAATGCAATTTCTATCGTGGTCTTCGTGGCTGCTGCATTGGATGAGGTTGGGTCAGGAGACCCCATAGGCGAGATATCCTCCCCTCCGGTCAGCTGGAAGAGCTTAACCAGTCCCCATACCTTCCCCTTGGTGGATTTGTGCTGGTACTGTAGGCTGCGACAATACTTGCTCGCTACATCGCACTCCTTTTTAAATCGCCGTGCCATCCGTTCCGACACATTCCCAGCCACATTGTGGTTCAGCTCAAAAGGATCCTGCACATTAATCGGCCCCAGCCTTAATTTCGGCTTGGCATTCGCTTGCTCGGTCTTGGAAATTCCAAAAAATTCCGCCACGGGAAAAACTACACCTTCTCGTAATGATATTACTGAGCCAGAGAAGTCAAATGAAGCATAAAATTTGAAGAATTCTGGCAGCAGTGAATCTGTAAGGGAACCAACACTTTTATTACAGTAAGAAACTTGGCATTATGCAAGAACAAAAACCCACCACAAATTACAAACAAGATGACTTAATTTGAGTAGCTGAAACTTACTCAGGGTATCCGTGTTATCGGTATCACATTCGTCGGTCCATTCGCTCAGAAAGGAGCAATCCCAGCCATCCACCACATGGGTCTCCACCTCACCTGGTGGATTGACAACCGTTGAGAAATTCCAAACACAACCAGCACGGACGACTTAATTGGGGCATGAATGTACACTCCCCAGTGCCACACTGACCTGCGAGCTCCTTGAGCCGACTGATGGTGGGCAGGATGGGCGGCTGGCGTGTCTGGAGGAAGTAAACCACCAGCAGGGTGAGGGCATAGTTGTTCAGGTGTGGGCCTCCTCCAGACGTGTTGCCTGAAACGTGTCCATGCAGCAACATTTGTAAATTAACAACCTTTGCCATGATATCGTGAAATTCTTATTTTTCAATTTGCAAGCAGTGTGAAACATCACAGAAAGCACAAAGGTTTTACTTGTGAACACACAAGTTTACAATAACATTGATTCGCGTAGCATCTAAATGTGACCGCATTGCAAGAAGCAGTAAAGAAACTATATATTTGTGGATAGATGCCTTCACATTCAAAGGAAAAATACAGATCTTGTGCTTGAATTTGAAGAGGGGGAGGGAGTCAAGAACACGGATTGCTGAGGAAGGTAGACTGGGGTGAGCAGAGGAGACTTGGTATATTTACCGGCCAGCTGCTTCTGTTTGGCCCAATAGCGGACAGTGTAAACCAAAGGCTTCACACGACTGTCTGCCGCTGCATACAACTGCAACAGCTTCGTGTTTTGAACAGGTAGCCTGTAATAAGTCGAAGCATTTACAAGGCAGATTACAATTATTATTCAATGGTTCTATTTCCAAACTTAAAACAACATTGTTGAGACACTGATTGCCAGAAAGATCTACCTGTTGTTGATCGTGATGTCACACTGGAGACCTGACTCGCGGTGGATGAACTTGACGACTGGCAGGCGGGCTGTCGGGACGGCCTGCACCTTGTGCACGCCCGGCACGCACTTGCGCAGCACCAAGGCTACCATTTCCAGCACCTCGGCCGGCAAAGCGCCCTCCAGGTCCACCTCAGAATGCATGGATTCCTCAGAATGCACAGATTCATCCGAAGACTCATCTCCCCACGAAGTGTGCCCTTTATCTTCCTCCATGGGTTCGGTGGTTTTCTTTGCTTCCTCTTCCTTCTGCAATGAAATATTATCTTCAATTAGAGGTGCAAAGACGTGTCGGCTCATCAATTAAAATAGATTTTTAAATCTAATACGCATTGAACGGCATGCACGAAAACCAATATTTTTTCACATCGTATCCATTGTATGTAATGTGTTCACGACTTCACGTAACTCAAGCAAGCTGTGAGCAGCTACTACATTCTCTAGGATGTAAAACAATATGATTCTTGCAACTCTGTAGCGTGATAATTCATGGAATCACAAAAATACTAATTACATATATATTTTAGATGTTATCACAATTACTCTAACCATGCTAGTGATGTTTATTCACGAATTTTACTTAAATCATTACAGTGAATGTTGTTTATCCACTAATTTTACTATAATAGTCGTGACCAGTATGAAAAAACACGTGATTTATTACGGTAACATACAAACCTCGGTAAATTTTTTTGATTTGGCTTGGAAGGTTTTTGCATTTTCCAAGTCGAGGAAAAGGTCCATGTCAGAGCCACGCAAGCCAAAGCCATTCACGGTGGAGCCAAACGGGTGAATAATGCACCCTGAGGAAACAAAAATACAGGCACAACAATGAAACAAGACAAGTTATTGTTACAATGTAACCCCCCCTCCCGCACAAAAAATCTCTCCGACGTGTTTTCGGGTTGTATCGCATTGTTCGTCACGAGCTCCGACATTTCACTCCACGCTCTGGGAGCTTCCTCACGAATTGAACGTTCAGTTCCAGCACGTGAACAGAGCGTTGGACATCATGCCAAACATCGCAAAAACACAACGGAGAGCTGTATGGCACAACCGTGAAAACCTAAGAGGTAGTGTGATAAATGCGGGGTTAATTTCTAAACCTGGAAAAAACTCGGTGAAGACCTCCTGCAGGAGGTTGACTAGCAGGTTTCGAAGCCGCACTGCACTCTCCGACAGCTGAAATACTCGCACCAGCTGAAGCATCTGCTCCTCCACCTGCACACCAGTCACAATGCTTGAGTCAACTGCCAATCATTCCAACACCCAGCTTTGTGTAAAAAAAAAAATCCCTAGCCCTCACCGATGGGATGCACTCTATAATTTTAATAATTTTAATATTTAAAATATGAAGTTATACATTTTTGAAAAAAACACGTAATTTTTTTTTATGGGCCCCTTTGAAGTTTTAGGCCCTGGACAAATGTCCCGTTTGGTTTTTGATGACAGCGTTACTCAAAATCTGGCCCTGGGTATGAAATGTTTTACGGTCTCCTGTTGGCAGAGCAAGGTGGAGAGCTGCTCCAGGCCCATGAGCTGGCCCTTGCCGCCAGCCCCCTTCTTGCGCACGACGACGTGGAATCCCTTCTTCTCGCGGGGCTTCACGCGAAGGCACTGCCCATTCATGACGTGGTCGTTCTGGGAAAGTATCACCTCCACCGCGTCCGCGCTTTCAAACTCCACGATGGCGTACACACCCTACAAACGCGTGCATATTAACAGACATAAAGATAAACAAGTGAACACAACTGCAAGCGTACTTTAAGACCATAAATGGCTAATGGGCGGTGATACATGATGAATAATTGGCTTTATATATATTTTTTATACACTAAATCTATTTAGGTGTTTTAAATCACCTATGTAACAAGGTCACAGATTCTTTAAATAAGTGTAATCTGCTTTATGTACGAGCTGTATTATTTCTGATGTACTTCATTGAGTATGCCTTTTGAAAAGCAACAGACTGAGTTTATTACTGTATGAGTTTGGAATTCCAAGATGGATTCCATTTGTATCTCCTGCAAAAACATGTGTTGAGCAACGATCAGTTATGAGTGATGAATCATACTTCACCAGTCACGTTTAAGCGTAGCTGCACCTCCTATACATGCTTCTACTGTGCCCAATGTCCAAATGAGTAAAGAAGATGAGTTAATATTCACAAGTGTGGTCAGCTATCCGTTTTGTCAAATTAAGTAGCTGAACAAAGATGGTGAATTGAATGTGCCAGCGTGAGGGTCTGCATCAACCATAGCTCTCACTACGTTTGTTTTCTAATTGGGGTAAATAAGCTGATTATTCCTCATATTTACTACGTTTCTACGAGCACTGGGAACTAGACTCTGCTGGCCAAAGAGCAACCCACGAATGGCACAAGGCCCTGAGCCATTGCTCTCCAGGCCCCATGAGGCTTTGTGGGCTCCCCTCCATTCCATTTCCCCGCCCTCATGTTTTCTCTTACCCTCCATCGTGTTTGAGAGAGTTTTATGTAGTTCATGGTTGAATTAAACTAACTTGAAAACATTTATATTTTTAACCGGACATTTTTAACACAAAAACGAGTGATGCCATGGGCCTGCACACCTCACTTCTATTTTGACCCAGTAACATCTGGATTGTTTAGGGGTCAACCTAACTTTAAGCATGCAGCATGGGTCAAGAAGTAAGTCCCAGGGGCCAATAACTGCAGGGCTGCAATTGGAACACGGCTCTCTGGTTCCAAAAGTGACCCTGTATGATTCACGATGGCCATGCAAACACGGACTAGAACTTCTGCCTCATTACTCTTTGGTTCTTTCGGTAAAGTCACGTATAAAGATCAAATAATAAATTAAATACTAGCATACGACGTTTCGATTGCAACACAAGCAATCATCATCAGGTATAAATGAAATAGAAACACAAATCTAGTATACTTAGAAATGTAATGTAATACAACAGAGTTGGATAACATAACAGTCAACACCCTACGTTATGTTATCCGACTCTCTGTTGTATTACATTACATTTCTAAGTATACTATATTTATGTTTTTATTTCATTTATACCTGATGATGATTGCTTGTGTTGCAATCGAAACGTCGTATGCTAGTATTTAATGTATTATTTTATCTTTATACATGACTTTACCGAAAGAACCAAAGAGTCATTCCTGCAGTCACGAAAGCTCCAAATTAAGTTTCTTTCTCATTCCCTGACCGCTTGCTCCAACAACCGCAGCCAAACAAACCACCTTGTCTTTGTCCATGATGATGCTGGAGACGCTGCCGAACGCCATGCAGTAGTCTGTGATCTCCAGCTGCGAAGTTCCCTTTGCAAAGCCACTCACGAACACGCTACGCTCCTCCTGCGCCTTCCGTAATGCCCGGAGACCCACGAGTCGTCGGTGCTTCTTTCCACCGAGGTGGGCGTCCAAGCTGGACTCTGCGAACAGCGGGCAGAGTGGACGCACCCGACAAGCACTTTCATCAAGAGGATACACTCACTATCCCTTACCCCATATGGCACAGTACAACACGCCCTGCTAATGACCACCACCGCAAGCAGAAACTGGCTGGTTCCAATTGTGGTAACATTGCAGCCAAAACTTAAAACTCCAACATACATATGGGGTGTCATTTTCCAGGTTTTAGAAATATGGATAATTTACTAAACAAGTCAACAGTTTCACACGCAGCTAAAACGGAATGCACCATTAGAATTCCAGCGTGGACGCAAAAGTCATATTGTGATGTTTCATTAACAATTATTCCTCATCAAGACAGGCGGATAAATTATTTCCACCTGATTTGCAGTCCTAATTGACTGACACGCTTTGCCCTAAAAAAAACCTGCTTCTTGATTATGTTATTCACAGTTTGAAAATGTCTCAATCATTTAAATTAACTTATGTTGCCTTTTCACATGTGTGTCTCTGTGTTATCTCTCTCTGTTTATGTGTCTGTGTTTTATCTCTCTCTCAAATTTAGCAATCTTTGGAAGAACGTAATCAACCAGGTAGGGTGTTGACTTATGTTAGCCGACTCTCTGTGTTGTATTGCATTATATTTCTAAGTTTACTATGTTTGTTTTCTCTTTCATTTGTACCTGATGATGAGTGCTTGTGTTGCAATCAAAACGTCGTATGCTATTATTTAATTTATTTTTTCTTTCTACGTGACTTTACCGAAAGAACCAAAGAGTTATGATCCACTTGGCAGCAACGTGTGTACAATACTCGATGTATTTATAGAACAAATATGCGAGGTGACCACGTGAGGGCGGTATTGTCACCCCTTGCATTTGATCCCGCAAGCCACTTATTAATGTCCATGGCCACATATAAAAATGCAGAGCCTACTCGCCAAAGGGTCTTCGGGTTCGATAATTCTTTATTGGATACCTGAATTACATATAAGAATAATGCAATTAATCAACTACGCTCCTCAAAAAAATGAAATTCATTCATGAGTATCTGCAGAGAGGCCCACAATTGTAAGATTTCTTGCAAAATGGTCCAATGTGCAGTCGGAGCGAGGAACGATTTTGAAGGTCTAGGTCAGGGGTCGGCAACCTACGGCTCCGGAGCCGCATGCGGCTCTTTACGGGCTGCTTCTTGACGATATGTACGTGAGTACAGTATGTACTCAGATGCATTGCGGCTCTTGAAATACTGAATTTTGTACCGAATTGGAAAGAAATGGCTCTTCTTGTTATTTTGGTTGCCGACCCCTGATCTAGGTGATCTTGGAGCTTTGAACCCCATGTCGGAACCCCAAAAGGGGTCCCCCCCCCCATTGAAGGCTATGGATGAGAAAGGCAACACACACACAAAACTTCGCCTCCGTCCAAAGGTTATGGGGAAACTGCCGCCCTCCCATCTTACAGCCTAATATACACACGGTTCTGTGCTGTATTCTTGCAAATATAAGTCTCTCGTCACAGGCGCATGCATAATACCTACTTGGTATACACGTGCATGGACACTTATGTACTGTATATGTGTGGCATGCGTGTGTTGGTTAAGTGTATATCCGTGGTACATGTACAGTATGTATATGCATACATAAGTGGTACACGTGTCTGTATGTGTACATGTGAAGTAGTACACGTGTGTGTACGTGTTAAGTGGTACACGTGTCTGTATGTGTTCGTGTTAAGTGGTACACGTGTGTGTACGTGTTAAGTGGTACACGTGTCTGTATGTGTTCGTGTCAAGTAGTACACGTGTGTGTACGTGTTAAGTGGTACACGTGTTAAGTGGTACACGTGTATGTATGTGCACGTGTTAAGTTGTACACGTGTCTGTACGTGTTAAGTGGAACACGTGTCTGTATGTGTTCGTGTCAAGTGGTACACGTGTGTGCACGTGGTAAGTGGTACACGTGGTAAGTGGTAGTACACGTGTTAAGTGGTACACGCGTCTGTATGTGTACATGTGAAGTGGTACACGTGTCTGTATGTGCACACGTGTCTGTATGTGCACACGTGTTAAGTGTGTGGAGGGTGTCTGTGGAATAGCACTCGGCCCGCATCCCGTGCGCTCTCACGGTTGGGAATCTTCACGTCGCACAGCACGCAGAAGAACCCGCCCGCCGGCAGCGTCTGCACGTCTGCATCCTCCATACTTCACCGCTATTTGTGCTTTAATCGATCGACGGACGCGAATTGTAGATCATCGATTAGCAATCGGCGACCGCACCGAACGCAGTCCACCACGCGGCATTTGAAACGAGGCGCGAATCTGCAGCCCGGCAGATTCGTCGCCTGGTGTCGAAGCCGCGCACTTCCGTCAATATGTTTTTATTTCTTTACACGCGCGGCGCGTGAACGCGAACACGCAGTATATGAACTGTTCACAAGTTATTCGTGCTCGGTGTATTTGAATTTTTGTAGGGGGAGGGGGGTGTGGAGCGCGGTTGTCGATAGAAAGATAGAGGGAGGGGGGGGGAGCTGACGAATCGGCGGCACCGAACAACGCGATCGGTCCGTGTTTCAGAAACTCCGTCGTTGCTCTGACGGGGGGGAGGGGGTGGTTATCGATTACAGATCAATTCAATTCGCGACGATCACATAAACTATCAGTTGCGTGAGGAGCTATCGGGAGTGTTTATTGATGTGACGTCCGTGTTTTGTGGTATTAAGGGGCCGTCCATAAATGACAAATGACGTCACGCGATTTTGGACGATTTTTGACCCCCCCCCCCCTTTTCGTCACGCGGCGTCACAAAAAGTCAGACCCCCTCAAATATGACGTCAACTCTATAGTGGTTAAATTAACAAGTTAGTGCTACAGTATTTTTAATTCTTTATTTGAATCTTGATTTTAAGCTTTATTTATTTCCTTACGCCGCTCAGCGCGTGACACAGCACGCATTTGCGCATGCGCGAAACGCTGACGGGGGTTGCCCCTAGCAACGCACACACGATCGGGAAAAAATCTCATTCGCGTTCAAAATGCAATAAAAATACACAAAACGCTGAGGTAAATTCTTCACAGTGTGATGCCCTCCCCCCCCCACCCCAATGTGTGCAGTTACAACTATAGAGTCGGTAGATGTTATGACTATAGGCCGTAGATATTACTGCAGAGCTGGCAGGGTGATCGTGGGTGGGGGCGGGTAGCAGCCCAACCCCAGCCTGCCAAGGTGCCACTTCGGCAGGCTGGGCAATATAGGCAAGGCCGGGGGCTCTGCACGGGACTAGGCCTCACCACGGCTATGTTAAGTATTATTTTCTTGTTCTTTCGCTAAACTCACGTAGATAGTAAACTAATGTTTAAACAATCAGTTTGGAAAGATAAAATAATAATGTTTGTGTGTAGACAACTAAAATTTCAAAATTAAGTTAGTACATTTTAAAATAATGTGCTGTGTCTAAGTCCATGTGAGCGTGTGCATCGATGTGTGTGTCTGCGTCGATGTGTGTGTGTAAGTCGATGTGTGTGTGTAAGTCGATGTGTGTGTGTAAGTCGATGTGTGTGTGGGTCGATGTGTGTGAGTCGATGTGTGTTTGTAAGTCCATGTGTGTGTGTATAAGTCGATGTGTGTCTGTGTCAGTTGATGTCTGTGTGTGTGAGTCGATATGTGTGTGTGAGTCGATGTGTGCACGTAAGTCCATATGTGTGTAAGTCGATGTGTGTGTGTAAGTCAATGTGTGTGTGTGAGTCGCTGTGTGTGTGTGCAAGTCGATGTATGTGTGTCGATATGTGTGTGTGAGTCGATGTCTGTGTGTGTGAGTCTGTGTGTGTGTTAGTCGATATGTGTGTGTTAGTCGATATGTGAGTGTGTAAGTCCATGTGTGTGTGTGTGTAGTTTGATATGTGTGTGAGTCTATGTATTTGTGTGTGTGAGTCGATGTGTGTGTGTTTGAGTTCATATGTCTGCGTGTGGAAGTCGATGTGTTTGTGTGTGTGGGTCGGTGTCTGTGTGTGTGTGTAAGTCGATGTGTGTGTGTCTTTTTCGCCCGGGCAACGCCGGGTACTTCCCGCTAGTAAGTTATAAATGCACGCCTTGTATTGTCCTGTGACCATGTCACCCGGGAAAATTTTTAGAATATGAATGTTTTACTGATGCTGCATCTACAGGGCCCGCGGTTTTGAAATGGGCCGCTTCCGTTATTCATCACCGCTAGCATCTTGGCCGCACTGATCAGGCACTAGAGGGGGTAAAAGAATGGGTTTTAAAGCTGTTTTGTTACAATAAAACAGCAAGGCACGATTCATCCACTAGGGGCGTTGGGGCGCCGCCCCACCAAGTCGCTGGAGATGAGAAGATGACATTTTAAGTTCGTATTAGAAACGGCTGCAACACCGCAGCCTGATTTGTGCCTCGGGGAGGTCTCGGGGAGGTCTCGGGTGCGACTGAATGCGTCTGAGTGAGAGATATCCTCCTTCATTCGTTGCGATTAGCTTCGAGCATTGTAGCCACGCCGTTTGAGACCCATTTCAGAGCAGTGAAAAATGCGCCCATGACTGTAATGAGACGATGTCACAACATTAGGTTGCACTGTGCAAATATAGCAGGTCACAGCCGACACGCTCTAGGAGGAAACAACAGCAAAGTTGCTTCTCAGAAGGATTGACGTGCCAAATTATTGGACAAATAGGCCAATGGAGAGGAAAGGGAACCTGTTATTGTGAGTGGCCTATTTTGGGGATATGATATACAGTAAGCTATGTTAATTATTTCATGGAAATGTAGTGGGTTGATTGAAATATGTTTAAAGATGTACCCTCATAGCACTCATGTGGCCTTAAAATCTGAAATAGTTGTTACATTGCACTTTATGTGGCTTAAACCCAAAATCAAATGTGTAGACTAATGTCAGTTTAGGAACTAGCTTTCAATTCAACAATATAGTCAGTGTAAAGTGATGTTACAGTTGCCACAGATGACAGTGAGACAAACTGACCACAATGAAACACGCTCTAATGAAAAGTGAAGTCAATAGTAGGCCTGTGTACATTGTATTAATGTCACAAGTGAATAAAGATCAAAGCTGTTGTGTAGGTGGGTGTACGACGATATGTGGCTGTTATTGTACAGTATACGGTTTCTTTGTTGCCTTATTTAATTTGTTGAGTCGTGTCAGATGATCTTTAATTGTTCTTTTGGCAGTGTCAAAGGGGTTGTGTTGTGTCGACTTGAGGGTCATGGAGACAGCATTTGAGTGCTTTGTTGTTTTGTTTAGTATTTACTACTATAATGAGCCAAGAATGTCTGTGTCCCGCACGTGACGTCACTCCACGTTGACCAGCCCCCCTCATTAATAATCATGAACAGGTGATGTCACTCCACATCGAACAGCCCCCCTTATTAGAGGTGACGTCTTCCAAATGGACACCCCCCCCTTCATAATAATTAGCGGGTGACGTCACTCCACATGGGGGGGGGGCAAGGCGCCTCCTCCCTCCTCCTCGGCGTCAACTTACAACCCTCACTACAAAGGCAGAACACTCACGTCATGCGATCTCCGTAGCGCTGTTGAGACATTGAAGTAAAACGGACGTCATAATGAACAAGGGATTATAACCTTTAAATGAAATAGGTCTGTGTCACCGCGGCCTTACAAATTGCACACGAATTGATGCAATGAATATCACGTCGCGGTATGCTTTTCGCTTGCAAGTTTCAGATTTACTGAAATGCACCCGTCCTTGTACGGGCTAAAGGCTAGTTATACAGGTAGGAACAACAGGTTCCACACTGCCCACCAGGGATTATTTGTCTGTCTGTCGTGCATATTTGTCGGTCGTGCACGAATGCGCTGTCCAACCAAGTTCCTATCTGCCCACTCCGAAGGAACGTGTTGTATAAATGCCTGCCGTTGGTAGATAAGACAGTTACATCACTTCTGCGGGAAGGCCAATAACATGACGAGATTTTTCTGAATTAGAACACCATATTTTCAGATGTCACTCACAATAGCCCCATCTAGTGGAAATGTTACAAGCCGCCACTGAAAACAGCAGGTGCTAAGATCTTCAAACACCACGGGTGCATTCTGGCGAATTGCCCGATGATGCTGGATGCAATTACCAGCGAAACGTCGTACTCAAATTGTAAATGTTGTGGTTTCACGCTTCAACACACCGGTGGGCTAAAGCAGTGAACTATTTGTCTTTTGTCAACGTGACACTTTTTTACTGATTGGCCGTGTCGGGTGGTGGAGGGTTACGACACATTTATAAATAACGCGATCTAAACCCAAAAATCGTTGATTATGAACAATATTGGTCGCGAAAGCCTACGTGTTAAACTGACCAAACAGAAACCTTTTGCAAGGAATCATGTCTCCATTAACCACACGTACTTGCAGTGAACATGCAAACAAAAACATGCTTTGGTAATATATGCATTGTCTTTGAAACTGATTGGTCCACACCAGAGATAGCCTTCTTTCGGGCCTAGTCTCAACCAGTGTTAGCAAACAGAACATGTATTTTTTGTATAGTGTACTTAATTCCCGCAGGATATTAGAAAAACCCCAGTGAGATGCATGAAACACATACTCAGTAGGGCTAAATGTTGCCAAAAAAGTATTCGGAAGTTTTGTTCGAGCCCTTGGTAAGAAGAATTGTTCCCTACATGGCCATACGGTTGTGGCGAGTCATATACGATATGATGCATGCACTCAATGAAATGTGTGCGCCTGATTGAATGTGTAAAAAGTAGCGTTTCTTATGTGGAGATACACATGCATTGAGATTATTCTGCTGCTATGAATTTCCATATGAGAGCCACTTTGTTGGACTATCATTTGTGGCCAGGTCACTTCTGGAAAATAAGTTAATACCTCAGTGGGCTCTGCCTCATAGGATTAAAAAATATATATTATTTAGTTTTGCTTGTATGTTTGTAAGTGATGTTTTTACCTTTCTATGCTGTACAATCCGATAATGTTTTAGTATTGTTGTAACGTTCTGACCCGCCCCTACTCGACCCTCATCGGATTCCTCCAGGATAAATACATATTTTGATACAAAATAATAAATATCCTGAGTAACTAGAGCCAAGTCAAAGGGCAGTAAAAATATAATTACCGGTACTGCACACTGCTATGACTAAAAGACCGGATTTACTTGGCAAAATTGTGAAATTTGCACATCTCTTCAATTCCGCATCAGATCTACACACACCAGCATCACATACATTGAATATGTGTTTATAGAGTGAGAAGCAACGATTGTTACTTTTAGATCCTGTTGCAATGAACTTAGCTACTTTTACATTACATCTTTAGAGAAACGAATTTTATATAGCCTGCTCTTTTTTGTATATTTTTCACAGGTTTTTCCTTTGTAATCTAGCCAGATTTAATAATCTGGTGAATCATAACAGCATCCCTCTGTGAATCAAAGCAACCCCCCCCCCATGACCATATAGGTTATTCGGGTTCGTACTTTAACCACACTGGCTCCTGCGAGATGGTGACGGCAGGAAGTCAGGAACAGATATGACTCGTCACTGATGTTAGCTGTGGCCCGGTTCATTGTGCAACGCACTAACCATAGCACCACTGCGCCTAATCACGTATATACTTTAAATGTCTTCAAGGCTTGCCATTTTACATAACTTACCAGATACCATGTTACGTATATCTTTTCGAGGCTGCTCCCTTTCTAACTTAGTTGAATTTATGCATTTTTTAAATTTACATTTCTCAGGCCAGTGTTGCTATTAAGTTATTGAGCCCAAATCGGATTTTGCCTAATGTCGTCATATCTTGGAATCCAAGCAGAGGTGAGCCTGGATAGTGCTTTGAGAGTTTGACCATCATGCACAGATACAGTATGTTGTGATTGGGCTGTCGCAGCTACCTGGTAGGCAGGAGGAGTCAGTGCAGAAAACAATAATTATATTGTACACCTTTGCTTCCACATCTATGTATGCTCCCTGCCTTTAACCTGCACTTGCAGGCATGGTGACGTATGATCACTATAACTTACGATCCACACAGGCATGGGAAGGCCTTATTTCAGCAGTGGATTAACAAAAGGGCTATATGTGTACACAGTATTACCAGTGTAGTGTCGTAGGTCTCTTCTTCCTTCTACTCGAGGCTTGTGTGTGTGTGCGGGTGGCGTGCATTGCGCACACACTCAGTCGGAGACGAGGTAGTCGCAGGAAGCACCATCCTTCACTTTTATTGTGTTCACGCCAACTCCGGCCCCCTCTCTCACGACCACGCTGCCGTACGACCCGGCCTAGACACGACCCTGCCTGCGTTGCACCGACGCCGTCGACCGAGACAGCCAACTACTGTCCGGCCGCTAAATGATCAGGTGAAAGCGACATCGACGACGAGACGAGTCCACTCCCAGATCCTGCAGCCCAGAGCTCTCGCTCTCTGCTGCTTTTATTCGGCACGGCTTGGCTCCGCCCTAGCCGCACCTCCCTTCTCGAACCCACCAGAGGGTTCCAGGGGCCTCCCCACGAGGTATACCGTGACCCTTGCCCCAGTTCCTCCGCCCTGCCGGCACACACACCGTGTATACGCTCAACGGCGTGTGCGCTAAGTGTCCACCTGCAGTTGCAGCTGCTGTACAACAGTCAGCGTTGTGTCACTACACCAGTACTATTGTGAAACATTCATATTTTACAGGCCGTGGAATTAATGCGGCTTGAACACGATGTGGAAGATGGCGTGCTTGATGTGAGAAATCAGTTATAAGGTGCCATGAGCCTAAACTGTAAGTGCATTGCAAGCAGTACATGTGTGCCCTTCACAGGCCATCAGTTTGGTATCTGAGCCCTTTGCCAAATGTTGTGTTGCCTTGTGTTCAGCAGTTCGCTTGTGTGTGTGATGTTTCATAGCACTTGCTTGAACGGACTATGAAGGTAAACTGATGTGATTTTTGAGTGAACATTGGTGTGTGTGCATATGTCAATTACACTGAGATAAAGAACATGAGTTCCACAAAATATGCAAATTAGACATAGGGTATTGACCGTTAGAAAAAGTCTAAGGGGAGTGGCGGCCAAAGAAGGAAGCATACCCAGGAAGCAACGATTGCGATGAAATCAGCGAATGTGTGAAAGCTAGATGGATTGTTACATTGTGTAAGGGACCTGCGAGCCACCCTCATGCACACGCACCATGCAGACATGACATCTCCGCTCTCACGACAACACGCACCAATCACACGCGCGGCCATGCGCGGGACGGGGGTCAGGGGTCAAATGGCAGTGACGTTACCCGGGCCAGGCGTGCCCGCCGTGAATGTGTATTGGGAGCGAGGGCGGAGATGGAGGGGTTAAAAGGGGCTGTGGGACGTGTGTTTGGGGTTGGTATTGGAACGAGTGTTGTTGTGCGTTGGTGCAATAAAGAAGTGCTTTAACCATTCTCCGACTCCTCTTCAATTGTAAGACCTTGAGAAATGGTGACGGCTTTTGGGAGGCAGTTATGAAGCAGTTGATAGATCATGGCTGATAGGAGAATGTGAAAATTGTGGGTGACAGAAATAACAGCAAAAAGTACTAAGTGGGTTTACTGCAAAACTTTATTTACCATTCTTTAAAAAAACACGCAATTAACCTTCAAAAATATTAAATGTAACTAACTGTCCTTATAAAATAGTAAATCTAAATCATGCAATTACTATGATACAATATGGTACAAATAGTAAGTCCTTTCAACCAAGGTTGTTGAGAATATACAGGTATGTACATGATTCCAACAGCAGCTGCAAGAATAAATTATAACATCGCTTTCAAAACAATAACTTGTGGATGTGTGAAAACCACCCAGAAAATAAGTAACCTAATATGGCAAGAACAAATGCATACTTTTAAGTTATAAAAATACTATAAGATGTATTTATGTAACGCCATTCAAAATAACAGCGGCATCAAAACATACACCACATGCTTACATTTTTTACATACAGTACAGTATTTGGAGAGAAAAAACTTCCATTATAAAATAGCACAATCACCTAAAGGGCATCTCACTAATGATTATGAAGTGGTAATATGCCAGCATATGCCACTTATTACAGTTTGTCATTCTCAAGCAGCATTTTAGTGTGCGGCTTGAGTAGAGTTCTGTGGATATTGGCTGGGTCATCTGCCGAGAGGTCAACAAATACACATTCTCGGAGCAGTCGTGAGGATTCGGGGGAGGTACTTCCCAACTGTCCGATTTGTTGCCTAGTCGAGTCCCTCGTCCTCTGAACTTGTACGGGAGATGTGCCCCGATCCGCGGGAGACGCCCGCTGCACAGACGTTGCCTTGCGCTCGTCGTTTGCCCTCTCCCTCGGCGGGTCCTTTTTTGATTTGCGCTTGCAGCAGAAAATCCACAAAACTACAAGCGTGTTGAGCAGCAGTCCCAGTACCAGCGTCAGAACGGCGTACGACCACCAGTGGGTGGAGGTGGCCCTGGCCGCGCCCGCAGCTTGAGCGATGTTGAACGTGCCCTCGGCTCTGCAGGACAGCTGCCGTTCTTCGCACACGCCGACAGACGCCCCGGAATGGCTCCCGCACACGTTCACCCCGACGCAGTTTAGCAGCTGCTTCGAAACGGCAGGAGGATCTCGCAAGTGGCTCTGAGTGCTTCGTCTGAAGCTCATGACTACGTCAACGGGCCCATGTGGCTGATCGATGCTGTCTTTGATCTTGATCTGCAACACCTTCTTGTTGAGCCATTGGCCAATGTAGTCCTTCCCGATGACGGTGCTGAAATTGATCACTTTATCGAGCTCCTTTCGAGTAGACACGAGTGGCGTATCAGTATCCCTGTCAAACTCAATCGTTATGATGTCGCCTCTACTGAAAAAGTCATGAACTGGAATTGGAGCATCATTCACGTCAATTTTTGTTACCTTTGGAGTTGCATCACTAAAATGCGCAAAATAGAGTTCAATTGGATTGTTGGCGTGTAGTTCGTTATATTTGACAAACTCTGTTACATGAACGCTTGTGTCTTTTGAAACTATGTTGATTAAAAAGTCATTGCGTATAATGCGTTTAAATAAATTATAGGACTGTGAATATTCTACATTATATCCGTTAGATGAGTCAATGAACAACGTTAAGTCTGTTGACACTGGCATGGATGTCACGTTGCTTTGATAGTTCTCGAAATAATCTGATATCTCTTTAAATGTCTTCAAACCACCCGAGGCCTTTGTGCTCTTCAGCACAGAATTCGAATCCATGTGTATATTTGAGGACCCCACAGTCACATCTTCATGTCTATTCAAGCATTGCAGTTTTCTGACAACAAAGCCAGCTTGAAGGATTGCATCTTTGTCAACAATGTCACCCAGGTTTGCATTGCAGAACTCCAGTAACTGCGACTCGGAGAGGGGCGGTTGCAATGCGATTGTGATCATGGAGAACTTCCCTAAGTAACTCCGACCTCCAGACACGATCAGCGAGAGTGGCACGTGGTCATTTTGCACAACAACACCTGTGACTTTGGGGATGGTTAAACCCCAGGAGCCCTGTAAAGGTGGGGACCGGGAGACGGTGTGAGCAGAGGACATAGACGTTGTTGTCAGACAATATGGAGACCACCCAGATGCTGGCAAAGGATCATCATTCACAAATCCTCCGCATTGCCCCACGTCCCCTCTAACTGTAACCAAGCACTGGTCTATCCGATTGCTGTTGAACTCTGAAGTAGTTACATTGAGCACGACGATCACAAACTGCTTTGGTGACAGCCATGTGCCAACATAGTCTGACAAAGCAGGGTCCCAGCAGGTTGACAGATTAAACATTTTATCTATGTCTTGTTTGGAAACAAGTTTTCCTCTTTTTTGCAGAGGCGGTAAGTTGGTGTCCATGTCAAATTCTACAACCATCATGTCTCCGTTTGAGATCTTTGAATCAGAGTGCAGAGCGGCGTTTTCGCTAGATTTGGTTAGTGCGGGAATCGCTGTGAAACTCACAATACTGGGGCCGGGGTTGGTGACCTGAATGGAGACACTGCCCTTGGCACAGGCGCGCTTTTTTTCTGCCGACGTCCTATCGCAGACTCTGAAAGTGAACAAGTCGTATCCTGCACTACCTGCTGATGCTGTGTACTTCAAAAGGGGACGCTCCTCCTCATCTTCCAACTTTACAACTCCCAACTGCGGAGTCTCTGTGAGCATCAGGGAGGTAACGTCAAGGTCTGTCGTGCTGCTTAAGCCGTAATCGCTCGGGTTCAGACCGAGACCTAAAACAAATTGAGCCTGGGCATCATCGGGGTCGTACAGCACCATTCCTGGTGTGGAAAGGTGACCCTCAGGCTGGTTGTAAAAGAGCCAGCTGAACAGCTGAAAGGTGGTGCTCTGATGTGTGAGCACAATTGCCGACAGGGGCCGAATTACTGGAGGGTTGTTGACGTTCAACACCAGTATTGTGAGTGTGCCCATCCCACACCCCGGTCTGGTGCCACTAGCCTGGAGGCCAGACATGCGATGAACTCTGACTTGGTTTGCCTCTCGTTCACACGGCGCTGGGAGCTCCGACTTAGTGTACAAAGCCTGATCGGCGCAAGGATCACAGACCATAAACTGAATGAGCTCTGGGCCCACGTAGCCCTTGGCGGGGCTGAACACCAGTGACGCTCCCCCATTGCTCGAAACGTGACTTCCGGAAGGCAATGTAAGGTTTTCCTGTTGAATTATCCCACCGCTGATAACCAGACTAAACGTGAGCTCATTTGCCGCGTGATCCCTGTCACTGAAATACTTTTGCATGTCTATGACTTGCAGGCTGTTTTCTAATACTTCGTAAGTGGCACTTTCACACACTGGTGAGTAATTCACCTGCAGAACACTGATGACTAATATTCCGTATATGTATCCTCCATTGCCATCCCTGTCCACCGCATAGTGCATTTTCTCCACCCCATGCTGACCTGATACCCCTTGGATGGAGATTATTCCAGAATAGATGTCGTACTTTACCCTTGTTATATTGAGTCCATCTGGAAGGATCTGAATGTGCTGAGGCTGCAGGTTTGGCATCTGTGTGGCGAGCTCGTGTACAATAGCAAACAACACTTCAGAGCCTTCTAATAGAGTAACGTTCATGACTGGCATGACTGACACCTTTTTGTTCAATATGAGGTCATTCAGAAGCAACATCTGGGTTGGGAGCCATTTTATCTGGAGACCTATTTCTAGCGTGTCACTCCAGTCTTCCCCATCCCATGCCTGCAAACTGATGTACCTTTGGGCAAGGCTTGGCCGTGGCGATGTGTTGTTGTACTGTAGGTTCGTGAGAATTTGTGTGTACTCGGAGGCACTGGCTTTCCTGCCATTGGCCTCCACCCTGGCCACTATCTCTATGCTGTATGGGCACAAAGAAAGAACATTGACAGAGAAGGCAGGAGGGATGGTCTTCTTCACACTCAGTGTTTCATGGCTGTGCTGGCCGTCTGATCGACAGTCCCACTCAGCTGGGCTTGTTGCCGGTGCGTATCTTACTTTTGCCCTGACAGACATCATATATTTGCTGTCCAAATCATAAAGTAAAAGATCGTTGAAAAACACTGGAGAAGGGCCGTGAGCTACATAAAAGTTGACAGACTTGATTGGCTTGGAAGATTTAATCACGGGCCGATCGTTGACAGATTTCACTGTTGCGTATGCCGAAACAACGACCTTTCCGAACTCCGTGTTGTTGCTCTCGTTGAAGTAGGAGATGTTGACGCCGCTCTGGCCACTCATGCCTGCGCTGCGGCCCGTGTTATCCCACGCCAGCATGCCCAGTGAGGGCCTGTCGGCGTGTGGCCTCCGATCCCCGCTCAGATCCAGCTCTGTGTTGAAGAGAGGCTTCGGCACAAAACGCACAGCGCAGGAAACGAGCAGGAGGACGGCGTTCTCAACAGACGTGCCACCGATCTCCGTCCACTGCCGTGGCTCATCGCGATCACCGGCGTCGCAGGAGAACTGCCAGCGACCATGAGAGTTGTCGACGGAAACGACTGCCACTCCGCGGTCATCCTTAGGGTCCGGGTCGGACCAGTGGCCCCAGATGGAATCGCGGATGCGCGTGCCTTCCCCTCCTGTGGATCCTTCTTCCGTGTGGCCCAGGGACAGCGCCGCGGTGTCCAGGCTCGGCGAGTGGTTCACTGGGGTCACTTGAATGAGCACCGTGCCCTCCCACTGGCTGTAGGCTCCAAATGGGGTGTACAGCTTCACGTTCACCTGCGTCACGCATGGGGTTTGTGGAGAGGATTGCAGCTTAATTGTTGAAATGCGCAAATGTTGCTATGTATTCGGTGATGCTCACCTCACTCGTATTAAAAAAGTCATAGATATATTATGATAGCATAACTGTAGATTGTTTCAAAGAAAACTGGAATCCAGCCAACTGGATTCTAGCTTAGGATTACTATTAGAATACTTTTATTGTTACATTCTTATATGCCCTGGGGGGGGGGGTAGACCAGTGGTGGATCGATTAGTGCAACTGCACGAAGAACCCAGGTGACTTGAATAAAATGTTTTGGCCATGGCAAACACCAGTGCCGAGTGGTCAAAACTGGTCCTGGTCACCCCCCCCACCCTTTACAAACTTGCACTGACCAGCATGGTGACATTTCGTGAAAAAGCCCCCCCGTAGACAACACGGCATGTGGAAGCCTTCATCCAGAAGTGGATTGACAAAGTGGTTGTAAATTCCGATTCATATTATTGTTATGGTATACGGTAGAGTATTATGAATGAAGCGAGTGAAATTAGAGACGTTCTTACCCCACGGGTGCCGGCCTTGCGGCCATCTGTGAAGTCCCAGGCCTTGAACCTGAGCGAGGCCCTGCCGGTGTAGTGCAGGCGCGGCACGAAGCGCAGGCGGTAGAGTTCATTGGACCATTCCTCGCCCAGAAGCATCGCGTCCATGAGCGCCAGCGATGACTCCAGCGCTAGCCACGTCCCCCCACCATCCGCACTGTACTCCCATTGGCCGTTGGTGTTCTCCACATCTGGAGGACACAGTTTGTGTTCAGTAGGATTGGAGTATGCTCGTCGAAGGATCGATCAGGGTGATGATAATAATCATAAGATCATTATGTGCAAATTTTTGGGTGGAATACTTGGAGACTTTGTACAGATGGAATCCCAGTTTTGTAGGCTTGAGCTGCAGTGTGGTTAAGAGGTGGCAGTAGAGCTATTAATTTTTTCATTTGCACATCCCCGTATGCATGCATTTTTTTTCTGGGTGCCATGGTTTCCTTCCAGTTGCCAATTATGAATGCAGTTGGCCAAACATCTCAAAGCAGGACCCTCCTGAAAATAATCTTGAGAATTAGTGAAGCTTTTCTGTATAAATCAATGTTTATTATTGTTATGTATACATACAAAAATCTAACATAAACCATCATCAGGCCATGATCTATTGCAGGTTGAAGGCTTCTTCAAGCTCTCACCATCGATTGTGGTCATGCAATGCAACAATACATCGAACTCCTGCACATGATCTGATTTCTTCACAGCACCTCCGCAGTGGAAGTCATCTTGGGCGTGCTATATTATTTGACCACCACTCCATCAGTAGTCATCATCTGTTCGAGTCAACATGTTCTGCCAAAACCCATTTTCTTTTCTTAACAGTCAATATGATATATCTAACCGAGTTAAGCTCTCTAAAGCATGGTTCCTCTTTCCGTCTCACAGAGTATTTCAAAGCATGCAGCTCTCCATGTTTCTTAGCATACTTTTCCCATGTCTCACATATCTCATATGACACTCTTTGTTTTGTTTAAGTTGCTTGGACACTGTTTTGTTAATGCTTGTCTATGTGTGCAAGGTGCATTCCTTTTTGTAGATGAATCTTGTGGACTCTTGGTCACCCATGGTTATTTCTGAATCTGAGGAGCGGGATTTATCGTTGCCCTGGGTTTATCATCATAGCAAGCAGTCGGGGTGGCCTGAATCAATGTCACCGCTGATTCCCTCTAGATTGGGTTGCAATATTTGAGGTACAAATTACATACCAGGAAATATCGTAGGAGGAAAAATATCTTGCAATACCGGAATAGAGGTTAAGTGCATGTAAATGCATTGTCTTGAGTGGAGTATGTTTATGCAATTGACATTAACTGGGACTTTTAATGCAGATTTCCCAGGTCAGCTACCTCAAAAAGTGTACATTCTGGGAAGTTTGAGTTCGAGACTACCTCTAGCACTGGGCCGTGTCATGGTACAGCCACAATTAACGAGCCGTCTAGGCCACACACATGGCCAGGAGGTTCAGGACGTGTGCGGTCATTCACCTGTGACAGCGACGCCGAGAGCCTGCGCAGGCTCAGTGACATCGGGGTCTCGGCAAATGTCGAGTAACAGTGTGATGGGGTCCCCTGGGGGTGCCAGGGAGTCCTCCGCCACTGTGCTCAACCACAGCGGCTCGGGGGACACCCATGGGGCGTCGTTGACCGAGAGTACCACCATGGTGATGGTGAGCATCTCGCGGCTGTTGGATATACACGGGACAGAGAAATGGACACACAGATGGACAGGTCAGATTGGACTTGTGATTTCAGTGTGTACACCAAGGCAGCCAGCGTTCAAGGGTTTGTGATAAGGATGCTGTCCCCCCATCCCCCCTCCCCATTTTAAGGAGCCACGGTTGGCTTCACTTTGGCAATGTAGGGACTCTCCCACATACAGGATAGCAGACCTGTTCACATACCATGGCAGGGTTCGTGTGGGACAAGCCCTATCTGGTTCTGTATCTATGCAGTACTGGCTGCAGCTGTGTGTATGGGATTCTGCCTGCCTCCACTGCTTTTTGCTAGTGCTCAATTCACAACGGCTAACGCAAGCTGGAACGCATTTCGGTTTCTGCCAGCTGGTTGTTTTTGTTTTAAAGGTGAAATCAGATCGGCTGAAAATATTGCCTTGTTTTTTATTTCTCACCACACACTGATTTTTCCTTTTTGCTACATGATATATAAACACATGTTGAGTATTTGAATATGTGTTGTATGATTGTAGAATGGAAAACTACTAATTGGTGTTTTATTAAGCATTGTTTACAACAATAGTAAACCATTGAAATGATTTTTATTTCATAATCAGCCAAAGTCTATTTTACTACTGGATGAAGGCTTCCGCAATTCGCCGACGCTCACAGTCTCGTGATATCACAATCTACCTCGCTTCTGCGGATGAGCTGATCCCATCACTCCATCTCCACAGTGGTGGTCCTTTCAGCGTATACCTTTCCTATGGCTAAGACTCCGTTATCAGTCTCGACCACCGGCGATCATCCGTCCTAGAGATGTCTCCTACCCAAGTCCACTTTAAGTTTAGTTTGTTGTACTTTTCCCGCACCTCCGATTAGCGCGGTTGGCGATGTACCATGCAAAAGAGGTTCAACATACATACATGACAGAGAGCAATACAATATCTCTCATGTGCATTTGTTATCTGATCCATGTGTTACTCATTCTGTCTCTCAGTGTAATTCTTAACATGTACCTCCAGATGCTTCTTTGTTCCATTTTCAGCATCTGTTCCATTTTATTTTTCAGTGTCTACGTTTCCAAGTTATATGTTATAGGAGGTGATATGCACTGCCATATGAATGCCTCGTTTTTTATATGATCAAGGTCAGTGTTCCAAAAGTGTTCCCGAGCTGTGGCGTCACGAGGGGGGTGCGGGGGGTGCGGACCGCACCGGGTGACACCATCAGAGGGGGTGACACCAAAATGACTGTCTATAACATTTTTTTGTGCAGTGTTTCAGCAGCATTTTTTAAATAAAAAATATCCCAGTAGTTAGTTATAACAACACAATTTTTCGTAAGCCCAGCTTACATGTAGTGTATAAATATACCTACATGGCTAAAACTCTATGTTTATTTACTTTTGTAACCTAATGCTCTCCGGTCAGAGCTGTCATTGTTACCCAATTACAATGACGCTTCGAATCACGTAGTTTCGTCTGCACGCGCTACAAGCACGCGCTTTGTTTTCGTCGCTGCTGGTGTTTTTATAGTCGCTGATTTTGTCAAGTTTTCTGGTGTTTTAGCTACAATATTGTGGTAATTAGTATTTGTGAACCTATATCAATAACTGTTTTGAGAATGAAGTAGTAGCTACATCATGGGACCTCATTTGCCAGTACCAAAATGTTGTTGCCAGAAAAAAGGGGAAAACCTATTCTCAAATGAAGTAGTAATTAAAGGAAATATTGTAATTTAAAGGTGTAATTAGAATTTTGCTAGTTGTTTATGCCACTACTATTGCCATTACATTAAGTGATAATCGGGAATTACGATTTACGAGTAACATTAGTTCAAAATATATTTATAAGGATTCTATATGGTCTGGTACGGGCGGAGGTCCATTGGGGGTGACACCATGAGTTACGCACTGGGTGACACCAACCCTAGTTACGCCACTGTTCCCGAGTGCTCTTGTTCACCCTCTTGAATGTAATACATTTGATCCCCGCCCGCCTTCAGTAAGTGCCCTATTTCGATGTGTTTTTCAATATTGCGTTCCTCCCACAGATATCTCCATTTGATAAAGCCCGCTTTGGGCCACCACAGAAGCAGAAAATGCCAGCCTCAGACCAGCTCTTCCCAACTGGTTTCAGCAGGGAACATTGCAGCAAGCTGTGTCTCAACCTGACGGTAACAAGGTGTTACTGCTGAGTCTGGTTGGTGAAAGCGAGTCTGTGGCCAGCACTTTCTGCTTTTGTGGAGCTTTGAAGTACATTTTATTATGTATACAACACTAGCAATCGTCATCAAGTGAAAAAGATATTCTAAGCAGCTCTCCCGCTATAATTTTCACCTGATAACAATTGCTTGTGTTGCAATCGAAACGTCGTGTTATTGTTATTATTTGTATTATTTGGTCTATCTACGTGCCTTTACCGAAAGACCCAAAGAATATGAATATACAACTACTGTCTCAATCTTTTTTAAAATATATAACATTTTCTTGAATGAACTCGTTTTAGATGATGTTTGTTTTACTTATATTTGGCCAAACTTTGCATACTTGTTTATTATCTTATTACATCGTTTCCTCAAACTCATTTCCATTCGCTATTGTCATGACTATGATTTACAGCACACATATGAATATAAAATATCAATAATGTATTTTACACTATTTACACAACTCTGCTGTGGCTCAAAGCAATCAGATATAATCTAAATGCTACAGTAAACATTGCACGTGTGAGTGGTAAGAGTGCTAGTTTCTGGTTGGCACCTGAATGGGCAAGAGTCATCCACAAATGTGGCGTTCACCATCCCTCCATCTGGGACTGAGGCAGTGTGTCCTGCAATAAACAAGCCGTTAATGTACAGTTGTATTACATATGTTCAACTTCTTCTTTCGCACCGTACGGAGCCAACTGTGCCAATCGGAGGTACGGGGGAAGGACAAAAAAACTAAACACAAAAAGCAGTCCTAAATAAAATAGATTTAAATACCGCATTTGGGTGAAGCGGTCGTTACCACACTGCATTGCAAACCCAATGACCCAGGTTAATTTCCTGGCAACTGGTAACATCAGTGGCGAGTGATGTCTACATTAATTTCTGAGCCTCCTCTCACTTCACAAACTAGCACTTACCAGCGTGGTGAACTATCGTCAAGTAACTTCATGACCGACAGCGTGAGGAAGGTCGCACCCAGAAGTGCATTGACGAAGCACTTCATAATTGCTTATTACTAGAACGGCTACTTGCGTTGTGGCCGAAACGTCGTGAGAATTATTTTATTATGTTTTATTTTTATTATTTTATTATTTCAATTCTACGTGACTTTACCGAAAGAACCAAGAAGATGAATCCCTGCAGTCACGAAAGCTTTAAATCGAAAAATAGAATATAGTAATCTCAGTTTATTAACTGCGCATAGTATTGTTCAGAAGCAGTGGACCTCAGGACCATAATTTTAAAGGTATCATTAACGTGTCTGTCTCAAGGGGAAATTAATAAGTAAACAACTATCGTTTTAGCTTGGATGGGTGTCATTGAAACAAGTTGCACCAATCGAACAAGAGACATTTCATTGCTCTATATTTTCGTGCTAAGTACATTTCGAAATAAGTGTATTGGTATGAGGAATCACTCTATTGCAAATAAAGCCTTCAATCAAGTTTTGCATAAAATTTAAATCTCCCATTTTATAAAAAAAATTCTGCCTGTCCATTGTAAGCCAATCACAAATGAATTAAAACAACATAGCAATCTGACCGACCTGTGGGCTATGCACACTGGAGAATCTAAAACGTGTCATTCTGTTTTGTGAATTGGGTCCGGTAAGCGAGCATGCGTACCGGTGCTGTCCCACGCGACGACGCTGACTGTGGAATTGCCATTGAAGTGTGGCGCGGGCAGGAAACGCAGGAAGTTCCCCCAGGTGGCTCTTAGCGCCACAGAGCGGCGGAGCAGCGTTGAACTCCGGTGGAGTCGCCTATCCGGACCGGAGCTCCCCTCCGACATGGCTGTGGGGACCCGTGGTCAGGTCAGTGGATGCACAGCATTCATACAATACAATTACAAAGGTACTACACATGGAGGGTTGGCGAATCACACAAATGTAAACTTCCCGTCCCGTGGCCGTCTAAGTGCCATACCCTGGCTCACCAGGAGAAGACAGTACAGCAAGTGGACTAATCGCCGTCTGTTTCCATTTGTACGGGAATAGAGTGTTGCCTCTTCGCATGCGTGGGCTTTTTCAGGGCGCTCCGGTTTCCTCATACTTGTACCACTTGTATAATCTCATTATTTGGCTGAAAACATCTTAAAATAGAAACCCAATGCAAAACCTTTCTTAAAAAGCTTCCTATGACTCACTGTGGGCTTTCCTGGATAAATAACTTAGTGTTACATAAACACACAAAATAAGAATTTTCTTGTAATAATAACCTCGAAGCTGAGCTGCTTTGCGTACCTTTCCAGGAGCCGGGCCATGTGAGATACTCCCATTGTCCGTGGCTGTTGTCGGCCCCCACAATGGCGATGCCCAGCTGGTCCCCGGTGTCCGTGTCGTTAATTAAGCTACCTGTAAACACATTGGAAGGCTTGTTAATGAAAGCCATGCAATTGATGCCCCACATCCGACTGTCACGTGTCCACCCTGACCAATTAACCGCCCACACCCGGTGCGTTATTTGTGCGTTATGGTGTAACTTGTAAATTTTATATTGATTCTCAGAAAACCAGCCTTTTCACATACAGTATGGTGTTCATAATCTCCCGTACCATCGTTTACTAACTTCTATAGGACAGTGAAAAGTTTCCCCATATTTACAGCATTTTGCGTTTTATTTTATCCAATACTATTTTTTTGCATTATGGTGTAACTGTAAAATTCTATAGATATTTACATATCTGATTTTTTCACATATCAGCCTATACCTCAGAGTTGGATATGCGATGTTGGGCTATATACAGTACATATATGCACACTTCCGATCGTAAAAAGAGCATTTTTTGGCAGATTAACATTGGTATCAAATATCCTTTATTTCAGTTTTTTATTATCAGAATTATAAAAATAATAATTATGGAGAGGACCTATCATGGGCCCTACCCTCACCTACCCTCAGGCATGAAGGTGACATGAGACAGAGAAAATGATTACATCACAATTTGTCTTACATTTAACATTGTTTACTTGGGAGTTGTTAAACAAGAAAGCAATGCGTTCTGTTAGCACCTTCCCATGCTGCAAATGAAGGGTATACATAATCTGGTGTAACAATCTCCCTTTTTACATAAAATAATTGAAATAGTTTTGACCAAAACATTTACATTGAATAAAATACTTCCTTAACTACCTTAAACTTACATTTCAGACTTTAAGATATAAGTATTCATAGTATAATAACCATGAAGTGGCTTTTTACTTGTGCGTATTATTTACCAATTAGGACTGTGATTCAAATAAAAAAGTAATTGTCCACCTTTCTTCATAAGGGAGAAATGCTCTTTCATACAAAGCCATGATGTCGGACGTACTCAGACACTAACTTTTCCATCCACACTAGATTGGTGACTGCATTCGCTCTAATACGTCATACCAGTGATTTAATCCACAAACAAGTCATCCTTTCTCAAACTATAGATTAAAACACCTTAAAAATAAATGACACCTCACATGTATTATTTAAATGATTTTGAAACGTTGACTGTGAGGCTGCCTAATTTCCCAAACTACCCACCCACATGCACGCTAAGCTAACATTGTGTTTACCAAAGAGTCCAAGAACGGTGTGCGGGACTTGGCTCCACTTGTTGGCGTTCTCCACTGTGTAGAGCGTGTGCAGCGGTCCGTGGTTGAAGAACGGCGAGCGGTTCGTGAGCCGGATGAGAACCGTGGTATTGAGGGCAGCGCTAACGCGACCGCCTGCACCCGGAGGGAACGTGCTGAGGTGAGTTTCGCGTGTTGTGGCAACATTGTACTTCGAACGGTAAACACTCCGAGGGGCCTAATGAGGGTGATCATTCACGGATTGATTTGATCCAATTTTCCGTCTATCCAGCATGTGCTGTTTTTTTTTTCATGGGTCACGAATTACGCTGGGGCTGCACGCTCCTTTTAATGTTTTTATCCCAATTATATGTCTGTTTTACAGTCGGCATCAAATAATGACATAAAGACATTTCTGTTTGGAACTCGCCTAGCAAAGAGTGCACCAGCCTGTATGGAAGAACGGTTTCAAAAGATGATGAAGTTACACACCTATCTGTGCAGTCTCTTCAATAGGGCTCTTTACCCCCATGAGCAGCACTCCATTTAGATACCATGCCAAGGTTGTTCATAGAATATCAATCAAACTCACATTTTTATTTTTCAGAGATTAAATATGCCCAAGTAAGTGAAAAGTGAAATTCGGTACGATGTTATATCTCACTTGGTCATTGGCGACCAGGCTAAGGCCATCATTCGCTACACTTGGGAATACCAATTTAATCGCAAGTGGGCGAAACCTGGATTCGAACTCTGGATCTCAGCAGTGCAGCACCGGTCCGCTGACACGGCAGGGGCCCCCTACGCCACCCAGCCATTTGTACCCGCGCCGTCTCCTGACCTGTCCGCACGGCGATGACGTGGACGTGGCGTGGCCGAGGGTCCGGGTTGTGCTTGAGGTTAGCGTATGTCAGCGCAGCCAGGGCCCTCTGGTAAGCGTGGGCTCCGTTCAGCTCCAGCAGGGTCAGCGTGCCCTCGGACGACTGCACCCAGGGGACGCCGGGGCCGCCGTCCTGGCCCGTGGAGAGGACTTCTGCCTGCCCGTCCACTGCATTCAATATGGAGGCCTGACCGAGAAAGAGAGATGGTTTGGGCCTGGTTTTTACGTCTCTGCGTCTCTTTGTGTTGAAGTCTCACTGGAAATTTCGCTGCTCAAGAAATGTGCATGCGTGGAGGTGACGTTATGCAGTGCTTAATTTCAGCTGGAAAAGTCCAGCATATTAATCCGCAGATTATTTTGACACATGCCACATCCATATTGCCAATATCATATTATTATGGATAGGCAAACGTTGTACTTTAGTGGGAGTGTCTTATGTTGATAATCACTACTTCTGTGGTTGCAACATTCCGGAAAATGTTGAGTGAGAAATTAAGCCCTGACCATGTGGCTAATAGAGACCTTCATTCACTAATACTAACGATTTATTTGTTACTTGGGCATGGTTACTCAGGCAGATGATGTTTGCTAAATTTTATTTGCAATATATTTGGTGGTCGGAATAACTTTATTAAGACTGGGGGGGGGGGGGGTAGGTTGGGAGTCTTTTTTTCAATTTGATATCTGAATACTCTTAATGCATAGGATGTGCCTATATGTAAGCCTATAACTTTCGCCATTGGGTGTTTGCAGAAAGCTACGAATATAATAAATATCTCTCTCACGTTAAAGAGAGGCCACAGTATTGTCATTAATGTAATATATATGTATTAAATTCAACTACAAGCCTGGCACTCTGTTGGAAAGCAGCCCAGTAGTAACTTGATTCAGCAGTATCCAATGGCACCATATTACGCAGTCTGAAATAATTCCCAACAAGGCTGAGTTAATAGTAAACCCAAGAGCCCAAATTAAAGCCAAGTTGCCAGACGGCTCGGGTAAACAAATGCCGCACAATATTGTCTCATCTTACTCAGTCTCATAGCAGGCGCCCTTCATCTGTTATGAACTCGTTTAATTGTCGCTCTCGGGGGAGTCATGATACAGAAGCCTCACAGCTTTCCCCCTTAGAAGCATTCATTGCTGTTGCTACTGATGAACCAGATTCCGTTTGTTTTTAACGTTACATTTTCATACTTTCATTTCCCATTTTCCAGCCATTGTTTTGCTCCCCTCACATTATGTTGAATGTCGATTTTTCCGATGGTTTTGCTTGTTATTTTCGTAATCTCAAATGTATTTTTTTCCGAGTTGACAAGGCACATAATGGTATTTTAAAAATGCCATGACCTCGTAAAGCCAAAAATGTACTGTCCTCCATTGTGCAGTTCCTGACCATGTGATCCGTCAAGCCATGACCCGTCATTGTGTGTCCCGTCACTGCGCGACCCTGCAGTTGCTTGACTCATTATTTTATTGCCGATTGGAAACGTGGCCAGTTTTATTTCCGCTTGTGTATTTCCCCCCCCCCATGTAGCCGTTTGCGTGGCACAAGCAATGTGTTGCGTGGCACAAGCAATGTGTTGCGTGGCACGAGCAACGTGTTGCGTGGCACGAGCAACGTGTTGCGTGGCACGAGCAACGTGTTGCGTGTCACGAGCAACGTGTTGCGTGGCGCGAGCAACGTGTTGCGTGTCGCGAGCAACGTGTTGCGTGGCACGAGCAACGTGTTGCGTGTCACGAGCAACGTGTTGCGTGGCACGAGCAACGTGTTGCGTGGCACGAGCAACGTGTTGCGTGGCACGAGCAACGTGTTGCGTGGCACGAGCAACGTGTTGCGTGGCACGAGCAACGTGTTGCGTGTCACGAGCAACGTGTTGCGTGGCGCGAGCAACGTGTTGCGTGTCGCGAGCAACGTGTTGCGTGGCACGAGCAACGTGTTGCGTGTCACGAGCAACGTGTTGCGTGGCGCGAGCAACGTGTTGCGTGGCGCGAGCAACGTGTTGCGTGTCGCGAGCAACGTGTTGCGTGGCACGAGCAACGTGTTGCGTGGCACGAGCAACGTGTTGCGTGTCGCGAGCAACGTGTTGCGTGGCGCGAGCAACGTGTTGCGTGGCGCGAGCAACGTGTTGCGTGTCGCGAGCAACGTGTTGCGTGGCACGAGCAACGTGTTGCGTGGCACGAGCAACGTGTTGCGTGGCACGAGCAACGTGTTGCGTGGCACGAGCAACGTGTTGCGTGGCACGAGCAACGTGTTGCGTGTCGCGAGCAACGTGTTGCGTGGCACGAGCAACGTGTTGCGTGGCACGAGCAACGTGTTGCGTGGCACGAGCAACGTGTTGCGTGGCACGAGCAACGTGTTGCGTGGCACGAGCAACGTGTTGCGTGTCGCGAGCAACGTGTTGCGTGGCACGAGCAACGTGTTGCGTGGCACGAGCAACGTGTTGCGTGTCGCGAGCAACGTGTTGCGTGGCACGAGCAACGTGTTGCGTGGCACGAGCAACGTGTTGCGTGGCGCGAGCAACGTGTTGCGTGTCGCGAGCAACGTGTTGCGTGGCACGAGCAACGTGTTGCGTGGCACGAGCAACGTGTTGCGTGTCGCGAGCAACGTGTTGCGTGGCGCGAGCAACGTGTTGCGTGGCGCGAGCAACGTGTTGCGTGTCGCGAGCAACGTGTTGCGTGGCACGAGCAACGTGTTGCGTGGCACGAGCAACGTGTTGCGTGGCACGAGCAACGTGTTGCGTGGCACGAGCAACGTGTTGCGTGGCACGAGCAACGTGTTGCGTGTCGCGAGCAACGTGTTGCGTGGCACGAGCAACGTGTTGCGTGGCACGAGCAACGTGTTGCGTGGCACGAGCAACGTGTTGCGTGGCACGAGCAACGTGTTGCGTGGCACGAGCAACGTGTTGCGTGTCGCGAGCAACGTGTTGCGTGGCACGAGCAACGTGTTGCGTGGCACGAGCAACGTGTTGCGTGGCACGAGCAACGTGTTGCGTGGCACGAGCAACGTGTTGCGTGGCACGAGCAACGTGTTGCGTGGCACGAGCAACGTGTTGCGTGGCACGAGCAACGTGTTGCGTGGCACGAGCAACGTGTTGCGTGGCACGAGCAACGTGTTGCGTGGCACGAGCAACGTGTTGCGTGGCACGAGCAACGTGTTGCGTGGCACGAGCAACGTGTTGCGTGGCACGAGCAACGTGTTGCGTGGCACGAGCAACGTGTTGCGTGGCGCGAGCAACGTGTTGCGTGGCACGAGCAACGTGTTGCGTGTCGCGAGCAACGTGTTGCGTGGCACGAGCAACGTGTTGCGTGGCACGAGCAACGTGTTGCGTGGCACGAGCAACGTGTTGCGTGGCGCGAGCAACGTGTTGCGTGGCACGAGCAACGTGTTGCGTGGCGCAAGCAACGTGTTGCGTGTCACAAGCAATGTGTTGCGTGGCACGAGCAACGTGTTGCGTGGCGCAAGCAACGTGTTGCGTGTCACAAGCAACGTGTTGCGTGGCACAAGCAATGTGTTGCGTGTCACAAGCAACGTGTTGCGTGGCACAAGCAACGTGTTGCGTGGCACAAGCAATGTGTTGCGTGGCACAAGCAATGTGTTGCGTGGCACGAGCAACGTGTTGCGTGGCGCAAGCAACGTGTTGCGTGGCACAAGCAATGTGTTGCGTGGCACGAGCAACGTGTTGCGTGGCGCAAGCAACGTGTTGCGTGTCACAAGCAACGTGTTGCGTGGCACAAGCAATGTGTTGCGTGGCACGAGCAACGTGTTGCGTGGCGCAAGCAACGTGTTGCGTGGCACAAGCAATGTGTTGCGTGGCACGAGCAATGTGTTGCGTGGCACGAGCAACGTGTTGCGTGGCGCAAGCAACGTGTTGCGTGTCACAAGCAACGTGTTGCGTGGCACAAGCAATGTGTTGCGTGTCACAAGCAACGTGTTGCGTGGCACAAGCAACGTGTTGCGTGGCACAAGCAATGTGTTGCGTGGCACAAGCAACGTGTTGTGCAGCTCGCACTCGCCTGTATGTATGCCATTGTCCCGCGCTGGTCAAGAACTGTGACTTCTCCTTTGAACACGCGCACCGGCGACAAGCCCTCCACGAACGTGGCACTCGTTGCACCTCTGTGACTCAACACTGGCAAAAAGAACCATGGCATTGTAAGTGTTCATACTTTTAGTAGACGTACCCGTTATATTTCACGGGACACTCAAGACCTGACCTCAACATGATACTGGAAAAAGATGGATTCTAGCTTTTGAATGCAAAGCTTTCATTTTGTTGAAGTACATTTCAGGAAACAATCGGTGAATGTTTTTAAAAAAATGCAAGACAACTAAATTAAAATAAACGGTGTTGACCTCTTAAGTATAACATCTGAGACACCCAATTATAATTTATTTACATATAATACGTAGGTTTTTGCGACCACTATTATTCATGATAACGTTTTTTTGGTAAGATCATGTAAATGTGTCGTAAACCCATGTCCACCCGACACAGCCAATTATCAAGCCCACCGTTGTGTTGTAAATGCTCACAAACACATCGGTGTGCTGCAGTAGTCACAAATTGGCACGTTTTTGTCACGTGGCAAAACCTTAGTAATTGGCTGTGTCGGGTGGAGGTGGGTTACGACACATTTATGCGATCTAGCCCAAACTATTTTTTATCGTGAATTATTTACGTCGTTAAAGTCTGCCGATTAGGTTTACAAACACTGGCAGTTGAGAAGAAGAGACTTCACACGCAGAGGAATCGAATTTATTTATTTACTCTACTTTGTTGTATTTCCGTGAGAATTATTTTGCTGTCATTGTGAAAAAATATGTTTCGTTTGCGATAATCATAACAGTGCATACATTTTTAAGAGGCATTGCGGCCATTGAATTTGTGTTAAAAAAAATAAACACTGTAAAAACAACAACACTGCCTTGACCGTGACCCCTGTTCCCTGCCACTTGTTTCAAGGAGGAAACATCACACGTTGCTTATGTCAAACATTACCTTATGTCAAATGCGCTAAACGAGGAATTCAACAATTTTTTTACCTGTCATATGAGTCTAACCAGTAATGCAGAATTGTTCCATATGTACGCATTGTACGAACATATCTCAAGGCGCATCATGGTGGAATGTTTGCACTCTAAATAACCGGACCCGTAAAAAGTTGAATTTCTCCCTTACAAGTTAAATGCAAATTAAAAGCGTCTATTACGTACATTAAAATACAAACTAATTTAAATGTGCAAATATATACAATGCAGTCCTTACATTTAAAATCATATACTAACTTATAATATTGCAAAGTCGTTAAGCACGTTGTCTCTTATTTGTAGAATGACGGAATGGTTGGGGACAAAACACAAACAATACATTTTCCGACTCGTGAATTTCAAGGTTAATGTAAACATCCACACAAGACAAATGAGGGTGAGAAGGCTCGCTTACCTATTCCCGCATAGATGCCGTCACACATGAGCAGCATCACACACAGGATTCCTGACGGTCGCTCCATGGTCGAGTGGTGCCGTATAAATGGTAACGTCTTTTTTTTCTTCAAACACTCCTTTGTTGAAGCGTGAAGAAGAAGTCTCTGTCCCACTGGGAGTTATGGGGAAAACGCCGGAGAGAAGTCACGTCAGTTACACTACGGTGTTCTTTAGTTTGCGTGCAATGCAGTCGATTCTAAGTAACCCATGATAAATAATGAAGAGCTTGGCAGGAGAGTGGTGGTGTTGGTACAGTGGTTCTCACACTGCGCTATGAACCCACAAACCGGTTTGAATCCAGGCCATAGGTAATATAAGTGGAGGGTGATATCTTTACCGGTGCTGGGCACTCCCTACCCTTTGCCAGCCTGCACTGACCAGCGGGATGAGGTTTGGTCAAACAACCTCTACGACCAATACTGCGAGGGAACCTTTATCGAGCAGTGGATTGACAGAGGTGTGAACATATTCTTGGTTCTTTCGGTTAAAGTCACGTAGAAGGGAAACAATAAAATAATCAAAATATTAAACAGTAAAATTCTCACGGCGTTTCGACTGCTGTGTTGCAGTGGAAACGTCGTGAGAATTGTATTGTTTCCCTTCTACGTGACTTTACCGAAACAACCAAGAATATGAATCCCTGCAGTCACGAAAGCTTTAAATCAAAGGCGTGAACGTTTATAACAAACTTTTTATATGGTTAGTGCCGATTGTTTAAATCGGCATTATTGCACAAAAAACTATTTTCATTCCTTGATTTTAATTATCGTATTCAATTCTACTCAGAGACAGATAAACAATTGTTTTCGTTTAATTTTCTCATGACACATTTGTTAAGACATGAAAAACTGAGTTATACCATAAATGAATAATTTGCTGACAAAATGAAAATCACCGATGAGCTATTTCACGCCTCTTGTAAGAAGGAACACTTAGCCGTATGAAAATTAGAGCAATGGTGAGTGTAATTCTCCATGCATTACCAACTGTGATGATAAATTATGATAATTGTGCATCTTTTACATAAAAGACAAAGGTTTTTGTTTATAGACAACAAATATCTACAATTGTGATTTTACTTTACAGAAATGTTTAGCTTTTAAAGAGGCCATTTTATTTCAAGTCCATCTCCATAAGTCTTCAAAGTGTTTTTTTTTTACTCTAAAACTATGCCGCAATTGCGTCTACAAAAAATCCAAATACACAAATCGCGATGCAGTAGTACTTGAAAACTTACGACGATATTTTCTTGACAGATCTTCACAGTCGCTCGTCTTGCCGGATCATCTGGTGGCAGTAAAAGCCCAGCGTTGATCTCGGCACCGTGAGACCCAGGGAAGGCATCCCCGTGCCTCGGGGCTGCTTGCACGCCTTCCCGTCGGTCCGCGTGTCACCAAACCGAAGCTTTCCCACCAAGTCGTTTTGGCTTCCACTGGGAGGTATTCCGTAAACCGCACGCCGCCGCCACCGCCACTCGCCCTGGCAAGTGACAGCACGCGGTCCGCCTCAGATTTTAAACTCGTCCCCGGCAGCCAAGTGTGTTTGCACAATAGCCCAATCAGTTCATCTCCTCCGCCGCCTCTCCCCCCACACACCCGCCTCCTGAGTCTCACCTGCCATATGGTGCGCTTCTGTTGGCGGGGTGGAGGTGGGGGGGCAAGGCGGTGGCAGGAGTTGGGATGGCGAGAAACAGGGACCTCTGCTTCTTGCTCATAGAACAATCTTTGAGGAATTGTGCTGGTATTGAGTGATTGCGTTTTGAAATCGGAGGTTAAAACAACAGGACGGAGGGGGAAAAAGTACTGTATATACGCTAAACATTCAAATGTGAACGTAATAATGTGGTTGTTTCATTTGATACCCTTGGATCATATGACACTGATGTAGAATTCTCCAAAAGCAGACATCAACTTCGGTACTTTATGGTAACAGGGTTTACAATGTTTGCGGGGTTACTGATATTTGCATTCTTAAAACATTTTTGAAACAATAGGACATCCTGTAATGCAGGTCAGCGTTGTGCTACTTCTATTTTTAAAACAATGATATGTGTGTGTGTGTTCAAATGAAAAATAACTCAACATCCGCATGCAGACCTGAATTTATATTTTGAAGTTTTTTTTGACAGAAATGCGAGCACATGACAAAAAATATAGAACTGTAGCTTATTTATGTTTGGCTTCGTGTGTTTACAATATTTGATTATCTTCTGCAAATATTTTTTTAAATCAATCAATTTTATTGGATTGCAGCCTTGAGTTTTCCGACAATTGTTTTAGTAGCCACAGCACGGTGCCGTCTGCATTTTTAGACTCTCCAGCAATTTGTCTTACTTCGTGTGACTTACGCGGTTATCCATGCGCAGAGGAGTCCATCTTAACTCGCCCATCCTCTCTATTAAACACAGTTGTAGGCAACTGCTCCGATTGACCTCCAGGGATCAAGACAACATTTATTCCTTATGTCAACTTTAATCTGTGTTAACACGCACGGAGAATACGCCCATGTGGACGCCGGGTTTATGTTTCACTCCCCTCCCACCCTCCACCTCGTCTCTTAGAACCGCGAGCACCTGCTGCTCAGGTGTACGCTCAAACACCGAGAGACGGGCCACCCTCAAGACAAATTTCCCCGAAAATGCAAGCACCTGCCCACTAGCTCCCCCACCCCTCGTCCCGTGCTTTTCCTCTGCCTCCTTTGTAACCAATGTGTCAAATCATTTCATTCTCCCTGGCACCGATCAGTTTACACGTTTTGCACCGCAAACAATCACGGCTTACGCTGGTGTGTTAGTTTCGGAGCAGCTGACAACGTTATACTCCTGTTGAATGGGGTTTTTTGAGTAGCAGAATAAAGAAACAGCCAAAATGGGAGGGGCACAATGAACAACACAAAAGAGACAGAAGAGGGTGGAAGAGGTGACTTTACACAGCTGCCTTTGTGCAAAGTGAAAGTAAGGTGGGAGCGCTCGGCAGCCGAGGATTGAGTTTGTACGGGCACTGGGTAGAGCAGAAGGGGGGGGGGGTGCATAGCCAAGGGTTGCAGAGCCAAGGGTTGCACAGGAGTCACGTTTCACGCTGACATGAGGCAGCATGTGTCATTTAGACCGAAGCAGGTAATGAATTCTTGATGACTTTCGCAGACGCTGGAGAGTGTTCGTGCGGGCGGGCAGGGCTTTGCTCGTCTGGCGCGCATCTGATCTCGGCACACGTCGAGTGATTAGCGATCACCTCCGCACACGTGTCAATATGCTGGCTGGCCCACGTGGCACAGGTGCCATAAATCATTTGCAACATCTTGACTCAGGGCGCATACGCAACAAGGGTGCGCAAATCGCACTTCCCTGGACTTTCTTGACGCACTGGGAGCAAACTTTGGTGAGGACGAAAATATAAGAAAAATTAGCTAAACGTCGACGTTGTGCATCACGTTGAAGAGTTAACGGCGTGTCGCCGCGTGAGCTCGCGTGCCTATGATGAGCATTACGTGCATTTCGATGGAAATCCTTCACGGGATTTTACACCGGATTGTTTTCACAATTAATGTATGAAGGAAGGAAGGTGCGTGATGCAATGGACAGCCGATGCGTTCTGCACGTGTGCAGGGACGTGCAGGTTCGACGGACGTGGAGAGATGAAAGGTGGCACGGGCGGAACTGGCCCCTTCCGTCACGCTACGGGAGCTGCCCCGCGCGGCCCAATCGATTTCACCCTCGCGCCGCGAATTCTGCGCTTCCAACCCGAGATCCAGGACCACTGCAAAAACGATCGTGGCTCCCTCCAGGATGACACCGCTCGTATCTTTGATGGGTCATTGCGTGTTTAAATTACCTGTACATACTGTGCGTAATCGGAGCAGCCCGTGGTGCGATAGTGAGCAAACTGGGCGTTCTCTCTGCATGACGATTGAAGCCATAGGCAGGATTAGTGTAGTGGCCTAAAGTGTGGTTACTCCCAATTCTTCCAAGACGTCTTACCAGCGTGGGCCAGCAATGGTATGAGCAAGCATTTACTTTATTCAGGTGGAGTGGCATCTCAGTAGTTAGTGGACTATGCTACGAACCCGGTGACCTGAGTTTGATTCCCTACCACGGCTATCATCATAGGCGAAATATCTGAATGCGTCATGGGTTTCCCCCCTTCACAACCTGAACGGACTAGCATGGTAAAATGTGGTAAATACAACCCGTAAGAGCAATAAAGCAAAGGGATGCCCTCATCCGGCAGTGGATTGACCAATTGGCTGTAATTTACTAACTTACCATGTATATACGCTATTCTGCTTGTTTATCCACATTTCATACTGACCCTTCTGGCATGTGTTGTATGCGCAACGCATCCTGGTGCAGTCAAGTGATTGGTATTGATATTTTAATTAAGCACTCAAGTCATTATTGTGCTCTTTCAAACGCTCCGTCTCCATTGATCCGGAGCCAGTATTGCGGGGTTACCCATTCTGTCACTGTGCCGTCTACTGCTGCCTCACCAGGTGGTGCTCATTTTAGCAACACCAGAAAGATGATGATGGTGGGCTGAGTCGACTGACAGATTCTTGAACTCACGACCATAGGGGTCATGAGCTCAGTGCTCCACTGACTCAATTATCCTGGCTGTTATGCATTTTTAATTGGGCCAATAAACACACCAGGATGGTCGAAACATTGGATATTGTTTCTTCGTTCGCAATATATTTGGAAAGTGCATGCAACATAATAATGATTATGACACCCATATTAAACAACATACGATCGAACTATTGCCATGGCAGTGTGCTGATGTGTCTGCAGGTATCAGCTTTGTACAGTGCATAGGTAAATAATGGAAGTATATTTTAACATTATATTTTTTACAACAGTGTCTTCTTTCAAATGAAAGGCCCACTGATAGCTTTGCTTTCATGCTACACTTTGTTCTTTGGCTCAGCGTAAGCGGTTTTAATGGGAACGTATCTGGTTGTCTTTGCGAGGCACCATGTGGGTTCATAATGTTCATCAGTCGACCGGTCTAACGGTGTCTTTTTCACACATTTTTATGCGTATCATATAGCTGCTCAGTTCAGACAGGAATTTTATTTTAATATGATTTGGTTTATCGATTGTTTTATGATGATTTAGAGTTTACACTTAGATACTGGGACGAATATCCTTTTATTAAATTTTTTTTACTCCAAAAGTTTTTACTTAAATGTTTACAGTATATTCTTGGTTCTTTCGGTAAAGTCACGTAGAAGGGAAATAATAAAATAATAAAAATAAAACAATAAAATTCTCACGACGTTTCGATTGCAACACAAGCAATCATCATCAGCAAGCCAAACGTAGTGAGAATTGTATTGTTTAATTTTTATTATTTTATTATTTCCCTTCTACGTTACTTTACCGAAAGAACCAAGATTATGAATCCCTGCAGTCACGAAAGCTTTAAATCGAAATTTGCTTACAGTATCTTAAGACAACCTTTTCGGATTTTGAACGAACAATACTAGAATTGACAACGCCCCCCCCCCCCCCCACATTTATTGTAATTCCCAAATCGAGGTGATGTATAAAGCAGACAAGGCAGTGGCACCGTGGTTTACTGAGTTCGGTGACCTGAGTTTGATTCCCGGACATAGGTAACGTAAGTGGTTTCTGAATAGACCCGACTGACCTGCATAGTTGAGTATGGTTGAACAGCCCCCAACGATTGACATGGCATGGAGAGTACTTCACGAAGCAGTATATTGAGAATGAGTAGGAGTGCAATACACAAGTGTTACACATTCCAATATAATAGCCCTGGCCAGGTGCACGGGCCAAGTGTCCTGTCTAAAGGTTCTAACCAAGCTTTGGACAAAACCTCAGTATCAATCTTGCTGAATCTCTACTCTTAAAGTGATTAGAGGTGATGATCTACTTTTGTTTTTGGATGGCAACATTTTAATTCAGGTACCTTTAATTATATGTTTTGTGCTCCGATTAAGAACATTTCAGTTACATTCGAGTATGTCATGAATACATGTTTATTGTATACACAACCAAGATGCCTGTCGATACCAACAAACACAATCGAAAATGGTTGAACACAAGCGGAAAGTTCAATAAAAGACAACACTTGTTAAGTTTCACAGCACTGCCCCTGTTTACCCAAAAACAAAATTAAGAACAAAGCAGCTGATTACAAATGACGATCACAATCAATCCCGATGCCTTGGAGTGACGCCTGCAATTAGAGGGGCGCTGCATGTTGTGTGGGCAACTGTTAAAAACCATCAATTACGCATTCCCTTGTTAATCACTTCAGTCCTGCTCACCCCCTCCCCACCTCCTTAAAATGCCCTCCCAAAACAACACGAAACCTTTAACGCGCCAAAACACGTGCGCCACTTGTACGAACACGAGCAACATGCAAGAAAGTGCTCGCTCCACAAGGTGCCCCCCCCCGTACAACTCGCTGAGCGGAGCGCGCTCTGTTGTCGGGCACACGCCGAACTCAGCGGGGGTCTCCCAGCCGGACCTGTGAAAGCCATCTAAATCACGCGGCACGTGTTGCCCGGGCGCCCCCCTGTGATGTGACACACTCCACCCCCGCAGGTGGCCCCTGAACCTTTGGGGGCTCCGTCTGCTAACACAATTACCCTCGGGCGCCCCAGCCCCACTTAACTCCTCCGAGGGGCCACGGAGTTGCGGCCAAAAGGCAACACGGCCCGGTGGCCCCGAGAGGGAAGATTCCGCCTTCAAGACGACCGACGGCACACTCCAGAGCGGACGCAGCGGTGCGGGACCAGGGCAGAGGTCAGCCGAGTGAGGTCACTGAAGGCATACCTATGACTGTATAGTTGTGGTTAATTAATGGCTCTGTTAATTGGATAATTTCGGCGGTGGTTTGGTCGGTCTCGGCATAAATCCAGCGCAATCGACTCGTGTCCATTGCATACTCAATGAGAACATCATTAGCTATTTTGGCAATAGCATTGTTTTAAATACACGTTCATGATGTTTCATAAATATACATTTTATTTAGATTAGTATATATATTTTTTGCAGGATCAAGTGATGAAATAAAGAGGTGAGTGATTACAGGTCGGAATACTTTAAGAACATTTTATTTGATCATGAAAAGTGGGACTGGTGTGGTGTGGCGCTGGTTAGTGCACTGCACGATGAACCTGGCAACTTGTGTTTGATTCCCAGCCACAGCTTACATTGGTGGGGGAGTGATATCCGAATCGATCCTGGTGGTGAGAAATATCCGAACTCTGTCCTCCTATCAGCAGCCTGCACTGGCCAGCATCGTGAAGCATGGTCAAACAGCCACCACGACCATCCAGCAGTTGATTGACAAAGGAACATTATATTTACGCACGTAATCACGACTAATCTCTATGGAACTTTACACTCAAGAGTTTGACCTCATCCTGTGTTTATTGAATCAATGCGTGTTTGAGCATAATTAGCCTCCTGTGCAATCCCATTAAATCCATTATCCCTAAAGTGTATTGACATGAGTCTGGCAGCGACACACTCCCGTTGTTTGGAGTGAAAATAGACAGAGCGGCAAGCACAGCAGCTGAAGAGACAAGCACACGTGCAGGCCACATGTACGGTTGTTTTGGCAGCAGTGTGCAAATGCGTGGAGGTGGCGGTGGAACAACAATGCAGGGCCACATTTGTGGGAGGGTTTTTATGCATTAATTCTGCAACAAGCCTCATTTCTGGGATATTTCCACTGCTTATGATTGTGTTTTAATAAGAAGTGAAACTCGGAGACAGGATGAGCAATTCATATCACATATCCTGTTTACAGTGGCCTCTTGGATAAAGCACATGATCCACGGGGTCATTTAGGATGGGATGTAAGCGGCACACTGAAAATACATTACAGCACTTTCAATATTATCGTAACTTTATAAGTTAACACACTGTGAAGGAAAATGGCACAAATAATGCAGGAAATGTTGGATATTGTACAGTGTCTTTTTTAATACGAGAGCTTGATATATCGTTTTTACAACTGTTACATATTCGGACATATTCAAACTATATGTGGCATAACCTGATTTTCCAAAAACCGGAAAAGGTAGTTACGGTGCCAAGGAAAGCAACGTTGTTCACTTCTGCGAAGTTCACTGATCTGACAGCAATAACATCAAAGGAAACAACAAGTATAGAAAGAAAAGTGCTGAAAACTGTTTCATGCCCATTAAAACATTGCATACAAATACGACACGATGTTCTCTTCCATTTAACATTTCTCAGCTCCGGTCGTGACACAGAACAGAACCTTGTGCTGGTGAGTATTATGTAGGTTTTTTTTTTACATTTAGTATCACAGTACTTACGTTTTCATAAGGAAAAGCAAACCCAACTAAGAGCTTCAGAGCGCCATGCAGGAAAAAAAAACAGGTAGTCGCAGGAAATGTTCACGAACGGCGTTATTCAGCAAGCTGCTCCCCATCACACCTGCAGCCCTATTACATACTATATATACAACTTTTAGAAACACTATATATCACTTCATATTGTCACTGTTGGTGGAGTCGGGTCAAGCAACCACCGCAGCCAAATTCGCGTTTTTTTCAGTGGCATGACAGAGGGCTGTAAATAATTATCGATATTTAAGGTAGAGTGGTTATCGAGTGGTTAGTGCACTGTACTATGAACCCGGTGACCTGAGTTTGATTCCTGGCTTTGGCTTTCATCAGTGTTGAGTGATATCTGAACCTGTCCATAACCACAAGGGTGTTTGCAAAGTATTTGAGGAATTTTACATTTCTCAATTTACGTCAGCTACTGTCATCCTCTTCAGCTCGCTGTTACCTGCGAATCCAATGTTCAGTTTGTGAGGGGAGCATTTAATCCGGCATAGTTCACACATTTTACCAGTATGGTATTATTATTGTAAGTAAAGCAAACGTCTCGCTGAACAAAAGTACAATTGTTTTGATTGACACAATTGGAAAACACATCAGAGTATTTATGCCAAGGAAAATGTTTGAAGGTGGACGAAGATCAACATGATGAGGTGAGCGAAAGCATGTTGAAGCACTTTTGGAAAATATTATTCGATGGTGAAAAGCAACGTACCAATGTGGCTGAAGGATGTAGATGTCAATCATTGCATGACAATCAGTACGTATGTGGAATGTAAACATGGACACGAGCAAAGAATACGAAAGAAAGATGACAAGTATGCAAAAAAATAACTGAGAGATGCATTCTGGGAATTACAATAATATAGAAATGCACGTTTCGGAACAAAATACATTGAGAGGTGTAATTTCGACTGTTCATGAAAGTGGGCTTGGGCAGGACTCATCGCTAAAACGGATAATAGCAGATGGATGAGACTGCTGATGGAATGGCCGTCGAAAGAACACAGCCAAGATGACAAACACCGCAGCGCTTGAGCGATCGGATAAGCTCATGTGCAGGGGCAGGATGAAGTACGGCATTATCAAACTGGGAGTGGCAACGACATGGGGAGGCATCCATCCTGCGGTGGGTTGACACTGGCTATTGAAGATTATGTTGATGGCCATAGATCTCGATGGCGTGTGCCATGTCTGGTGGTATGTGGCAGTTGGAAAAGGTGTGTTTTCCGAATTTTTTTTTATCTTTCCACTCACATGGCATTTTAATCGGTGAGTTGTCACGTTTTTAATTACTGGCGCGTCACTGCGGCACACCGCCAGTGTTTGCTCGTGCGTCCTGTCAAAACATGCCAGCGGGATACAGCAGAGCTCTTGGGCAAACAACAACAAGCGGATGAAGAAAACATTGCCAAGGAGCAGCGGCTGCCTAATGAGTACGACGCACGCCTCTCAAAGAATGCGCAGAACCCGTTAAGCCAGGCAGCACATGGCGTGCCACGATAACACCAAGTACAAGTCTTTACCTCCGCCCATGACTCACTGCCTCTCTCTCTACAAAAGTAATATTCCCACTGTTTCTGTACAGCTTCTTAACATTCTGTTGTATTTATCGGACACGATATTTCCAAATTTGCTGCATTGTTCACATCCCGTTCTGATTTTCAACATTCTCAGATCTTTTTGCACCCATGCGAGGTCTTTCGTCCTGGTCCTCATTCTTCTCTCATGTCTGGCCTGGACCATCATCTCCACATCCATGCCACAGTCCTTCATCTTCGCCTTCACCATTTCGAACGGCCTCTTTCTGATTTTCAGTATTCATTGAGAACATTTGTATTGTAAAATAGATGATTAGTTTTATCCAGGGTGCTTTTCAATAAGACAAATATATAGTCCCAAACACAGACCAATGAACGTTTGCAGGTCAACGACCATTTTGATTGTTCAGAAAATGTAGTGGACTCTGGCAAGATATGTGGCTCGAAGGGATGATAGCGGAGTCTCAGCAAAAGGAAAGGTACAAGCCGAGAGGACCACCACTGTCGAGATGGAGCGATGGGATCAGCTCATCTGCAGAAGCGTGCTGGATTGTGATAGTACGAGACTTCACGTTGGTGACTTCCGTAAGCCTTACTTCACATTGCTTATGAAAAAAAAACAATCAGTGGCAGTTAAGGGAGCGATTATAATTGAGAGAACACACACTGGGGAGAAGGAGCGATGAAATCAGATCATATGCAGGTGCCAGGTGTGTTGCATCATAGGATTGTGAGCAACATTACCTGCTTGGGGAGGCCTTCATCCAGTCGTGCATTCATCTTGGTCGAGGATGATGATACGTTACGAATGTTTTCTGCTGTTTAAGATTCATGTGTTTTCTGCTTGCCCATGTGGTCTGTTGAAGCACCACCTGCCGCTGTAATAGTAGTGGCAGGTGTGTCGACAAAGTTGTCTTGGGGGCTGGAATTTGGCTGAAAAACGCAGACTAATTCAGCAGGTACCTGAACGGCAGCTGCAGCCTGCCAATCAAGCAAAAAAAAGTTCACAAACCAGCTGCCTTGATGCTTATCGCTGCTTATCACTCCATCATTGCACTTGTTGAGTCTGCACTGTAAACGGTGCCAAAACGTGAATGGCATTAGCCACGGCGATCTCTGTGTTTATGTCGGTGCAAGCAAATTATTGATGCAAACTTTTCAATGAGACCGAGGCAGTAAAAGATAATGTCTATCATCTCTGCTTTCGTGAGACATTTAATTCCGGTCAACAAATAAAACTGTATGGCCACTTGGTGGCCACACTTGAAACACAGTCCATCACAACGCGCACAATACTACCACTCACGAAGTTGAGTCAATTCGACAGCGACGCATTTCCATATAAGGTGCATTCGTCCGTGCACGTTCAAGCAGTAACTCAAGTTGCTGTTGCTCCCTATCAATTAATTCCTGGCTATTTAAATAATTGACTAAGCCACACACCGGCCATCTGCCCCTGCTCTCCCTTTTCAGTCCTGGCACAGGTGAACAGTGCAATGACTTAAGCCCCCTTAAACACCCAATTGTAGCAACCTTTTGCAATGGCCTCTTAATACCGTCATGTCACTCTCCGCCTCACTGCCTCAGATTTGAGCGTAGCGCTTGCTACGGGTTTCAGTTTTGTGATGAATTTAATGCGTTGAGATTTGTTTTGTTTCACAAGTGCTCTCTTTTGGAAATGAGTTTTGTAAGAGTTCAGACGGTTCAATATAGCATGATGAATATTGAATAATGTGCCATCGATGGACAAAAAAAAACATACGTGGCTTCTTATGTTGTGTAACTACTGTGGATAATAAGTGGGTGAAAATTATGTTTTAGTTTTTTCATATTTTATTCTAGTTGTGTTATTTGCAAAATGTCATGAAGTGACGTATCCATTTGAAAGCTTTGCTCAGCAGCTTAACCACGTATTTGTGAAAGGAGCTTTTGAAAGAAAATATAAAATTGCACCTAAAATATTTTCAATTAACCCTTTTTTATCCACACATTAGTATCATATTTACCCACCAGCCCTGGAGTCTAGCCAACATATTAAACCGTAGAATGCATTTAATGAAGACCAAATATAATGTTTGTTGCATGACAGTCAAACTGATATTTTAATCCTCAGAGCTGAAATTTACCCAAATTCAGTGCAGAATGAAATTCAATGTCATGTGTTTAGCAGTCATTGGTGACCTGGCTGAGACCATCAACGAGCTTAATTTGAGAAGTCGTTTTAAAGACAGATAATTGAAACCTTGAGTCAAACCCAAGGATCTCTGAGCCGTGCCGGCTCAGTGCTCTAACCCCTGAGCCAGTAATCCCACCACCTCCACCAAGCAAAGTTTAATACTAAAATACCTATGTCTTAAATGGTTGATGTACAAACAAGAACTGATGACGATATCATTCATGAGTGAAACTGTAATAATAAAAATAAACTTTTAATAAAGAACAATGCCATCATGAGCTATTACCCTTTTTTACGTGAAATAATCCGTACCTATATATATTTTTTATACAGCTAGCAATGCAACGACTACAAAATAATGCGGTTACGAATGGCGAAGCCGCGGCAAGGGCATTGAGATGCAGGAGCGAAGCTGAAATGTTTGTGCTGTGGCTTTCTTGATGTCGGCTGCGCTCGGCTGCGTGGTGCTGCTGAAGCCGGCCACGCGCTTTGCCCTTCACACCGCCCCCCTGCCCTGCTCGGTCTCCTCCACGCTTATCTCCGAGCCAAACAGCATCTCTACCAAAGCCACACACAGCCAGCAGAAGCAGCAGGAGATCACGCGCGCGCTAACTTAATCGTGCGTGGAACAGCTACAGAATACCCAAACAAACAACAGAGAATGTTTTGATAAGGTCATGCAGTTGCTGGCAGAGATGGAAAAAATATATATACGTGCAAATACAAATTCCTGAAAGAAAGTCATGTAGATACAAACGACCAATTAAGGATTTATTGTGAGACTTGAAAGCATATTACCGATTACTTTGAGGTGTTTAATTTAGATACCAATTACTAATTACTAACGTGATGAAATTACGTGTTTTAATTGTACACACTGCCCATCTCTGGAAATCACTTGCTGCACATGTTCAGGCAAAGCCATTGTAAAATGTATCAATATTTGGCAGACATAACCTCTCACATCGATGTATTATTATTATTATTAAACTTGTTTCGCCAGGAAAACTTGAGCCTACATATTATTTTTCAGGATGGAACTTCCAAATTTTTTGCAGTAGCGGAGATAATTGCCATGTTTCCGAAATTAAGGAATTTGCGGTAGAATTTTAAAAATTTGGATCATGACGCGGGCATGCAAAATACTACTTTGTCTTCGAATAACATCACAGGATCTTAAATGTCCACTGTGAAGCAAATGGCGGCTATGTTATGGTGAATACTCCCACAGTATTAACCAGAGGGGCCTGCGGGTTAGAACCCCGAATGCCCTGCCGCTGGGCCACGTCACCGCCCCAATGTGAAGTTTATAAAATATTCATGAGCATCATCGTCATCGCAAGCCGTGATCAATCCCTGCTCGATGAAGGCCTCTCCAGGCCGTCGCCATCTCAGATCATCATCAGAATATTTATTCATCCTGGAGAAACCCGATGAGCAACAAAGCTCTTTGTCAAAAATGTAGAGTAGGGGTGGGTAATACAAACACGATAGTAATGCAAGTACAAGCCGGGTAAACAGATAATCCAAAAACATACAAATAAAACGAAATCATCCCCATTCTACCAGGCAAAGCCCACTAAGGTATTAACTTTTTTTTCAGAAGCAACCTGGCCTCGAATTAGAGCTCAACAAAGTCGCTTATCATATATACATTTATAGCAGCAACATTATCTAAATAATTTAAATCAGTGTCTCATAGTCATGCGAGGTAACAAGCACCAATACAGTTGGGGAACAAATGAAGACATCCGTCTCGGTGCACATTCCACCTCTTTAAGGCTGCATCTCTTTGGATTTCATGTCTTGTGAAAACAAGATTGCAGCGGTTTGTGATAATGAGCTCGTATCACGTTTCCTTTACAAGGAACGCTTTAAAATTGGCGGTTCCAGGCGGAAGTGCCCTGCAGCTAATCACAATTGACACTCCGCTGTCTTAATAAAGCATGCATTGTGCCATGTGCAGGTGGAAGCATTGTTAATGAAACCACCGCTATGCGGCTGACACTGATTAATTTATAACTGCTGTGGCAAACCGCTTTCACAAGATGTTACGTGTACACGTTCAGCCATTTTTGGCTGGACGTGGGGGTTATTTTGGCCATTCTCCACCATGCCTAGTCAGTGAGGGATTGTGAAGGCGGGAGGCATAGATACGGGAGCAAATAAGTTCATAACAACGATACATTTTTCTGCACTGCTTCCTGCTGACCGACCACGTAGCACCACCTCGCAGCTGCCTATGACATCCTGGGGTGTGTGATGGTCACTACAGCTGACATTAATCGTAGTCCTTCGCCAACCCACACTGACCGGCATTGCGAAAGAGTGGCTCAAACCCCTCCTCTACACCCACCTTGTCCAAAATTCACGGGCATTGGATAGACAAAGAGCTTCAAGTAATGGAATAATATTTTACCTTCCGTCGTTTCCGTGGAGGGGCTGACAGAGATGGTGAACCACGCCAGCAGCACGAGAATGGCCGTCACCAGGATGAGTGTCCGCCACGACTCCAGGTGGGTTCTCTCACTCTCTTCGTCCCTGGGCGAGCGTCGATGCAGGAGGGATGGGGAGGGATTGCAGAATTTGTGGAATTAGGGCAACAAGCTGAAACTCGGCGATACAATGCCATACCCAACCATACTTGCCATGCAAGATGTTTCAAAATCAGAATATGCATGTATAGTGGAGTATTCCGATGAGCTATAAAGCTTTTTTTTACAGATGTCCAGTAGTTTCACATGTCTAGTAGACGTTTGGCTAACGCAGCGAGTGTCAAGGCCATCGTCTTAAATTCGGCATTCAACTGGATATGCAATCCAGCAAACATTGATAGAAAACAATTACAAGCAGGGGTCTGTGGAGGCCATAGGGTGACCCGAGTTTAGTGGGATGGTATGTGCTGGTAGGTATACCGATAAGAACAGACGGTATGATTTTCCGACAACAGAAAACAAATATCACATGATTGCACACTACCTAACAGCACGTTCCAAACTGATGTGTGTTTGCCATGATATCAACGATGTTTAATATATGTCTTGTAATGTAATGTTAAATTGCGTCGTTCATTGCAAATTTCATCTCACAATGCTGTCAAATGTCTAAAGCGCCACAGGTTTTGCACAAAGGCGCAGGGAATCACAGACAAGCGGTAAGGTAGCCAGAACTAGCACCAACAATTGCCGAAACTCTTTAGTCCTGTATGGGGACGATTGACCAACTCCATTAATGAGAGGTCGTAAGTGTGGGAAGAAACCAAAGTGCCCGGAGAAAAACGGCACGCGTGCGAGAAGGGTAACACTCAATCCCCCATGCAGATGGAAATGAATCTAATTGTTGTACTGCAATCATACCCTGGCAAGCCAAGGCGATGGTGACCTCGGCAGCCTTGGGTAGGGGGTTTCAATAATTAGTGACATCCACCAACCCTCGCCTGCACAGTGCCGAATTACAGGTGCATACACCACCAGCACCTGGCATTATAATACCATTGTGGTGTAAAATGTACTGTATTTTCAATGCATTAGGATACATTAAGTAGTATATAATGTCTTTAATATGGAATGATGCTGTGGTGTAATGGTTAGAATACTGGACAGTTGAAACAATGGTCACGTTTCTTAAATCCCCTCCACCGCTGTCCACCCAGCAGGATATAAATGGGCACACCACGATTGAACGGCAGGTCACGTGCTGGTGGAGTAGAGCATGGGCACTGCCACTTCTTCGAGAGACGTCCGGCCGGCGTGGAATAGAAAGCCAAAATACCATCTAGAGGGGCTATCTCTAGAGCTCCCTCTAGTGTAGGGTCATCTGCCTGCGGAGGCGTGAGCAAGTAAGTGCAGTATTCCACAAGTAGTGACTAATCCCATATCTGCATTTCCCATAAATATGCTAAATTCCTCTTGATATGCAAATTCCTTTGTCAAGGCGCCCCTTCCCCCTCCAACCCAGCTTAAATATACGCTTCCAAGCCTGGTGGTGTTTCATTCAGACGCTGTCTTTCCGACAGACCTGTTCTTCACCTGAGGACGGCTGCTTGCGTTGTGGCCGAAACGTCGTGATAATTATTTTATTACGTTTTATTTTTATTATTTTATTATTTCCCTTCTACGTGACTTTACCGAAAGAACCAAGAAGAAGTAGCATATTTTTCAGCGCATTTTTTGTGCACCAATATCAGGCCACTTTGAACTCTGGGGTGCGGGGGGGGGCACGACGCACCAGAGAAACAGCGGCAAGTTCTCCGTGGTGCCGAGTGCCGTGTCTGCTGGAGGCTGGTACATACAGATGCGGTCATTTGTCATCGCCTGGCTCAGCATCATCAGCAGGGACAGGCAGTAAACTGAAAACACAGGTCCACAGCGCACGGCACAGATCACACGGTGGGCTAGGAAATCCTGCACAGAATGACCAGCGATCATCGTCACTGCCATTAAATAAAATACCATGTTGGTCATGGGGCTATTTTTTTTTTTACCTATTTCGGATATCACTTGCCGGGAATCAAACTCGGGTCACTGGGTTCATAGCGAGGTGTGCTACAACTGCAACACCGCTCCACCATTATTATGTAACGAAATGAAACAATTAATGTCCAGCCTCTTGGAGCTGTCAGTACTGGGTGGCCATGCACCAGTGTTTAGTATCTGCGAACATTGGCTGCTACGTTGTGCGTGAATGTGCACTAAAAAATGCTCTTAACAAGAACGTTACCTATACAGAGCCAAGCAGACGTGTCCATCGTGAACATTCCACGGAAGAACTTCTGTGGCCGTGCAAACTCCGCTCTGCCGTCACACACAATGTCCACCAACAATGATTCTCTACTCAATTTCAGAGTTAATCCGCAGATTGAAGACGTCTGTAATGAAATTGGATGCTCTCTCGCCTGCGCTTAACTGTACTGGTTGATAGGGCATACGGGTTTAGGTATGAGCCCATAGTGAACACAAAGAGACGGAAACGTCTGCTTCCAAATGTGATATCCAATCCCAACCTCTACAAGTAAACATAGTTCTCAAGCAATGTTGGCATTACTAAGACGAACAAATAACGGTAGGATGGTTTTACTATAAAAATACATTCCAAAGATCATCCTTGTAGCCTTAACAGACTTTGGGGCAAGTCCTGTTATCGAGCAGCACCTATGAAGGCCGACACGGCCAAGGAGGGGGTGGGTGGCCAGCACCACGCCCTTTTCTTCCGAGTGGCTCTGTTTACATACAGCAGCGGGTACTCATTTGAGGCTGAGTTGACCTAGTGGAGGCCCACGACCAGTTCAGATGATCATCACTGGTGTTGGCTGTGAGCGTGAATCGAACTCGAGCCACCGGGTTCGGAGCGCACCGCGCTAACCGCAGCAATGTATGCCTATTGTGACGAGCGCTATCGACGATGCCTGGCTTCGTTGCTATTTAAATCATGCTGTCGCCGTGCTGATTTACCTGTCCAGGGCAGACACCATGCAGATGGCAAGCAGCATGTAGTAGAGGGCCTGCGCTGGGTATGCCAGCGGCTGGTAGAAGCGCAGGATGAACGGGAAGGGCTCCCACGAGAGCGTGCTCACCAGCACCGTGTTCCAGAGGGCGAAACCCGCCAGGAATCCGTGCGAAAACGTCGCCAGACCCCTGCAAGCGCACGCATCATAGAGACGGTGCACGGAAATGTAGCACGGCAGTTTGTGCTCCCGTTAACGAAGTAAAAACAAAGTTAAGTGGGTTCGGGCAGGACACGGAGGATTTGACACAGTGGTCGAGACTGATGGCAAAGTGGCAGCCAAAGAGGTGAATGCGGCCGAGAGGATGTGCATTGTGTCGTTTGAGCGATGCAATTCTGTGCAGGTAGTTAATCAATTGCTATCTTGTAGGATAGTGAGAGATGGTGTCCGCGTGAGGAGGCCTTCATCCAACGGTGGATAGATCATGTCCAGTGATGATTAGAGTGTACCTGAAGCCTCTGTCTGCTCCGAAGGCTAAAGAGGCGGTGTTGCTGTAAAATCGGATGTCGGGCATTTCGTCCATCGACGGGCCGTTCACCTGCGTTGACTTGTCTGTGGGTCCACTCTCCTCTGTGCCACAGAGAGGGACACAGGGGTTCACAACAAATGAAAGCCAGGTTGGCGATGCTCGTCGTGTGAGATGAATTAAACTAACAAAAACAACATCAATTTAAAACGTGTATCTCAAGACACTTTTAGAAAAATGAAAGCAACTACATTCGGGTTCTAGGTGGCTTTGGGGAGGGCAGGGAGTCGTGGAAAAGAGGAGAGGAGAAGAGGGCACCACTCCGGCACAGCCCGGAACGAAGCAACCGGACCCAGCACCCACAATAGGCCTTACGGGCAGCTGGAGCAGCGAGGGCAGCACTGAGTGCCAGAGTTTCCACAGAGGGTCGGGGGAATTGACCAGCGACATTACATTTGCATGAAATCGCAGGTGATGGAAGGATGAAATGTGCATAACATTGCATGTCATTCCTGGAAGGGACAGCATGCACAATGCTCCTCCAAGGGAGGGGAACACACTGATGTAAATAATAATCATTGTTAGCGCTCTCTCAATCCACTGCTGGATGAATGCCACCCCACTCCATTGTCGGTCATGGGGATCGTTCACCATATTTCATTACACTGGTTCGTGCAAGGTGATGAGATTGGGGAAAGGCGGAGTACAGTCAGGACCCAATTCAGATATTATTCGCTGCTGATCATAGCCATGGCCCGGAATCGAACTCAGGTGACCCAGTTCACAGTGCAGTCTGCTAGCCACTGTGCCACTGCTCCACACTGAATATATAGTGTATGGTGTGCCACGGTGGCGAGATGTTAACTACCTAGCCTGATATAAAGTAGGTGGTGGGTTCCATCCCCAACCCTGACCCCTGTATCTTTGGATTTTTGCACGTCGCATGAATTTTTCTCCGGGTCCTCCAGTTTTTCTCTCCACACTTAGAAAAATAAATTTAAGAATACTTGGCTGCTAGAAATGTCCACATAATAAGCAACTTGATTGAGCTATTATTTGTGGTAATTTTGCTTTTAAAAAAGAGCTACATAGTTCAGTGGGCCTTACCTGGTGAAAACAGCACATTTTCTGTCTTTATTTGGTGGATAATTTAATACTCTTTAATAAAGTATGTTATCACTCGTGTTCCTTCATGAGGACCTGAGCAAATAAAGCACGCTCAACAAACATGTCACGGTGAGACATTTCTATTTTTTAAGAAATTGCTTTCTTCTGGTCTTCAGTGATTTTGTCAGTGAACTATTCACCTATTCGTGCGCACAACGACGATATCGTTGTTATTTCAGATTACATGGGGGTGGGGGGGTGTAACGGTCACTTTTATCACCAAATAGAGGGGCAGGAAAACCTCCACACATCATATGACACTGCAGGCAAAGCTGACGTCCTGGGCAGAGGTTAAATGTGTACTCCTCGGCCACTTTCCACTTTAGAAACTTAACGAGTTGCCATACGTTTGGCTACCCCACCCAACCCACTACTGTGTGGTAATGACTCTGTCGCCTTAGTAATCACCCAGAAACATCATTGGCATTTATAGGCACATCATCCAGGATGACATTAAGGCACATGGAGGGACTATGTCTAAGGAACATTATTAAATTACACTTCAAATTCATGGACTTTTAGAACATGTTATGAGGCTACTCTTTTAACTGGATACTTTATAGAGTGTTATTAAAAATGCTTGCTTTGTGTTTCACTGATTACAATTTTAAATACAAGTGGTAATGTATAACGTAGCACATTATAAAAAAAATATTACGTTGTGAAATGTAGAGTATATAATTTAGCCCTTTGAATTAATAATCTTTAGTGTGTATTTTTTTTTCATTGGCTCGTGTCTTCTCATCTCCACTCATAATTAAGTTGCAGCATTTAGAGATACATTTGTATGTTGATGCTGTTTGACATGCGTGTATGTATGTGTGCAAAGACAAATATCCCCAATATAGCCGGAACACACTGGTGGGGCAAATACTATTAGCGAGCACCTATGAAGGCTGGCATAGCACATGAGGGGGTGGGTGGCCAGCACCATGCCCGGTCAGCACACCACATCCAGTATACCTCTCTATGGCTGTCACTATCAATCACGTGCCAATTCCCGGCATATTCCATTTTACCAGTGACCCAGAACATTTTCGGTGAGAAATGAAGCCCTGTTCATCGCCACGTGGCCACGCTCTTGCACGTGTTTCCACAGCTCGTTGAACAACCGAAAACGACATGAACGGAAGCTCCCCGAGCACGCGGAGCGAAACGTCGGACACCGTGCTGAGCACGTCGGAGTGTGGCCGCCGGAGGAGTGTCGCGCACACCGTTGGCGCTCATGAGGATCGGCACCGTTGCACGCCGCCCGCGCGCCCCTCTCCTCTCCCTCCTCTCGTCCTTGCCGCGGCGCTCCGTGGCGTGCAACGCCGTGGGCAGCACGCTGCCCTTGCTGCCCGCCGGCGGCTGCGGGGAGTGGCACTCGGCCAAACCCCCGTCCTCGTCGTCCTCCTCGGCCTCATCCTCACCCACCACCGTGGTGGGGCTTGTCTTGCTCTGGGACGTTTTCCTGTGCCACCCGCACGCACGCGCGCAACTCGAATTCGTTACGCGTTTGCACACTCGGGAGAGGGCGATGCCGTGGAGGGTTGCGAAAGGATGTCACGCGCCGTAAAGGGCACATTGACTTGATTTACAACAAAAAAACAAACGCTCTATCTATCGCTTTGCGTGAGAAAATATTGCTGAGTTTGTCTGTTGGAGTCCTAGTTATTTTCAGCCTGTACGCGCACATTGGCTTGATTTACAACAAAACACAAACGCTCTATCTATCTCTTTGCGTGATAAAATATTGCTGAGTTTGTTTCTTGAAGTCCTGGTTATTTTAAACCTGTACGCTGATGTGGGAATCGTATTGTATGCTTTGATGATGAACTGATACTAACTCAATCTTGATTTGAAGCTTTCGTGACTGCAGGAATCCATACCCTTTGGTTCTTTCGGGTAAAGTCACGTAGGTATAAAATAAAATAAATCACGACGTTTCGATCGCAACACAGGCGGTCGTCCTCAGGCGGAAAAAATATAAAAAATATAATCCAGCAGTGGAACTGCTGGAAACGTCGTGATTTATTTTATACCTACGTGACTTTACCGAAATAACCAAAGAGTATTGATACTAGCTCTCTGTGTACAATGCATTAATCAGCAGCAACTGTGATACATCCACTGCTGGATGAAGGCATCACCAAAACCGTCGAGATACATTACAGCCCTGCAATTATCCGTCGAGTCTCTGCACACAAACTGATTGCATGACTTCATTTCCATGGTCGACATCCCCTCAGCGATGATTAATCTTTGGCTGCCACTTTCCCATTAATTCTAGATTTGAAGTTTTCGTGACTGCAAGCATTCATACTCTTTGTTTTTTTCGGTAAAGTCACGTAGGTAAAATTTTTAAATTAATTAAATCACGACGTTTCGGGCGCAATACAAGCATCATTCTTCAGGTGGGGACAACTTAGCGAAGTTGTTCCCACCTGAAGTTGTCCCCACCTGAAGAAGGATGCTTGTGTTATAAAATCACGACGTTTCGGGCACGACGTTTCGGGCGCAACACAAGCGTCAATCTTCAGGTGGGGACAACTTAGCGAAGTTGTTCCCACCTGAAGTTGTCCCCACCTGAAGAAGGATGCTTGTGTTGCGCCAGAAACGTCGTGATTTAATTTATTTAAATGTTTTACCTACGTGACTTTACCGAAAAAACCAAATAGTATACTTACCATACTCTTAGTTCTTTAGGTAAAGTCACGTAGGTAAAAATGTAATTAAAATTAATAGAAATAAAATAATAATGATTTTTTTTTAAATTAAAAATAAAAATTAATAAAAATAAAATAATAATGCTTTTTATTACTTTTTTTTTTATTAATTTTAATTTCATTTTTTACTTACGTGACTTTACCAAAAGAACTAAGAGTATGAATCCTTGCAGTCACGAAAGCTTCAAATCTAGAAGTATACTTGCCCATTACTCTCGGCCACTGTGGCCATTCACCATTCCTTCTCGTTATGCACAAGGCGTTATATATGAATAACATTTTGCAAATGATGACGTTGCTAAGCACGTGAATATGGTCATGTTGTCTGAGTAAAACTTGACGCGACATACATGGTTCTCTTCTTCTGCTTCTTGCGTGTGGTCTCCGACGCAGGCACGGGCTGGGGATCTGCAATGTGAAGTCACCCATGAGCTCACCGGTGCACATGTGCACAGGTGTTTACAACGGCCACTTGATATATTAAATTGGACTGACAAGTTGGCCGGGAATAGCTCAAAATTAACAACAATTTAAATATTCTTGGTTCTTTCGGTAAAGTCGACTGCAGTCGACTGCAGTCGAAATGTCGTGAGAATGTTATTGTTTTATCTTTTTATTATTTTATTATTTCCCTTCTACGTGACTTTACCGAAAAAACCAAGAATATTAATCCCTGCAGTCACGAAAGCTTCAAATCAAAACAATTTAAATGATCTGGGCGTGAGGAATACTCGACAGAGAAATCAGTGACAGGATGTAGAAACATATACAATTATTTCAGGGGCTGGAGGGGAATAGGTGGCAATGAAGTGCAAAAGGCAGAGAAATTCGAAAAAAGGAGAGACGCAGCACATTGCCCAATCGTGCAGCAGCAGGATACACAGCACCCATCATAACGAGATGAACACATTCCTCATCGTAGCTAGAGTATAAGAACATGTCATACGGTATTTCAGTTCCCTGCTTATACAGAAATACCCCGTTTTGCATCGGGGATGCGTTTCTCAAAGGTGCGGCGACGAATATCGAAGCGACGTAAATCAAAGCAATTTACAGGGTTGATGGAGGCGAAGACTGAGAGGTGACGGACACGACCAAGGACGGACGGATGCTGTCAGCGACGTAAGTGTGGGGTTTAAGACGACGCAAATCAGTTCGTGCTTATTAATAACGTGACGAGGTATTTCGCAAGCATGGAGGAGGCGGGGGAGATGTGTAAGCCGGGGTATTACTACGAGAATACATCCAAGATTCACATTCATTTTGGCATATCGTACCTCCATTTTGGGTGCGAGCTCGCTTGGCTTTTTTGGCTTTGACCAGCCCTGGGACCTCAGCCCCCGCTCGCTCTGCACTCTCCACCTGGCTCCACTCGGGTGCCACCGGCAACCCTCATCCGGAGAAAAAACAACAACCAACAACAGACTCACGCAGCGTCCCGGCTACACACACTCACTGGGGATGACAGCTGTCCTGGTTCTCCCAGAATTGCCCCCCCCCCTTTTTGGTATCTAGCTCTTTTGGGAAATATGTTCATCATCTTTTGTAGGTTGTGTAATTACAATAATATGCCACTCAAGACAATGCAGTTATATGTACTGCTGTCTTCCAGTATTGTGAAATATTCTTACCCATGATATGTCCCGGTATTATGTACCTCAGAGGTCAATGTCAACCGTAACACCAGCACAACATAAAAAAATAAGTAGTGTCTACAGGTACGGGCATACATTGGCACTTAATGTGTGCTTACAAAATCATCAAAACCATGCCTTTAGATGGTCATTTTCCTTCGATGTATACCTATGTTTTACACACAACCCCAGTTGTTTTCTAAATCACGCAGTGGTTTCGTTCAACACGTGTAGTAGTTTTTGAGCCTGTTACTTTTTTATTTTTCTAACGGCTCCAAGTCTGTGCCTGTTGGATCCTTGCTTTAACAAACTCTGGCCTATAATGCTCACCCATCTGCACACACACACACACTGTGTGGTTATAGTCTCACCAGAGCCATTGACAAGTTTCCTCTTCTTCTGCTTTGGCTTGGCCTGTGAGCCCTGGTCCATGTCACCTAGGAGAAAGGTAAAGAGATGAATGCAACGGCAGTCAGTGTGATTACAGAAGTGGCTCATGAATTAGGCGGCGATTATATTTCTACGTCTAAAAGATTAGCAGAACAATGTTTTAAAAATGTTTCTGTAGTAATTTGATATACTGTCCTTAAATACGAGTTGTATTCTCCTAAAATGTAAACATTAAGTGTATGTACCATTGGTGTTGTCTGCTTGGCTGAAAAAATAGAGACAATGCAATATGTTATTTTTACTGCTAATCTCTGATAAATACAGACTTTGGTATAGATGTGTAATTTCCCAAATAGCCTCATATGTAGTGCAATTATTCTAAGGCACGCACATGCTGATTAGATGTAGTATACATTGTAAACGTTAAACACGAAGCTATGTTTGTTATACCATATTAGTTAAACGAAGTTCATGACTCACCAAGGAACCTGTTCAGATATTTGCTGTAAATCACAAAATGGCCACACGTCATTCACGTAAACAAATAGCACGCTATGCAATACATTAGAAACGGGTATGAATATCACACCACATTTTGACTTATCAGTTATATGACTGATTTAAGAGGTGATGTAAAATTTTACAAGTAATCTATCCAAGATAAATCGCACCTCGGTCTGGCTGGTCATTCTTCAAGCAGTGACGTGACAGCATAATGAAGCGATGAACGCAGCTCTGCCTGACTTGGAGTTATCCCTGATCCTCCCTCGCTAAACCTCCACATAATCCCACTCAATCCTGGGTCAGCACTGCACAGTTGTATGTCATTATTAGATTGACCAATCACCATTGTTCAGGTATGAACATATTATACATGTGAACATTGGAAAGCCTCATAGCGTCAAAGGGCGTTAGAGGGTACCGAGATCCCCGGCTGAAGGTTCAAGTCCCTTTTCAGCGTTGAATGTTTGATAATGCCCCCCTTTTTCCCCTTTTTTCAAAGTCCCACTACAGTGCGGGGTGTAATTACAACACGGTATTCAGCATTGGAAATTTGATTAAACAAAACACCCCAAAAATACGTGGCATTTTTCAAAAGTAACATCCCATCATCATCATGAGCCACGGTCAATCCACCGCTGGATGAAGGCCTCGCCAAGTCACCGCCATCTCTCACTCTCCTGCAATGCTTTATATATTAACCATAAAACCCATGATGCACTATTTTAAATTATAACAATGCAGGTCTGGCTTTTACATGTCTTGGATTGACAAATATATTTTCTCTCTCCATTTATTTGCATTTTAAAACGGGTGTGGAGTGGTGACTGGACAGCTGTAAAATACACGTGTTGTTACATCCCTGATGCTCGTGGCAATGTCATTTCATTGTCCAGGTATGCCTCACTGAGGCCCACGGTCCTGCTGCACTGGGATGTTGTGCCATTCTCTTATTAACGGATATTTGTATGCAGCAAGAAATATAATTACACAAAGAAATTAGGATAACACGCAAAAGCTCCACGCAGATGGGTTCACAAATCCACTTGTGGTGTATTGCCATCAGGTTACATTTCTAGTGCATGCAGAGGGTAATATGGCAGGTATTTGGATTATCATTGCATTCTCATTGGATGTGTACGATTGTGTTTCTCACGGTTGTGAGACTGGTGTTTTTGTAAAAAATGCTTTATTTATGTATCATCTTATCTATTGTGTTTGCATAAACAATTGACGTGACATTTCCAAAAGCTCAAACCAGCAGACAGACTACTCACGCTGGGTTTTAATGACTGTACTGTATTGCCAAAGCAGTTGCCAGAGACAAAACATGATGTAATAGCGCCCTCTGTTGAGCCATCACCGACATAACGGTATAGACTATAGAGCATACTCGGGTGGTGGTGACATTGGTTTCAAACTCAACGTGTGTGCACTATGTAAAAAAAGTATGCAATATTCTTGAAGACGTGTATTGTGGTGCTTTTTGCCTTAGGTCACAATCAAAGGCATTTGAGCAAACTGACAGATAGTGATTCAAAAATGGACAACTGTCAGAGGTGGGACAAAGTCATTGTTATGCAAGTCCAAGTCGAGTCGCAAGTCATCAAATTCATGACTCGAGTCTGACTCGAGTCCAAGTCACATGACTCGAGTCCACATCTCATAGGTGGGACAAAGTCATTGTTATGCAAGTCCAAGTCGAGTCGCAAGTCATCAAATTCATGACTCGAGTCTGACTCGAGTCCAAGTCACATGACTCGAGTCCACACCTCTGACAACTGTAGACCGGTTTCGTTTTTATTAAGACTTATCAGTGCAGTAAAATCATCGTGAGTGTAGTACAGCTTGATACTAACTCGATGTCTAACAATTCAAAAATTTTTAATGTTGTGGATTCACTCTTCAACACACCGGTGGGCTAAAGTAGTGAACTATTTGTCTTTTGTCAACGTGACACTTTTTTGCTGATTGACCGTGTCGGGTGGTGGAGGGTTACGACACATTTATAAATAACGCGATATAACCCAAAAAACTTTATTATGAATTAAATAATTTCACTATTGATTTCCACTATTCTTTGTAATCATGATTAAATTCACAAATCTATTGCTACTGCTGTAAACGTATCATCGATCGTGGCTGTAAGGGTTTCACGAACCGATTAAAAATGTATGAAATTCAAATCTCAAAGCAGTTTGAGCGAAACGTCTTCATATGTTGGTGTTAAATTCAGTGCTAGTTTTTTTTGTAAAGCCACTGGTGAACTTTATGGGTCACATCTCCATCAATGAACTCCTCCGGCAGGCCACCACATGTCCAAGCAGCTTCTGTTTGACCGGACAGAGGGGGCTTAACGGGCACGACACGGGCCGAAGAAGACATGGAGCTGATGCGGTACGGGAGGATGTGGAGCTGAGTGGACTTGCGGTGTCAAAATCGACCTCTGCGGAGGAAATTCGTGAAGGACGCTGCTGCTGGGCAAGTTGGAGTCAGTCGCCCTCCAGCAACAACGGAGGGCTGAGGAGCGACGCTCACAACAACGAGCGGAGCGCCGGGCGGGAGCACTGGTGGTGCATTTACCAGTAATTTCAGTAAGTCAACCGATGGCACCTGGGCAGAGCCGGCCCAGCCACTAAGCGACCCTTGCAATTGCAAAGGGCCCCGTGGCCAGCAGAGGGCCCCCTAGAGTCACTGCTAGCGAGTGGGTGAAAAAAAATCATACATCAAAGGGGCCTCCAACCAAATTTTGCTTAGGGCCCCCAAAGGTCTAGGGCCGGTTCTGCACCTTGGTCTGTCCCTGTGACTTCCTGCCAGCGACACTTCACGTAACCTCAAAGTACACATTGCCTGGCACAAGCGCCACCTAGTGGCGAACGGCGGCGGCTGTTGTTGGGGGGTGGGTGTGTCTACGCGAGAGTGGGCGGGGCCATACGCGGGAGTGGGCGGAGTCCTACACGAGAGCGGGCGGAGTCCAACGCGGGAGTGAATGGGGTCCGTGCAGGGATGGGCGGGGCGTGTTTGAGAGTGGGCGGGGGGCGTGTTTGAGAGTGGGCGGGGCGTGTGTGAGAATGAGCGGGGCGTGTTTGAGAGTGGGCGGGGCGTGTTTGAGAGTGGGCGGGGGGCGTGTTTGAGAGTGGGCGGGGTGTGTTTGAGAGTGGGCGGGGCGTGTTTGAGAGTGGGCGGGGCGTGTTTGAGAGTGGGCGGGGCGTGTTTGAGAGTGGGCGGGGCGTGTTTGAGAGTGGGCGTGGTCACCGGACTGGTGGGCGTGGCTTCGTTCTTGGCGCGGTGGTAAACGAGGGCCACGTGTTCGCTTCGCCGGTGCAGCAAAGTCTGAAGCGCATGGAATGTAGCACACGGAGCTTCCGCGTTCGCAAATCAACGCCCTCCGCCACCTCCTCCCCCTCCTCCTGGCGTCACCCACGCCCGGCTGTCGCAACAGTCGCTTTACATGCCACCACCTCCATCATCATCATCAGCCGCGGCCACGTTGACAGCGGCGGGAGGCGTCGAGGGCAGGCCATGGCAGCCACTTGGGCAGCCGGTGCCGTGTTGGGTATGGACCCTGCGAAGAAGGCAGCCGCCCTAGTCGTGGTGCTGCTGGTGTGCCTGCACGGAGCTCGGCGTGTGTCTCGCGGAGGTGGGTGAGCGAGCACCCTGTCTCCCGGGCGCACAGTGGACGACGTACACCGCTGTTGTGAATGAAGTTGTCATCCTGGGATCGATAGACTTGAGCCTCATCCCGCGGAGCAAGACGTCTTGCAGCCTCGCTGTGGCTTAGCGTGGAGCTCTCATCTATTGCCTTCATTTCTGCATATTTATTCAAATTTGGAATTCACAGTTCGTAACTTGCACGTTTGTATGAACGCAAATATCGCGTGCTCGTTTATTCCAGGTGTCCTCTTGTTAGAGATTTGTCTTAAGTGGGCTGTCATTAGTTTGTACTCGGTTGACACATTGAGTTCTGTTCACATATACTGTACCCTACCACTGCTCTCCAGTAACCACACACATGTAAGCACACGTGCTCTACTTGACATGTGCCCCTCTGCAGTATACTATACTCCATACTATATATGGGGGGCACAGCCTTGTGAAGTATGGTTAAGGAACTTTCCTGGATCAAGGGAGAGCCCTTCACCCAGTAGTATATTGATAAAGGTTCGTAAAAATGTATAACATTTAATATTATCACATTCATTATCATATTAATTTGAGGTATACGGCCGAGACGGTCCCACCTAGTTATTTTGGCAGTGCACATGCCGACATTATTGTTCTCATTATCTGACATGCAGATTATTTTCTATTCCCCAAGGACGATGTTTTGTTCGTGAGTACAGTACTGTAAAACATAAACATGCCGAGCGTCTCTCACCTTTGCTGCCTGTTACCTTTGTAGACACAAAGCCGTGTTGACGCAAAGGGTAAATCACAGGTTAACATTTGACAAAAAAAACCATGTCAGCGTCCATTCATCATACCTGGTAATACCTGTTCTCTTCCTGGTCGAGTCCTCTGGCATGCTGCTTTGTTTTTTTCTTCCACTCCAGGGCATGCAGGGGCAGAAGGCGGTGAAGTCACTCCGAGTCGTGGCACGCTTTCTACGCACGGGCATTTAACAAGAGAACCCCCCTCCCCTCCGAACCCCCCTTGTCTGCGGTGATGTGCTTGCTGGGCGAATTTCGCCGATCCTATTATCCGCAAAACCATTCCACGTATCTGCTGGTAAAACAAAACAAAAAAAGTTTGCGGATAATAGGAAGGACAGGAGTTTTGATGACGGGCGTTTGCTGCGGGACCATACAGCATCCACGGATAATAAGTCGCGGGGGAAATAGGGTCCCGGATAAAGAGGAGCTCCGGTGTGTTTGCCGAATTAATTTCTCAACTTTTCTTCTTCTTGCTGCTGCTGCTGCTTTACGAATGCCCAGGGAGCAGCAGCTGCGAGAGTCTGTTCAGCAGCGGACGTCACCTGAGCAACGGGATGTGGCAACCCGAGGGGTGCATGGTGCATCACTACACGCAGAGGTACACGGAGCAGCGTGTCCTTGTCACGCCGAGAAGTTGAGCCCGGACAGATCAATATCGGTGTCGGTGCAATTTCCAAAAAGTGTTTTGTGCATTTCGTTTCGTAAATAAATGTAACGTACTGTCCTTTGTCGATGCACGGCTGGAAGAAGGCATTCCCACATCATGTCGGTCATAGCGGGTTGCCTGACCATACTTCACCATGCTGGTCAGTTGGTGGTGTTGGCCATAGCCAGGGATCAAACTCGGGTCTCCGCCTTCGTAGCGCAATGCACTCAGCATTTGTCTTCCGATGTAATCAGTCAGCACACTAAATGGGTGTATTTGCAAAAAAGTGTTAGGCTACATAAACAAATCCCAAAAGTTGGCTGAAACGTTTACCGTTTAAATCCCTGAGACCGATAGATGTGTGTATGTATTCATGCCTGTGTCCACATTTGTGGGGAGCGGTAGTGTAGAAGTTAGCGCACTTCGCTGTGAATCCGGTGACCCGAATTATATACCTGCTCATGGCCAACACCAGTGACGGATTATATAAACCGGTAATGGGCCTCCCCTGGGCTTGACTTGGCTTCATATGAGTACCTGGTGCGTCGAAGGCGACTTGAGCGTGGTGCTGGCCACCCGCCCGCACGTGTGCCGTCCAGCTCTTTGTGTGTGCTCGCTGACAGCGCTTGCTGTCTTTTATCTGCTGATCTGTCTTTGTTTTGTACATGTCTGTACGTATGTGGCAGGGAGGTGAAGGAGTGTCTGGAGGAGAAGTATGTCGTTTTCATGGGCGACTCACGAATCCGCATGCTGTATCAAAGCTACCTCAAATTCCTGACGCCCACACCTCCAAACGGGGCCAAGGTGCAGAGATGATAACCTGTGGCCTTGACGCCACCCACTTGGCTTCCCGTACTATTTAACGGTTTTATTATTCTAGTTTGTATATGATTCACAGACTGCCGTTGTTCTTGGCTGGACATATATATATTTTTTTATAGTTCAGTGATCTGGGTCATCCGTTCATCTACAATGATTGTCATCTGTAAGCTATCTGCAGAGTGATACGTTTGTATGATGTGCGTGAAATAAACCATGGAGTTGAATGAATCACTGGTGCGGTCCTAAATATCTCAGCAAGTTTACAGTAGTTCTTACGTTTGTTTAAGCAAGTTTTTGTTAAAATGTTTGTTGTATTCCTGTTTATTGGAAATTAGTACAGTGCATAAACAATATGAATATATAGCATGGTAATCGATTGTAAGTTGAAATTATGTGTAGTTCTTAAAAAATGTTTTTTTGTTTATTGCAGTGGCAAGATATTCAATACCGTGAAAGTAACCCATTTATAAAAGTGGTGAGTTGAAAATTGTTCTATTTAATCCTTTTCCTTGCAGAACAAAATGTTTTTAACGTATTATTTAAAGAATGTTATGTACACGTGTTAATTTTTACATGTTCACACACTGTGTGTAAAATATTTTTTTGACTCCTCCAGGATTTTTTATGGGCTCCAGATGTCGGTGAATCTATGACAAAGCACTTTGCTTCTTGGAAGATGGCAAGTGGCACTTAACAACACATAACAACATCTTGTGAAAAAAATAGTTGACTCCAGCTATTAATGAATGGGGAGCACTTGTAGCTAAGATCCCTGTGTCAACATAAACCACCGTGTTTGTAGCGCTGCTGCAGAAACACCCTTACTATAATTTCAAACTTATTGGTTTGTAATAGATTAAATCATATTCATTTTTCAGACCTTTGTCAATTCACTGATGGAAGGCCTCCACATCTACTTTTTGGCCACCAGGGTTGTTTGACCTACTTGAACACGCTGGTTAATGCAGTCGGTGAAACAGGTGGGTGGTGGGGGACCATCTCCCAACACCAGTTCATATATCACTTGCCACTCATCCTCAATCTACTGCTTAGTGAAGTACTCCCCATGCCATGGCAATAGTTGGGGGCTGTTAAAGCATACTTAACTATGAATGTCAGTTCAGGTTGTCGGGTGCCCAGGGTCTATTTAGATACCACTAATGTTTGCCGTAGCCGGGAATCAGACTCGGGTCACCGGGTTCAAAACACGGTGGGGTAACCACTGCCCCACCTCGGATTAGCACTGTTCGCTACGTACAGTGCGAATTAAGTTCATCATTCAGCATCATAGTTTGACTTTTTTTTCCACCTTAGCAAAATTACATTAACAGTGGCAGACAACAGTTTTTTTGACAGCAGTTTCTTTGACAGCAACAGGTTGGGATTGCTTTTCAGATAAGAGTAACTGCTTTAGGGGATGAATAATTCACGGCTGCCAATTTGTACTAACGTCACCATTATAACCTGAAAATATAGCATAATGGATGAATAAATTACATTTCGGCAGAGACTGCATGGACGGAAATAATGTTTGTAAGCTGCGTTGTTAATTTTGAGTTTGTGTTTTGGTTTTAAGGGTTGGGCGTTTTAAACGTTGTTTTTTTTTCGTGTCGAGAAACTGCTGTGCTCATCAAACACTGGGATTTCTGCTCCGTTTACTCTTCAACTGAAGTCTTGCTCTTGTGAAGTTCATCTTGCTCTTGTGAAGTTTCTCTTGCTCGTCCTTGTGGCCTGATTTTTTTAGCTTCATCGCTGTAAGGGAGTAATGATGCATCAGTTGATCGATTAAAAACAACTTTTTAGTGTGCGAGATGTGCAGCGATTGACGTGTGTAAGAAGCAATATTTTTAGATTTGTGTGTTATTTTTGGAAAATTTTAAATCTCGCGAGGAAATGATAAACATTATGGTTGGAACAATGAGGCAGTGGTGAGCACCCTAGCTCACCACTGAGCTGCTAGGCTCTATTTCATGAGCATCTTGTGATGGTGGTTTATGAACCCAGAGACTTAAGATTGAATCCAGGTTATGGCTAACATCAGTGGTGAGTCATATCTGGACCTGGGTACCCCCGTCACCAACTCGCACTGACCAGAACTTCGACTAAAACATCCGGCGTGACCGAGAGACGAGGGGAGACCTTCATCCAGCAGTGGATTGATAAAATGGCTTTATGCTATTTTGCATTCTTGGCATTTAATACTTTTCCGTGATCCTCTCAAACAACTATAGGCTGATACACTTACCACGAGTGTAAATGTAATATTCATACTTCGCACAAGAAGGACTCACAAGTGACGTCTTCACATCTATCCCTCTATTTAAGGAACGAAACAGGAGGATTTGTCCTCAAATCTGGCTGTCGCCTGATGAAGCTAGTTGTAATTACTGGGCAAACGTTGTACTCAGATTGTTAATGTTGTGGATTTGCTCTTCAACACACCGGTGTGCTGTACTAGTAACGAATTGGCATGTTCTGTTTATGTGAAAAACCTTACTAATTGGCTGTGTCGGGTGGTGGCGGGTTTAACGACACATTTATATTTTTACGCGATCTAACCCAAAAAACCTATATTATGGATGATATTGGTCGTGAACGCCTACGTGTTAAACTGATCAAATCCCGACTCCGAATCGAGACTGTCGATTGGATCACAAGTGGCAGTGGTGAATCGTGACGCCCCTGATCACCATGAGAAACCATGAAACATATTCAACGTTACAAATAGTGCATGACAGTCAGTGCAATCTATATGAACACAGACCCACCCATTGTGCCTAAATTATACCAGAAACGAATGCAAATATGATCCTCATACAATTCCATAGCTGTTGCAGCATTACGTAATTTCGTGGCCTACGAGACAAATGATGTACGGATACGCATGCAGTACAAACAGTAACAACATGTCTAGGTGTGTGCCGTATTAAAACAAAAAATTATCACGCTTTTTGGCGACTAAAATTGTAACATGTTCGTTCGTCAATGACACTGCTCTAAATCTAAAAAAATATATAACAGGCAACACTTCAGGCAATGATCCTGCTTCATAGCAGAATGCAATTGGGAGAGAGGAGGAGCCATTGCCTGAAACACATGTCACCTATTATGTTTTTTTTTGCTCAAGCATTGTTATTGTCGAATGCGAATTTTGTTATTGGTGTTGATGGACTTAAAGTCATTGGAGTGTGACGAAAAAAAGTTGTATTTTTTCATGAATAATTGGAGTTGGAAATTTCGTCACTTCTAAAACGCAAATGTACCAGCATTGCAGCTTCCATGCGAAATAATCTGCACAAAACATTCCGGTATTTCAGGTTCAGCTTAGCGCTTACGTGGACGACTTAAATACATAAACGTTGTTTAAGTACCTTAGGGGCATTGGCTTTTAACTCTAACCATATGTGGGATGGTTGTGGTGAGCCTAGAAAAATAATCGCATTCAGCTGATCGTATTCACCTTCGTACTCAGAAATGGTCTGTCCACTGTCTACCTGGTTCCGTGTCCTTGTTATCTCTCACCTTTACACGAGCTGACTGCATCCCTCCATCTGCGGTTCCCTCCTTTGGCTACCACTCCGTTTCATTATTGAAAGCCATATGCAGTATTTACCCCCTGGAATTTAATTAATTATAATGCATTTGCAGAAGGGTATAATAGTGACCGTTGTCTTTTCACTGCTAGAATGTGCCATGCGTATGATGCCAGTTATGAACAATATCAAGCAATTATTAACGACAGTTTGTAAAAAAAATTCTCGCAAATTATCTACGTTTTCTTACCCCTTGTGCTCACAGCCGAATGAGATTACGCCCGATGTCATCGTTATGGGTGCTGCCACGGTAAGCGTTAATGTCTTGCACGAATTTGAATGTGTGATGTACTGGAAAAAAGTAATGGATCTAAATAGACACATGGGGTTTTAACATTGCAGCATATATAGGGTTAATTGCAAGATTTTTTTGGTACCAAAATTGTCCGGGCATTGCATTGGATGAAACTAAACCATTTTAAACCCAGAAGTCACGTAGCTATCAATCGTGCAGGCGGTGAGACTGCAACAGATCCACAGGCCAAGAGCTAGCTCCCAGATTCCACACTAGGAAATGGGTTGGGTGGGACATTGGCCAAGGGCGGTGGCCCCATTTGATTCCTTGCACCAGGGCGCATACCAGCCATGCTCGGCCACTGCAAGCCGTCCAATTGATAACTGAATTTTGAGCATCCCCTAGTTATTTTGTATGGAGCACTGCAATGAAGTCAAACTTTTTATGGATACGCAAGATGGATCTCCAAAACAAGTGTTGTATTTTCACTTGTGTTTCTTTGTGCCTCCACAACAGTGGGCCATTAAGCTGACGGGGGATAAGGAGGAGGGCTTGGTGCTGTATCAACGGGAGCTGAGGAAGCTGAAATCGCATATGATCAACGTCACCCGAGTGTCACACAAGCACAGGGATGTCATCTGGGTCCTGCAGGGTTGGTACAAATTGGGTTTTATGGGTGTGTGTGCTTGCTGAGTTATTTTATCATAAAGGAATGCATTCAAAAAGGTACACCGTAGGATTGTTTGACTATAGTTTACCTCACTGGTGAGGGCATGCGGTTTCTTGAAGGCAGCACGCTTGACACTTTATAGGCAACCCTTTGTTTACAAGTGGATTCACAATGGGCTGTAGGGTAGGTAGTAAATCCAGGACTGCCCAGAGGTTCCTAGTGGCCCAGAGCTAGAGGCCTGGGGCAAAATTCCACATGGGGTCTTGTTTTTTTTATGTGCGACAAAAAATAGGTATGACATGGGGCCCTCGTGTGTGAGGCCTGGGGTAAATTGGCAAATTTACTCCCCCCCCCCCACCTCTTGGCATCCCTAGATTAACCTTAAGGGTGATACAAACAATTGGGTCAGAGGAGAGGGTGAACATTGCTATTTGTGGAATGTTTTCTTCATTTCACTCTTTGACGTCTACTTTGCAGCAGATGGTGCATTTAGGTAATTAGCCACAATTTCGGGGCAGCATTCAGAATAAAATAGCTGACTCTGGGAAACGCCAGTCAAGGGTTTAACTGCTGCTCCCTCTGTCCTGCTTTTCTTGCCTGCAAAGACCCGGTCGATGAGGCCAAGCTGCACTCGAGTAGGAAGCTCATCACCAATCGTGCCGTGGAGAAATACAACGACGTGACCATGAGTGTGCTTGAGGGCAGCCCCGTGCGGATCATGAAGGCCTCCAGGCAGGTGGCGCAGCACTACTTGCACCTCTCGGATGATGGGCTGCACATTCCTGACGCTGCACGCAGCATCGTGAGTAACCACCCTTCGATGCGTCATTGTCATATTAAGTGTATTATCACTATTTGGTATCAGCTTGTCCTACACCTAAAGATAAAGGTGCAGCCCTACAATGTATTGCCCATGCCAACTGCTGGAATTAAGCTTTTCAATAAATAGAGCTTTGGAGGGCACCTATAATGCATATTTGGCCTACTCTTCCATCTTGGAAGAGGTGGAAGTACTGAAACTTTACCCTATCACACATTACATGCAAATAGACTAACTTTTGCTACAGACAGTAGCTTTCTTTTCAAAATTAGTAAAATTCAGTAAAATTGCATAGGATGAGTGATCTGAAAGCCTTGCTAGGCTTTGCCCTCCACCACTCGATCAATTTTACTTTGGGTGAAGTCCGCCACTTTGTCAGCCAGGCAGCATTACTGCTCATTGCGATTCATCATCATCATCATCATCGTCGTCGTCAGCCATGATCATAGTACTGCTGGATGAAGGCCTTCTCAAACCATCGCCATCCCTTACAATCCTGCGATGTAACAATCCACCAGGCACCTGCTTACGAGCTCATTTCACCGTCTGTCCCTCCAGTGCACGTCATCCCAGTTGTGTTCCCTCCTTTGGCTGCTACTCTATGTTTCGTCTTGACTACCAGCCATCATCTTTTCTAGTGTACATGCCCCTTCCAAGCACACTTACACTTATTGCTGTTATTGTGAAAATCATTGGTCAGGGTTTTTAAAAATATTTATATACCTAGGTTGTAGACAGCTCGTCTTTCATAGCAAATCACAACCTTGGTTCCTTATGGTCAAAACCAGCCTTTGACTCTAAAAAAAACAAAAAGGACTCACACGGACCAACCTTGCTGCCGTTGTTGACCGCCGAAAGGTGTCGTCGCTCATCCTCAACTCGCACTGCAACCGCGACGTGCGCCCGCTCGACGGCTCGTGCTGCTCCATTCAGCGCGACCCCACGCTCATCCAGGCCATCACTGCCCTCTGCTTCCTGGGCTTCGCGGTCGCCTGGGCGGCCACGTGCGTACGCCGAGCCTCTACGCCTCCACCGCCACCTCCGCAGGAAGACGTGGAGACTGCTTTGGTCGCCGATACTCCGCCCGTCATAGAGAAGGTACCCGGCCCTGGACTCGTTTGTTTGATGGATGTGTTTCGGTGATGCTAGTGTGGGTCATATAAATGATTTGAAAGTGGGTTTCCCACCTTTGGGGCCACATGCGGGAGGACGGTCACTGTAGTAATGCTGAAAAAACCCACTGCTTGATGCTCACCTCTAAAGTTACCAAATGTTCTCATTTGGGCGGGATAGTCTTGGTTTCAAGAAGATTTTACCTGTGTACTGAAACATTTGCGACAATCGGCAGTTTTGTTTGCGATTAAACTTTGTTTGGCATATTGCCCAGCTCGTGATATAAGCAAAGGGCGGAACTGCTTGAGAAGTCGGCAAGGTTGACAGAGGAGTAGGTGGGGTCTCGCGGTAGGAGGCAGGGTAAATGTCAGGAAAAAAATATCTGTTTACTGTGTGGGTGGCTGTGAGTGGGGGTGGTTGAAGGAGGGGCCGCCATCTTATTGTGAATCTTGATTGAGGCTCCCATAATAAACGTGGTGCTTTACTAAATCTCCAACAACTTGTAATACATAAAGGTAATTCTTAATTATATGAATTCGTTAACTGCGCATGATTTATGCATGCCAGCAATCCAACGCTTTTGAGGCAAGGGTTAGTTGATCATGCAGATTTATACAACTTCCAAACCTGCTGGGTTTCGAGGTCACCAGGAGAGGGCAGTTAAACGAATTAATTTGAACTCTTTTTTCAATACAGAAATAGAGCCTTGAAACTCGGTAAAGATTCGTCGCAAAAATATATTGTGACCTGTAATTGCATCATGGCAGTTTATTTGGATGTATTTAGTCGGACATATATCTTTGCCATTATAACTGCTTTGGTACACACATCTCTAATTGTCAAATTTATTTGTCCCCACCTCAATGTCGTCTTGCTGTCACAGCTGGAAGCCAGCCATCCTGTCAAAAGAGGAGCGGCCGAGGAAGTACTGGCCTCACTCACCAAGCTGGGCTTCATCATGGCCTACTTCTACCTGTGTGACCGCGCCAACTGGTTCTACAAAGAGCACAAGGACTACCACCACTCACTCTTCTTTGTGCCGCTTGCCGTGATCATGGTCCTCGGCTGGTACTTCAGCAAGGAAACTAAAGATGTAAATAACGTCCTCCTTGCAATGCAATATCATCTACTTACAATGCAATATGGAATTAATTAGCTTGTCAATGCAACTGCATGAAAATCATTGGGCGAATTTATTTCATATAGCGGGACAGGCATTCATAGGCAGAGGGAAAAAGGGGGGAAGATCTTTATCCTGGACTTAAACAGGGGAAGGGAGTTCAAGACAATGGGAGCAGCAGCAGAGAATGAGAGACCTGCTACTGGGCCTTGTTTGCTGGACTGGAGTGTGCGTGGAGGGCAGTAGAGTGGAATGACAGGGGAGAGATAGGTAGAGGTGAGTCCATGGAAGATTGTGAAGATGGTGAGTATGATCTTGAAATTGATCTGAGATTGGATTGCGGAGCCAGCAGAGTGATTGGAGGACTGGGGTGTGATGTCTTGTTATTGACGTACATACTTGTTTTCAATTTGACACTTATTGCGTAATGCCGTGTGCCCTTGCTTTGCTTGCACCCTGCAGACAGTGATGTTAAACCGCGACCAGACAGAGGAGTGGAAGGGCTGGATGCAGCTCATCATCCTCATTTACCACTTTTCGGGCGCCAGCTCGGTGAGAGGACTGAGCCACACTGACGCGCGCTGGGTGAAGGGCAGCGTGCACTACAGCTCAATGCCACTCGCCACCGCCGATTATTATTGCAGCAGAATGTGTAGACAAAACAGACATTTTAATCTGTGAGAATAGTAAAACAGCTAATTGTGGGAAATGCCCAACGTTAAACAGTGAATCACGCGTAAAGCATTTTACTCATAAACCAAGTTTATAATATTTGTAATGTATCACATAGAAAACATTAATATAACAGACAGTAGATGCAACTGATGTGTCTTTGCATTTGTATGCTTATGTGTTTGTTGTGGAAAACATTGAAAGATCATTGAGGAACGTCTAACTTAAGAGAGAAAAGAAAAATCTGCTCACGTAACTTAAGACTGCATTGCTCTATAAAACGGACTCGTACTGCTGCGAAGGAGTCGTGCTGTATTGCTCTCAGATATGTTCTTGGGTCCTCCTGCCTGTTGTTCAGCACGGTGTCTGACGTTTCCCCTCCACGTGCTGGGTGCCTGAACAATTCACTTCCTCAACTGGAGTCATGTTTTCTGGACATTTGAATGAACAGAGTTTGTCGCGACTGCGTGGCTCAATGAGCACTCTCTGTCGCTCTAGTTCCTGCCCGTATACCTGCACGTGCGGCTGCTCGTCGCTGCCTACCTCTTCCAGACGGGCTACGGACACTTCTCTTTCTTTTGGGCCAAGGGGGACTTTGGCCTCTTCCGCGTCTGTCAGGTATGGTTTCAGGCCTCAAGCCACAATGCCTTCACTCGTCATTAGAGTGCGCAGCACAATGTTGCATATCCAGCGGTCACATGTCCGCCAGAACCAAATAACCCCCCCACAGCCAGTACGATATGTGTGCTTGGTGTAACTTTCATTGTCTATATATATTGGCAAATTTGACCATTGCATATACAATAATATGTTCTGAATATCGCACTTCTAAAGCACACTAAAGTATTTGTTCACGTTCAATGCAGCTTCCGCTTTATCTTTGTCCATAATCTGTGATGCCATCCTTCCACAAGTCGCTCCTTAGCATGTGGCGATGCACTGCTTTCCACAATGGTTTTAAATGGAATAAAATCCTCATCTCTTGACATGACTCCATTAGCACAACTAGAATATAATTGGGGAAAAATATAATTGGGAATTGCACGAAGAGAAGTACACACCTCTTTACATAAATAGTTTGTCTGTAGCTGGAGGAAGTATGATTTGAAAATCTGTTCTATCTTGAACTATTTGTTGTAACCTTCTGACTTGCCCCTACTGGACATTTGTGAAAAAGAGCTTCATATCTCATTGGACTCCTCCAGTCTAAATAAAGATTCTGATCTTCTTAATTAAGATTCTGATATTCTGAAGATTATGATCTTCTGAGTTTGCTGCTGCTGCTGCAGGTGATGTTCCGGATGAACTTTCTGACGGTGCTGTTGTGCTTGGTCATGGACCATCACTACCAGTTCTACTACTTCGTTCCACTCGTCTCGTTCTGGTTCCTGGTGATGTATGGAACACTCGCTGTGCCTCCCAGGATTACCGCCAAGGATGGTGAAAGTAAGACCCGCTCACTGGGGTGTGTACATGTGGTAACATGCATTTGTGCAGGAAGATTAGGAGACCATGATTAAACTAAACTTAAACTAATCTGTTTAACACCTAGGCTTTCGAAACCAATATCCATAATAGAGATTTTTTGGGTTGGATCACGTAAATATAAATGTGTCGTTAAACCCGCCACCACTGCCAGTTTGTAAAGTTTATCATGCAAGCAAAAAATGCCAATCAGTTACTAGTGCAGCATACCGGTGTATTGGAGAGTAAACCACAACATTTACAGTTCTATTTTATTCACCAGGTAAGGCCCACTGAGCTATTATAGCTGTTTTTAACAAGTGACCTGGCCACAACTGATAGGTCAACGAAGCAGCTTATCATGTGGAAATTGATGGCAGCCAAATTCTCTAAACACGTTTCTAAATGTGGAGGGAAAAACCAGAGTACTAAGAGAAAAATGCACACGTCCATGGGGAGAACATGCAAACTCCAAATTTACAGGCGGGATCAAACCCACAACTTCCTGCATACCAGGCGAGCTAGTTAACTTCTCGTCACTGTAGTGAGATGTTACCTACCTTGCCTGGTATGCAAGAAGATGCTTCATCTTCACCATGATGCTAATGGTGAAGATGAAATCCTCTTGGCTCGTAACTGGGAGCTTATTCAGGAACTGAAGAAGGAACCGAGTTCTGAGTTTTTATAAAGAAGCTCCAAGTACTTGGAGCCAAATGTCAGATATTGTGAATCACAACTCAAATCCACATCGGAGAGCAATGCAGGCATACCTCTTATGGTGCTCAGGATGTGTTCTTGGTAAACAGAGCGCTAAACGAAACAGCGGTATAGGAGGTCATTATAACATGGTTCGAATGGAGATGCGTTACCAAAAGCGCTATTTTTTTACCTATTTGCAATATATATGAGGGCTTCATTGGGGTATCGGTAATAGCCTTAATAATTATACTTTTCACATGATAAATATTGATATTTGTAGGTTTTTTCGGTAAAGTCACGTAGGTAAAAAATTAAAATTAAAATTAATAAAAGTAAAATAAAATAAAAATAATAATATTTATTTTTATTTTATTTTACTTTTATTAAAATAAAAATAATAATATTTCTTTTTATTTTATTTTACTTTTATTAATTTTAATTTTTTACCTACGTGACTTTACCGAAAAAACCTAAGAATATGAATCCTTGCAGTCATGAAAGCTTCAAATCTAGAATATCAAGTGATTTTATGAAAATAATAACTTTTAATGAGAATGACATAAAATAATAAGTTTTGTACTTGCCAGTGCATTCGGTCGGAGCTTGTGCAAGATTAACCACCGTCTGCATTAAACACACATTCTGTGGAAAGCTGTACTAGCCAGTGGTATTACTTTATCCGTGGATCGCCAATCATTCAACGCAGTGATCAGCCCTTGATGAGTCGATACTCTAACTTGGCCATCGGATCGACTATGAGCAGAATCAATTCAATAGACACTTCGATTTAGGTTCCACAAGACCATATATGGGCAATGCCACGCCCCATGGGCAACGTCACTCCTACTTTATTCCATATATGCATTACAACGAAAGAGCATTATCAGAGGCAGCGCTGTAAGAAGTATGCCTATACAGCACGGCCGCGAAATCCTACGCAGTACAGGGGCTTGATGTTGGATTTTTCTGAGGTCGAGTGCTTTCCTGATGGTAATCCACTGTCCACTTCATAATCAACGATTTTTGGGTTTAGATCGCGTTATTTATAAATGTGTCGTAACCCTCCACCACCCGACACGGCCAATCAGTAAAAAAAAAAGTGTCTGGCGAATTGCCCGATGATGCTGGATGCAATTACCAGCGAAACGTCGTACTCAAATTGTAAATGTTGTGGTTTCACGCTTCAACACACCGGTGGGCTAAAGCAGTGAACTATTTGTCTTTTGTCAACGTGACACTTTTTTTTTACTGATTGGCCGTGTCGGGTGGTGGAGGGTTACGACACATTTATAAATAACGCGATCTAAACCCAAAAATTGTTGATTATGAACAATATTGGTCGCGAAAGCCTACGTGTTAAACCACTGTCCACTGTCGGTGTGTCTGCAGGTAGCGTGTACTGGAAATTGCTGATGGTGCTCAAGTTGCTGATGCTGTGTACCTGCATAGTGTTGCTTGCCCTTTCCCAGGTACGGTGGTAGTACAATAGCTGGTTTGGACCAAGCTCTATATAAAATGTTGTGACTGGTGCGTCATCATCTCGTGTTCTGCACAGTCTCTCTTTTAACTTTGCATATACTGCTCTCAGCACGTTGTTCGCCATGATTCCCTATCATGACGCTCCATGTGCTGGGAGTTTTGGTAGGAACTATATTCCCGCCACGTGGAGAGAAACGTCAGATATCGTGCCGAACAACTCACGGTCCGACCCAATAACACATCAGAGTGCTATCCAGCGCAACTGCTAAAATCTATGCATACTCATGAAAAATTAAGTTTGCCCTATGATGTTGCTCGTTGTGTGCGACTTCCCCCCTTCATCACGCAGGAGGTGTTTGAGGGCCTGTTTGTGGTGTGGCCGGTGTCGGAGCTGTTCATGCTGCAGGGCAGTTTGCACGAGTGGTGGTTCCGCTGCCAGCTTGACCGATTCGTAAGCGACGCGCCGGGACGGCCGCCACGGTTTCCGTTCTGTTGCCATCTCCGCACCAGCTTTAATGTCTCGATGTCCGTGATTGACGACGCGCCCGATGCTTCCGATGAAGCGCGTCGTTAGGTTGAGAGTGTCGCTGGGGCACGCAGGAAGGTGGCGGGGGGGGAAGCCAGCCCCTGTGTAACCCGCTCCGTGGTCCCCAGGCCGTGCTTTTCGGCATGCTGTTTGCATTCGCGTACCTGATGCTGAAGCGACGCGGCTGGATCAACGAGGCCAACCTGGAGTCGCTCTTCCCCCGGTGGCTGTCGACCGTGCTGCTCTTCTTCTGTATCTCCACCATCGTGGTAAATAGCGTGGCGCTGCCGCACTCATTCGCCGGACCCTTGCGGTGAGAGTACAGTAAAATTGTGACGAGCGAGAAAATTTGAGTTAAATTAGATGTCCGAAGAAGAGCAGTGCACAGTAATGTGTGTGATGGGATGTGATCCTCATTATTTATCCTGATGTGTTTTATTGAATTTCACCACGCGTTGTTCGGCATTAATGTCCAACGTTTCGCCCCACGTGCTAGGAGCTTCTTCAGAACCTCAGAGGTTCTCACCCACGTAGAGTACGACCCGGACACACTGGAGAGATATCAACCACTACCGTTATTTGATGATGCTCTTTTGGCAGTGGTGTACTAGCACAACGAACAAAAACTCAATACATTCCTCAGCTTAATAAAAAAAATTGCTATGAAGAAGAGCAACTGTCCGATATGTCGCCCGTTATATATATTTTATTTTACGGCAATGTTATTGACGAATGTGCAGTTTTATACGGTACTCATAACCAGTTGAAATTACTAAAATAATTATTGGAAATAATTCTTCATCTTAAAAACGTTTGTCATTGTAAACGTTTACCCAATTTTTGATTGCTATTCTACTTCCAACTGCCACTATTGCATTGGCCATGAATGCAGTCACATGTAAACGCATTCTTTCGTACTAGACATGCCGCGTACTTTTTAGGAGATTACTCAGCTCTGGCCTGTACCTGCTCCAAGAGATTTTAATTCGAGAAATGTATTCTTTACCCACTGTGTGTTCTTCCCCTCTGGTGATTGCCCGGTGTTTGTTTGTATCATGGCTCGTGTGCATTTTCTTAAAACTTCAAAGAATAACATTTTTTGCGACGATGGTAGATTTATTCTCGTTCATTATACGTCTCCGTTATTATAGCCTCAAACCCCTTACAATTATTGGCGATTGACATTTTATTCCACGTTGTGGCCACACAGGGCTACACGGTCTGGTCGTCGCGATGCAGCAGCAAGGCTGAGTGCAACCAGATTCATCCCTACACTTCTCTGGTGCATGTACGTCACCAGCAATGCACCCACCCCAACACCTACCACTACCCACATGCCTCCACACCAGTCACCGATACGATCCTCGATCTGCCACTGGATTAACAACTTACCCACATAACAAGTGGAGCATGCGTAAAAGATGGTTGAGCAGTGGCTTGCCAGCATGGCTTGTGCGGAAAGTTTTCATATCCTGCAGCAGATGGCAGTATAGTGACAGCTGCGATGTTACTCTTAATGCATATGCACACACCTTTGTATCAGTCTTGGTCAAATAAAATGTTTCTTGTCAATGTGCAGCCACCGTGGCATATTCACCTGCAACCACTGGGTCCTGCTTGCACTGCAAAAAAAAATGTGTCTAAGTATGTATGACCAATGAAATAATATGCCGCATGTATAATAGGGTAGGCAGCAGTGCGTTGAATCATGCATTGCGTAGGCAATTTTTTACAGCAATGAATAACTTTCTGAATGATAATAGTTGCGTAACCTCTTGCTTTGTAAGTTGACTAGTTGAGCCAGTCACGTTCAGAAAATTAGACCTCATTATTCTCTGTTCGAACCATCAGTGAGGCAATTTCACAAAAGTGCATGAATATTTTATCTGAGCAATTTACATCCACAGTCGATGTCTGTTGTGATTAATGTTGTTGGTCATTCGATCATCATATTTGGAATTATGTATCACCACCATGAATGTTGAAGTCGATTCCAGTAAATGTTCTAAATGTTTAGTAACTTTTCAAGTGATATGCGAAAACGTTTTAACCACATTATGGTAGCCTTTATAAGGCCCCAGCGTGGTATGCGAACAAAGACGCACATGGGGCTGGAGTTATATTTAATTGTTAGACATTTCGATATGTGGGGCAAACTAATTATAATAATCAGTGTTTTTACGTTTTTCTATGCGATTATCAATAATGCAAAAATAATCATATTAATTAAACACCCTCGTCTTGCGATTAGTTCATGTTCAGGTGGCTAAGTGAATTATTATATCGCAGGATCGTGAGAAGCAGTGGCGGCGGCTTGGTGTGGCCTTCATCCAGCAGTGGATTGACCACGGCCGACGATGCTGAATTGTGATGTATATTTGCCGTTGTCGTGTGTCCCCCGCCCCCTCCCTGCCGCCATGCAGATCCTCGCATTCGTGCTCGTGCGGAACATCCCTGGCTATGCCCGCTCCATGTACAGCACCTTCTTCGCGTGGTTCGGGAAATTTTCTTTAGAGGTGGGAAGGACGCACCTCCACAATACACCTTCATTGGCACTGCTGCTCCGGAAAAAGAACACAACACTGACTCGTTGTCTTCACTGCACAGTTCATTAAACAAACCTTAACAGCAGCATTCAGTTTGAAATGCCTGTGCTGTACTTCCTTTACAAGGTGATCCCATAAGAGCTCACGGTACAGCTGTGCAGATGTAATTTTTTAATGTTCCTTAATTGTCAGCAGTTTGGTTTCATATTTTGCCACTCTTTGCCTAAACCCATTACTTACAAAATTATATGATCCAATTTTTCTGTCGATGCAAGTCCCCAAATGCTCATGTGTTTATGATTCCTTCTTTCCTCTGTCCCACAAACCCCCCCCCCCCACCGCTCTATTGCCTCACCTCAATCTGTACCTCACCATCCCCCTGCAATGCTACCTTCAGCTCTTCATCTGCCAGTACCACGTGTGGCTGGCGGCGGACACGCGCGGCATCCTCGTGCTGGTGCCAGGCGGCTGGGTCCTTCCCAATGCCATCGTCACCACGTTCATCTTCGTGTGCGTGGCGCACGAGGTGTCGGCCATCACAGGCGTGCTGGCCCAGCACCTGGTGCCCAAGGAGTGGCCGGCGCTCCGCCTGCACATGCTGCTGCTGGCCATCTCCCTGGGACTCCTGCTGCTGCTCCAGTGGTTGCAGAACCGAGTGTGGACGTGAATACCTTTTCCAACCAACCAACCAACCAACGCTCGCTCCCAATCCCCTCGACTCTTAAACCCTCACCCTGGGCCTCACCACCTCGAATGCTTTACTCCCGCCACACCTTAAACTTTTAATTTGTTCCAGGCCCAGTCGCCTGTCGGCTCATTGGCTGAAAAGCGTTCACCCACGCTGCTGCGTGTGTCAGCTCTGGGGGGGGGGGGGGGCGCGTGACATCGACAGGGAGTGCTGTTGGCCCCAAACACGATATCACTCCATGTGGACTGCAGCCTATCTCAGTGGGCCATGTGATTCCTTAAACTTAAAACGTTCGGCTGTAATGTGCCACATTTATACTTTTTTTTTTCGGAGCAGAGACACGACACACGACTGTGACCTCATACGTTTAAACTTTAAACGTGAACACCTGTAGCACTTGAGAGTTCATATTGCTGCTCGGTCTCATGAATAGGTGCATAGGGAGGCACTCTCCACAGGTGTGGTTTATATCTTTTAAATTCTGTTCTAGGCGGGGCTTGACCTAAAAATATGCCCATTGTGGTATAGTTAATTCCACTAAAAGATCTCCAACCTGTGTTTTTCATGCACTGCTAAAGTTAGGAGTAAAATCCCTATTGGAGCGCTTTTGTGCTATTCGACGTACTTTTGTCAATGGCCACAACTCTGAAATGTGCAGCACCAATTGCCTGGTCTCATAAATGATCAGCAACTTTGTTCACCCATGCAACTTTTGCATTTCAGGCAATCGTGAGAAAAAAATCCCACTGCCAATGCAAGGGTATCTCACCAGAGGCTTTCAGGATAATGTTCTCCTTTGATCTGTTTTGGGTAGTGTTGTGGATTTCAAACAAGACACTCAATGGTGTAAAAAGCACGTAGCTGTTGTGCATATGCAACAACAAAAAACCGTCAGCATCTTCCGAAGAAGTGCATTGTTGGTCTCCTTGTCTTAGATCACCACCAAAATACACTTGAGCAAATTTGACCGAATTACAGGAGGATTGATGCAGTGACAACTGTGGACCGGTTTTACCACAATTAGGACTCATCAGCAAATTACATTTGCCAATGCTCCGCGCTGCAGATTTTTTTTTAAATGTTTGTATCCTGTTTGAAATGTGGTTTTCCAGCGTGCACTATTATTCTGTTATGAAGGGGTTTTCTCGCCAATTACAGATTTTTTTGTAATTGGTGTGGCATGTTGATACAAACAGGTCGGCATTACGTTTTTTTTTATTATCCATTTGGTTTACAGGGATGTCCACTGAATGTTTTAATGAAGATTGTAAAAGCACTGAACAGTGAATAACATCTTATAGTCACTTTGCTGATGCCAAATGGAACTGTCATCTCAAGCTGCTGCACAGCTCTAAGATTTTGACAGCATTTGCCAGCCTCTGAGATGCAGAATTCATCCCCCTAAGCTTTTCCTGCCGATATAGATTCTCCAGAGCAACATGATATGAAAAGACGTTCTCTGACAATTATTGTCCATCCTACATATGACACTGGTCATTCAAATAATATGAACTGTATTAGAATAATATGAATTTATGAGGAGTTAAACCAATGAAGAGAAAGGTTCATCATTGAGTCCCAGGTACAGGGAACTGTTTTAATCTTCTTGCAATGTTAAAATAATTTTATGTATAGAGATGCATTCATACTGTGGGAGAAAAACTCCCAAACAGAACCAGTCTCGTAGAGAAGACTGTTACATTGCTGGTGAATGGTGAAATGATGGGATGGTTGGGTGTTTGGTGTGTGTTGGGTAATCAAGAGTGGTTTGTGCAATCTGAGGAAGAAATGTAATGGGTGCCAGGTCTGGTGATGCGAGAGAAGACCTGGCTCTGGGTGAACGTGGGGAAAACGGGAACCGTTTATCCTTGGTGGATTTTTTAAGTTTACTATACATTACATGTTTGTCTCTACTGTAATAGACTTGGGATTTTGGTGTGAAATGCAATTTTGTAATTGTCAATTTTGTTGAAAAAATTGATGTATTAATGCATTACAAGACTTCATAAATATAAATTATTTGGATGGTTATTAGGCACATGCATTGCTTGCTTTCTTCTGCACTGTCGATATGATTTGGCAGTGGTCACAACATTTACACAACTGCATAGTAACACTGCAATTTAATAATTGTTTGCCTTTTTTTATTTACACAAAACGATGCCATTGGCATCAAGTTTCTGACGTCTATAAAACAGCCACACTGCACTTTATGGAACAGCTTGCATGTGAACTTACAATCTTTCACTGGCCATACTGTTTTACCACAAGCACACGATTGCATTTAGCCAAGCAGATGAGTGAATGCTTTGCTCTGGCTCGTGTGATCTATCCAGGGATACTACCCTAAAAAAAACGGACAGCTAATTTATTTATTGAACTGTGAACCTGCTAGATATGACCACAGAGCACAGGAAAGTGTTAAAGACGGTCAATTCACGTATCCAGTTTAATGAGGAGGAGGGGTGGCCCAGATTAAAAAAAAAACATTATTCAAGACATGTAAATTCGGATATAAAATCATTGATATTATATTCCGAGTGGGGTTGAATGATATGTTTTATTGTTTCTTACAGTAATTGTTTTACTTACCGACGTGAGCATTGCGTCGCCGTCACTCGGTGAGGAACCCGAGGTAAAACATTTTTTTTGCAAGCACGGTAAATCTGCAACTCGAGATTTCACTGTTCAATAATAGTAGAGTTTAAGACCCTGGCCCTTGATCATGTGTAGGAGCCCAGGAATTGAAGATAGAAATTTTGAGGTGGTTACTCTTTGCTGTGACATGGGATTTAAACCTCAAACACCTATTGCTCCTCTTAGCAACTATTTAATGATTATAACATACTGAGAAATAAACACTTCAAAATACATACAATTATTTTGACAAATTGTTAGAATGGCATTTGGCACAATGAATGGTCATCAATTGTGATCTCAACACAAGTTCATTGGGAGATCAGCATCGTTTTTCAATTCTGTAAAATTGTGTCGCTGATCCACTTGTTTGTCAGCAAGATGTGTATTGGAAAAAGAAAATTACTCCAACTCCAAGAATCTACTCGATGGCATAAAAAACGTATCCTAGCCTGAGCCACATGACAGTACTACAATACATTTGGCATTCCATTGTAAGAGAACGCTTGCACAAGACAAATTATGTGACACCTTACATATTAGTCTAAATATTAATGTGCAAATGTGTTTAAAAACAATCCCAGATTCTAGTTGGCACCTCACATAGCTGTAGCGATTTAAGTGTCCCTGTGTGTTTTTCCAGGTGATTAAAAAACGGTATGTTCCACATTAGAACCGTGGTAACAAATCACACTCATTTGAGAGGAAAACTTTGTTAAAATGACTTGTGTTTTGCGGCATTTCAGAAATCACCAGAAGGTTTTCTTAGTCAACCATATTAAAAGCAACACACCTGGCTGACTGTCGAGACCCTGGCTCTGGCCAAGTGTGAATTGGGGACCTCTTGCCAAGTGGCCCCAAGGTGGGCCTGCAGACACTGCATGGGCAGTGCCGGTTCTAGTCACAGCAGTTGTTGAGAGACTTGGAGAAGGAGTTTTGGCCACCAGGCTGAGGAGGTAGTGAGGGTGGTTGCTGCAGTGGTCTTGCTCTGTCCAAGCTCGAGTGTTGAGCAACCTGAGTGCTGTGACCACACGCAAGGCACGAGTTGCACGGGTTACATTGCTTCTAAGCACGTGTCTGTGTGTCAAGCATAGGAGAGATTTGTGAACAGATTTACAGCATCGTGTGCGCACGTACATAAAACTAGTCTCCTTCCGCCTGGAAGAGTTTGGTTGAAGGTTGTGGGTTGAGAGCACGGCGTTGTTCGGATCCCTGTAAAGGCAGCAGTTGTCAACGTCTGAAAATCATTGCCTTCAAAGGATTGATTGACGAGAAGAGCACAACTCCATACTTGAGCATTGTACAATGTTTCTAATCACATTGAAGGAAAGAGAAATGAAACGACAGCACACTGGACAATGGAGACAGACAACCAAGCACGGTCTTCGCAGGCTGAAGTTTCTCTTCCTGCAATGAGATCATTGGTTATTGTAATCATTGGTGGTACCAGCTCACTTAAACAAAATATTTGTGTTTGGTGCATCACGTCACTACACATGCTGGACAAGCTCCATAATTTAATTATATTACAGCTGTGTGAAACAAGGGAATAAACTACTCACGATAAAAGCTCTTTTAAAAGTGTCATTAGACATATGAGTTTGGGCTAATATTTTGCACAACCTTGGGGCCCTAAACCTGTGACCGAGTTTTTCCCACGAACCGTTCTCGATGAACAAATACGCCGTCACTGGTCGACGGACAAGTGACATTCTCCCAATTCGCAAAACACCGTTCGTCACGAACGAAAGTTTCAACGATGGACTCCCTCTCACCGGCCCTGGGCGTGCACGAACGCGGCACTGTAGCTGTCGTAGTCGAGGTTCTGGGGGGTGGGTACCGAGCCGCCGACGCCCGGGCCGCCCCGGTCCCTGTGACGGCCGCCGCCGCCGAGCGCCGTGAGAGAGGCCATGGGGTGGGCCCCGTCACGCTGCTTGGACCTGACGTGTGGCTCTTCGCCGTCGTGCCGGCTCCGGCATTGCTGCACCAGCTGCTCCCTGGAGAAGAGGGGCACGTGGGCACGTGGGGCCGTGCCGGCGACAGTGGTGGATTGCCGATGTTGATCCAGGCAGCGATGTGAAATTCATGCAACGCGTCTTTTTGTTGAACGCATGAACCGTTGTGGTCCGATGGCTGGAGTTTCATCATATTTACTGGAAGACCATTCTTTTTTTATTTTTTTATTTCTCTGATCCACAGATTGCTTACAAAACTGCGGTTTGTGTTTAGAAAGGGAAAAAACCCATTTAACTCATTGCAAGCAAAGCAACTTGTCAATTACGATATAACCCCACTCGCTGTTGGTCTATTTTCGGAGAGCTTTATTTGGTCACAAGACAGCTTTGAGAAAGCTATGCCTCCAGGCTGGGTCAGCGTTTGGGGTCAGTGACCTCCAGCAATCTGCTGAGGATTTCCTGCACAGCCTCAGAATTGGAGGTGAGCACCTCCTCTGTGCTGCTAATTTGTTGACATTTAGGCAGCTCGTTCACTGCAAATGCCTAGGATGTAAAGTGCCTACTCTCCGATGCGGTTTGTGATTTTTTTTTCGGATTGTAAAGCGTGTTCGGTGTGATGTCCGACGTTTCGCTCCCAGCAGTGAGCTGCTCAATTCAGTTCCTGAAGATTCTCCCAGCACGTGGAGAAAAACGTCGGACGTCATACCAAACAATACGTGATGCGACCTGAAAACATGCAGGAGAGCTTATAAAAGTCCGAACTGTACTTCGAACACCACTGAGAATCCATGTTAGGCACACGAACATTTTCTATGAACCTCATTAAAACAGGCAGTTGTTATCCAAAAAAAAGACTTTGCAATGCGACTTCCCGACATACATTGTGCTATTTAGTGATACAGTGTGCAAAAAGTGTTTTCAATATATTTGATGTAGACATAAAAGTGTTTTATGGTCAATAAAGCAAAACATCTGGTTCGTGGCCTGCATGGAACTATTTTGGAGCTTGGATTGTACATTCAGCAGCCCTATTAAATTGTGTTGTTAAACTCCTTTAGTACATTTTTTTCTTTAATCTTCTGTGAAAATTCTCCCGTAATGGTCCCTGAAGAATCAACGCAACAAAGAAATCCCTGAACTCAAGGAAAACTAAATAAACACATTCTCCAGAGCCAGAGGGGGTGGTAGCGGGGTGTGGTAACATCACAAGGCACGCACTTGCGTGTGAAGCATTGTGCAACGATTGATCGTTAGAAAATAAACGGCACTCCCCATTTTTGAGTGCGGGATCCAGCGAGTGTGATTTATTTATGTATTCGTTATATTGAATATGGGTGGAGGCGGTGGCCCAGTGGTTAGCGCACTGCACTCCGAACCCGGCGTCCTGAGTTAAATTTCTGGCCACAGCTAACACTAGAGGAGAGTGATATCTGAAGTATAATCAAAGAACCTCTCCCGTGAGCTAAAAGGTGTGGAGAGACCATCCGCTTATCAGTGGACTGTCAAAAAGGCTTTAAATGACTTTTTTTACGTTGAATATTAAAAAACTGGACACATACAAACTGCGTGTAAGAAAGAAAGGAAATCCACTTACTCAGTCGTCTGCACTTCCTGCTTTTGCCTTGGGGGGGGGGGGGAAGAGTAAACGCCCAGATGTAAGTTGGAATAACCCAGCACTTTTCAATCATCGACGTTTACCAACAGCCAGACGACAGCCACTGAGAACCAAAGCCCCCGATCTCCACAGGAGACCATTACAATGGAGACACGTTTAGGAAAGGTTTCTCGTGGGGGGAAAAACAGTGAGAGGAAAACGATGTGGTGTGTTAATCGTGCAGAGGCACGATTAACACAAAACACAACGCGTTTGTCAACAACGCTGCGCTGAAAAGGAAATGTTATTCAAAAGATGATGTTTTGGGCAATTTTCCGTCTTCTGCCCTCGGTTCTGACGAATGGCCGTTGCCCAAAACGTTGCCAATTGTCCGTGTTCTCTTCATGGCAGTGGTCATTGACGACCGTGTTCAGCATCAGTGCAAATAGACGTCACGTATTGCAGACCGCAAACAAATGATGCATATTAGCAGCGATTAAGATGAAATGTTGTACGAGTTGGTGCACACCTAACTGCAATAAAGTTGTTTAAATGCCTTTTGTTTTTTTCTTTGTGGGAATTCTCCGTATGGGTCCTCAGGGGTGAACGCAACGCATTCCTCAACTCGAGAAAAAGGTAAAACAAATACCTACATTTTTGTCACGTGTTTGCAGATTTAGTGCAAACATTCCTCCAACAATTTTTTCTTCATATATGCGGTCCTGTACAGCTCCAAATAATCTCATTAGACAGAATTGTATTTTTACACACGCTCGACTGAATAGTTTCAGCGAACAGCACAATTATCACATAAACACCTGATGGAAATTAAACCTATCTCATGTTAAATCAGTGCCTGCAGGAAGGAATACGCGACGCTAATTTTAAAGGGTAAAAGTACATGTAATCAGAACTCCGTTCCGTGTCTCCACGTGTAATTACAAATATTCTTGAGTCCATCGGCTAATTGGACTTCCAGACCAATATTATCTAACAGCATTCGGCAGGAAAATGTTGGACCAGTTTCAACCTTGTGGGTCTCATCAGCAGTCAGGCTTGTTAAACAAATGCTACTAGGATCCTCATTAGCCATTGCGAATCCACTGCTGGATGAAGGTTTCCCAAAGCCACCACCACCTCTCATTATTCTATGATGTAACAATGCACACATGAACTACTGCTGGATTAATTACCAGATGATATTGGCAACATTCTCTCCATCTAAATGATGTGGCCTCGACCAACAATGTCTGAAGAACTGGCTCGCAACACAAGCGGGGGTGGAAGAGCTTGAACAGTGATACTTTTTGGGGGTCATTTTCTCGATTATTCCGCTCACGAAGAGACACCCTGACTCACAGTCCTTGGCGGCGACAGCACATGAGGTAGCTGAGGGCCACAGCGAGAAGGCTGGCAACCACTGCCGGCACGGCGGTCGTGAGCACAAACTCGGAGTGCAGGTCCCGGCGCTCAAGGGAGAGGCCCGGTGGTGCAAACTCCACGTCTACAGCGGGCTGAGCTGGGGCGTCCCCGTCTCCCGTCGGTGCCTGGGGGCCCCGGCTCGTGCTGCTCACCCAGGCCTGGTTGTCCTTGGCCACGCTGGTCTGGTCCAGTGAGTGGTCCATCTGTGTGTGCGTGTGCGGGGGTTGAGGGGTCGCTTGCGATTGTTTTGGAATTAAGCACGTTGGATGGAGTCGCCCGGACACGGCTCTCTCCATCTTTCATGAGGAAGGTTGTTTAGAGTGTGATTCTTCTTGAAACATTAATCGGCATGGATACATTTCATTTCAAATTGGTTTGGGGGGTGTTATCGTGCCACCACCGGTGAGTCTGGTTCAGACACTTCACTTGTTCCTTCCCTCCTGTCCACCCACCATCAGCTCTATAATATCGGTCGCCTTCATTACTGATGCCAACTGTTGATGACAATATGATGAACAAATACAGCCAGTTCTTCAATTGAGTTCACATGCTGTACATTTCAAGTGACCGAACCGGGGATGCACACGATCTCCTAAGATCTCTGAAGCGAAGCAGAGTTGAACCTGGATATCGTGTTTGGATGGGTGCCCACCATTCATAAAACAGGTGTTGTAGGCTACTTCAGGAATACGTTGTCAGAAGACGGCAGTGCAGCAAAATACATTGTTCTACTTTACTATACTCCAAAATGTATGCTCTCCACCTTCACAAAACCGACGATGCTGCTGATGGCACTGATGATGATGAATTCTCTCGTAGTTCAGGAAGAGTGCTTATGATTTACAGCTGCACATGTAAATCATAAGCACTCTTGTGGCACTACCACATCATTCATCAGCATCATTATCAGCTATATCACCATTACTTCAGTATGTTTTAAGCGTGACAGAGACAATCTGCGCTGCGTAGCTGCACGAGGTATGCTGCATGTCCCTGCTAAGCTGCGTTGTCATCTCTGCGGTGGACATTTTAGGAAACCACACGACGTGAACTCTCTCCTGAAGCCCTCTTATAGTGTCTGGCGAGCCTCGACATTGGCATTTCGCTTCTGAACATATTGCTGCTACCAAGCGCAAAAATAAAACAGAGCAGTGGTTCTCAAAGTACGGTCCCCGGACCCCGAGTGGTCTGCGACGATCTTCCAGCTGATCCGCGGGCTGTGATGCAAATGCAGGTTTGATTCGGAAATAATGACAGTACACTTTTGCTTCTGACATTCATTAACATGATATTTAATTTTAAAAGAAGTTAGGTAAACTAACTTGATTAAACTACCCTAACATGATAATTGGGTTTTTACCCTTTTATCTGGCAACAAAACTGACACCTTTTTTACGAGGAGTCATGTTTGCATAGACCACAATACCTGCAGTTATAATGCAAACAAAAATATAACTCTGATAATGTATGCACCGTCCTTGAAGTTGATTGGTCCACACCCGAGACAGCTTTTCTTAGAGCCTAGTCTCACATGGTGTTGGACCAGATGACGCCAAAAGGCGCACAACTCAAAGAAAATGCACCATCATAGTATTAGAGCTCGGGCAAAGCATTTACACCATTGGAACCTCATTTGCCAGTAAAAAAAATATGATAATTGTTTTTTTACCCTTTTATCTGGCAACAAACCCCCTAAAAAAAGTATAGCTGCTTTAAAATAATCTGTTTTATATTCCGTTGAAATGAATAATTTAGTATTAGTGGTATTTTTTTGCCACCAGCTGGGTGGTCCGCGGAAAATTGTTTGAATCGGCTGAGTGGGGTCCGCGGGCCAAAAACACGTTTGAGAAACCACCGATGTACAATCCGTGCGGTGTTGCCAAGTCGCCCAGCGCGGAGAGACGCTCGCTGCTCACGGTCACCAGTATGAACTTGCACCAGTCGACGCGGAACTGCGAGCCGAACTTGCGGTCGAAGCTCACGGTCAGCTGGCTCTCCTGGCTGCACCGCAGGCGGTTCTCGGGGGTCAGGGGCTCGGCCAGGTGCGTGAGTAGCGCGTGTCCGAACCCACAAGCACGTACACCCTGGCACAGAAGGGGGCCGTCGCGACGCACGAATGAAAAGCATTCAAGATCGCTGCGTTAGGTATTCGCGGATGTGCCCTACAGCCGGGCGGTGGTGGCTATGCACCCGACCTGTAATCCAGCCCTGTGGGGAGGTGAGCGTTTGGGGGGATCACCGAGTTGTGAGTGTCGAGGAGGAGCCAGCCATACCCTGGCTTAACAGGAGAATGCAGGGCAGCAAATGTGAATTCCGCCTGTTCCGTCTGAATGGTGTTTCCCCCTCGCACGCGTGCGTTTTATTCAGGTGCACCGGTTTCCTTCCACGTGTAAACACTCGTTAATTTGGCGTCAACGCTTAATATGTAGAGGATCGCAGAGCGTGGGTAATTGTTGGCGCCGGCTCACAGCATGGCTGCCTTCCTGCATGTTTGTCTGTGGTTCCTCACGCCTCTCTCTCTCTCTATGAGAGTGAGCGAATACTGTGAGCGAATACTGTACATTACAACTTGAAATTATTGTATTTATCATTATGTATTAGCCCTCCATCTACCATGCGGACCTTCAATAGAAAGGCTGCACACATGTACACCCCTTTGTCGCTCCACTGCTGGGTTATTTAGGGGCTACCCATACATACCATGGGAGTTCTGCGGGATAGTGACCATACTTCACCCTGCCGTGCAGCACGGGTTGGTGAAGGCGGGGAACATAAGCGTGAGAAAAATAGAAGCACAAAGCAAAAATGGAGTTTGCTGCATCCTCCACTGCTGCCCACCACGTGTAGCGCTGCAGCCTCGAACCGCTTTTTAATATGCATGGTGTTGCCCACTCGAGCACCATCCAGGCCTAACCCTGCTTTGGTGAAATTCCACATGTATTCGCTGTAGCAGAAATCAAAAAATGTGGTGTTCAGCTACCTCAAACATTGGTCATTGTTTGCATATATGTATGTTGAACTTCTTTCGCACCGTACGTAGCCAACTGTGCTAATCAGAGGCGCGTTAAACAGTATAAAAGAATACTGTTACTTTCATGCACACACTCTCGTGTGCAATCCTGCTTATCTGTGTATTTCTGGCATGAGTATTATTATGGGAAACCAACGTTGAAACCCATTATTGTTGATGTTGACATTTGCGGGTTGTGAACAGCAAATGCCATTTGTTATCATTTGCATCGTGCTTTATTCTGCCAATTTAGGTCCACAGCTCACGCACTCTCATTCTTGTTATGTCTGTCAGGTCCTGCCCTCTTGGGTAACACGCTTACTTTGCTTGTTTTCGACTGTGATTTGGCAGAGACACGAATGCACTTGGACGACTGTCCAAGGACTGCTTGCTGAATGCTATTAAATTAGTTTGAAAAAAAGTTACACCATAAAACACTTTGCAAACAGTAGGTCACATTTTGTGTCATTATTTGGGAACGAGTATTTTTTTCTTCTCAATAACTCACTCTGCGGTGCTTCAAGTAATTTTTATACGATCCTCAAAAATAGCTCTTAATTGCATTATTAAACTCTTTTATTACCATGATCATCATCAGTACAGATCAGTCCACTACTTGACAAAGACCACCCCAAGCCGTCACCATCTCCCATGCTCCTACGATGCAACAAGCCATCTAGCACCTGCACACACGCTGATTTCATCTCTCCACCTCTGCGTTGGGCATTCTATCGTGCGCATGTTCCCTGCTTTGGCTCCGGTAGTTAGCTTCATCCATCGGCCAATTCATGCTTCTAGTGATGTGTCTTGCCAAAACCCTACTTACAGGACTTTTCTTAACAGAAACATAAGAGCTCTCTAACCTTCCGTACATTCTCTAATCATTGTGTTCCTCTGTCTCTCAGCATAATTCCAAGAGTGCACCTCGCCATGCTTATTCGTGCACTTTTCAGCGTTTGTCCCATTTTCTTTGCCAATTTCCACATTTACCACGACATGACAATGACTGGTAGCCTCTATAATATTATCTAGACTAACGGAATGCACACTTGCATCACTTGTTACGACTAGCAGTGACAAATATGGAACCGGACATTGACCATCTCATTAGCCAAAAGCAGGCCCATAGTTCCCATTGAAATACTGGCAAGTTTGTTGATTTAACTTTACTTGTTCTTCATTTTAAATATTGTATTTGTTCCCGTTTTGTTTCTTCACTTCAAAATAATATATATGCAGTGTGCATAGGTATTTGTTCATAGTTTTTTTAAACTATAGTCGGCCCTCCAACGGTCTGAGGGACAGTGAACTGGCCCCCTGTTTAAAAAGTTTGAGGACCCCTGCTCTATAACTACTCGGGAGAGTCAATGAGGCACTGTGTTTCAGGACATCGCTCTTATGCATGTAACCCAGTGCAAGCAATCCTGTGCTGTATTTATATTTCTCACAGCTTCAAGGGCGGCATCTCCTCGATGCGGGTGATCTGGGGAAGGGGATGCGGGTGGGAGGGGTCGTGTGGGGCGGGGTTGAGGAGGTCGAGGAGGGGGGAGTGGGCGGGCAGCCGGGGCAGCGCTCGACACAAGCGAACCGAGGAGGGTTTCCACGCAGTTCAAGAGGCCCCGCATCAATGACAAAAAACATCAAATATCACCGAATTCGAATATAAGGCTAATTCATAATAATGATGACGACAGAAATGGCAATTCGATGTTCTCGTCTCTATCTAGTATCTTGCCTGCATCCTATATTCTATCGGATCACAACACGTCCATGTATGTCTACATTTCACCATAGGCGAAGTTTGAATTATATATTTGGGGGGCCAGGGGTTCGCTTTGTCCGTCACATTAGGAATCGTGGGTGCATATAATTAATTCATTTGTAATCTGTAAAAATAAATTGAGGTGTCCACCTGTGCCTCCCCCCAGACTCCATCCCATGCGTTTCGCTTGTGTCTTTACACATAAGAGTGAGGCGCAGGGGAGAGCGTAGGGGAGATGGGTAGGTGAAGGTGTAGGAAAGAGGGTAGGTGGGAGGCGAGGTGGGGGCCCACCCTTCCTTCTGGCCGCTCAGAGGCAGGGGAACGCGGCCACCCCTGTCCAACGCCGAGCTGACATTGAGGGCGTGCAGACGCAGGTTGTGTCCCGGCTGCCAGATGGCCTTCACCGCGCCTAGGAAGTCACCAAGGACGTTGCTCGGAAGCAGCTCCTCCACGTTCATGTTGCGGATGAAGAACTCCGCTTGGAAGGGGAGACTGACTGCACGCGCAAGGCAACATAACCGCTTGTATCCGTGCAAAGTTTTGTACACTTTTTATCAACACTATCATCATCAGCCATGATTCACATACTGATAGATGAAGGTTTCCCCCAAGCCTTGGCCATCTCTCACCGTCCTGTGATGCAACAATCCCATCTACCGCATGCACATTAGCTGATAGTATGTGGGGGATCTCCTCTAGGGCTTATTTATTCCTCACTCTGTCGTTACTCTCAACCACCGGCCATCACCTCTTCGAGCCAGTACGTGTTCTGCACAAGGCCCATTACATTTTTATCAACAGTCAGTATGATTTTTATAACGTGTGTTCTCTGATACATGAGAATCAGAAAGAGGGACACGGATTAATCAGTATATTTCAACTGGGACAATTAGTCGATTTGGATTCATCAACGAATTATTATCGACTACATTTTTGTTGTTGATTACTAATGCCTCTTTCATTATATTGGTGGATGCCCCGAACAGCTTTCCCCAGCGTGAAGCAGCTGCAGTGCCAATGACATCATCAAGCTGTGACTTTTACCTACCATCCAGCGGCACACAGGACAGCAGATGTGAGATGTATTTTCTCCAAAAGCTTGTGTTTCCGATTAGTCGAGTATTCAAAACGATATTCGCTAAAAGTAATCGATTACTTAAATAATCATATAGCCCAGCCGAAAAAACACAAACATTAGACTTGTCCTGGTTTAATTTGAGTTTTTCTGGCACAAACAACTCCCTGTAGTCCTCGTGAGTGATGTGAGTATCCTCTGGTGAGTAGAAACATTAATCATAACATCTGAGTCCATCTGCTGTTTTGTAATTCCCCACACGTATATTTACCAATAAAACTGCTTCGTTTTAATTCACTGGGCGCAAGCGTCAATGTTCCCTGAAAACCATCACAATGTGTGCTATTGTTTCAGAAAATAAAATTGCTTCTTCTGATTTTTCACACCAGCACTGAGCGTCAGTGGGAATTACATTCTGGATAGGGCAGGGAAAGGGGCAGGTTTAATTTTGAAGAGAGCACAACCTCTCGCTGAAGAAAGGTAAACACCCGCGCCCGGTCTTTGTAATGGGAGGCAGTGAAGCTTCTCTCTCTCTCTGACCTGCTGCAAACATCGCTCCTGCTGAACATGTGGGTTCCTGTTAACGGTGCATTGTACACGACGTCCTGTGTGCTCTGCTGCACACGTAGCCTGCATGTGCATGGTTATTATGTAGTATCATGTTTGTTAACCCAGGAAAGCCTGCCAGGTTTTTGTAGTAGCGGGCGATAATTGCAATGCATATTCCACTTAAGAAACTTGCAGGTAATTTTAATTCGGAAAATTTGGACCGTGGCGCCGGCACGCAATGGCCTATTCTTGTGACGGACGTCAATTATCTATAATGTCCACCTGTGAAGCAGAATGCGTGCGATTATTGCGGTTAAGTCAGCTGCAGTACTCGGCCACGTCATCACCCCTTAAGAGCGTGGGGCATGAGAAGGCTGACATCACCCCCCTCCCCCTCTCCTTAAGATGTGAAGAGATCGTAAGCGTGGTGCCTCACTATTTGACGGGCAGGAGTTGAAGACCACTGTGTGCTGGATGGTGTCGTACGTCCATCGGTTGTAAGCAATCACCTGCAACGACAGGACACGTTCTGCAATTATACATTGACTTCCAGCTAACACTCAATATGTACATATACAGCCCTCTTGGTAATCCCTTGCTGGATGAGAGGCCTCTCCACGCTGTGCAGGTCACAGGGGTTATTTGACCATATGTCATCATGCTGGTGCGTGCTGGATGGTGAACACGGTAAGCATAGGACGTGGGAGTATAGAATCACACTACAACAAACAACGGAGGTTGCTGCACTGCCTCTGTTGACCACCACGTAGCCTCTCAAGCCTCATGACAACTTGTTTGTGGATGAGTGGTCATCCATCAATGACAAACCCCCATAACCAAATACCATAAATTGCCATCTCTCAATATACCTCCAAATATGTATGCACTCATTACCAGCATTACATTAATATTTATAATATGAAAATAATGAAGGTGGTGATAAGAGTCTTAGGCTCTGTTGTAACCCATTTAAAGACTCTTAAAGTGCATTAGGAATAAATGAAAAACGATTTACGGTTAACCAGTGCTGCTTATTTTAGAATAACCATGTTTTGTAAGTCCAAGCTGATATCACATAAAAAAATGAAAACATGCATTCAATATTGACCTTGCAAATCCACGAAGCCATTACGTGTAAAAGCAAATAAAGTAATCAAAATAAAGGTTTTTGGGTTAAATCGCGTAAGTATAAATGTGTCGAAACCCTCCACCACCCGACACGGCCAATCAGTAATGGATTTGTCACGTGAACAAAACGACAAATAGTTATTACTTCAGCCCACCGGCGGGTTGAAGAGTGAATCCACAACATTTACAATTTGAGTACGACGTTTCGCTGGTTATTACATCCAGCATCCTCGGGCGATTTGCCAGTATTCTGGTGGTGGAGGGTTTCGACGCATTTATAATTACGCGATCAAACCCAAAAACCTTTATTATGAATAATATTTGGTCGCGAAAGCCTACGTGTTAAACTAAGTCATCAAAGTTGAGCTCATAAATATGTCAATATTATAGGGCAACTGATTACGTCACATAGCAATTTTGAGTAACTACCAACACAGTTATTTCCCCCCATAATTTTTCAAGACTGCCTTCAACACGCTAATGAATGATTGCACAGTTACAGACTTTGAATGGGTGTACGGTTATGAAGGCAATAGGAAGCGACAGTCTCTCGGTAGACGTGGGAATGCATCGACTTGTGGGTGGTTTCACCCCACGCACAGCAGCGGAGTGTGGACGCGGTCCAAATGTTTTCTGAACGCAGGTCGCTGATGCCCTGACCTGACTACTAAGCAGGGACGGGGGGAAGGGGGAGGGGGGCGTATTTCCTCCAACCCCCCCCCCACGTCTCTTTCCTTCCCAACAGTGGCAGCCACACAGTATTATCGCCATGGTGAATCAAATGCTTTTTTGAAGATTACTCAAGGGACAACATTGGACCGCCATTGTTTTGAATAGAGGAAACTGAGTGGAATGAATGAGATATGCTGTGGCAGCAATTCGATTATAAAATTTTTTTATTTGTAATTAAAATCTCGGTGGTGTGCGCCGTGTGTTTGAATTTGAATGCAGGAGTGATTAAGCGGTAGCTGGCATACGTGGCGCATGTGAATTTGTGTGCGCGTGCCCACGCATAGGCGTATGTTCGCTTTCTATAAGACGGCGATCACCCGACTTCCAGGAGGAAACACAAATGTGACCGTGGCCGTTCGTGTAGTGCCGCGGCTGTGACTAGCATAGTAATAGACTCTGATAAACCCCAAGAGGGGACGTTGGTGCCAAGCCACGCAACAAGGGAGCGTGCTCGAGTAAAAGCTGTTGCCGAGTGAATGTATTTCAATAAGGGAAGCAGAAGAAGCGGTGCCAGGGGCACTGGGTGAGTGACGGGAGGACGGCATTGTGTTCGCGGCGTGGGGAGGGACAGTCCATCTTGGTTATGCTTGGTTTTAATGAGAGTTCTTCTAAATGGTGGAGATGAGACAAAAAAGGGGTTGATAGTTGTCAAGTTGGTTTGAATAAGGCGCTGGTTTGCGCATACAAAAATGTACAACTTAACAGTATTTTATTGCAATTAATATTACACAATATGTACCACATGAGGGTATAATAGTAGATATAATATACATCGTATACCACATAATTGGTATTCTAATACATTTAATATACACTACGCAACATATTGTAGTGCATTTATTGTATGGTACATCATACATTTTGGCATTATATTGCATAAAAATGTACATTATATAAATTTTGTGCTTTGCCGGTATGTCAGATAGTCTATTTTTCCCCTACCGGTATCCATTGCCCATGCATGCCGGCTTATTTAACCGCTGGTAGGACAAGGAGGGTGAATTGCACTGGCACCTCGATGACTGTCTTGCCAACATGCTGAATGGTTGGCGTCCCGTACAGCATGCCGTCCTCGTGCGGGGAGCGCTGCAGGTAGCGCAACCACCCAGGCCGATCGGGGAATCCTGGAGGTTGGTGTGGAAGGTGATCGGGTCATCTACGATCGACAAAGCCAGAGAGGGCAAGAAACCTTTACTCCATTGATTATACCGATTTAGATTACCACGTGTGGAGCGACACGTTTAATTTAACGAAATAGGAAGCTTTATTTGGCTGTTGTGTTTTATCTAAAGCACCCCATCACAAGTGGAGTTTAGGCCCTGTAGAAAACACTCAGTTTTGATATAAAATGGTTGTGCTGAATGAATGCAGTGTTTCACACGCAGCATTACATTTCATGACAAGGGCCAGGACCTGTCATCTGGAGGTCAATAAATTACCCTTAGTGTTTGACCATTGATTATAAAAGGACAGATCTTGCTAGAGCTGGTTTTCTGAAATGAAATCATCCACTGTAATGGCTATTGCATTGGTAACAAATCAAGGGCTATACGGGGAGACTGATCATAGTACTGGAGCTCAGGGGTACAGATAAATGAAGGGGAAGGAGGCGCTATGTGAATCGATGTGTGAAATTTCCGAGCTGCTAGCAGCGTTGAGTACCTCGGTGTTCTTGCGGCGATGGGAAGAAACGCTTGTAGTAGGTGCGGTCCAGCACATGCACGAACGTGACCCCGGGGGAGAGGTAAAAGTCCTGGTCGCTGGCCGTGAAGCTCAGCCAGCAGAGAGTAAGCAGCAGCACTGCACACCATGCACGTCACCCACCATGCAGATCATGCACTTTATATGTCACTCACCATTCACTTTACTCACCATAGACCAGTGGCATAGCTAATGAGTGTGGGGGCGGTGCAATTGCAGTGGACACCACGGGTTCGTGGGGCCAGGCACCGAGGTATCAGGAGAAAAATTGGACAGGGTGTCCCATTTCATTCCTTGCACCAGGGCCAATATCAACCATGCTACGCCACTGCCATAAAAGGTGACCCACCAAACACATCGGTGACATCACCCACCACAATGTAGCTAAATTGACCTCGTGTAATTGGTTAGGTCCAAGATCGAGGGTCAGCGCAATGGCGAGGGGTGGCTGAAACTTGGTTGCCTTGTGTTGAAGTACGGTACTGTTATGATAATACATTTATCATAAAAACATAAAAAAACAATTGGCAAATAACGATAACACGGTGAATAATGCTCACGAGGGCTGTTGTCATATGCAGTGTAGAGCTTAAATATCACGATGTTTGATAAATGATAATTTGCGCAATATTCTTTGGGTCTTTCGGTAAAGTCACGTAGATAGGTTCAAAGAAATAACAAAAAATAACAAAAAACTACGACGTTTCGATCGCAACGCAAGCTGTCGTCATCATCCTCCTGTTTTTTTGTTATTTTCTTTGAACCTATCTACACGACTTTACCAAAAGACCCAAAGAATATGAATTCCTACAGTCACGAAAGCTTTAAGTCAATTTGGCCAATATTTTACACTGTGATTAAATGCCTCCGTATTTGTGTAAGCCTCACAGTATGAACACATTTAAACACCTTTGTTCTCAACATTGCCTTCAAGATAAAAAGTGTATAATAGGTGACGTTTTGGGAAATGGCCCTTCTTCACAGCACGTGGGCTAGAGAGGTAGAGGGAGGCCAACGAGATAGATATAGTCAATGCAAGTTTGGTACATGCAGGGTACGAACCAATATGCGTGCACGTCAGCGTTTTTAGCATTGCAGGGCAATAAAGATGTAAATGTGTTGAATCTACACGACTCAGCATGTGACACTTTTTAGAGCTACTGGGCACGTTTCTTTCCACGCTCATATTAAGGCTCACGCAAGCCAGCCGTCAATTGCCTGCAATTTCAACTGATTCGCGCAGAGTGCTGAATTTGCCTACATTACTGTGTGAATTAATAACACAAACGCTGTACAGCATAGGCACAATAGGCGCACTAATGTAAAATGCGCGTAATGCACATTTTGTGATTAATTAAAACCATCGTAACTAAACGTGAACTAATTTTCGCTCACAGTAATACTCCCTGGGCAAACAGCGTACACCACTAACATGGGTATATTCTAAACAGCAAATATAAACACACATTCGTTCAGTGGGGGGGGGGGGTTGCCCTTTTCAGCACCCACAACCAGAATGGACAGCGCCCCGGATATAGGGACGCGTGGCTCGCCCTCACCTGCGCGCGCGCACCGCGGCCCCATACTCCTCGCGTCTCTCTCTCTCTCTCACAGCAGCAACAGCAGCAGCAGCAGCCGGCTATGATCCTCCTCCTCCATCTCCCGTGTCAGCCGGACGGGATGGCAGGCTGCACACGATTCAGCCGAGAGAGAGAGAGCGAGGGAGAGATATTCTCCAGACACGCAGGACACACATGCACAATGGCTCCGCGCGCATGCGCCCCGCTCTGCCCATTGTGCTGGGTGACAGCGTGCATGGCTGATGAATAGAGTGAAGACCAGGACGAGGTGGGGTTTTTTTTTATTGGGGAGCGGAGGACGTGCGTTTATTTTTACACTTTTGTTTTATTCATATAAAGCACACACTATACGTAGCAGCGAGAACGAGATGTCACCTATCAGTGGCGTAGCATCGTTGGCATAGGCGCTCCCTGGTGCAAGGAATAGAATGTGGACCTTGTAAAATCCCACCCCCCATCTTCGTAGCCAGCCGCCAGTGACTGGGAATATCCACACGTGGGCCCTAGCGCAGTTGCACCGCCTGCACCACTCGAGAATAGCTACGCTACTGTTACGTAACACGAGTTTGCATCATAATCAGTAAATACTATGATACATGTAAGTCGTACAGAAATAGTTTTCTCTCAAGAAACAGAATGTTATTATTGAAGGTCAGGAGACATACATTATTTTCACGCGGTTGTTACGTTTCCACGACCATTATAAATCAGACACGAGCCGTGCCAGACCGTTCCTGGAATATTTAGTTTACATTTTCGCAATCCAGATGTAGGCCTATACAGTACACGCGTGTGTTATGTGCACAATGCACGATAGTAGTCGTTCTGTCTGTACTAAACAAAAGAAATCTCAATTATACATGCGATAAAAAAAATGTGTTTACAATAAGCACAATTACCTTCCATGCAGATGTTACAAAGCGTACTGTACTTAAAATATGAATGTGAAATTGCATCCAGCTCTTTGTCAATCCACTACTGGATGTGAGCCCTCGTCGCTTGTGACGTGGGGGGTAATTTGACCATACTTCACCACGCTGGTCAGTTCGGGTGGAAGGCGAGGAGCACTGCCGTGGGGGAACCACATGTAAAGTGCAATGGTTTTAGATGTAGAGTACTGCCCTCTGCGTCCCCACAACGTATCCCACGTTAACATTAACCTAATCAAACAATTTGACGACTTTCTGTACATTTCTTAAGGATTGTTTTTATATTGCAGGATGGAGATGTCCTTTTCACGACTCATATTTTCAATGCGTTCTTCGCTTTCAAGGTACAAACGGTAAACAGTGTTAAACGTTTTCATGATTATACGCCTTTCTGTCGGCGTGCGAATATTCTCGTGTTGCAGCGGAAACAAAACTCTAAGCTGCACACATGTGCAGGATTATTTTCTCTTAAGTGTATTTGTGCGCGTGTGTTTTTGTGTGATAACGCCTAATGCACGGATCAGCTCGCAAGCTCAGTCTGACGAAACCACGGACCGTGAGGAAGTTGGCGATGTCTATACGACCAAGAACAGCACGCACACCCCCAAACATTACAGAGCTTAATGTGTAGCAGCCTGGCGATTGCTTGCTCTAGCCACTTGCTGGTAGAAGGAAAGCCCTCAAACGATTGTTTAGAGAGGGCATTTTTGGCCTTTTCTTCCACGCTGGCCAGACGTTTTGGAAGACGCGGGGAGTACCCACATTTTATTTAAACCACACGGGCGATCTGGCAATTGAATAAGTTGCAACAAACGTTGTTTCCTCTGGGTTAAAATTGATCCAGTGTGATAACCATTACACCGTGACAGCATTACACGAGATGTGTATAGGAATTCGCCACACCGGCAGACACTGAACCAACTGGTTGGAAACGGGTTAAAATAAAATAAAAACTGCTATCAAGGAGTGGAAGGCAATTTTAAGCATCCGACTGTACGCATGTAAATTCCCTAAAACGCACTGGAGCTGCTGCTGCTACACACCTTTTAAAATTTATTTAGAGTTGCGCATATTAATGTTGCGTCACATTTCTCACCCCCCCCCCTCGTCACACATCGTCACCAATGTCTGACCCCCCACCCCCTAGGTGCGTGACGTCATTTATGGACGGCCCCTATAACATGATTTACGTACAACAGTACCGGCGGTAACATGCTACATTAAGTGATGCCGTAGTTGTAACGGTTAGCAAACACTGGAATTTAAAACCCGGCGTTTGCCAGTTTCGATCTCCTGGCGCGGCAGTCGCAACAATGGGGCACGTTTCATAAAAAAACACCACGGCTTCTGTTCACCCAACAGAATAAATATTACCGCAGTTAGCCCGTCGGGTCGCGTGTGGTGTGGTGGGGTAAAGTGTGGGTATTACAACCGCTTCCAATGACGGACACACGTCTGTCCAGGGTGCAAGAGTTGACCGAACAAAGCCAATCTGCCAGCAAGTGGCGACGCACACGTTGCGCGCACAGCATCGCGTGCCGAGCAATCGTCGTTCTTTAAAATCGAATACGTTTGAACGGGGGGAGCGGTGGGCTCTGAACCTCTGTAGAACTGAGTTCGATATCTTTCTGCCCCCCCCCCCCGTCCATTCACCAACCTGCACTGATCACAGCGGTGAAGTATAGTCAAGTGACCCCTATTCCAGCAGCGGATCAATATTGTTTTACTGGTAGGAACCTCCTGGTTACACCAGCCCACAGGGGATTATTGTGTCCGTCGTGCAGGGAGGGTTGGGTGGGGAGGGGCTGGGTGGGGAGGGTGGGGCTGGGTGGGGAGGGTGGGGCTGGGGAGGGTGGGGCTGGGTGGGGGATGGGAGGGGTGGGGGAGGGTGGGGGGTGGGAGGTGTGGGGCTGGGTGGGAGGCTGGGTGGGGAGGGTGGGGCTGGGTGGGGGGTGGGAGGGGTGGGGCTGGGTGGGGAGGGGCTGGTCACCCCGTGGTGCCCTTATAAAACTCAGCGTTTAACCTACTCACGCCGGCTTGTGCCCACCTTTACAGTCGGGCATATTTGCGGAATACACCACGCCGCCGTTGACCCTGACCATTGACCGAGCAACCCAACGTTCCTACCAGCTCCCTCCGCAGGAATGTGTTAAATAACGGAAGTTTTTTTTTGTCGAACGTGAGTTCACGTTATGCATCGATAACCGCTAGAGGGTGCTATTACACACAATGTTTTAATACATACATCGATTCTTGAATCGCCAACTGGGGCCTCGGAATCTTGGGAGTGCATCGAATCGAGAGGGCAGGGGCACGAATCTTGGACTCCCCGCCCCCCCACACAGCCAAGGAGTGGGACGCGTCCGTGGAGATGGAGCGATGAAAAGCGTGGCTCCAGTGCCACGATGTAACAATGGTTTCATTGGTTTCATTGTTACATTGTCGGCTCGCTGGAGATGTCGGTGGCGGCGGCTTGGGAAAGAGGGCATTCATCCAGCAGTGGATTGACCATGGCTGATGATGATGGTGACAGCCACGGCGTGCGTGCGTAAAATTGAAAAACCCCCATGCTGTTGCGGGCTCCGCCAAACCAGCAGCACCACCACCCTTTCCCCGCCTCCTCCTCCCTCCCTCAATCCTCCTCCCTCCTCCTCCATCCTCCTCCTCCTTCATCCCTCCCTCCTCCTCCATCCTCCTCCCTCCATCCTCTCGGCAGCCGAGAGCCACCACCACCACCCCCCAACACTCCGTGCGAGTGACGCAAAAGCTTTGCGAGTCGGCCGGTGGGAGGGACCTGGGGAGAGGGAAGAGACGAGTGGGGGTGGTGGAAAGAGACGAGTGGGGGTGGTGGGAAGAGTCGTGGTGTTAGGGGAGGTTCGGCCACCGATTGTAGTAGTGGTGCTTGCTGCTGCTGATGGTGATGGTGGAGTCGGCGGTGATGGGCTGACGGCTGCCGGTGTGGTCTTAGTGACGAGCCGCTCGGACGACGGGGAACTAAACGCTGGGATTCTTCTCCTTTGGGGGGTGAGTGGCGGTGCTCGTGTGTGTGTGTGTTTCAGCTGGATGGTACGGTCCAAAAGAGAAAGCGAGGTGGGGTTTTGGGGGTAGCCAAGCTCCTTTGTCGCCGAGCCGGGCACCCGTGTGCATGTCCACTCAGCCTGCCAGCCTGCCTGCCAGCCCCCTATTCATGTAACACGTGTGCACGCGCGTCCGTGTGTGCACGCGCGTGGATCCACGTGGAGCGAGATGAGAATGCGAGGAGCGTAGCTGGCGGCTGGGTCGGTAACGCGGACGAGGAGGTGGGTGGGTAGGTGGTGGGAGAGGGCTTCAACAACGCGGCATATGCGAGAGGATGCACGGTGGTGAAATCCGTGGGGTCGAGATGAGAGCGGTCATATGATGTAGGGCTACTCACGGATGAACACCACCCAGAGCTTGCTGCTTGCTTGCTTGCTGCTGCGGGATCAGGAAGGAAAACTAAGGCTGCTGCGGTCAGAAGGTGTGAAAGACAAAGCGACAGCACGAATAATTAGCCAGGAGCTGTTGTACATTTGTATATGATGCGTAAGCTGAACAATGTAGCCCAGTGTGTTTGTTGCATAAGCTCGGGTGGCATTGTGTGGCTGTAGTGTCGTCTGGCTTTAGGGTTTTTTGTTGTTGTAAAGGAAGCACGGGCTGTGTGCTAGAGGTTTACATCGTGCAGGCCAGTCGGCCGAAACGTCGATATCTAATTTTCTTATCAGTGACCGTATCACACACACGCACACAACAATCCAACCCTGTTATTATCGTATAATTCACATCGGATCAGCAGGCCAAGCAAGGTACTGGGGCGACTGACCTTCAACAACAAGCCTGAGGTTTGGATTTTATTGTGTACACGTACATTGATATGCGTTCCTGGTACAGTATCTGTAATGCGCTATCATCTATTGTTATTGAGAATCTTGCACCTGTCTCTACGAGATGCATGTAATTCGCAGTTAGCATCAATTAGGAATGGACGCTCAGAGCAGAGGATGCCGCAGTCTGTATGCCCGGTTTGCGACTGTTGCTGTTTTCATTTTGCGAATAAAACAAGCCTTTAAATACATTTTATATCCGCAGACCATGGCGGTGGAAGGGGGGAGGGACACACGGCTTTGACAAACGCCAGTCCCGTTTGACAGCATCTGTAAAATATACATAAATCAAACGTAAATGTAGGGGATGACTCTCGTTTCTTTCCCAATCTCGCCTCGGTGTGGAGAAGCGGGATACCCTCTTTCATTGCGAAATATGGCGCCCAGATTGCAATGCAGCCTCCCATTGAAAGTCACAGCGCCCGAAAGAAGATGATTGCAATGAGCGTCATCTACCGGCGTTTGACACAAAAGATTAGCCCTGTATAAATAAATAGGCAAACGCAGGGTGATGGCAATGCAAAAAAAATGCGTTTCCACCGTGTCGAATATTTTCGCACGAATGTTGCCAATTTCCTTTCGTGGAAACGGGTGTGTTACACGTAAGATGTGTTACATTGTGCAAGGGTGAAGGAAGGAGACTGCTTGCAAATAATTATTATTTTATTTTTCACCTACATTTGAGTTTGTTTTTCTTTGGGAGGAGGATGCAATGGTGGACGTGGGATGATGATGAACGTGACAACCATGTGGTCTGTGTTCACGATATATGAGTCATGCAATTGTATACTGGTTTTACAGGCAGTAGTTTTCTTCACTTTAGTTATTGTGTTAGCCGCTTAAGTAATAATTAAGGACCTATTATATGTTTTTCCTTGATAATAATAACAGTGCCACTTGGGAGTGATGGCCAAGTGGTTAGTACATTGCGCTATAAACCCAGCGGCCTGACCCGAGTTCAATTCCTGGCCATGACTAACGTCAGCGGATAATTATATCAAAACCGGCCCTGGGCCTCCGCCAAGTTGCACGAACCAGTGTGGTGAAGTATGGTCAAACTACCCTAAATAAACACCATGCCATGGAAAGACCTTCATTTATGGATCGACATACATTACAGTATTTAACAATGGAAGGAACAGTGAGTGACCTTTGCGGGAACCTACTTTACACCGCTATGCTAAAGATTGGACCCTGCAAATTGTTGACCTGTTTGTCTATAGACATTGCAGAATAGCTGTGCCAAATCCTTCTTTCTTACCGATTCCATCGGGATTTTATGCCAAACGTAATGAATAGCAGCAACAGGCCATGAACATCCTCTGGTCCTAACCCTGAGTGTGGCATTGCTGGGTGAGATTATTAACGCTCTCCATTACGTTTTCGTATTGTACCGCATTTTGTTCCACATGATATTGGACAACTTCGTATGTCATGCCGAACAACTCGCAGTACAACCTGAAAGCACATCGGTAGAGCTTTACAGGACAATGGCTGAGGCGGACGCAAGTGCTCATTATAAACACGTATTTGCACCCACAGCCTGGACCATGATGAAGACTGTGGAGGCTGGCGGCAGCCGGGAGAGGACCCCACTGAGGAGCGCTTCCCCTCACCGCAACGCCTACCAGACCGAGTTCCAGGCCATCAAGCGCACCTTTGACCGCACGACCAGCCGTGATGGCAATGGAGGCGATGAGGCCGCTGGCCACCATGGGCCGGGCCAGCAGCATCGGGGCCGAAAATACGGGGCCCACGTCAGCCGCATCAAGAGCATGTTCCTGGCCATGCAGAGTGTGGACGGAGGCAGTCTGGATGGGGAGGGACCCCCGCCGCCGGGGTCAAGCGCCACGGCCCGCGGTGGCGATAGCGTCCCCGTCTCGGTGAAAGCCAAGGCCAGGGCCTTCATCGCACCGCCACCCTCCCCAACGAGGGCCTATGCGAGGGCGAGCGCGAGGGGTGGCGGTGAAGGTGGAGAGCGCGGAGGAGGCACGGAACGAGGAGAGCGAGGAGGCGGAGAACGAGGAGAGCGTGGAGGAGAACGAGGGGAGCGTGGAGGAGGAGGCACAGAACGAGGGGAGCGTGGAGGAGGAGGCACAGAACGAGGGGAGCGTGGAGGAGGAGAACGTGGAGGAGGAGGAGGCACAGAACGAGGAGAGCATGGTGGAGGAGGTGGAGAACGAGGAGAGCGTGGAGGAGGAGGCGTCGGAGAGCATGGAGGAGGTGGAGGAGGAGGTGAGGAGCGTGGGGACTCTCCGGGAAGGAGGGAGGGCCGTGTCAGGGAAAGGGTGAGTCGCATGAGTGGGAAGCCGGTGTCGCGCGAGGGTGGCGCGGCCAGCATCTCGGAGCGCATTACCGAGGCTCGCAAGATCTTCGACCGGACCCTGCAGCGGCAAGACACGGGGGCCACGGCAAGGTCGGCCCTCACCACCGCCGCCTTCCCATCCCCTCTCAAGGAGCGCAAGGGCTCCAAGGATAGCATCCTGTCGGACCTTCGGGGTGGCGGTGGCAGCTGTAAAGGCAGCACCGAATCGCTAGACAGCCTTCTCACCAGCCCCTGTGCCGATGCGGTGTCGCCCACCGTCAGCCAGCTGGCTGCCGTCTTTGAGCCAGGCAGCGTGGCGTTGGCCAAGCGGGAAGAGGAGGCTTCCAAACTCGTTGATGACAAGTCTGCTGCATCTGTCTTGGACGGCCTGCCGGAAAAGTTGCAGAACAGCGATGCTGGAGGTGCGCTCGCCAGTGACGAGATGGCTCCGAACGGGGCGCAGGTGCAGCTCGCATCGGAGCTTGTAAATAAAGTCGGGTCACCGTCAAAAAACGTGCAGATCAAGGTGGACTCTCCCAAACGTGCTCGGGTACTTGAGTCCATCAATGACAGCGGCTCTCATTCAGAAGAGGCGGATAATTCAGTTCAGTGTGGCGTTCTGGCGCAGCCCATCATCGCAAACTGCACTGAGGCCGTGTGTGTGAACTCGGTGGACGAAGACGCTAAGGGAGACGCTGGTGATATGAAAACAGTGATCTTATTGGGGGGCGACCTGACAAGCGAGAGCAACATCGACGACGACGACGACGTTCCGCCAGATTCTAAATTCTCGCCAGATGGCAAGGAGCACCGCAACGCTGAGCCCGATGGTTCGCTACCGGCGGCGGCCGCCACCGTCACGGCCGCCGCCGCCACCGCCAATCGCGAATCGGAGCCCAAAGTCATCGAGAACGAGACGTTCGTGGAGGACGGCGAGGAGACTTTCCCCACCGGAGTCGATCGCGACGACGCCAATGACGACGACTTCACCATCGACGCGGACGACGATGATGACGACGACGACTTGCAGGACGCCGGTTATGAGGTGGACGCCTACTATTACATGGAGATGCCTGGCCTGTCCGACGAGGAGGAGGCCCCACTTCCAAGCAGGAAGATTCGCTTCAGCACCTCCCCCATTAAGGTATTTCATACACATTGAGCTGCAGGGGTCAAGGGGTGACGTCCTCGTTCATGGCGACTGCTAATTTTATCCAGCTGGTGGCAAGCCCACGAAATGACTAAAGCCAGTGTGCCCATTTTATGATATGAATTACATGTAATTGCGAGATGTCCTTTGTTTTAATTTAAAGCAGAGTGGTTGGATAATGCTGGACAATTACACATAAAAGCAGCTACACTACTGCATGCAGCATGCATGTGTATCCGTGGGGTATATTCAGTACTATCTGTGACTGCTTAAACCTTTAAATATGATTACAGTATTTAGTTACGATAAGTCGGATATATCAATAAATATCTATATATTTATTTTACCGATACAATAAACTTCCAGTAATTAACGTTGAGCTTTTCCACATGTGTCTAAACCAACACTGGACCAGGAGAGAGGCGAGTAGCTGTCCTTCAAGATTGGCTCAATGAGAACATTAACATGATTTCCAACTTGCCTTAACTTGCCAAGAACAAAAACAAAAACAGGTTTTCACGAATCATTATTTCACTTCCCACACTGTGGTGCTTTGTGCGGGAGCGTGAGTAATAGTTTCCCATGTTGCTTTATTACACTTTTGTTATTAGTAATGCTTACTTAGGGAACAAAACCATAGCAACAAATAACGAAAACCCCCTACATGCAGTACTTGATTGCGTTCTTCATCCGATGGATCGGGTTTTAAGCTGTGCAAGATTTGAACCTTAATCGGTGCAAGTGCAGCACTATGGGTGATGTATCAGCGTCCGTTAGGTGTGCTTGGTGAGGATAAGAGTTAATCCTGCATCTGGTTTAAAATAAAAATGTTGCATCCTTTCCCTTTGTGTTCCCCAAATACTGAACACTTTTTGCTGTCACACAACACATCCGTGTTTACCCCATCAGTGAACCATTACGGCATTATTAGACTCGCTCCTGTGAAAGACACTGCGTTCTTAATACGCCCTAAATTTAATTCATTGGCATCTGTGCCTTTTAATTAGCATGTTCTGTCTCGAAATCATCGCTCTTTCCGAGGTCACATGCTTCCCATGCCACGTGGTTGCTATGTACCAGTTTTAAACTATTTCAACTATAAACTAGTTTTTATTTTACCAGGTAAGGCCCACTAAGCTCTTTTCAGCAGGTACCTGGCCACAAATGAGAGCTCAACAAAGTGGCTTATCACGTGTAAATTTATAGCAGCCAAATACTTTAACCGCATCTTTCTAAATGTGGGGAGCAGGCGTCAGGGTCTGAATCGAACTCACAACCTCCTGTATACCAGGCGAGGCAGTTAACATCTTGCCACCGTGGCGTCTTTGGGAGGGAATCTCCCCGCCTTGTAGTGAGCGTCTCTTTGCATTGGTGCAAGACAACTGAATCATCCGTCGTGTGATTCGCTGTGCATGTGTAACATGCACAACCCTTTTGTCAATCTACTGCCGGACGAGGGCCTCTCCAGGGCCGTGCGGTTTGTGTGGGTTGTATGACCATATCTGATTCTCCACGCTTCTGGGTGTGGGTTGGTAAAGGCGGGGTGCTTAAATATGGAAGCATAGCAGCACGGTACAACAAATCATTTTGCTACAATGATAATAATAATAAAGCACCTTTCACCCGGAGATCACAAGGCACTGTAATGCCCTCTGCTGACAATGCAGCCCACAGAAGCCTGCAACCACTTTTATCATGCAAAGTGGTCACCCATCAAAGCACTATGAAACTATACACTTTTACATTTTTTATTAGGTAAGGCCCACTGAGCTATATAGCTCTTTTTCAAAAGCGATCTGGCCACAAATGATAGCCCAATGAAGTGGCTCATCACGTGCTATATTTTATAACAGCCACATACTCTAAACACATGTTGATTCTAAATATGGAGGGAAAAACCAGAGGACCTTGAGAAAAACCCACACGACCACGGGGGCAGAGAACAAACTCCAAATATATCGGCATCCGGGTCGAGATCGAACCTACGACCTCCTGTATACTAGGCGAGGTAGTTAACATCTCACCACCATGGCATCAGGGCACTGACCAGGCACAATCCTGCTTCGCTTAAGAGATCTGGCAGCTGGGGTGCATTGCGAGTGATTTAGTCATAGGTAATTCAGGGTACCTGCATATAAATCCTTGGGAGTGCGGAACTAATGCATCTGGGTAGGCAGTCCCGGTGGTGACTTTCCAAGTTAAGTGGAGACTGCTGCTTGTGTATTATCATGGCAACCTGTGTTTCATTGGCCCGATCGAGATGTTCCAGCACATACGTTTGATGTGACCGCACATTTGTATTCGAGGCGTGAATGTAGTTTTGCTATTTACCACTCTTGTGTGTGGTATGCAATGCAAGTGCATTTGTCTCGACTATGCACTGTATTTGTGTACAGCTTGAGGGAACCCGGCAACCCAAGTTCGATTATCAGTCACGGCTAACAGCGGTGATGAGTGATATATGAACCTGTCCTGGGCCACGCCACGCCCTCCCAACACCTCTACTCCCACCCACAATGATCAGATTAGAGAAATATGGTGACAACACCTCAATGTCGAAAGGTTTTGGAGAAGCTTTCATCCAGTAGGGGATTGACAAATGGCTGTAAATCTCTTTTTTTAAGCCAACCAACATTTTGTCTGCGTCCTTTACGCAGTGGCATTTCATCGGAGTATATCCAAGGTCATTGTATGCTGAACTTATTTCATCTTAATACATTTTGCAATGTGTCATACTTAGCCGTGGCTGCGTTCCCTACATGCCGAATGCTATACAAATACGTTCACGTTCTCTAAAGTTACGGGCGCGTAATGTGAAATATTTTGGCGGATCGCACGTGGTGGTCCGTGTTGGCCTCTCAACGAGTGAGCGGTCTTTCGTGTTGACACACCACCCCCTCTCCACGCTTTGTCGTCCTTCAGAGAGGTGTGTTTCAGCCACTTTGGTGGTCTGCTTGGCACCACAGGATTTTCTCAGTTGTCGTAAGTTGTGAATACGGCACAACATCCCTTGTCTGACCTGACGAAATAATTGCCTACAGCCATTGCAGTGTTTGTTCATTGTGTAACTATTGAGTTCTATAGGTGTTCATTTATCTGACTCTTTCGCATATCCGCGTACACCTCAGTCCCCGGTGAGTCGGATATGCGGAATTTTGCTGTGCTGATGCGTTTTTTTCCCTCCATCTCTTTCACACAGTTGTGCTCCCTATGGAGAGAGGGCGCTTATGATATTCCGCTTGTGTACATTTAAGCTTGGGTGGTTAGTTTTTATGGATATTTGACCGTGCCACATCTGGAAGCCAAAGGGGAGCGTTGCCATGTGGCCAGGGAGCTTGCAAAGAGAACCACTATAAATAATGAAAACCTAAAACTGGCCTCGACCGAGTTTTACAGGCCATTCTCATGGTAGTGTCTTTAATTTTACTCGTGTGTTTTTAAGTGACGCAGCGTTTATTGCAGGGAGAGGATGTAAAAAGATTATATCCAATGTAATTCGTATTCTGTAATCTCTTTTTATAGTGCATCTGTTTTCATATATTTGCTGTGTGGTCTGCACTGCTTATTTAGGTATTACCACACAGATGACGTATGCAGTTAATTTACAGTACAATGGACCCTTGGTTCAAGGTGCCACCTCCGCCCATGTAGCTTAGGTGACTCCATCTCTCCTTTGGACATCTCCTTCTAACTATTCCCCATCCCGTCATGGATGGGTGTTCTGGGATAAACTCGATAAACCACGTATATATATAAAAAAAAATGACCCATGCTAGCTTCATTGGAAAACGTTACAATCATCTCTGCACAGTTGGCTACACATGCACTTAATCTGCCAGCTTACAACAATATACTTTATGAACTGTAGGATTGCGTTGGTTAGTTATCAGGTTTTTCCAGGGCACCCATCAATTATGAATAGCTTGGTTTCAATAGGATGCACATTTTATTAACATCCCATTGCTTGCACGCCCGATGCGACAACATTTGACACATTGGCCTAATCGTGTCTAAATTAGTATTGATAGCCCAAGAAGCACGGTATCTCACACCAAATGGATTTCCTGACTATGAGGTCTAAAGTCAGTGTCAGAATGTGGTCGCATATCGTCACTTGGCAACGGTTTACAGACATTCTAAATGCGTCATGCGCTGTGCATCAAAACGACTATTTCCCAATGCAAAGTAAGCGTTGTTGATGCAAATTGAAACAGTCTATGATCCCAGATTAGATATTTGACTTGTCGGTACCACCTGAAGTTGGCATAACTTTAAGCAGCTCTAATTTTCCCGAACCTCCGATTAGCACGGTTGGCTACGTACGGTGCGAAAGAAGTTCAACATTCATACAATTTCTGAATGTGGCCTATAACAATAACTCGTGTTATAAACATTTGAAGTGGGTGGGTTATCAAAAAATGCACTCGTTAGTGTAACACGTAGGCTTTTGCGACCAATATCATCCATAATACAGGCTTTTTTTTGGGGTTAGAACGCTTAAATATATAAATGTGTCGTTAAACCCGCCACCAACTCAGCCAATTAGTAAGGGTTGCCACATGAACAGAACATGCAAATGTGTTCCTAGTACAGCACACTGGTGTGTTGGAGAGCAATGCCACAACATGTTCTGTCAGGCTTTCGCCAGTTGTAATTACTGGCGAAACGTAGGACTAAAAATTTACTCGTATTGGCCATATATAAAATAAAATCTGTGCTAAAAAAAGTTTTGATAACTTGGGTGGCACTATTGTCACTCTGGGCTGTGTGGACTCTGTATAGGGCATGAGCACACGGTCTGAACGCAGAGCCACTGCCTTGTAGCAGCTGGCAGTGCACTGTACACATGGCCATGCACATGTGGCCGTGCGTGCACACACGTGGCCATGTGGGTGTACACAACGCAAGTGCGTGTCGGTGGTCAGTGTGCGGTTTGTGTTACAATCGTTGCCTCATTTAGGTCGAGGCCCTCTTGGGGATGCAAAAAAAACAAGCATTTGTTTTACACTCGAGTTACATTTATTTACGCATTGGTGTACGCTTCACTGACGGGGCAGATTCCAGATAGGAGCAATTTCAAAGACAATTTGCTTGTGCTTAGAGCACTTTTAGCGGGCCTTAGTGACCGTCATTCACGAGCAATGACACTCCACTTAGCCCAGAACGTCGACGTGTAAATGCATAAAATTGTTTCCCAAACAGAACTCCGGCATTTAAAATTGAAAACACGTCCACAATTGCCGTGCTTATAAATGACTTCAGTAAATTTTAATTGCAGCATGGGTATTTAATTTATTTCATGAAACAAGTTTTGAGTCAACATTGCGTGTGCTGCGGCGAGCACGTGACTGCCGGACAAGTGAATGTTATATTTGTGTCAATTTGATTATCATCAAAGTATCCAGTTGGTGGATAAAAACAATCTTCCCATTCTGGCACTCCTACCACATGTGGTGATGTGCATCTTCATTTTATCTTCATCCCATGTGGGATTTTATTTATTTCCCCCTCTTGTTTTGCAGGTGTTTGATTTGTCCATCAGGTGCGGGTCCCCTCTATCATAGTTTCCTACCTACATCCTCCTACTGATTTTTTTTAACACTGTGCTGTTTTATAAGTACAGGGTTGGTGTTCACGGTGGCTTTGCCTGCAATTCTAAGCACACATTTCCTTCCACCTTGGTGCGGTTCTGAGCTCGTTTGCCATTGGTCATGTTTTCTGATCTATGCATCATGGCTGGTACCACACATTGCTGAGTGGCTTTTCTCATCAGACACATTGACACAAACTCAGGGCTTTTTGTCAAACCAGTGCTGGATGAATGACTCCACATGCCATTTTGTTTATCGGGATTTGACCATACAGTACTTCATGCTAGTCAGTGCAGGTTGGTAAGGGGGGGCGGAGGGGATGATTCAGAACCGTTGTGGTATCATTTGCCACTGATGTCAGCTGTGGCTGGCGATTGAACGAATGTTGACGGGTCCATAACGAAGATCACTAACCACTGTGCCACTGCTCCAGATACTTTGACATTTTGACAGTGAACTATTATCATTTGTAACAAGGTGGAATTTCTCCTTGCTGGTTATAGTAACACTTGTACTGTATTTTCACCCCCCCCCTCCCATTACTCTTATCGGCACACTTTGGGCAATTCCCGCCACCAGTCACCAAGCAGGTGTGTTGTGCTCCAATCCCCCCCCACCCCCCATGGCCCTGGGTTAGATCTGGTGTATGTACAGGGTGAGACAGTACTGGCCTCCTTTACTGAACCAAGAGAACGAAATGTCGAAAGGCAACGTGGCTTTTGTAAGGCGGTCATTATTAATGCCATAGCTTGAATGGGATCGGGGGCCCTCGTGCAAGGATGAAATTGGGGCGTCTGTCCACCTCCTCTCCTCTTCATAGTCCAGCGCCTGGGCCGTACTGGCCTGTGTGGCCCCTGGTGCAGTTGGACTTCCTCAAAACTCGACAGCCAATATATGCCACCGGCTGTTACGCCTTGATGCCGGTTTCCTGTGAGTGGCTCCTACGTATTTGGCTGTGCGCAGGTGAACAAAGGCATGCAGGGCATGCTTTGGTATTGTTCAGTGGAAGAGGAAGGACTTGATGTTAAGTCAACAGGGATTTCTGAGACTGAACATTGCGGTTTTGTTATTTCTCAACCCACACCCAGTACTGTATAACAGAAAATAAAGTAAATACTGCAATGATCATTGAGAGCATTTTGTCAATCGGTTTCTGGTTTGAAAGCCACCCTCCGCATGCTGTGGCAGTCACGGGAGTTATTTGACCCCCATACTTCACGTTGATAGGTGTGGGTTGCTGAAGGAGGTGGGGAGGGAGCTCAGCACTGGTTCAGATATCACTTCACCATTGATGTTAGCCGTGGCCAGAAATTGAGCTCAGGTCGCCAGTTTGATAGTGCAGGGTTCTAACCCACTCCGCCACTCTGTTCGTATGGCTCCTATGTACTCTTGTGTGTACAGTGTATGTACATTTGATACAGTGTATGTTGTGTACATTGTATGCATACAATAAAGTGCAGTAAACATTTCCTGTATGAATTGCCAAATTAAAATTCGGTACACTCACAGTGGATACCCCCTCATCGAAGGAAATAATGTAAAACAGGGTTCTCATTGTGTTTATATAAAGCTGCTGTTCCAGTTGCTCAATTCTTTACAGCCATCTTAATAAAATATGGGCCTCTGCTGGAGCCTGCGTAAATATACAACAACAATTTAGATGTATATCGCGTCTTCATTCTAATCATCAGCCACAGTCAATCAACTGCTGGATGAAGGCCTTCCCAGGCCACCACCATCTCGCCTGGTCCTGCGACGTGACAATCCGTCTAACGTCTGCATACGAGGAGCCGTTTTCGTCACTCCATCTCGGAAGTGGATGTCCTCTCGGGAGTCTTACCCTACTTTGGCTGCCCAGGAATCAATTCTACGTAAAATGCAAACGGTGTACGGTATAATCCACGTGTTAAGTATGCAATGTGAAATGATCTTTCCTTGTCTGCTATTGACCTAACTTTGCAGCTTTGTCTTAAAGTATTAAATTAAATAAATCGCCAGTAGGTGAAGGTCTTCCCACGCCGTATCATACTTGACCATACTTCACCACGCTGGTCAGTGTGAGTTGCTGAAAGTGGTTGGGTCACCGTGTTCGCTGACGACAGTAATCAACGCTCCACCCCAGCTTGGCCTTATCGATAACGTATTCATTTTCCAGCCATATGCATCGTCATCATCTACTGTATTTCCAGCCTCTGGAGGCTGCTGGCTCCATGGCTTTTTGGCTGTGCATTATGAATTATTGTCATATATATGCTGCTGCCTTGCTGCCCTTAATATTCCTCTTTTTAAATCTTGACTGAAAGCTATCGTGACTGCAGGAATTAATATTCTTTGGTTCTTTCGGTAAAGTCACGTAGATAGGTACTACGACGTTTCGATCACAACACAAGCGATCGTCATCATCCTGCAGTCACGAAAGCTTTAAGTCAAGATCTAACTGCCTCTACGGGGAGGGAATTCCACTTAACTATAAGATATTTCCTGATGACGATCGCTTGTGTTGTGATCGAAAAGTCGTAGTACCTATCTACGTGACTGAAAAACTCAAAGAATATGAATTCCTCTTCTTTCCAATGCCACTCTCACATGTGCCTTTGGTCCATTTTTCCGTAGGCCTTCCCCACCCTCCACTTCCCTCTTATCATAGTGGCCAATGCCAATTGTCCATTCGTTGTTCACGTCTGCCTGCATCATTTGAGTGTAAATGTTTTCCTTAAGATTTTCTAAAATGTCCTTTTCAATTATCAAGTAGGCTGCTCATTTGACTGAGGGCAGTGAAAATTGGAGGGGAAGTGGGGGGGAAGCTGGTTGTTGTCTTTTGGGGTTGGGATTTGGAATCTGTGACGATCCTGCAGAATGGTTTGGTGATGGGGCCGGCAGTGGGCACAGCTGGGCCCCAGAAACGGTGTTGTGTGTTTGAGCAGCTGTGATTGTCCCCCTTTTAACCCTTCTGTCCCGGCAGTCCCAATTAACTATATTGCCCGGCAGGGCTTGCAAATTTACTCGGTAAATAAATGATGTATTAGCTCTCCACCTCTGTTGTAGCCGAGACACAATAAAAACGAATTTGAGATATAGCGTAATGAGTTTTAAAAAGTATGTCGTGTAAAAACAATACAAAGGCACCTGATGGAAATGAAGCAATATGCATGGCTGACAGACTTGAGAGTTCAACACCACATCAATTACTGTAAATAATGAGTGCCTCATCAGACAAATATGTACAAGAATGAGACGTAACAGTGAAAAATACCGTACATGCAAACGCTGATTTATGGACAGAAAAAGATACAATTGTGACCACAGGATCAGCTCTGCCATACAGAGCATGATTGGAAGGCAGATCCTTTTCTGCTTTGTGCTGTCTAGAAATCACCTTTTGTGTATATTAGCCTCCTTTTCTTTTGTGTGTTTTTTAGGGATCTAGGAATGGACTCTTTTCCAGATAAATGTTTTTCCCTTGAAATTGCCAACATGTTTTAAATATGATAAAAAGTATTTTCCCCTTAATGTCATTTTCGCATTGGTCTGTGTGTTTTTTTAACGAGGCGCGATGTTCCTGATGCATTTCATCCGATGCCTGTAATGTGACATGAGTTGAATTGACGGCCGGAGACACAATGGGGTCTGTGGGATACACAATTCGTGCTCAGATGGCATTATTAGCGCGTTTTTATTTTTTAAACAAGGGATGGTGCAACTTTTATGAACGGTAATTTGCATTCACATTATTTTTTCATGTAATCGTTTTAACCTTGTACAACGTTTTTCGTGTTTATTATTATCTCATGCAACTTTCACGGCTGACTGTCATTTGTTGGGCTTTTTACGGGTACACTGTGCGCTGGATTTCTCGTAGAGAACAATAATGACCCCCCGTGACATCATTCCTAAAAGTAGGCCATTCACGTCAGAGAAATAACCCTTTTTTTTCTTACAAGATTTCAAACGACCTTTGGCGTGTAATTTGCACGAAGAAAAAATAACCGTGCTTGCTACAGTCAAGCTACGTTATACAGTCCTTTATTTGGTGTTCGTGGGAAGTGATATGAAAGATGAGCAAGACCACATGTGCTCTTTTTTTCCCCGAGAAAAGCGGATTGCAAGTCCATCAATAGCGCTGCCCTGTGAAAGCAGCAGAAGGATCTTTTCATCAATCTCTCTTGTCCTCTACACCACACTCATTGTTTGTGCACTATATACATTATTAAAGTTGTTTCCTATTTATATACCGCGCCTGCGTCAACTCTCGTACGATTGCAGGGTCGTGTAATTTAAAAGCGGACCTTTTCCAATCCTGCAGCGTTTGCAGCTGTTTGAATTCTGCTTTACCGCATTAATAAATGACGGCCCTAGGATAATCTGGGCAGTGCGGATGGCGTGGGGCAATGCCATCTGTATAAAAGAGATACAATGAACAAGCAGTGCCTGACAGCCACTGCCAATGGACAATTCAAATCGTGTAATCGATAGCTTTACTTAGAAGCAAGCTGTAAATTGCAGGGCACACTGAGTGTATTGCTTTTCGTCCTTATACAAGGTAGACTAGCATATGGGCGCTTGAGAGTTGTGTTGGTGAAAACAAATGCAGTGGTTGTAATGCATTCCAGTGAAAGACATACTTGATATAAACCATTATTTTACAGCATTAAGCATAATAACAAATTTAACTGCAGATTGCACAGAAAAGTACGATTTTTTATTTATTAATTATGTAAGCTTAAAAATGTCATTATAATAATAGGGAAAACCTCAACAAATGTAAAAATTAACTAAATATATAAAATTAATATTCCATATCCAACCACAAACTTCTTTGTAATATACTACGTTTGTTAAAATTCCTTATAATAGAAGTTAACGACAACATTCGCTGATCAGAGTCAGTGGTTGCCTTAACAAAATCCATACACCAAATGCATATGCTCTTCAATTCTAAAGAAGGTGCAGACTTCCACAGATATCCCGTTGACCACAATGCTGCCCAATGATTGTCCTTGTTAAAGGGGAATTCGTTAACTTGACACACAGTTGCCTAGACACAAAATTATTTTTAGAGCAGTAACTGAGATGAATAATGGGATTTACTTAGACATGCTCTTATATTATTATGATGGGCCATTGTTCTCAAAATGGTTAGCTATCTCATATGATTCCATTTGAACATAGTGCATCATGTAACTGCAGTGAGATGATGGTGGTGCTTGCCACTGACCATGCAACGAACGTTATGACTGTCAGAGATGAACGTGCAGTTGTTTCTCTTAATTTGACACCACCTTTGGGAATTGGTTGCCCAATGCCTAGCGACTTGATTCTCAGCTCCTTCCGGATATACCCTTGTCTTAACATTGAATGCTCTGTCGCATTATTAAAAAAAAATCTCTAGCAGTACTCTATCTCTACAGTGAATGTGCCGATGACCCTATCACTCGGGATGCTCCCGATGTCGTGAAAAACATTTGGAAGCTCAAGAAGGTTTTTGTCGGCTGCTCCAAGGAAGGCAGTGCAGGGAAATCCACTGTTGTACTGTGGTACGCTGCAACATCGATGCTCCCCATCTTCGTTAACCCACGCTGACCAGCATGTTGAAGTATTATCTAATAACTCCCACGATCCACATGGTATGGGAAGACCCTCAACCGGCAGTGGCTTGACAAAAGGCTGTAGATATACGTGTACATTAGTAGATGTAAACGCAGGCACACGTGTGTTTATATAACTTGTGGTGTAGTATTCGTTGTGTGTGTACTTTATACCGTTTCATATAGTGAATGGGTGTTTTCAAAGAAAATATTAATACACGGTGGAGGGGAGTACACGCACTCATACTTTCTACTCAATCACACCGAGCAAATGCGTTCGGTCTATAAAGCGTCATCACGCACCGATATGTCTGGTGCATCAAAGTGGCTCGGTAATAAAGGGAGGCACTGGCACTGAATAATAACAGAGCGAACTCGGGGCTTGTTTGAGGTTGCACCATCTTGTTCCGTGGCCTATCAAATCAGCACGGAGGGAAGTTAAATGAAAAAAAACACACACAAACGCCTCGCACATGTGCACAGGCGATGAAAAGCTGGGAAGCTGGGCGGGGGTAGCTAACCAAAACTCAGGAATTAAATTGTTTAATCTTCTAGAATTCAGCTCGAATTCCATGGTTTTGGTGGTCATGGGTTGACAGGGGGGGCGGCTCCTTGTGCCTGTCCATCAGCTCTGCGTAGGAGGCATGTTTGTACATGGCCTGCGTGGGAAGGTCTGCCTTTAGCGAGCGATGAAAGAGTTTGGCAAATGCTGCCCCCTCGCAGGGTGTGGTATTGGTGCCAGACACATAACGCAAAACCCTATCATGAAGAAGAAGAAGGAGCAAGCCACTTACTTTGCCCGGGTGTGGATTCCAAAGAGGGGAGGAGGGCATTTCCATGTGTTTGCACAGCAGGCAGTGGCTTGCTAGTGACTTATAGTTTAACTTGGCACACTTACATGTAGATGTACAGACGTTTGTCAATCCACCGCTGGATCGAGGCTTTCCCTGTGCCATGCAGGCAGTGAGGGTTGTTTGACCATACTTCAACACTCACCAGTGTTGAAGTATGGTCGGAAGAACCTCTACTGTGCACTACGCCTGTTTTTTGGCACTTGGCAGTCACCCATCCAGGCCAGCACAGTCCAGGCTCAACCACATCATTATTCAGTGAAATTAATCTTATTTGATGCCACATTCATCCGTGATTCCTGTTATTTGCATACCCTTAAGTGATGTATGCAACTGCCTATTGTCCGTACGTTACAGTTCACCTTCTTACAGGAACATTTGCACAGACGAGTCTCCTAAAAAAAAAAGGACCAAGTTCTTCTTGTCCTATACATCTCATAGACTGGAGGAAGTGACCTGGAAGTAGAGGCAACTTCATCTCATTATCCAAGACCTTACGCAGAAAAGACCCAGATGTTGTGGAAAAGACATCCTTTTATCACTCGCTTTACCACGTGGATAAAGTAGCAATGTGCACGGATAAACATTGAGCAGAGGATCCACCCATTGCGCTGTCCAGATCAAGCAGATTAAGAGGCACTTTATTGTGTTGCGATGTGTTTTTTTACATAAGTAGTAATTTTTTTTACTTAGAATCGTGTTGGATTGTGAAACCCATGAGGTGATTCTGAGAAAAGCAATGAAGTTGTTTTGTAATGAGACGTGTTTAGACAAGTAAGCCTGAAACTTGTACACTGTGTTTATGGTTGCACGTGAATTGGCTGCGTTGGTTACGTGATGTTATTTTCGAGTTTGTGACAATGACTGATGTTTTGGAGCGGTGGTCCATTGGTTAACGCCCTGCGCTGTAAACTCGGCGACCGGAGTTCAATTCCCAGAGATGGCTAACATCAGCTGGGAGGGCGGGTATAGATTTGTCCTCTACTGGCTGTGGTGGTCTTGCCCTCTCCCCACTGACCAGCATTGTAAAATACGGTCAGAAAATGTCCCCATGCCTGACACGGCATGGAGAAGCCTTCATCCATTGGTGGGGTGGAGAATAGCTGGATTACGGTACTTCATTAACAGTTACCCAGCAAACGTGAACCCACCCTAGAATACCGGCCACAAATCTATACCTGCCCTCCCACCCCCTCTCTCGCTCACGCCCACATACGTTTCACAAGTTCAAACACACATAGGAAGCTTCATTAAAGCAGGGCACAGGTGTGGTGTGTATAAAACGTGCCCCATTGTGTGATGATGGCCATTGTCAGTCACAATGCTGGGCTGCGGTTTCTCTTTTTTTTCTTGAATGAGTGGATGGTGATATAAGCTTGCTTGCTTGCTTCCTCTGCCAATTCATATTTGGGTCGTTGTTTGTATACGAGTAGTGTTTGTGTAATGTTTCACAGCTAGTTTCTTTTAATTTTCGGTCTTCCCCCCCCGACCGCCCCCACTATATTCGAAATGTGTTTTTGGCATCACGTCATGAGACTAGTAATCCATAAGGACATATCACCACTATGTAGTATAATTCTCCTTTGAAATGTGTATTTAACACTATGTACTCAGTACTATGGAACGTTATACCTATTTTTGCCATTCCAGTTACATAATTAGTTATTTTAACCCTATGGCCAGGCCACACGTACCAACGAGAGCACTGTATTATTAAGTCTGAACTTTCTCTCGGTTGGGAGTGACATTTAATACAAATGACTGTGAGCAGGGGTGTTTAAAGATTAATTACGCTCGGCGACATGATGACATGGCATTAACAAAAATCATGTGAATGCAAAAGTGTCCCTGAATGTTTGACTATACCCTTTCCCTGGTGAAGCCCTCAACGCATTTAAATGTATAAATAAAATTTTAAAATATATATACAGCCAATTTTGATCTCAATTGCTCACGGGGGAATCATGTCATGAGACAATCCACTCAGATCTCTTGCGGGGGCTGATAACTTGTCTTCAAGAACGCAAGCAGATATCACAGAGCTAACGCTGAGATCGCATCCAGTGAGCGCTGGTCCACACAGTAGAGGGAAGCACTTCCCCGCCTGCTCTGCACAAGAGAATAATGTTTGTCGCATTGCAGTCAAATTTTTATGTTTTTAAATTCTCAGAGCTGGAATTTAGCCAAATTAAGTGTAAAAACATAAATTGACGCAATTGTTGTTTAGAACCCGTCATGCGAGCGGGCTGACACCATGAACGTATTGCACTTGACAACTCGATTTCCTTACAGGCAGTCCCCTGGACGTGAACCCAGGTTCTCCGTGGTGTCAGTTCAGAGCTCTGTTCCTTTGAGCCACCCAGCCACCTCCATAATAGCATTTTTTTTTGCACCATGCTCATAGACGGAATGTACACAGCACACAATGGTGTTGCTGTTCCCCACATCTCAGAAATGAATGGACATTTTGCCATTCCATGTGAGTGTTCCACGCCATACAATGCATTGCATATTTCTGGTTCTGGCTATACAGTGTTTAGTAAATGATAGGGCAATATATATATATTTTACTTGCAAATTTTATTATAAATGTTTATCAAAGGCTGACATCGTCACTCATTGCCTGCATAAGCGGTGCCAATATGCTCCGACGCACTAACCTCTTTATTCTAAAATGTTTCTCCACTATGGAGTGTCCTTGCATTTAATTTTCCAAAAAGCCAAGTCGTCTCTCCCTTGGGGGAATGCCTCAATTCGTGGCCATTTTGCTGACATTTAAACAACACACACAGTGATCATATCTGGAGAGTAGCGTCACAGGATATTTCACACTGGCAAGGTAGTGGACACCATGTCTTGAAGGATGATGTGTTCTTTTTGCATTATTCCCAGTGATACAATGCAAGGTTAACCGAGGCTTTAGACTGAAGAAAGTGAAGTAATTTCCTGTTAGATACCCATGCAGTTTTCTCTGGTTGGTCAGAATGCTGCTTTATTTATTGCTTGAGTATGTGAATTCTTACAATTTTCTTCCGTACTACAAGCTTCACATTTTGTTACGTAGACACAAGGGTTTGGGATTTAATAAGGATTTAATAGTATCTGCAAGAATGTGCAAGACTTCCTAACATTTGAGTCTGTGTGCGACATCACAGTGCAAGCATGTGCAGGCCCCAATCCATTATTGTAAGAGCGAACGAGCCATTTGAGTTTTCATTGATTCCTGCTGAGATCGCGGCTTATGATGATTGGTTCGGCTTAATTTGACTTGACAGAATGCAAATAGAAGAATGCCGGTGGAGTGCCCAAGTGATGGAGTCACAGCAGCTTCTAGTGGGGCACCGCGGTGGCGAGATGTTCACTACCTTGCCTGGTATACAGGAGCCCGTGGGTACAATCCCAACCCTGACGCCTGTATATTTGGAGTTTGCATGTCTCTCTCCCCGTGATCGTGTAGATTTTTCTCCGGGTCCTTTGGTTTTTCCCTCCACGTTTAGAAATATGCGTTTATGATATTTGGCTGCTATACATTTGCACATGATAAGCCAATTAGTTGGGCTTTAATTTGTGGCCAAGTGGCTTCTGAAAAATAGCCATCAAGCTCAGTCGGGTCTTACCTGGTAGAGTGAAATTGAAATGACTTGGCAGTCTCTGCGCAGATCAGTTCACAAATTATGCAAAACTTGCAGCCACAGTTTCTAAATGATTTTAATAATACATATGACGGTGTTATTTTGAAGGTAATTCTACAGATGTTCACAAAATATTGCTTACTTATGGAAAAAAGTCAATAGTCTGATCTGTATATGAAACTGTGATTGCACCATCACTGTCCTAACGTGGATGGAAAAGTCAGTTTGTCCGAGTAGGTTTGACACCATGGTCGTTTATGAACATTTTCCCCTTGTCAAAAAAGCTAGACCGAGCTTTTTAGTAACTGAATTACAGTCCTAATCGGTAGACATTCCGTTCCCAAGTAAAATGCCACTTTTTAATTATAATGTACCAATGTTCATTCATTTTATAACGTTATTTTATAACGTGTCGTGTCTTAACTGGCCGTTTGTTATTGTACGTGCTAAACATGTATCGTTAAGGTACAAGTTTTGACCAACTGTAACCGCACAGCACAAGGAAGTGGCGTGATATTGCAATTCGGCTGTTATAAATTTGGAGGAAGAAAAAAAATCCTCATCCGTCCTTTTTCTCCAGCCGATTCCACTTCGTGGCCTTTCTTATTCGGAAGCAGTTGCCGGCTGGGGTGCAGATTATATGAGTCGCTGAGTGCGGCGGACGCGCAGCTGTGGCCCCGGCTGAAAGCGGAAATCACGCGCTGCATCGATGGTGCTCCTGCGTTGCGCTGTGACCTGCGCTGCTACTACATGGGGATGCCGTCCTCGCCACGGCTATTCATTAGTCCTTGCACGTCCCACCAAGCGCAGCAAATCCGACAGTGTTCCTTTCTGCCAGTGGCCACCGCCCCCCCCTCTTCCCCCCCCCCGCTCTTCTCTTGGCCTCTTGGCATTTGTGGTGTCGTGTAAATTTAGCATCGGTGTCTGCGGGGAGCAGAGGAAGAGTTGACTCCTCTGTATCTTGGCCTTGTTCGTCTCAACATGAGATGTGAATATTATGCAAATTATCATTCCCGGTGGAACTATAGTTTTACGGATTTACCTTGCAAAAGAGACAGTAATGTGAGCCATTGGGCTCTTACCTTTACCTGCAAAAAAGCTAATGACAAAGTAAATCCTATATACGCTGTATGATTACTTAAAAAAAAACGGAATAAGTGCAACATCCAAATGTTGTGTTAATTTTCAGTAACTAATATGCCGGGTGAGCACAGTGGCACAGTGGTTAGCAGACCCTGTGACTGTAGTTATATTTCCCGGCCACGGTTAATGTCACTGACGAGTGATATCTCCTGTGGCCCTGGCGCCTCTCTTCACCATAATGACCAGCGTGATGCAGTACAGTCAGACAACCCCCACGTCTGTGAATGGTTAGTATTAATGTTATTAACAATGTGCCTCTGTACATTAGATGTACCTGTATGCCTACCGCTCCGAACGCACACACGAATAAACATCCTGTGTTCACACTCTATATATACATAGGCAGTGCAACACTTTATAAGGTACGCATAATGGGCAAAATTGATTGCCCTGGTTTATTTGAGCGCAAGGAATTAGAATCAATGTTGTCTGGTAACACACTCTATTCTATTTTTGTTTTATATACAAAGTATGTTCCAGAACGTTTCTGGCCCTTTAATGCAATCATGTTGATTTTCAGTCGACGTTCATTGGTGTAAACGATCCTGCATCACGATTACACGTGGGGCATGTTTTTCAGCCCTTGCCATTGGCATTTTGGAAGGCCTCCTTTCTACTTGTGCCATGCATCTGGGGCTTATTTTGTCTAAGGAATAAAGCCGCTCTTCACAGTAATATTCCAAAGATCCAGGCCTTCATGCACTTACAGATGTGAATGGCATTCTTACAGCACTGCATCACAATGCCAGTCTTTATTACCAGCAGGCAACCGTCTCCGTTTGGGGGGGGAAGAGGGGTGGCAGGGGAGGGGGGAAACTCTTTTATGACAGATTGTCAGTGCCCATTTGTAGAGAGGCACTGTACCCCGCGTGGGATGCGGCTGCTAATTTTGGGGAGTTCTGCTGAAACCCTCCTGGGAAAGAAAGCAGAATCCTTCGTCACCGCCGATGGCCCAGTAATCGCGTGAATATAGACCTCCGCCGTCGACGCTTCTTTTCCAGGGTGCCCGTTTCATTTTGGTTCCCTTTCTGGGTGCCGTTGCATGGCAAATCCCAGTCGGCCGATTGGTCAATGGCAAATCACAGGTGATTGGTCGGTGATGGTGAAAAACATACCGCTGCACCTGTGTGGGTTTGTAAATAATTGCCCCCTGCTATGCTTCTCACTTTGGGGCTCCTGAAAACAACCTTGACCCCATATTGCCAGTCAAGATATACACCATTCGTACGTTGTACATAGCCAACCGTGCTGATTGGAGGTGCGGCGGAAGGACAACAAACACAAACAAAAGAAGAATCCTTCTTACGTTGACTGCACATGACACTGCTAAACATGCCCAGGGCTTAATTTCAGCTGGGTTTGTTCATGTTGGCAACTTGTAAAAAATATTTTTGCACCTCTGATTAGCATGGTTGGCTACATACGGTGCAAAAGAAGTGAAACATACATGCAACATCCAGTATGACTCTTGCTCTGGCTACGAGTTTGGCGCCTTCTCCAATGTATCAGCAACTCGGGAAATATCCTGTGAGATATTAAGCCCTGCCTGAGCATGCCTACCTGTTAGGAGAGCGTGAAAACCCCGTACTAGATCAGCAGGGTGAATGTGGCCTTGAGATGGGAAGTCTGGCTGTGAGCTCTTTGCAGGGCTGGTAGTAGGTGTGGCGCCTTCACATCGTACGTTCCACGAGCACAAAGCCGAGGAGAAGGCGTGCTTCACGTGTGCGAGTCTGGGCCCAGACAGGGGCTTGTTAAACGTCAACGTAAACACGCACGTGTGCCGGTTTTTTAAGCTGTTTCACATATGGACAGAATGACATTTCAATGTGGTAATGATTCTAAATTTGTTATCAGCATGCCAGGTATTTCCTTGGAGCAGTTGAGTCTCGGGAGAGATCTTTATAGTCGGGTGCAACGAGGTTTCAGACTCTGCAAGCATTCATAAAAAAAACTGTCGGTATTTCTTTGTAATTCTGTGCATTTGGCCCAGACCTAAGCACACACTATCCTACACTTTACACAAGATTAAAAAAAAGATTACGTTTATATAAAAAAATAATTCGAAGTGTTAATTACATGACTTAGTTCTTAGAGTTCACTATCAAGGAGATGAGGTTCAATTGTTTGAAAATGTGTCCATTTTACAAAGAGGAGAAACAATTGCTGAGTAATCCTACCGCGTAAGTGTTCGCGATTGTGCTGCATAGCTCTCCGATGTGTTTTCAGGTTGTGGACCATGCATTGTTTGGCATGGAGTTGCAACTTAAAAGCTCCCAGCAAATGGAGCAAAACGTCAGGCATCATGCCAAACAAACACGTGCTACAACCCAAAAACACACCGGAGTGTGTGCAGTTTATTCAAAGCCGTGCACGGACATGTATAGGTGCTCGTTAACAGCACTTGCCCCAACGGTGTGTTTTGGTTATACGAGGGATCGTTGTCTGTTATATGCATGTTGAACTTCTTTCGCATCGTATGTGGCCAACCGTGCTAATTGGAGTTGCGGGGAAAGGACAACAAACTCAACACAAAAAGCAGTTCTTAAGAAATCAAATATTATAACATGAATAACAAATCTATAATTCAGTAGCGTCATCGATACCTTGATGGATAAGTACGCTTTGTTGCACTCGCCGTGGGTTTCTGTCATGTTTTAAAATATATATAAACCCCCGAGGCGTCACGTTTAGTTTCCAGCTCTGATGCTGAAACTCGGCGCTGCCTCCCCGTGCCCCCCAGGTGTTCAGCACCTTCTCCAACGAGGAGTACGACCGGCGCAACGAGGACGTCGACCCCGTGGCGGCGTCGGCCGAGTACGAGCTGGAGAAGCGCGTGGAGCGCATGGACCTCTTCGAGGTTGAAATGGAGAAAGGTGCGTTGTCGCACCTCGTCTTGAAAGAAAAGCGTCGTCATGGTTATCATCATCATCCTTCCGTCATTGGCATTATCATCGTCATGGGTCACCATTGTCGCTGTCATTTCTACCAAACATCAACATCATGAACATCAGCATCGTCATACTCTTTGGTTCTTTCGGTAAAGTCACGTAGGTAGAAATAAAATAAAAATGAAGTTTTATCAATTACCTTCATTATTGCTATTGTCAGCATCATCTTCACCAATGTCAACATCATCACTATCACCATCATCTATCATCGTTGTCATCATCAATCATGATTAATTTTAACACTAAAAAATGCTATATTGTAAGTGATGCTCTCAGTGATTCTAAATGCCCGTATTCATGAATGAATGGCAACAGTTTACTGTGATTCTTAATTTAACCATTAACTCTGGTATATACTGTACAATTAAAAGTTCACCATCAATCACGACCTTTCGACTTGGGCATTCATGTGGAGAATTGTAATGTGAGCTGCCAGTCATTCGTATTGTTAAAATATTTTGGGTCATTCATTCCATTCTAATTATGGGCCATTACATTAGGAACGATAAGTCTTCTCAAATAAAAATTCTGTTTTGCACAGAATTCTCAAGCTCCCGTCCATAACCACTGCATTCAGCTTCAGTATCCGCGTGCCTTTTCTCATACTTTATGGTTAGCTATTTTTGAAAACACATCACTATTCTTGCCCAGAATTGTCAGCCTGAATACTGGGGGATGAGCAACGGGGCCAGTGAAAGGAGGGGATAGAGGAGAGGTGGTTAGCGATCAAGAGGCACAGCTTGGCGCGAGGTTTGAGAGGCACTGAACCACATTGTCACTGCATCTCCCACTGTCTGCTGCAGACTTGTCGTTGCTTTTATCATTTGTACTCTCGCACGGCATGCTTGGCCTTACATTGAGAGACGGACAGAGGAGCACGTGCATTCGAGAGTGTACGTAGGTAAATTGCACAACTTAAACTGTGCAGAAAGCCAAATGGGCTTGGGCAGGACACGTTCAAGAAGGGAATGATGGCCGATGGTCAAGAATAGGAGACGTTTCATTCCTTGGCAGTCAAGGAATTGAACACATCGGAGAGGGCCCACTCGAGGAGGAGATGGAGCAATGAAATGAGCTCGTGTGTAAGTGCTAAGTGGATTATTACATCGTAGGATCGTGGCTGCTTGAGACGGCTCTAAAACTGCCTTTGGCCGAGCAGTCAAGGCAATGAGCATGAACCTTTCAGAGTTGAAGAAATGCTTCCACTTGCCCGACCGGTGGAACCGGCCTTCCTTTTGTTGGGTGTCCGTGTTGTGTAGGTTTTGCAAGATGCATGCAAGCTGATGAATCATTAATCGGAGCCCAGAGGCCACGCCTAACAATGACCGCCTGTGAATCCTAGCATGGCTGTTAAGTCATTAACAGTGGAACACTTTTTGACGGCAAACTTCAAAATTAAAACCGCTTTCACTCCCCAATGTCATTGATCAGGAAGAATGAGGCCCTGTGACTTGTTGATTGTAACACCCTTGATTGGTTTCTTGCCATTTAAAGCATTCCATGTTGAGGGATACTATTAGAACTAGGTAACCCAATTAGTTAAGTATTTGATTACTCTACTGATTGTTGTTTGGATTACTCGAATGGTCGGATAGCACGAAATTAGTAAAAAAAAAAGTCTCATCGCTGTTCCCACGTGCCTCGAGACTGGAGGTGATTGGATGGGCTTGGTGACATCATCAGCATCATCAGCCACTACCCTTAAAGGGAGCCCTAGTAATCAACCAGAAAAAAGTAGCCATTTACAATGTTTTGTCAATTAATTGACTTAATTGATTAATTGTCTCAGCTCTAGATAAAATCACTTGAGGTATTTTATACAAATGACCCGTTGTCGCAGCTGTGACATTGCTCACGGCGCAAGCAACTCGTGGCTTGACAGTGATAGATTGACGCGCCGGTTCTCATCGAGTGCCTCCAGAGACCTTCGCCCTGAGCATCGTGCATCAGTGAGGGAAAGAGCATCACGGAGAGAGGAAAAGCACCGCAGCCAAATGATTCGCATAACCTCTGCGACATGAGTGATCCGGCTCACTTGAACACAATCCCTCAAGCGATATGTTTGTCACGAAAGCAACGCTTGATACACCGCTGCGTTAATATTAGTTATAGTAGATGTGCTTCCAGTGTTACTTTTTTTGTATGCATGTTGAACTTCTTAAGCACCATACGTCGCCGACCATGGTAATCGGAGGTGCGGGAGGGACAACAAACTAAACACTCTTGTTTATTTAGGCGACGATGGCTTGGGGCTGAGCATCATCGGCATGGGGGTGGGAGCAGACGCCGGCCTCGAGAAACTGGGCATCTTCGTTAAGACAATCATGGAGGGCGGAGCAGCGCAGCGCGACGGCAGGTAATGACCGTCTCTCTGGCAGTGCATCACACTGTGTTCATGGAGAGTATTGAATCACTGTGGTTTTGTCATTTACCCAATTTTATTCCGGTTCTGCTTTTGATCACCTCACGAGATGAAGTGTCCATTTAGAGCTCTTGCAGAGCAGTGCATCATGCTGTGTTAGAGAATGGCCTGTGGAAGGTAACATCACAGAACTATGATAATTGTTTTTTTACCCTTTTATCTGGCAACAAAACTGACACCTTTTTTACAAGGAGTCATGTTTGCATAGACCACAATACCTGCAGTCATAATGCAAACGAGGTTCCAATGGTGTAAATGCTTACCCCGAGCTCTCATACTCTGATGGTGCATTGTCTTTGAGTTGTGCTCTTTTTGGCGTCATCTGGTCCAACACCATGTGAGACTGGGCTCTAAGAAAATCTGTCTCGGGTGTGGACCAATCAACTTCAAGGACAGTGCATACATTATCAGAGTTATGTTTTTTGTTTGCATTATGACTGCAGGTATTGTGGTCTATGCAATCATGACTCCTTGTAAAAAAGGTGTCAGTTTTGTTGCCAGATAAAAGGGTAAAAAAATAATTATCATTTTTTATTGGCAAATGAGGTTCCAATGGTGTAAATCATAGAACTACTTCTGAGATCGCTTCAAGTGACCTATTATCCACATTCAAACCACTGTCATTTTGCACGTGCCTAGCTGTTGCCAAATGAAATCTACACATTATCCTTGTTTCTTATTTGTAGGTCATCGTGGATAATCCACACTGCTTAAGCTTTTTTTTTACATGCACACTGGTATGTTGCTTTTTTCATGACCAAAGCTCCGTTTATGAAAAAGCAACCCCATCCTGTTCTGGCACGAGACATTGTTCTCGTACGTTGCAAAAACCTTTCGCCGCCCCCCACCCCCCCCCCCCTCATGTTTCCGCAGGATCATGGTGAATGACCAAATTGTGGAGGTGGATGGTGTCAGCCTTGTCGGGGTCACTCAGAACTTCGCCGCCACCGTCCTGAAAAACACACGTGGAAATGTGCGGTACGCTTGCCCCAACTGAATTATTCCTTGCGTGTTTACGTATCCTCCCCCTCATCGCAAGATAGCGTGTGACAGACGAGTCAAACCTCACAGGGTGTCAAGCACGGCCTTGTGCTGAGTCAGTTCCCTTTTTACGGTTTCCTGTCAAGCGGGTGGTAGTTTGAGCACCACGGATGTCCCAGAGACATTGTCCTAATTTCCTGATGCGCCTCCTGGGTCGTGGTGTATAGCGGCGCCTGTTTGGCATACGGTGGCCGCCCTGCATCCTGTCGCGTTTGATTCGTGGAATGCTTTCCTGATCCCCAGTTTAGCCATGGAGGTAAATTAACTTTCCACATGAAGTTAAATGTCTGAGCTGCTCTCCTCTCTTGGCATGCTGCCCCTATTATCAGATGCTGTCACTGAGCTTTTAATGTAGGCCTGTTTAATCTATCTATACCACTAAGTTGTCATTAATTATTGTTGTTCATAATACAGGTTTTTTTGGGTTCGATCACGTAAATATAAATGTGTCGTTAAACCTGACACCACCCGACACTGCCAATTAGTAAAGTTTGTCATGTAAACGGAACATTCCAATTCGTTACTAGTACAGCACACCGGTGTGTTGGAGAGCAAATCCACAACGTTTACAATCTGAGTACGACGTTTGGCCATTAATTATAACTGGCATCAGGTTGATGATAGTAACTAAATTGGCATGTTCTGTTTACGTAACAAACCTTGCTAATTGGCTGTGTCGGGTGGTGGCGGGTTTAACGACACATTTATATTTACGCGATCTAACCCAACAAAACTGTATTATGGATGGTATTGGCCGCAAAAGCCTATGTGTTAAATTATTGTTGTTGCTGCATTAGATTAAGTGCACACGTGTTTTGACTTGGCATTAACTCGCTGAGAAATGCAGTCGTTGTTTGCTTTGCACGCTCTGCACCTGTACAGCCTCTTGTTTTCACATCTCTGGGCTGGTAACAAGCACTGGTTGACAGCCTTGCGATGGTCGCTGTTATTAAGCCTATGCAGTTGAGTCAGAGGATGGGTAGGGTAGCAGAGTTGTGTTACTTCCCTCGATAGATGTCCTGACTTTTGATGCACCAGCTAAATAAACAAGTCGCCGCTTTCACATGCCCTGTCCAGTGCCCCTTGCTGATACCAGGACCCATCTGTCCATTCACGTCTCTTGGTTTGCCCAACCAACCGACCCACCCGCACGCAAATCTCCCATTATCCAAGGCTCTGGGGGATTATGCAAATGCATGCGTTTATTTGTTTATTTACTTATATTAATGTGTGTAGTTTGCCAATGAGAGCGTTTTATGTAGCTTAGTTTCCTAGCCAAATAAGGAGAAAAAAACCATGCTACTGTGCCGGTCTACACTGTGTACGGCACCAGCTTGCGCACACAATCAGCGTAGCTGCGTGAGCACTGTTGTTGCCTCTTCCAATCATCCTCTCTTGTCCGCCTGACCTGCATTGGCATCCCATAATCTGAGATTAGTACAACAAATATACTAGAAAGTGTCAAGATTTTTTTTTGTGGTGAGATATACGATTTAGAGCAAAAACCTGCCCCCCCCCTCCACACTTGTCACGGGTTGGCTCTTGATTTGGATATTGTGCCTTCCTTGGGCTGCCCTGGTTCTCCTTTGTATTTTCATTTCAACTGGATCCGAGTGAAATGCAGAACCACCGCACGGTCTGGTCCTTCACTGCTTGAGTATAAAATGCGTTATGGAAACTTGCCCTGTTCAATGCTGGCTTGAACATTACTGTGTCCCCTGGGCTTTGAATAAAATGTTGTGTTTTTGTGGTATTTTATATATTAATACATATTACACACAAAGCGTAGCGAAACAATTATGCAAACATTTTAAATTGGGAACTTCATCTTGCAATGCTAAGCGTAGCCTGCTGAGATTGTAATACTTTAATATGATTTACGAATTATATTTATTCAGATGAGAGTATTTTGACAATTTTCTAAAAACAACATTACGTATCACATTTGCACTGCAATATTTTACACTCCCGTCGCGTTTACGATAATATGCGTACTCTGAGGCATATATGGTTATTTGTGCGGAAAGTTTCAAATATCAAACTGAGCATTTGGGGTTTCCCTTGAAACACGAGACGGCTGCTCATTTCCTGAAACTGAGCTCCGCTCAGTCAAACCCTCGTTTTGGCCACAACGGTGGCAAGGTGAAGCTGATGTGCCTTTAGCAACCTCTCATTCGGAACATCACTTCCACTGTACCTGGCCTTGCTTTAGCACAGCCAGTGTTTCGTCCGTAAATTAATAACAATAACCAACAGTCGGTAAGAGTACATGAACATATAAAACAGAGTATGCTCATGACAACGACCCCTTGTCTTTGAGTAGCTAGCTCGCGTAAATATTTAAATTAGTTGTTTTTAATGGAGTCTTGTTGTAAACAAGGGCAGTGGTACCACTTAAAACATGGTTGTCCGCCTCAAGCAAGAGTTTAAAATAAATAAACCACGAGTCGCTCATGAGCTCGGCTAGATTGTTCAGTTGGGGAGTTCTGCTGCCAGACATGGTCCGTAATTTTAAGCAGCAGTAGCAGCAGATGTTGTTGGTCAACATGTAATGGAATAGATAGCCTCCATGCCCGATATCTTCCTTTCACAAAGCATAGGCCTTGCAATGGTGTACGTTGGCATGAGGGTTGCTGCTGACGATACCGCGATGCATCGTACGACATGAGATCCACGATAATCGTATCATCTGTTTTGCTAAATTATGTTAGGTTGCAATTATTGCCGCTCCATTGTTTCTTTCATTTCCTGACAAAATATATATATAGAAATAGCAAACTTCAGTAATGAAAGATGTAAATATCTATTATCGATTGAAATTAGTACTTTGCAAAATGTTTTTTGGAGTAATTGACGTCATGCAAAGCAATGTGAAGTCATAATTTTTATTGTTAATTAAATTATTAATTAGTCATTATGTATATGTGAACTATAGATTATAAATTTGCAACGGTTAGAAAGACTTGCGGCAGGCTTGTTTGGTGAACTGCAATTCAGTAACCTCTTTTTCGTACTCAAAGTTCAGCAAAGCACAAAAACTTTTGTTTGCAGAGTTATGGGGAACTGATATTGTGGTAATCGTCATCGTGAAATTTGGCATCATATGTAAGATTATATCGCGGAAACGCTAGTTAGCACATGTTGACACGGACTACTGAGTCCTGGCGTGCATTAATACATATCATTACATATCTGTTGATTGTTTGTCATGTAATTGTAATGAGTCTAAAAATAATTTGCCCGAGTCAACTTGCGCTTTGGGGCTTGGTTTTTGGTCTGATTTCCATTTGCTTGCACATGAGACTATCCCGGTCTGTCTGAGCTCTCACCTGGTTAAACAAAATAACCTTGACTTGATATTGGTGCGTACCGTGACGGTGGTGGGGGGCGGGGTGTGCAGATTTCGCATCGGACGTGAGCGGCCGGGCCAGGAGAGCGAGGTGGCGCGGCTCATCAGCCAGACGCTGGAGCAGGAGCGGCGACAGAGGGAGCTCCTGGAGCAGCAGTACGCCCGTTACCACGACAACGAGGATGATGATGACGAAGAGGAGGAGGTGAGTTGGGATGGAGCTCGCATGGGGCAGGAACACCGCACAACTTATCGATTGGCAACAGTCTCGTTTAAAGCCGCCTTTTTTACGCGGTAAGCCACTTTTGCGTATCGACCATCGATTCCTGGGGAAGTGAATTTCCCTTCCTTCTGTAAACCTAACACTTAGCTCCGCATTACTGTGCAGGGGTTGCTTCACCCATTAACCTCCCATAACTGTTTCCTCCCCCGTCCAGGCCGCTTCGTTTTCTCTCAACGTGGATGTACGTTTCAGTCTCATTTTTCTCCTCTCTTGAGACGCGCACATACACTCCACTAAACGCCCATCTTTGCTGCCATCGCTCATATTAACCCCCTAACCGTGAGCAAGGGGAAATATTGTCGTGCCTCACTCTCAGCTCTGTGTTGGAATGGTCCTCCGGTCACTGTGGGTTCATAGGCAGCTGCCCTGTTCTATGCTCACAGTTGATCCAGCTCTTAATATTCAGATGTCATCATTGGCTCTTCCATAGGCTCATCGTTGTCATCATTGCACTAATTTTCAGGACGGTCCTGGCAAGTTTTCAAAGTAAGTGGTGACAATTGCCATGTATATTCCTATTGAGTAAATTGGGGGTAATTTTCCAATGTAGAAAATTTGGAGCATGATGTCGGCACACAATGGCCCCATTCTTGTGATTGATGTCAAAGGATCTCTAACATCCACTATGAAGCAGACGGCCGTGAATGTTTCTGGTTAAGCCACTGGATTCGAACTGTGAACCTCTGCAGTGAGCGATAAACACAAAGCCTGTTGAGGACATGCTGCTTTGGGCTACTGGGATATTTTTGCCATGCCCTTATGCACATCCCTTTTTTTTTACAGCCAATGCAGACCATGTTACCATAAGTGAAGTGAATAAAACCATTCCTTTGTTCCCCATGGGCTCCCTTTTAAAATATCCTTTTAATCTCAGTGGCATCTTACTCGGTAGTAAAGAAATCATTCAGAAAAAGTATTGCTTGTTGGTGAACAATATTTAATTTGGAACTCTTGCCAACAGCAGTGCATCACCACATGACAGGTCCAGCTTCAGGAATGTAATATCACAAAACTACCCCCGAGAGCCCTGCAATTGCCTGTTATCCACACCAGGGGTGCTTATACTTTTTCACATACCCTGTGGTGCTCGCGATGTTCATCACTTGGTAACCAAACAAATATTTTTTTGAACCCTCAGAACTGGAAAATATATTAAGGAAATTGGCACCCTATCGCCCAAATGAAATACCAGTCCACCACTTTGTCCTGCTGTATAACAAATAACGCCAAGTGCCTTTGTGCTGGCTCAACATTACTCAGGACCTGTTAGTCCTGTTGTGCATAGACTGCCGGCTGTCATCTCGGACAGTGTGGGGCTTTTTAACGCTAAGCCATGGTTGGAAGGATTGTAAACAATGATGGTCACAAAGAGGCTTTTATGCTTTGAGAAGTGCATTTTGAATCTGCACCATCTTGTGTTTTTTTTCTTCCACTTTTGTATCCAATGTCATTTCCACAATACCATAAGATGCTGTTTTTTTTAATTCCCTGCATCAATGTATGCTGATCCTTCGTGCCTTTATCTTATATATTGTGTTTTTTTTTAATACATGTTTAATAATCCCTCAAGTTCACATGTTTCAGTGGGGAAGGAGCAGCGGTGCAGTGGTTCGCTCAACTGATCTGTGACTCCAGCGATCCGAGTTACATTCTTGGCCACGGCTAACATCAGTGACGAGTGATATCCACACTGGTCCTTGGTCACCTCCTTCACCATGACGCAGCGGTGGTGGTGGCCAGCTTGATGAACTAGAGTCAAACAATCCACATGACTGAAAGGCAACGGGAGACTTCTATCCAGCAGTGCATTAATAAAGGGCTGTATATTATGTATCATTCATTCTCCGATTAAATTTTTTACCAAAACTTGTTGGCATTTAATTCGATTCTGTAATTCTTTTTTTTTATTATTGATGTAAGAATGCGGTAATAATCGCATTCCATATAAACCCTCCCGTTCCTTCTTTCCCAATAAGTCGATGACTGCATGTGCTCCTCGTCCCTCTCCATCCCACCCGCTTGTAGTGGCAGCAACTAGCCTATGGCTGCTACGACCGAGACAACGGCAACAACAATAACAACAATAATCGCAGGGGGATTCAGGTTTGTGTCCTTCCACATAGCGCTCGCCCGATATCTGTGTCTGTGCGATGTCTTTGCTTCTGCCCTTTCTGAATCTAGGAAATGCTGGGAGCTTTCTATGGCGATTTAACCCTGCTAATTTAAATTCCTTTTCAGTGCTTATTGTGCTCATGGTCTTCCCTCGCAAATGGTCTGCTGTGCGAGTATTCGCTGATTGTTACATCCTCATGGAAATTCTATGAAATGGAGGAAAACCTTCCCATGTTTGCTTGAGTGCTTATCATTGGTGGTTACTAATAAATTGTATTAAAATGGAAGTTATGCTAGAATCTGTTTGTCTAAGGCAGAGGTGGAACCTATGGTGTGCGGACTGGACACGGCCTACAGCCACACAAAACTTACCAATCCGAAAAGGCCCACAAACGATATTTGTTCATCACTGCAAGCATCATGGCTGCACTATATTCAACGCTTAACGTTTGTTTGACCACCAAAGGTATTTGAAAGTCCGGAATAAAACGTTTCTCCACCCCTGGTCTTGGACATGCTGGATGGAATTACCGGGCTGACTCTTTTGCTTGACATCGCCATTGTTTTAACCTTTCGGGAAATGCGCAGAACGCTGCTGCCTCGGTCCAGAAAATGCTGCCTCCTGTTTGTCGTCGATAATTAACGGCGCTTCTCGCCGCGGTCCCATGGAAGCTTCTCTGTGGGGGCATTGAGAACGCGACGCACGCTGTGGCGACCCCACAGGCGTGCGCACGTGCACACACTCGCCCGCAGCCACGATGCCGCGTTTAACGAGTTTGAATTCGTTGACTGTACGCGCCAAATTGATCGGCGGTGACGGGCGACAATAATAACGCGGCCGTGCCGTGGGCAGACGGGCGAGTACGCGACGGACGAGGACGAAGAGGGTGCGGACGCCGGGAGGTTGGCCATCGAGGTGTTTGACCTCGCCGAGGGGGACGACATGCTGTCGCCCAGCGAGATGGACACGAGCACGCTCGCCCGCAAGTTCCAGGAGGTGAGGACTCACGTGCTTAATCACCAGCCCATGTCGCTAGTTTCTAAATTGAAAACTCATTTCCTTAGAACAGCTTTTTGCGTTTAGTTTGTTGACCTTCTCCCCCCCCACACTTCCGGTTAGCATGGTTGGTTATGTACGATGTGAAATAAGTTCAACATACATTCATACATGCTAACACCATATTACTTGGAATGCGCCCTGTCTTAAAAACTAAGTATGGGTGGAGCCTGAATATATAGCCCTTGGTTGGATGACCATTATGCACACGCAGGCTGTCATAGGGCTTGCAGGACTCTGTTCTGGGTAGTAGTGGATAGTGCAGCAATTGTTATTGCTCTTCTGTACTTGTGTTGAGTAGTTCCGACGGACGTACTCGTAGACGGAGGTAAGTTAAGGGCTTCTGCCAGGGTTTAGTAAAGCTGTTACAATATTATACAGCGTACACAACTCCCAGGGGCTAGGGGTCCTACTCTGAGTCCGGGTCCCTGCCGGCTAGCTCCGGTCTCTCTCTCTCGTGTCGGATCGTGGACTCTGCCGACTCCACCGAGCGGAGAGAGAAGCACCTCTACGGCTACCACCGGCTTCTCCCCAGACTCCCTATTCGATCCCTCTCTCTACCCCTGGTTCCCTCTTCACCCTGCTTACTCTACCCGTTCCCACAGTGACCCCGCTTACGTCACGGGGTATCCCTTAAGTACCTTAGGAGACGTGACGTCATGTGCACTGTCCAGCGCGCGTGACCCCACGTCCCGTGACGTCATCGCACTGGACAGCGCACACGACGCCACTACTCTCCTCTACTCCTCTACACTTGTAAGCTCCTACACTAATGCTCTCTGCCCGCATTGATCAGCGTAGTGAAATATGATCAATTAATCCTTACAACCTGCACAGATGTGGGGAGGCCGTCATCCAGCAGTGGATTGACAAAGTGTTGTGTTGGTTTAATGTTCTGCAGCATGACTGTTACTATTGTCCTACAATTGCTACATGTACGATGGGAGATTATTGGGAATTTTTAATGTACAATGTTTGTGCTTACAGGCATACAATTTGGAATCAAACTGTGATGCTGCATTGACAGTGGTGCAAAAGCATAAATGACAAAAAACTCAACACATTAGTCAATAACACTGCCTAAATGAAGGACTTTCCCAAAATGTTGCCTATAATATGCATTTCGTTTTAAGTCCACAGAGTTATTGACCAATGTGTTGACTTTCAGGTTTGAATAGAAGCCCCTTTTGTTCCGAAGAAAATAACTTTCAACCTTAATTTTCTCATTCTGTAATTTTGTCAGAATGTCCCTGTTTATATAAGGTAAAAGCAGAGTTTTATATTATTTTTATTTGCGACATTCTATTTCCAGCTGAGGATCAAACATGCTGTCACGGAGGCTGAAATTTCCAAGTTAAAGAAGAAGGTTGGACATTATTTTTTACTCGTTTCATTGATGATATCGTTGACCTGTGTGATAATTTTAAGGATTATCTTCAATATTACAAATCCCAACATGCAAGTGCCTTAATAGAGCTTTGCTTTACTGAAGAAAATTAAGCTACTGGTAACTCTCAATTGTCTGGGGCAGGTAGGGATGGCCTGGATAAAACACTGGTAATGCAAAACATACGTAAATTAGGCTATAAAAACTATATTTATCGTTTACTGCTGTAGAATGGGGATAAAGGCGTGGATTGTGTCATCTATGTGTTTTATTGTTTCTTAACAGCAATCGTTTAACTTTTCTAAAATGTATGTGGTTACATGAGCCCATTGAGTCGTTGAGCCTCTATCAGTGCGGAGCCGGTTAATAATTAAGCCAGTGCTGGTAAAGGGCAAGGATAAGCCGAGTTGATCAACATCGCGGATAATCTGCACATGGATAATGGGGAGTTCACTGTAATATAATGAAGGATTTCATCGTTAGTCAATCTGTATTTTAACTTTTTGCTTCCCATTCGCGTGCACGGTGCTAATCCTCCGATCCCTGGTGCGTCTCCAACCAGCTGGCGTACACCGAGGATGAGAAGGAACGTTGGGAGTCCGAGCGACTGCAGTTGCAGCAGAACATGGAGGAAAACGCCGAGCGCATGAGCAAGCTCGAGGGGTACTGGCTCGAGGCACAGACGTTGTGCCAGAGCGTGAACGAGCACCTCAAGGAGAGCCAAGCCCAGTACCAGGTGCTGGAGAAGAAGTACAACAAGGCAAAGAAGCTCATCAAGGAGTACCAGCAAAAGTGAGCCTGCGCATTCCACAACTCTTTTTCTAAATTACTTTTGCCAGCCGATGAATAAACGCACGTGCCTGTCTCGACTAGTCTCGGGCGCGGTGGTGTCCTGCCTGCGTGGGTGTAGCCTGATTGTCTAAAGCCCGAGGTACATTAGAGACTGCTGGGGACCTTAAACAAATGCCATTTGAGAGGGAATTAGTGCGATGGAACTCTAGGGCCACACGCCATTTGTGTTACAACTTACATTGTTTTGTGTGGCCAATTTTATGTAAACGATTTTCTTTGAAATGAAATTTCTCTTGCCTATGAATTCAAATAACATAGTAATGCAAGAGTGTGGCAATAACCAATTGGATTTCTAATACAGGAATATATATATAATTAGTTAATGTATTCAAACATAAGCATTCATTTTAGAAAATGTGTTATGTAAGTGTATTTACTGTGATCTGCTTTTTCTCAGGGAAACTGATTTTGCAAAGCGCGAGGAAACGCAGAATAAAAAGCTTTCGGAAATGGAAGATGAGTTTGGGAAAAAAATACAAACTCTGCAGAGCCGGGTAAGGGCAAGCACTACCAACGTTTGAACATAAAACATTGAATATTTTCTACAGTTTGTCATTTATGTACAGCTTCCCATCTTGAGTAGCAGACCATCCTTGTTTCGTATCTCGAGAATTTTCTGTGACAATGGATAGTTTTTTTTGTTCGACAGATACTGACAGTATATGTTAAAAAGTATGTTTAAATATTCCATGGGGTGCTTTCTAAAAAGTTTACAATCACACCTAGTATATTAAACATATACTGTACATATGCACGTGTACATGTACGACCATTTTGTCAATCCATTGCTGGATGAGTGCCTCCCCATGTCTGCGGGTTGTGGCTGGTCACTTTGGGTTGATGGTCAGGAGCATACATGTCGAAGCATACGAGTACAGCACAACAATGGATTTTGAGACACTACCCTCTGTTGCCCACCACGTAGCCCAGTGAGCTCTGGCACCCATCCAGCAATGTCGAGGCTCAATCCTACTTCGTATCTGAGATCTGGCATTTTCCAGATAATTTAATCATAGACGATCATAATGTTAACAATTGTGCATTGCTGTTTGGGGTAATTACAGTTAAAGTATTTTTAGCACCAGCGTTGATTGCTCTGATAGGCACAGGCACGTGTTATTAAAATATAAAGGTACAGCCCTGCAATTACTTAGTTGTGCCACTGCTGGCAGAATAACCTCCTGTATAAGGAGTTCTAGAGTAAGTAACGTACATTTGTAAATGTGTGCCCCCCCTCTGCCACGTACACAGATAGTAGATTTGGAACGTGAGCTTGGGAGGCCCCCAGGTGGAAATCCCCAGCAGGAGCCCGGCAACAAGGCCGACGTGACGCTGCCACCCTCCCCGTCGCGCGAGCCGGAGTCTGCCACGGTCGGTGGCACCAACGGGGAACCAGCGGCGGTGGTGGGGACAGAGTGACGCCCCTCCCCCACCGCCCTCTGGGGGCCGTTGCCTGCCGTGACCTCCGCACACCTCACCCCAAATCAATGACGGTGCCCGCCGCGTCCCCGTGACAGCGCTGCGCAGGCATGAGTGCCGCTAGTTGCGCGACAGCCTTTCCAACACCGCTATCATCATCGTGTCTCCTTGCGCGAGTCACGTGCGCAAGCCACGTGTGCGCTAACGACTGGCGGAACTTCGCATGAGGTCGAAAAAATTGAGCACTGGACTGCATTTTTTTTTTACGTGCGAAAGATGCTCGACACAAGATGAAAAAATGTAACACTTTTTTGCATTAAAAAGGAATGTTTGCTTGACTTAAGTGGACAATTTCAGGATTTTTTCACCAACAATAAAGCAGTATTGGGTGTCTTCAAGTGCAGTATGAAGCACATTTTCATATTAATGTAACCAAGGCAGTGTTTCTTGGTTTTGGTGGATACAAATTTAGGGACCATATTAAGAAAGCTTTCTAGCTGTGTATTTAATGGAAAAATGCTTTTTTTGCCTCAGCAATAGTGTTGTTGGGTAATTAAATGTTCTCGCTATGAAATTAAACTTTGACGGTGCTGTTTTTGTTTCAGGCACTTATTTTCTGCTTGTAGTGTTCTTCATGCCGATGATGTGGAGGCATTCTGTTACTATAAAACTGGTACATAATGCTCCTAACAGATTCGGATTTTTTTAATGTTCTTATTTAAACAGTGTATTATTCAGATGAAAATAATCAAAACTTTAAAAAGTTCTGCAACTTCAGTTTGAACACACTTGAAGATCAATAACAGGCTTTCCAAGGTACATTATAGTTGAAGCCATGTGTCGTCTGTATGCCTCGTTGGGTGTCGTCTTAAGTTGTGTTTGACATTTTCTGTAATATATCTAATATATTGTTTTGTTTCTCCTGGTTGCAGCTTAGGTGTACATTGCGTATACGAGATATAAGCTGCGCACAAACCACTTATGTTTGATTCAAATTGGAAATCAGATACTTGATGCATCTGAAGAGAGGAGCATAACTCATTTGGGGGCACTTAAACATCACGAACATTGACCATAGACGACAGGAGTGAGAAACCCATCGCTGCCAGCTTAATTTAGACCACACAAATCGTATGCACGTTGTTGTACTATAGTCAGATTACAATGAGAACAAATAAGAATAGTTGTGTGTGTAAATAGGTTTGTGGAAACAATTGTGCTCTGTGCTAGTTAAGCCATGTTTATTGTCGTGTTAATTTTTTACTTTATTTTCCTGCTCTTGACATATGCCATAATGCCATTTTTGCATGGGATATACTGTAGCGTTAAGCACACAATTTGTGGCTGTAGAATACAGGCTTTTAGAGATTGGTTGCTTTGGGAAGAAAAACTGTTATGTATACATTCCTCAAGCCATTAACAAGGATATTCTTAACTTCCCAAAGCTCTTTGAAAAGGTTGTTTTGCGCCAGCATTGCTTTAGTGTGTCGTAGTTGCACTGCTGTTATTATACTATGGTAGCTTCAGTATTGACTCTTAATCACTAAATTAACCAGCTGGATATGTCAACAGTATTAAAATGCTGTAAAAACTGCATAACATTTTTATATAAATTGTGATGTCTCTTGTACGTTTCTGCTTATTGAAATTATTTTATGTGTGCAACTGACATCTCAGACCTATCTTTTAAAATAAGTTCTTGAAATACAAGCTTTGAGGATTACAGTTAATCGGGCAGTGACAGCAGAATTTCTGTATATTATGAATTTTTCGTACGTAAGAAAAAGGTTTGTACATGTGAAGCTGCCTTGTAAAACCTCTGAAGCAGAATTGTGATTTCAGCAAAGCAGTGGTATTTGCAGCTCTTGTTCATTGCAGGCAGCAGTCACTAAAATGTTTAACCTGAGCAGATGTCATGGAAGTGGTGTTTATAAATGGCTCATTTAATTGCGTCGTTGGTTGTGTCTGCGAGTTTCTATTGTGACTAGTGAGGCATTTTCACACTCAGTGCTGTGATCATTCTGCTCTCATTTGGAGGAGTACATTTGCGTGGTGATGGCCGACTTGTGGGTCCTGAATAAGTCGATGAAATGCAGGGTTACAACCAGGCCAGATTAGAAATCTGATTCACGACCAATTTCCGTTAAAGTGATATAAACAAAAGCAAAAAAAAATGAATTTTTTAAAGTGTATGCTTTTTGTCAGTTAATCCAAAGATTAACCAAATTTATGTTCAGTGGAGTTGGTGCGTCATCAGATTTCTATTGGCCATGGTTAAAACTATAAGCTTTAGCTGAAAGATGACTGACTTGTAAAACAAAATAAGATTATAAACTAGTTGTGTTACAATATTTACTGTTGGTTTCTTGTTTCATTCCAGTTATTGCCATTACTGTTTGTTCATCTGTCAACGTAGAAGATACCTAAAAAGTTAACTTTAAGATATTTACAAGACCATTTTAAATATTGGTCTTTCTGGTACAGTAGCAATGTGAGGTTTTTATCAACTCCATTAAATTATTATTTCTATCATTTTTAATATCCCCGTTTTCAGTGTAATGGTAAACTGTAAATATCTTAGCTTGTGCGGTGAAAAAGTGTTTGGCAATTGATTGCACCGAGTGTGAAACACGTATGGATGTGAAAGGAAAATAATGTACCAGTGGTGGAGGTTGAAATTTGGGATAAATCTTCCCATGCTCAAACATAAACTCAAGCCAAGATCAGGAGAGGTGAGGACTGGACTGGGCATGGTGCCTTCCGCGCAAGCCCCTACCGAATATATTAAGTGTGGCATTGTAAAGTTTAAAATGACATGCTCAGAAATAGCAGATAAATGTGAAAGCAATTCCCAACTTCTTTCCATTTTTATTTACAAAGACATTGCTTTTCAAAGGATGTTGGCATCATCGAGTAAGGAAGAGGGTTTGGTTTAAGATTTCTGACTATTTGGGGTGACTAAGGTTCCAGAAGAGGGTTGTGGTTATAATGAGCACTATGGTAAGAGTTAGAATTAAAGTTCGAGCGAGATTTGTGGTTAGTTGCGATCATTTAAGTGATTGTTAGGTTGAAGACTAGGGTTAGATATAGCTCATGCATGTTTTTCAATACAAGCTTTGATTCAGTGTCGCTCTTTCTCCATGTCCTCTTTTGTGAGCATTAGCGCAACACCTCCCACGCTGGCGGGGCGTGTGTTTGGCTTGGCTTTGGTCTTGTGAATCCTCACTTTTCCACCACTGGTTGGTGATGGGTTTTGCTGTGTTTCATCCCATTAGGTTTTAGCCGGCATGAGACAACGCACTTCCACCGTGCCCATGTGTTCCTTGTACTTTAATGTGGATTTGTATTCAACATGAACAAAACCTCAATAAAAAAAATCTAAAATAACCAGATTGTAGCTTAATCATTCGTTTCGTGTAAGCGATCTTTGCAATTGTAGCAGTACACATTGCTTTGGGAAATGTGTAGAGTGTATTTGATGCCCAACATGAGCAACAGATCTAAAACTAAATAACTATTATAGGTACAGTACTTTTCATCGCATTGATGCAGATTTCTGTCTTGTTTAAAACATAAAAAAACTGTATGAAGCTAATTAGCCCTGTTTTAAGTACACAACCCATGTTTTGTTTTCAACTCCTAGATGTGTTGTAAATGGTTATGGTTTGCTTAGTGGCTAGTCTTTAAAGTTCAAAGTCGGTGATGGTAACTTAAAAAATACTGTATCACAGTAAGACAATATAAAGAAATGGGTTAATAACATTAATTTCAAAGTATCTCCCTGCAAAAAAAATTACGTATCTTAATTGTAAATTGCGCTAGTTGTGTAAATTCTACATTACTGTACCTGGCCGGGTCAGTGTCTGCAAATGACCTCAATACATTTTCACGAGTAGAATTTACTATAACTATTGTACGATATTCATGCATGCTCCGATTGCAATAGTGGTTGCTATGCTTGGATTGTAATTGCCACATAAAACTAATTTATCTTTTTGGGATTGAACCTTGATCACAATCTCCCAGCTCGAGGTTCTCCTGGAACTTACGTATCGCTTTGAGTTTGTCTTTACCAAGGAAGTTACTAATTTCATTGGCAGAGGTTTAACCTATATTATTGTGTAAAACCATTATAATTTGTAATATATTGCAATACAAACCCCAATAACCGACATAGCCTTCAAGCAAGTTAACTGACAAAGGGCTTTAAACCATCATTACACAGTGCAGTATTTAAAAGCACGCTCATCCACTTGGGTGATCTATCACCTGTGACCAAAGCGTGTCCTCAGCTGTACCCTACTAACCGAAGTCTCGTTTCCATCGTTAAATGTGCAAGGGAAACATACCCATTGATTTAGATTTAGGCGTCCAACGTCATGGACAAAGGCTCACCAACCGAGAAGCTGCGAGTAGTTTGGCTAGGGACGTTTAGAGGGCGTGTTTATTTACACGCAATCATTGTAATGATACAAAATATATTAACTCTGATCGATTTCTTTATACGCCAAAAGGCAGATCTTTGACTCAAACGTACACTGATGTCTGATGTTGAGCTTTCGCCTTCACTTCAGCTGGCACCCCTTCCTTCGAATCATCGAGCAGTTTACTGTTTGTTTCTTGACCTCTATTCCAAGGTCCTTCGGAAAAGTCATCACCATTTCCACCTTTTGATAATTTGGCCACCATCGTTTTGCCTTTTAATGAGTTGCTTTATTACAGGAAATAAAACACGCTGACGTTTCAGGCAGTGGCTCTTCATGTTTTAAAAGTAAAGTTACAAAACCGTCCCGAGTTGACCGATACTACCTGTGGAGAATGAGGACCTTATTACCGGTTTAAAATATTTTCGAAAAACGTGTTTTTTGCCCAAAGTGGTACTTTTCAGGAACGCATTTAACGAGGTCTTACAAAACAGGACAGGTCTTCACTTAACGAGGCAATACTAATGTGAGTGTGCACCACTGCCATCGCAATCAATTTCCATGTAATTCCACATGCTTATACAGTATGACAAAACGTATTCGCCAGATTGGGCGACACCTCTTTGAAAAAACAAAGCGAACAGACTAATCAGTCGTACACACAACAATGCTCTCCGGATGCGAAACACGTGTTTTCTTTTTGATTTAAAGCTTTCGTGACTACAGGAATTCATATTCTTGGTTCTTTCGGTAAAGACACGTAGAAGGGAAATAATAGAAATATAAACAATAAAAATTATCACGACGTTTGGACTGCAACACAAGCAATCATCAGGTGTGGATTTCACACCTGATGATTGCTTGTGTTGCAGTCGAAACGTGATAATTTGTGTAGTTTGTAATTTTATTATTTATTTTCTACGTGACTACCGAAATAACCAAGAATACGTGTTTTCTTGTTGTTCTACGAATACAAAACGCACATCAATGCAGTTCGGCAGCTAACTGAGCGAGTTCAGCCTCCTGCACGCGGCTCACGCCGCACCGCCATGGGCGCCACCATCTTGAGCAAGTGTTGTGATCACGTGACTCGCTCGGCCGGCACGGAGCCATTTGCGTGGATCCTCGGGGCTGCAGATTCGTACGCAGCCGACGGCGAAATTCACTGCTGGTTTCGTAACGCTATTCCGTTTGCTCACATGCAGGCGCGAACTTACCGCGTTGCTCTATTTGTTTTTTTTTTTAAAGTGGAGTAGCTACAACGCTGACGCTTCATATCTCACGAGATAATCAAATAAACAGACCACAGACGCGCGTTATCCGCCGCTCATGAATTTCCTCGTCTCCGTGAGAGTCACGGCGAGGTTCTGTTTCCTCAATCTTGATTTGAAGCTTTCGTGACTGCAGGAATCCATACTCTTTGGTTCTTTCGGTAAAGTCACGTAGGTATTTTATTTTATACCAACGTGACTTTAACGAAAGAACAAAAGGGTATCTATTTCCTCGTTCTGCCTCTGCAGATTCCGGGTGCAAACACGTGTCATTAGCTGCCGCCTGATGATGCTGGTTGCAATCACTGGCGAAACGTCGTTCTTAGAATGTAAATGTTGTGGATTTGCTCTTCAACACACCGGCGTGCTGTACCAGTTACGAATGTTCTGTATACGTGACAAACCTTACTGTTTAGTGACAAACCTGACTAAACTTCTGTTTACGTGACAAACCTTACTAATTGGCTGTATCAGATGGTGGCGGCTTTATCGACACATTTATATATTTCGATTTAAAGCTTATATTTATATATTTACGCGATCTAACCCTCAAAAAACCTGTTATGGATGATGTTAGTCTGCTTATTTTACCGCAGAAGAGATTTAGCCGCAGACTCCGTTCCACGATTTCTCCAACCGCAGATTAATGAGCTACGCAGATATATTTAATCTTAAAAAAAAACCTCACTGTGCGTCATTCCTGTAAAGTATTTCTGGGGAAAGGCGTATTTAAACAGATTTCATTGTGTCGCGTTAAAAACTGTAAAAAGTTATGTTGAGTTGCCTATTATGAAAATATAAGAATTATGAAAAAATAAGAATAGGTTTTTACCATTTCTGGCAATCAAACATGAGGTGTTAAGATGTTCAAACACCAAATAGAAACCTTTTGCAAGCTATAGTAGTGCATTGCCTCTGTACTGTTCGCCTTTTGGCGTTGTCCTCTGGTGTGGCACTGGTGAGACGAGGCCCGAAAGAAGGCGACTCTCTCTGGTGTCAGCCAATCAATTTAAAAGACCATGCATATATATTTGAGAACATGTTTGATGGCATGTTCACCACATGTACGTGTTGTTAATGCAGACTTGATTCCTTGCAAAAGGTTTATATTTGGTTTTTGAACATCTTAACACTTGCTGTTTTATTGCTAGAATGGGTAAAACACTATTCTTATTTTTAATACAGTACTTTGATCCTGGGGGGAAAAAAATCCCATATCTGTAGCCTATTGGAGTTTCCAGATCTCTACACCGTAGCATTAAGCATGGCAACCGCGGCTCCTCGTTCTCTATCCTGCCACGTGGATCTGTTGCTGCGCCCCGATGAGGCCAACACGCAGAGCCCCCTGCTCATGATGTGCGTTGGGAATAATGACACGAAGAACGGTCCGTGTGTTGTGTTGGACGCATACCTGTCAACCCATACGTTTTACTCGTATTCTTGTCCAGGGAAATTGAGTTTTCAATACGGACACTTTTTTTCTTTCTCTATTTGTGTTTCTCCCTTGTGATGGGACTTTGTAGGATGAACGTTCATATTTATAAGGGGCACGGGGTGACCAATACGGTGTGAATTTGTCTTTAATGAGGTAGGGACTGATATAGAGTTGACAGGTAACATTCATTAGACGTGGGAGATTAACACAGTCACACCGATGTGGGTGGACGTGTGGAATGCCGTTGTTTGCTGCACGTTTAGGCGGCCTGTGTCATGGAGGGCTATCGCGCATCTTAACCACTGCGTCCCAATTTAGCCTCAATCGCAATGATGAAATTGAATGTATTGTATTAGCCACGGAAAGCACAAGAAGCACATACATTGAACGCGAATCATTGTTATTATTGAATTCACCGTCAACACTTGAGTCATCACACGGCATGCTTTTTAAACCTGGATGAAATTGGGCTCAAAGTGCAATACGATTTGTCAGGTTTGCACATGAATTCAATAAAAAAAAACTTAAATCCATTCGTTAATAGCATTGCGTGTGGCCTTAAAACTAAACTATTAATAGGCGACGTTTAATCTTATCTTAGAGGAATTCATATAGCGCCTTAATCAAGGCGCTTTGCACAGAATTAACAATTGTACATATGGATGTAATGGTGGAGATGAGGTGAATGAAATAGATGAGAGGAAGCAACGGGCAAATCTATGATGCGTGAATTCTGTGAAAGTTAAATTGATGGCAGTAAATTATGATGAATGGATTGAATTAACGGAGAATGAGTGATAGCCATGTAATGAGAATATGAAGAGGGCGAAAGAAACGGTGGCGGTTATGAGGCGGGGATTAAGGGGTCGTGGGGTGAACTGGGGAAAATAATTGAGTTTTGAGTGTGGAGCGGAAACTAGTGAGCGAAGGTGACTGCTTCATGTGGAGGGGAAGTTTGTTCTAGTGAAGGCGGCGAGAAGAGATAAAGGGCGAAAGCGTGGATTGAGCACAAGGAAAAGAACGCCCTTCATAGCACATAAATAGGCCACAGAGAGTAGATAACTTAACACCATTGGGCCTGATGAGAATTATATTTTAGAAATGTTTTCTGATGACCAGTTTTTATTTATTGGCATATCAAGCTATTTAGGAATAGACAAACCCTTCAGTAATCAAATAAATGCTTTCTTTTAACGCAGTGTTATTGTGTTCAGTTTTTTTATTGTGCTTGTACACCATTGCTAACGCAGCATCATCAAATAATTTGTTTGATCAAAAAGTTAATTGATCAGATGGCTGTGTCGGTGGGGACATGGCACAAATGTGGAGATGAAAATTGGCGAGCATGATTATCAGCACTTCGCTGTTTCCACCAGGGGGCGTAATTGCATCTTAAATTTACATTTTCTTAAATGCTAAAGCAGTTGATACAAGTGCATTCTTGTCAACATGATGTTGTTGGCTGTTCGTAACATTTTTTCCTGGATTGGATGCAGTTTAGAACGTGGTGTAGTGTGGTATGAGCCCCCTGGTGGAAACTTTTATTTTTTTATCAGCTCACGTCCCATATCCTGAATATAATTTCACCTCTATTTTGAGCTTAACATGTTTGTTTGTTATATGTTTGTATAATTCATAACTTTTACACTGTAAAGTGGCCAAAGAAGTGTCTGGCCACTTGGTGCCCTCATAACTTTATATTGTGTATGGCCCATAATTGTGGCTACCTCTAATTTGTCCACAGAATCCCACTTATTTTGCTTCAGCCAATTAAAAACGTTCCCACCTATGTCCAGTATGATAGGAATTGATGTAGCAATCCGAAGGCTGACATTTCGATACCAATAACATGGATTCACCATAATTACATTGATAATCTGTGGTTCCACACTGATAGAGTGGACTAGGACCGGCTTGCGTATGGTTAATTGCCCATCCAAGTGTTAACTTGAATCACCTTGACTGTAAATTTAACGCCAACCTCAAGTGTCGCCTGTAATAAGAAACAATAACTCCTAAAACGAATAGATAACCCTTCACCGTGTGAATAAACAAGGAATACCAAACGCCTCAAGAGTTGTCCAGCACAATTGTGCGGCCGCTACTTTTGCCTCTCCATTCTGTTTTCAGGTTGTACCAGCACGTGCAGTTAAACGTCGCACATCATGCTCAACAACAAGTGGTAAAACCCCAAAATACATTGGAGAACTATATAAAGCGCAACCATAAACACCTACACAGTCGTACTTACTATTCCTGACCACCAACACGGGGCTGCTGCGTGCTGATGGTGCGGGCTATCTTGCGACATGTGATATCGAGCTTAAGAGTGGCATAACCCGACACTGTAATTATGCGGTCCTCTGTACGGATAGTGCTGCCCAGGACCGTGCTCTCATTCTGACCAGACACCAGCCGGAGCAATCCATCCTGGCTAAGTCCTTCTCCAACAGCCACGGCGAAGATCAACATCCCAGTTTTCAACATCTCAGCCGCCTGTTCGGACAATCGCTTATTGCCGTCCTCCCCGCCCTCCGTGCAGCCGTCGGTGAACACGAGAGCCTGCTGCCGAGTCTCGTCTCGCACCTGGCACAGGGGAAATCCACGCTTCGCATCAGTAAAGGAGCAAGTGTCAACAACTGCATCAGTGCAATTTAAAACAGGAACTGTACATCTTCTTGGTTCTTTCGGTAAAGTCACGTAGAAGGGAAATAATAAAATAATAAAACATAATAAAATACAATTCTCACGACGTTTCGGCCAAAACGCAAGCAGCCGTCCTCAGGTGAAGAACAGGTCTGTCGGAAAGACAGCGTCTGAATGAACACTACCAAGCTTGGCAGCGTATATTTAAGCTGGGTTACACCTGAGGACTGCTGCTTGCGTTGTGGCCGAAACGTCGTGAGAATTGTATTTTATTATGTTCTATTATTATTATTTTATTATTTCCCTTCTACGTGACTTTACCGAAAGAACCAAGAAGATGAATCCCTGCAGTCACGAAAGCTTTAAATCGAAAGGAACTGTACAGTTAATACAGGAAAAAAAGCGAATTCTAAGTAGCGTTTATTTACACCATAAAATAAATGGCAGTACTTTCTCTAACATTTGAATTCCTTTTTAAACATTGCATCCTTATTAAAATAGCCATCACACTTATTTATTTAAAAGAAAAAGAAAATAAATAAGTAATCAGTGACATTTTGACCATTATTAGCACATGGAAAGAGCCATTGCCGAAAACGAAGTGTTATATGCTGTATCACCAAATAGTTTTTAGTTTTTATGTTTAAAGCAGATACAAATAAATATATTTGAAGCACGTACACCTCAAATTGCATATTGTTCGTACTCATACAAATCACTTTTGATGTCATTAAATATATGAATGTCGTTTATTTACTCAGGAAAGCCTCACATAGTCTCAACTCTTCAGGAGGTTAATGCATTTGTATAATTCCACGAATAAAAAATCATGGAAAAATCCAACACACGTGAGGCGTAACACTCAGTTCTGCACAAATTCAACACTCCATTGAAGTTCTCTCATCCGTCAGCCACCTTGAAACCCAAGCTTAGAAATATTCCCAGGTAGCTTCTCATCCGACCCTGCTATGATCAACCCTGCTAAGCTTTTGAAATTGGAAAAGATTGGGTGCATTCAGTGTTTTGGTCATAAACATTTACTTTACCCACTATATTAGTACAGCATCTTGAGATGCAATTTCATTCGGAAGCTATAACCAAATTGTACTGTATCGTATGGACTACGAGAAAGATCCATAGAATCACATGGAGCCCCACAGTTTCACACGGAGCCCTAAAACTTCTTTCATAGACTAAATATGCTTGCAATCAGAAGCTGCATGAAAACCAAATTGCATTTTATTGCAGTAATATATCACGTGGCAAGGGCAAAAAAAAAACGTGTGTGCTTTTTTTAGGCGATGATCACCGTCTCTTTGAGATATTTCTGAGCGAAGCTCATGGTGGCAGCCAGGTCGACGGGGGCCGGGTCCCCTGAGTACTGGATCTCACGGAGGCCAGTCTCCACCACCTCGTGCTCCCCACTGAATGCGACGTCCACCTGCTCGGGCCCCGAGCCACTGTACTGAGCCACCGAAACTCGCGTCACATTGCCAGTCCTGTGGGTGGATGGGGCAAAAAAAGAGAAGGGAGCAACGGTTACTCTTTCAAAAAGCTATAAGGCTGCCTCGTTGAATGTATACAATACTCATAATGTAAACAAGCAGGCCACCATTATGTGTGTGAAGACACTGAGCAGAGGTCTGTTTACATATGTTATTATTCATGATGCTCCACAATAATGCATATTGGGTAATAACATGGCTTTCTTCTTGTACAAAATGTAACTTGTATTAATAATGCAGGTGATATTGTGTCATCACACCTATCACAATGTTCGGTACAGGTTATACGTGGAATTTTATACCTTTAATGTTTTACTCCTTTGCATATTTTATGCTCTTTGAATATGACTAATCTGCTTAATAAAAAAAAATAGACATGGCATCAATGAGCTGATACATGCCTTAAATAAAATTATTTATATTGTATTCGGCATAGATGACCATCATTAAAATGTGGAAGAAAAGGGACATAAGCACTTAAATGTGTTACTTAAAATGATTAAGATCCGCGTAATGGCGGTGGTATTTTCATTCAGTCAGGTCAGAGCGTTGTTATGGTAATGAAGTTAATTATAAAATTACAGTAATGGTATCCTTCCCAAAAAATAATGTAAGAGAGCAAAGCTTTTAAAACATCTTGACGCGTGACATTTTGTCAATGCTGGCCTTTTCTCAAGCTCTACCTGATGTATGGTCAGGCGCTGGATATTAAATATAACCTTTAGTCCTTGTTTAATACTTTGCTCTCACTTTTACCAGATCGAAAAAGGACCTCTACTCGAGAGAGCTATATAGAGCCCCTCTAGGGGGTATTTATTGGAAAATGTGGGAGTACTGTACTCTACTTTATCTCACCACGCACATCCTGCCAATCAACTAACTGTGGTATACCCAGTTATTCTAAACTAATCAACAACACATTTTTTTCATTTTACTGTACCAGAAAAGGCCAACTAAGCTATATAGCTCTTTTTCAGAAGCAACCTGGCCACAAATGATAATAGCTCAACAAAGTGGCTAATCATGTGGAATGTATAGCTGCCAAATACTTTTAAACGGAACTCATCTCTTTATTTGCTGCCACTGGATCCCTTCCCTTCAAGGCTGTTAGGGACCATTCTGTTATATCGAGGCTGTTAATCCTCAATCTTCTCCACAGGTCCCTCAAAACGGGCACAGTTCCTGACATTTTAAAGATGGCTGCAGTCAACCCACTTTTTAAAAAGCCAGGTCTTGATCCCGAGCTTCCAGAAATATTTCGCCCAATATCCAACCTTCTGTATGTGTCTAAAATTCTGGAACGAGCTGTGGTCACTTGTTTACATCAGCACCTAGCCTCAAATGATCTATTTGACCACTTTCAATCGGGGTTTAAACCTGCGCATAGTACCGAGATTGCTCTAGTAAGGGAGGTCAACGATTTACTTTCGTCAGTAGATGAAAGCTTTTGTCAGCCTCCTCATTCTGCTAGATCTAAGCACGTCATTTGACTCCATTGATTACAGAGTTCTCCTTGAGCGACTGGAAGTTTCAATGGAGATCTCTGGCATAGCTTTTTTGTGGTTTCACTCTTACGTAAAGAAACATAGGTACTTCGTCACAAAGGATGGCTTGAAGTCACCAATTAGACCGGTTCTCTGTGGTGTTCCACAGGGCTCATCACTTTTTAGCATCGACATTGCACCACTGGGTATTCTGCTCCGACATCTTGGCTTATCCTACCATTGCTATGCAGATTATTCTCAAATTTATATCCGGTTAGGACCAGCCTAGGCAACAGCATCTTCTATACTATCTGCATCGCAAACAGCAGTGATTTCATGGTTGTGCCAAAACTTTTTGCTATTAAATGCTGACAAGACAATATCCATATTCATCGGCTCCCTTCTGCATCTTTCTAAAATTGGTTCGCTCGTTTGTTTATTGATGGTCACGATGTCCGTCCCACACAGGTCAGAAACCTTGGTGTTCAGTTTGACCGGTCATTATCCTTTGAGGCACATATATTAAGGTAGTTAAATGTCCTTTTTCTACCTGACAAATATTGCCAGAATGCATCGCTTCCTGTCACCTGCTTGGAGAGACTGGTCCATGCTTTTGTGTTATCTCGACTCGACTACTGCAACGCCTTACTGGTTAAGATACCGAGCAAAGTACTGGGCAGACTCCAGCTTGTTCAGAATGCAGCTGCTGGTGTACTTACACGTACACCATTCCGTGAGCACATTACACCAGTCCTCTTATCTCTTAATTGCCTATCAGTCAAATTCCAAGTGGATTTTAAGATAATGCTATTAACCAATAAGGCTTTAAAACGACTCACCTCACATTACCTGCAGGAGCTAATGCATTTATATATTCCATCAAGGTCCTTAAGATCTTCTCATCTCCAACTGCTCAGCACTCACAGGTCTAAGTTATGCTCTTTTGGTGATCGAGCTTTTGTTAGCATGGCACCCAAGCTATGGAACACCTTGCCACTTGAAAGCAGACAATCGGAGTCAGTAGATATATTTAAGTCTGCTTTGAAACTCATTTTCTTTAAAATGGTCTTCCCTCTTTAGTTTGGTCGGTTGTCCTGGTTTTGTTTTTGTTTCCTGCTTTTCGCATCGGGATCTTAGGGTGGAATGTGCATTATAAATTTGAATTATTATTATTAAATGCATTTTCTAAATGTCGAGGGGAAAACCGGAGGACCCAGAGAAAAATCGACACGACCACAAAGAAAGAGAGAGAGACATGCAAACTCCAAATATACAGGCATCAGGGTTGGGATCGAACCCATGCCCTCGTGCATACCAGGCGAGGTAGTTAGCATCTCGCCACCGTGGCAGAAGCAGGGGGGGGGGGGGGGTAATAAACTTTTCCATTTCAATTGCAGTGCTGGAAGATCGAATTGAACTGGCGACCTCTGGATTGCAAATGCAGTGTGCTCACCATCACACCACAAAGGATCTTTGCTTTTTTCATCGTCTCACCCCTCTATCAATGACTTAGATGACCTAAATATATATCCATGTTATTTGTGTATTGTTGTGAATGAAAGTTTAAATGCAAATTGCAATCATCACAGCCTCGCTAGTGGTGCTTCATCACACGCTATATTTGGCAAGCTGCCGTTGAAACTGTGACGGGAGAATACACGACACATTCACTCAAAGCACCCAGCACATAGCACTGACAGGGTCGCTCTGGGAATCTGGTGAAGAATGTTTTAATTTGGCGCAAAGTCGCATTATCCTATAAGCATTGGCAGTCCACCACACATCGTCTGTGTGCAAATGATGACCTACATACAGGTTCCCTACAGGCTGTGCTACATTTTAAGTCTAATTTATCATTTGATTTTCACCTTGAAGTGGAACTCTTGCCCGTACCTTTTCAAGTCCGGAATGTGTTCTTTAGATTCCATTCCTGTGCTCTTTTGTGAAGAGGGCTGAGCTTTATTGGTGCCCAGTGCTGTCTTGTAGGGCCGTTAGGTCTTGAGGAGGATAACCACCCCTCACCCCGTCCACCACCCCCTTCTGCTGAAAACTCAGCCCCTATTCTAAATTCTTATCGTAAAGTCAAAACCCTTGGTACAAAAAAGATGAGTGCAATTAAGCAATAGGTGTTGCAGCTTTCCATCGTCATATCTATACCTCCAAATTAGCAGGGGTGGCTACATACGGTGCAAAATACGTGCAACATACATACATATAGGGGATGAGAGAGCAGAATAATGACAAGACAAAATCAGTTTCGTTACACTTCTGTTTAACATTTCTTTAAAGCGTGTTCAATACTGACTGTGTCATGACCCCCCTGCGTTTTATATCCCCCCTATTTTAAACAAGGTCACGCTTACAGGGTTGACCCCAGAGAAACCACGGGAGCCACTGACCGTGACGACAGCAAGAGGTCAGCGATGTGCTTGGCAGCGACCTTTGTGTTCTGGAAGTTCTTGTGTCCTACGCGTGATGATCCGTCCAGCAGCATCAGCAGGTCGGTTGGCCCCTTGAAACCTTCAACTTGAACACAGCCACATTGTTTGTGTGTGGTAGAAACTACTTAACACGTTAATGAGGGGAGTGATTAAAGGCTCCCTCCCCCGTGCTGTTGCTCCTCCAGCTAGCTCTAGGAACTTTGATAATCCGCTGCTTAGGCTTGTGTTAACATTTTCTGAGCATGCACAGATCCGTATTGTAATATATGCAGCAACAGACCACGTCTGTGTAATGTAAGTGCACATGGCGAAGTCACTTTTATAAAACATTTTTTTATGATTATTATACTCATACACTTTAGCCAAAAAAGTCTCACCGAGTCTCATTACTTTAGTGTTTGGTGATGCTGATTTACTAATCGTGATCAGTGGTCCATGAAGTACAGGGTGTTTAAAAAAATTTACCCGATTTGAAATCGCTGTATCTCTGCAACTATGAACCGCCCATGAATGAAACTCTTCCCACTTGAAAGGGCGGGGCATAGAGAGGGCGGGGCATAGAGAGGGCGGGGCATAGAGAGGGCGGGGCATAGAGAGGGCGGGGCATAGAGAGGGCGGGGCATAGAGAGGGCGGGGCATAGAGTTTCAAATGATTCCCGCTCGATGCCTCTCCCAGCGCACAAACAGCCCCTAGCCTCAGTCATTCGCAAGATGGTGACCCCACAACACAAGGTGTTTTGCGTTCTGCAGTTCAGCAAAACTGAATCCGTAATTGTGGTGCAGCGTGCATTTCAACGGCGTTTTGGCATTGATCCGCCAATGTCAAAGAGCATTCGTCGTTGGTACCGACAATTTTAGGAAGCAGGCTGCTGTTTATGTGCGGGGAAGAGCACAGGGCGACCGCGCTACTCAGAGGAAAACGTGAGAAGAGAGGCGTTTGGGACGAATTCAACTATCATCTCGATGTTGTCCGTACAGCAGGTGGAGGGCACATAGAGCAATTATAAAATGGTTATTAAAACTTGAAAACTCATTAAACCGTTTGTAACTTTTTGTGTAATTGTAACATGTTGCCATCGTGAAATATACTGCTTTGGAATTGGATCCATCGTTTTGAAACACCCTGTATATGGTCAATAAAAAATGTACTATTTAGAAAATACAATGCCCATGCATATGCGGGATGCTGCCATGACATGACAGCACAATGGACTTGTAATTTAAAGGTTGCCCATTCGATCTTCTGGCATGGCAGTTGAAACGATTGTGCAAGTTTCTTCATTTTCCCCTGCCAGAAATATAAATGGGTACACCACAGTTGATTAGCGGAGCATTTTGTGTTGGGGTAAAGTGTGGGATACTGCAATCTCTTCCCAGATGTCGACCAGAATAACCTCAAGAGGGGCTCTCTAATGTTCTCGTGGAAGCCCTCCACGTACAACCCATGCCATGTAACGTGCATCATGAATGCCACTTACTAGAACACTTGAAGTCCGGACATTTCTTGTCTGTAAAAGCAAAACAGAGGACGTAAAAACAAAACTCAAAATCACGCGGTCGGTCTTTGTCAACTACACAAATGAAACCGCGCGCGCGAGGTCATCGGCGAGGTGCGCACCGCGGCAGGCGAAGTCGACCACGCGGGCGAGCAGATCGTCGTCCACGAGGCCCGCGTGGTCGTTCGTGGTGAGCACCACACCAGGAGCGCCGTCCGCGTCGCACGACAGCTCCTTGAGACCCTCCTCGTTCCACGCGTGCTTGAAGAAGCTGCCTATGCCCACGGCCGACACCTGCACGCCCACAACGCGACGCGACCACGGGTCGGTGTTGCGTAAAGAGCCGCGAGGTTCGCCCGGGTCACTCGCTGTCATCTGCCACGCGGTTTTAGTTGTTCCCCACGGAGGTCTGTTGATGAGAGTTATCCATACCCCCTCACCCCCCCCCCCCCCAACAAACTGCACATACCGACAACTATCACGTTTACAGAGTGACCAGGTCAGAGTTCTGTTGGTAGAGCACCAGGACGCTATTGTGAGACTGTGCATTAACATTCTGGCAGGGATAGTTCATCATTTTAAATTTTGCTGCAATGCTTTTTTATTACTATCATAATATATTTCGGTGTATGAACAAATCACCCATAATATCCCTGATCTCGTCATGTCTCCAAAACTAAGCAGCTTTCAGTCTGGAAAGTGCTCGGATGAATGACCACCATGCCGAGCAGTTTGTCATAGGCCGATTACTGGGCAGTACAGCAAAATCCATTGTTGTACTGCACTCTGCTCTCACAT